>NC_133647.1:23523908-24208553 GCF_009905375.1 Apium graveolens
CAAACCGAGATCCCTAATGTTAGATATATTTGATAATGTCATGTCTAATATGATTTGTGTTTAGTTTTCAGATCTTACTTAAATAGGACAAATCAGTACTTAACTGGAAATCAGCACTTATACTGAAGTCAGTACTTAAGATATCAGAACTTAAGTGGTCAGAACTTAAGTTATCAGGAGATAATATCAGGACTTAAGGAGACTTTCAGATAAGGAAGGCGGCTGATTGAAAGGAAAGAAGATCAAGATAAATGCAAGAAAAGATATGCATGCAGAAGGAATTATATGAAGAATAGAATACTTGGAAGAAAAGATATCTGATTGATATATTTTAGGAAGCAGAATTATATTCCATATCAATTAGCAATTATCTTGTAACTGTGTAGTATATAAACACAGATATAGGGTTTACACTATAAGTGTTATCATTATCGAGAATAATATTTATTGTAACCCTAGCAGCTCTCGTGATATTTGTTCATCACTGAGAGAGGACAGTTCTATATTGTAACAGAGTTTAATAAAGTTTTTTTCTGTTACTTGTGTTCTTTAATTCGATTTGATTGTGATAAACACTGTATTCAACCCCCTTCTACAGTGTGTGTGACCTAACAAGTGGTATCAGAGCAGATCTGTTAACACACAAATAGTTTAAGATCCAGAAACAATCATGTCTAAAGCAGAAACTCCAACCAAGTCCACCAAAACTGAAGAACCTCCAAAGACTCAAATCCATAGTCGATATGAGACTATTAGAGTTCCCATACTAAAACCATCTGAATATCCCATATGGAAGGTGAGGATGTCTATGTTTCTGGAAGCTACATATCCAGAATATCTTGACAGAATCAATGAAGGACCACACAAGCCAACCAAACTCGCAGTTGCAGTTGCAGGTGAAGCAGCAAAGTCTGTACCAAAGGAGAAAAGTGATTACACTGCTGAAGATATCGCATCAATTGCTAAGGATGCTAAGGTACGACACTTGCTGCATAGTGCCATTGATAATGTAATGTCAAACAGGGTAATTAACTGTAAGACTGCAAAGGAGATATGGGATGCCTTGGAGACAAGATGCCAGGAAACTGATTCAATTAAGAAGAACAGGAAGACTATACTCACTCAAGAGTATGAACACTTTGACTCAAAGCCTAAAGAGTCATTGACTGATTTATATGACATATTTGTCAAACTCTTGAATGATTTGTCACTAGTTGATAAGGAATATGATCTTGAAGATTCAAACCTTAAATTCCTGTTAGCTCTTCCTGAAAGTTGGGATTTGAAGGCCACAATTATAAGAGACAACTATAATCTTGAAGAAATAACTCTTGATGAAATTTATGGGATGCTCAAGACTCATGAACTTGAGATGGAACAAAGAAGCAAGAAGAAAGGAGGAAAGTCAAGGACAATTGCTCTTAAGGCTGAGGAGGAATCCCCCAAAGCAGCTACCTCAAGGAAAGGCAAGGGAAAAGCTCTCATCATAAAGTCTGATACTGAGTCATCAAGTTCTGATAGTGATGATGACTCAAAAACTGAAAGCTTACCTGAGATGGATGCTGATGAAGAGATGATGAAGCTGTGTGCTATTATGGTGAAAGGAATCACAAGGATTGTATACAGAAAATTTAGGATGGGAAAGAAGTTTTCCAGGAAAGGTTCAAGTTCTGATAAGAAGAGTTTCAGAAAATCTGAAGGCAAAGGAGGGAAGTCTGACAGAGGAGATTACACAAATGTCAAATGCTACAACTGTGGTGAGAAAGGCCACATATCTCCAGATTGCAAGAAAGTGAAATGTGACAAAGGCAAGGCTCTTGTCACAAAGAAGAAAAGCTGGACAGACACTTCAGATTCTGAAAGTGAGGAGAACTATGCCTTGATGGCAAATGCTGATAGCAGTTCTGATGCTGCTGAGTTAAAGGTACCTGAAACTACTTATGCCTTTCATACTAATGATATTAATGAGTTGAGAAGATATCTTAAAACCATGTTCATTAGTTATAGAGATCAAACTTTAACATGTGAACGATTAACTTCTGAAAATCTTGCTTGTAAAAAGAGGAATGATTATTTAGAAAAAGAATTAGTCATGTTCCATCAAACTCAGAAAGATAGAGATGATGCTTTCTATGTTAGGGATGAAGTACTTAAAATGAATGAATCTCTAAAAACTGAGTTAGAAAAGGAAAGAGAGATTATCAGGACTTGGAATAACTCTGGTAGAACAACTCAGAATTTGTTAAGTAGTGGAAACTGGAAAGAGGGCTTAAGTTATGGAGATGATAAGAATGATAAAGAAACTGTAGAAATTGAGCCTATAGTTGTTAAACAAAAGCCAAAGGTAAAACCTGTTAAGTTTGTAGCTGTAAAGTCTGATACTGATAAATCAGAAGTTAAAGACAAATTAACTTCTGACAAACCAAAACAGGGTAAGCCAACTGAAGTAAACATAGGCTTAATAACAAAGAAGCAGCTTAAGCATAAGCTGAAAGATGTTAAGAATGTAAACAAGGTAAAGTCACCTAGGAAAAATAGGAATGGAAAGGAAGGTGTGAATAAAAGTAATGATTATAAGCCTGTTTCTAATGCTCCTAGAAAAACATGTCATAACTGTGGAAATTCTAACCATCTGGCTTCTTTTTGTAGGAAAAATAAGAGCATAAACTCCTTACCTTCAAAGTCAGGAGTTAAGAGTCAGTCTGTTAGATATAAGCCACAAAATCCTTGTTTTCATTGTGGAAGTTTATAGCATTCCATTTATACTTGTAAGGAATATCATAGTTTGTACTATGATTATTATCAAATAAAACCTTCTTTAAAGAAAGTTAGCATTGTTCCTTCTAGTGTAAGTTATGATACAAAGTCTGATAGTGTAAATGCTGATAAGAAAAATGTTAACATAAACTCTGATGCTAAATCCGCTGCAAATGTTAACAAACTTAATAAGGCCAAAGGATCCAAGCAAGTCTGGGTCCTTAAAACTAATCATTAATGGTCTTTGTGATTGCAGGGCAACAGGAAAAACATCCTAGTTCTGGACAGTGGATGTTCAGGACATATGACTGGAAATAAAGCCCTAATATCTGACTTTGTGGAGAAAGCTGGCCCAAGTGTTTCTTATGGAGATGGAAACATTGGAAAAACTTTGGGATATGGCAATATCAATCTGGGGAATGTCATCATTGAAAAAGTAGCTCTGGTCTCAAGACTTAAACACAATCTGCTGAGTGGTAGTCAAATCTGTGACAGAGGTTATCATGTGGATTTCTTTGAAGAACACTGTGAACTTGTAAGTAAATCTACAGGAAAAGTTGTTCTGAAAGGATATAGGTATGGTAACATTTATGAAGCCAAGCTTTCAACAATTATTGATGGTTCTGCAATCTGTCTGTTAAGTAGAGCATCAATTGAAGAAAGCTGGAATTGGCACAAGAAACTCTCTCATTTAAATTTCAACAATATAAATGAACTAGTCAAGAAAGATCTTGTGAGAGGACTGCCAAAATCAGTATTTGCTCCTGATGGCCTTTGTGATTCATGTCAGAAGGCTAAACAAAGAAAATCTTCATTCAAGAGCAAGACTGAATCATCAATTCTTTAGCCTTATCACCTACTACATGTTGATCTATTTGGTCCAGTGAATGTCATGTATATTGCAAAGAAGAAATATGTTATGGTCATAGTGGATGAGTTCACCAGATATACATGGGTATATTTCTTGCACACAAAAAGTGAAACTGCATCTATTTTGATTGATCATGTCAAGCAACTGGATAAATTGGTCAAAGATTCTGTAAAGATTATAAGAAGTGATAATGGCACTGAGTTCAAGAATTTGATCATGGAAGAGTTCTGCAAAGACCATGGAATAAAGCAGGAATTTTATGCCCCTGGAACTCCACAACAAAATGGAGTTGTTGAATGAAATAATAGAACTCTTATTGAAGCTGCACGAACTATGCTTGATGAAGCAAAGCTACCAACCTATTTTTGGGCTGAAGCTGTGCAGACTGCTTGTTTCACTAAGAATGCAACACTCATTAACAAGCATGGAAAGACACCATATGAGATGGTGAAGAAAAAGAAGCCAAATCTGAAGTATTTTCATGTATTTGGATGCAAGTGTTTTGTTCTTAAGACTCATCCTGAACAGCTATCCAAATTTGATCTAAAAGCTGATGAAGGAATTTTTGTTGGATATCCACTTTCCACAAAAGCCTTTAGAGTCTACAATTTAAGAACAAGTGTTGTCATGGAATCTATTAATGTGTCTTTTGATGATAAGAAGATTACTGGACTTGAAGATCTCAATGATCATGATCAGCTGAGATTTGAAAATGAAGATTTAAATTCTGATACTGTAAATCCTGACAGTCTAAATCCTGACATTCTAAATCCTGATACTGCAAACTTTGATGGATTAAACTCTGATGTTATTGAAACTGTGGTGACTACGCCAAAGGAAGATGCACCTGTGCAGGGGGAGCATACTGAAGATACAACCACATCTCAAGAAGTATCAGAACCTACAACTGGCTCTTCAAGTTCTGATTCATCAAGTTCTGATGAGCCAAATTCTGATAATTCTAGGAACTCAAATTCTGAAGGATCCAACTTAGAGAGCATAATTTCAGGGGGAGCATCAGAAAATGTTGATGAAGACAGCATGGATCATGGGGGAGCATCCAGTTCTAGAGAAAACCTTCCATCTGCAAGGAAGTGGACTAAATCACATACACCTGACTTAATTATTGGAAATCCTGATGCAGGTGTCAGAACTAGAACAGCTACATCAAATGAATGTCTTTATAATTCTTTTCTTTCTCAGACTGAACCAAAGAAAGTGGAAGAAGCTCTTCAAGATGCTGATTGGGTGCAAGCAATGCAGGAAGAGTTAAATGAATTTGAAAGAAACAAAGTCTGGACCCTAGTGCCAAGACCAAAGAACAAATCTTTTGTTGGTACAAAGTGGGTGTTCAGAAACAAAACTGATAGTGATGGCATAATTACAAGGAATAAAGCAAGGCTGGTTACAAAAGGATATTCTCAATAGGAGGGAATTGATTATGATGAAACATTTGTACCAGTTGCTAGATTGGAAGCCATAAGGATATTTTTGGCTTATGTTGCTCACAAAAAGTTTACTGTCTTTCAAATGGATGTGAAAAGTGCTTTTCTCAATGGAGAATAGGAAGAGGAAGTATATGTTGACAACCTCCAGGCTTTGTAGATTCCAAACTTCCAAATCATGTCTACAGGCTTAATAAAGCACTTTATGGCCTTAAGAAAGCTCCAAGAGCATGGTATGAGACTTTAGCTCAGTTTCTTCTGGAAAGTGGATATAACAGAGGAACTATTGACAAAACACTGTTCTACCTCAATCATGGAAAGGACTTACTTTTGGTGCAAATATATGTTGATGATATCATTTTTGGTTCTACAAATGACAGACTTTGCAAGAAGTTTTCCAAACTAATGCAGTCAAGCTAATAGGTTACTCAGAATCAGACTGATTAGGGGGAGATTGTTAGATATATTTGATAATGTCATGTCTAATATGATTTGTGTTTAGTTTTCAAATCTTACTTAAACAGGATAAATCAATACTTAACAGGAAATCAACACTTATATTGAAGTCAGTACTTAAGATATCAGAACTTAAGTGGTCAGAACTTAAGTGGTCAGAACTTAAGTTATCAGGAGATATTTATCATGAGATAATATCAGGACTTAAGGAGACTTTCAGATAAGGAAGGCGGCTGATTGAAAGGAAAGAAGATCAAGACAAACGCAAGAAGAGATATGCATGAAGAAGGAATTCTATGAAGAATAGAATACTTGGAAGAAAAGATATCTGATTGATATATTTTAGGAAGCAGAATTATATTCCATATCAATTAGCGATTATCTTGTAACTGTGTAGTATATAAACACAGACATAGGGTTTACACTATAAATGTTATCATTATCGAGAATAATATTCATTGTAACCCTAGCAGCTCTCGTGATATTTGTTCATCACTGAGAGAAGACAGTTCCATATTGTAACAGAGTTTAATAAAGCTTGTTTTCTGTTACTTGTGTTCTTTAATTCGATTTGATTATGATAAACACTGTATTCAACCCCCTTCTACAGTGTGTGTGACCTAACACCTAAATCCACTAAAGTAACAACAACCATACCAAGAAGTTTTATCCCAAAATATCTATTACTATACACTGGGACTAAAAAAGAAAAAGTGGCTTTGGATGGATGTTTAATCTGGGTAGTGCCAAACTTACGTAGGATCATTTACAGGTTTTATTTGAATGCACTGAAGAAGTGGGGGAGAACAGGAAGTAGATCCTTACTTCTCAATATGAAGCCTTCATGGCAAAGCAAAATGAGGGCATCGCTGAGGTGTTTGAGAGATTCAACAGGTTGACAAATGATATAAAGCTTCATGGAAAAATCTATGAGACCAATGAGCTGAACAGGAAGTTCTTGATTACACTCCCAGATCATTTAGAAACAAATTTTATTTACTAAGAGGTCTATCCAAGACAAGCTTTGATGTGTTGTATGGAGTATTGAAGACTTATGAATTAGAGTTGTTTCAGAAAAGATCTATGCATGCAAAGAAGGGTGTAATGGCTAACACTGCTTGTGCTCTGTTGGTTGGAGATGAGATCTAGAAGAAGAAGGTACGGTCATCAAGAAAAGTGAAGATTGAAGAGATCTGAGTTTGATAATGACCAGGGTTGTAAAGAGGATATTGGTGAAGATGAGTTCTACACAATGGAAGAAATTGAGAAGATGGACAACAAATCAATGGGTTTTATGGCAAAAAAGTTTTTGAATCTAAGGTTCAAGAAGAAACGGCCATTGAGAACAAGAGTTGATGAAGGAGGAAGTGGATTTAAGGAGAGAAAAATTATGAAGAAGACTAGTTACAAGGAAGGAAGTGCAGACAAGTCTAAAATCAGATGCTTTAACTCTGATGAGCTTGTCCATTTTTCCATTAAGTGCAGAGGGCCAAAACAGCTCAAAAAGGAAAAGGCCTACTTGGAGCTAGAAGCCAAGTACGATGAATTGCTCAAGGAGGAGAGGAGTAAGGCTTATATTGTTCAAGGTAGATACTTGGATGACACAGATGATGAATAGAAATGTGAATATGGGAACCTTGCTTTGATGGCCAGATCAGAATATGTTGGAGAGTCTTCCAGTCAGGTACCAATTCTCACTGGTATTAATATGACTACCTCTGAATATAAGTCAACTATTGAGAAGCTTAGTGCTGAAATGTTTAATTCATACTATTTTAACTGCTGTGAATGACGAAATTATTAAACTCAACCCTAATAATGCTAAACTGATGAAAGTAAATGATGAACTAGGGCTTAGATTAGCTCAGTTTGAAAGCATTAAGCAAGAAGTAGAGTATCTAAGGAACATGCATGAGTGTGCTGTTATCATTGAAAATGCTTTGGGAGAGCAACTTGATTCTAATAAGCTCAAGCTTAAAGCTATAAGAACTCTACTGAACTGGTTAATGCTTAATGTTAAAGAATTATAAATGAGAAAGTTGTCATTGGATTTTATTACTCTGAGCCAAAGAAGAAGAAGGGTGCATCCAACAAAAACAAGAAAACTTCTATTAAGAGAGAAGTTCCCAAGGTTTTTACAAAATATTGAGAAGCCCATCTTCAAGAAATTAGAAGTTTAATTTGATAACTATTATATGGTCATAAAACAACAACTGATTGATAAAGATGATACCAATAAGGATGCAACTACTGATTCAGAAAAGGAACCGGTAATAAAATATAATGTGAAATCTATTAAGACCAAACAGAGCACTGCTAAGAATGTCAAACCTGACATGAACGGAAAAGTAAAGATCAACAAAAGTAATGTCTATGCCTATACTAAAGCATTTGCAGGGCAGAAGAAAGTGAAGGTGATAACCTTGATATCACAAAGGAGAAAGAAGAAGCTAGGGCATTTGTAAACCTTGGATATGACATCAAGAGTTTAACAGAGGAGACGACATTATGAGAATTTAAAACTTGTCATCCTGATGAGAAGTCAATCTGCAATGCAGACTAGGAATGAATGACGAGTCTTCAATAAATCTTTATTGAAGAAATGCTGACTTTGGAAGAGCTTTGCTAAATTCTTATATAATTATGAAATGATAAATGAAGCTGAAAAAGTTGAAGTTATAGTAAGCCTTGAGGATACCTGCATAAATGCTGAAATTCCAAGGTATGTAAAGCATTTAGAAAAGAATCACATCAGAAGCTGATTCATATAAACTTTACATGTGCTTGTTCTTTATTAGCATAGGGAGAGCATCAGACTCAGGGGAGCATCTTAATAGGGGGAGCCTCTCATAATCACTAGAGGTTATCATGACTTGCTGACTTTAGGAAGCTTGTAAACTATAACTTTAGGGATGTTGAGTTTTCACCCAGCTTTGTGTTCTAAAAGTCATATGTGACATTCTTCAGAATAGGAGAAATGATCATGTAACAACAGTTATTTGGTTTCTGAAAAAGATTGATAAATACTTATAATGATTTATTGAGATATTAGTGTTTATTTAGAACCAATAAACACTGATACTGAGTTTATAATTTTATCTTTGACAGCTCATAATTTTATAAGACCTTAGAGTTTCTCATGCAACAGTCTTGTGCATAATAGTTATAGAATAAATCAATTTGGAAGAAGTTCAAATGAAGATTATTCAAGCGGAAAATTGAAGATAAAAGACCAATAAAGTTGTAGAAAAGTCTAACTTCAATATCATGAAGTGTAGAAGAGCCATATTGTTATGTCCATCGGAGTTTATATCTAAACTCTGATATAATCCAAGTTTGACCTATGTCGAGAAATCCAAACTTGTATTACATTGAGAAGTATTGAAAGGACACGCGTATTTTTGTATTATTTAAATGTGTAATTATGGAACTATTAACTAAATAAAATATGTGTATGAGTTCTGTCAGCCGTATGTTGTTTTATTATTAGTCATGTGTGGTTAGTGGTTTACGAGGATTATTTGTACAACTGTTTGTTGAGCTGTACTGTCTCGTTATTACCTTTAAAAGTGGATTCAATACAAATTTATTTGCATAAATATTTGGAATGTCTCTAAATTTTTTTTTATTGTTTCATAATTTCAATAATTATTTTGGGGATTTTATGAAATTTAGAAATCAATATGTCATCAATTATTTAGCCCTGTATGATTTTCTGATTCCCTTTATTTTTAAAATCTGTATTTAATTACAAAATTCTTCAAAAATTATGAAACTCATATTTATTTAAGTTTGGAATATTTCGAGAATTTTAAAATTAGTTTGGGAATTTTTGGGATTAATTTCACCCACACATTGATCCGTTTGATTGAGAAAAGCGGGTATAAATTGCGGGTATGAAATTTATGTTTTTATAAACTTCGGGTTATTTATAACATTTTAAGACTATTTTCGTGACATTCTGAATTTGTTTTAATGCAGTTCGGTTCGTTAATTGTGAATTGTGGGTATGTAGCGCGAATCAAAAATTATTTAAAAATTTACGAAAATTCAATTTTATTAGTTTTAGAATATTTTGAGAATTTTAATATTATTTTTTAATTATTTGGATTAATAATTCTTCACAATGTTGTACCGTTAAAAGATTAAATACGATACAAATTTAGGCTCACAATCAGTGAGGTTTATGTGTCAATATTTAGACACGCATGCAATTTCTATAACCTCCCTATTACGTATCATCTGCAGAGAGGGTTAAGAAAAAGAAAAACAAAAACATAAACACACACACAGACCCAATCCTCTTATCTCTCTCGAGTCAATCTCGATCTCTTTTTTTTCTCTGGGTGTTTTCTCCCCGTGAATAAGCTGTGGTTCTTCCCTGTTGTTTCTTCTTCCCCCTCCTGTGGTTGTTTCCTGTGGTTGCGCCGCCGTCTGTAACTCTGCTCACCGCCTTGAAATTCCGGCTGCCATCTTCGTTATCAGGTGGCTGGCTCCAATTTCACTGCCGCTTGACTATATATATACATACGTTTTGTGTGTATATCATTTGAATGCATTATTGCATGTTGGTTTCATTTCCTTCCTGGTCGTTGTTTCTTTTTCCGGCCACGCGCGTGTGCGTGAGCTGGAGGGTTGGTACAAATTTCAGATTTTAGAACTGATTTCTTTTGATGAAAATTAATTCGATGATTATTGTAGCATTATTCGAATTATTTTGGGAAATTTGAATAAAAATTGTGATGATTATTCGATATCGAAATTGTAATTATTTGAATTTTTATTGATCGGCGGAACCCGTGATTGGAATCCGAATTGGGTACTTCCAGGTTTTACCGCCATCGCCGATGAGCCTCGGCAAGCCGACAGTGAATTTTAATTGGAAGTTCGATGCGAAATAGTAGTTGAATATTTTTTATTCGAGGTTATTGGATTGTGAGTTGTAATTATTGAATTGTGCTTGAAATAAATTGTGATTGCGGTTAGGATTTGTGAAATTCTAGATTATGGAATCGCGTGGTTGTTGTTGTTGACTTGACGTCGAATTGTTTCGACGGGTAGTCCGATAAACAGAGGAGAAGTTGTCCGATTTTTGGGCACGTATCCTGTAAAATATCAAAAATACCAGTCGAATGTATCTAGCTATATAATTATAAATAAAATATTTTGTAAAATATAACTGACAACCTGTTTCCTAAAGCGACGAGTATATGTGTTTTCCAAAAATGAATATCGAGTCAAATTTTGAGTTCGTGAACCCTGATTGCTATGTGTATTGTATTAAGAGGTGCAATTACAAGTCGGGTTATGATATCGTTAGGTAGAATTGGTATTGAGGTTATATCAAACATAGCTAGAAGTCTAACAAAGAGTATTTTGATTTCTTTAGGTTTTAGTCGGAAGACCTGAAAGTTGACGTCGAACTAAAGTTAAGCTAGTGAACAGTTGATAAGCGCATCGAGGTTCCAAGCGAAGGACCTGAGCGTTGAAGTTGGATCCAGGATAGTCAAATAGATAAACGATAAAGCCAAGCGTTCAATTCTGTTCAAGGTCAATCAGAATAGTTATGAAGCACTGCAAGGCAAGTACCCCTGACCATCTTTTTATGGTTCGATACATATGAATAGACTTTTGTATAATGAAAATGAAAATGGCATGCTAGAATTAAACCCTGGTATTTGAACACAGCACACTACTGAAGTTATTATTTTACAGAGCGTGCTAGTTTTAATATCCAGTTTATACATGTTTTACTTATTTCTAACGAGTTATGAATTCTGTTCATATACCTGTTTTACCATAAACTGCTTTACTTGTTGTTCATATAGTGGTACTGATGAGCAATTGATTGCTCACCCTTGCATAATGTTTTATATATGTATTGCAGATGCCTAGGAGATTCTTCCGCAGTGGTCAGGGCAGAGTTTCAGTTCCTCTCGTGTCAGGCACCTCTGAGGTAGTTGTGTTGGACCAAGGATGGTCTATTAAGTTGTTGTATTAAGTTAGTTGTGCCAGGATGGTTTGCTGTATGTCGGTTTTGTAATAGTTGTAACCTAAATCATACTTAAACCTTGAAAAAGGTCTCGGAAAAAGAGGTCGTGGTTATGTATAATTAGTGATTTGAACTATATTATGTTTATTATTATTGTTGTTGGTGACATCAACTCCTGACCCCGGGGTTGAGGCCGTCACAGTTGGTATCAGAGCTACAGGTTTGAGTCCCTGATTTAGGTTAGGACTAGAGTCAAAAGAGTGTAGAAAGGTTTATATAAAGGTATAAGTCAGCAACTCCATCAGAGAAGTGAGTCTAAGAGTTCAGTCAAGGGTTTTGGAGACGTAACCCTGACGTCTATTGAGGATTTGCTGGAACTGCCCTAACCTAGAGTATGTCTCCTTTGTATACGTATTACTGGTAAGGTCCAATAGAGATTTCTAGCTTTCTTCTCGAGAAAACGAGTCTAATTGAGAGAATTTAGTTTCTGACCAGCCCTTGATGTGTCAGTTGAAGATATGCCAATGATCTCTAAATATCGTATTTTTATGTCAATGGATGCTACTGGACCGAATATGGGACCTCGGTGAGTTCGGATAGTATGATATTAGTTGGTGGCTGCTATGATAGCCAAGTTTCGTGAAGTATGGGGATCAGTTCTGTTGTTTAATCCTGAACCTTTCACGCCTTTCTTGAAACGTATTGTGTTTCCAAAGTTATTGTTTACCTTTGTATAAGTTGCTTATTTTTTTTTGTAAGAAAGTCAAAGCTCGAATTAAGCAACTTAAGGTTCTGATGATCTATCATCAGTTAGATTTCCCTTCCTATTTGTGAATTTTCTATCTAAACATTGTTTCTTTCCTCGGTGATTCCATAGGTTGATTGGGGCAGATAATGCATATGATTTGACCGTTTTTGTGTGTGACAAAGGGTCTGGTGGGACACCACCGAACTGTGTGTTGTGAACTATGCGGTACTAAGTCTGGCCATCTTATGTACTTGTATGGTTGCCCTCAATCATACCTCCCCCTTTTCCCTGTTCCTTCTTATTCGATTCCCTTGATTGTGAAATTTCATTTGGTACTCCATGATAATGAATTTATTCAGTGTCTCTAGGATTATACAGTCTCAGTTATTGAAAGCAAATAAGAGTTGACTGTCAAGAAGAACAAAAGTCCTATATCAGGATGTTATTTACGAATAAGGGGAGCAGCAAAGGTTCAAAAATCTATCAGTGGAGTTATAGCTTCGGGAAAAGTAATTCAGTGGTTGGTAAATTACTTGTGGGTGATAAGAAATTATCCTTAGAGGAATGGTTGGTTGAAATTTGGACTATAGTGCCTAGAAGAGTCCAGCATTCCTTAAGTTGACCTGATTTACCAGTTTGTTCTATGTAATTGGTGGTTGATATAGCCAGCCAAGTCTCGTAGTATATCAGATTAGTGTTGATGTGGTAATTGAGTAGTGACGGGAAGTTAGTCAGTTGCTGTTGTATTAAGCAGCCATGGTACGGTGATTAGTTTCTTTATATTTCAGTTTTTCTTAACTGTTGTTGATTCTGCTACTGTCATTATTGCTATTGTTGCTAGTGCTGGTAATCTAGATCTCTATTATAAATGGACCCTGATATTAAGGACATGGGTATTTTATTGGGCAACATTTTTCCTGAGACAGGTGCACCGATTGAACGGTAATATTTTTATTATACATCCTTGTTATGTTTTTGAATAAACTCCTTGTTATATTTCAGGAAAATGCCACCCAAGAAAGCTACCCATTCTACGAAAAATAGTAGTAGTTTTGCTGAGGGTCCAGCTATAAATGAAATTATAGATTTGTTGCGCCAGCAGCAGCAACAACAGTTGCAGTTAATCCAACAAATTCAGCAGCAACATCACCAAAGAGAGCCAAACCAAACTACTAGTTTTAGATCCTTTCATTCTGTTAAGCCCCAGAGTTCAAGGGTGAAGTGGACCCTGTTGTTGCCAGAAATTGGTTTAAGGAAATGGAAAAGGTATTTAACCTCACTCAGGTAAGTGTCGATCTTAAAACATATTATGCGAGTTATTTTCTTAAAAATAAAGTAACTTATTGGTGGAAATCCACTTACGCGTTGGAAGGAGAAGGCCCTGTTTATTGGATGAGATTTACAGAATTGGCCGATTAGTTCCTGAGTATGTAAGCACGAAGATCCAGAAGGCAAGGAGGTTTCAACAAGGGTTGAAGTTTGAGATTTGTAGTGGAGTTGTGACATTGCAGCTCAAGACGTACCCTTTCGTAGTTCAGGCCGCCTTGGTAATTGAGATTGATCGGAAGTTAGCCGCTAGAGAAAAGAAGATGAGAAGCGAAATATAGATGTTGTGGAAGAATCATTAGGTCAAGAAGGATCTAGTCAGAAGTCTCGGAAAAAGGTTGGAAGGAGTAAGAGTAAAGAATTTCGAGGACAAAGTTTTTCTTTAGACAAGCTTAATAAAACCTCAGCCAGCTCTAGTGAAGTCAAGTCGGACAGGTTGCATATATCGGAATATAGATAATGTGGTAAAAGGCATGGTGGAGTATGTAAAGCAAATAGGGAATGTTTCTGGTGTGGACAAAAGCAAAATAAGAAGTTTCTTTCAATCATGTGAGCAGAGAAGCTATTAAGGCAAGAATGTAGGATATATCAGGTACATGTAATGGATATCAAGAAGGAAGCACCTAAGTTGGAAGAAATCCAAATAGCAAGTGAAGTCCCAAAGGTTTCATCGGATGTCTTATCAGGATTACCTCGGAGCATGAAGTAGAATCTCTCATTGGTTACTATACAGAGTCGGGCTGGTGTCAATAGCCCCGTATCATACGGCCAGTAAGAATCAAGTAAGTAGTTAAGGAAAAACTTCAGGATTGTGAGATGCACCATTGATGATATGGAAGAAGAAGGAAGAAATTATGAGATTATGTACCGATTATCGGGAGTTTAACAAGATGACTAACGAGAATAAGTAACCCCTATTAAAAACTGATTACTTGTATGACCTAATTTAAAATAGCGTGTTAGTTATCAAAGGTTAACTTAAGATCCAGTATGAGGATGTAGCAAAGACTGCGGTTAGAATGAGATATGGACACTGCAAGTTTCGGATGATGTTATTTGGATTAGCAAATTCACCAATCGCGTTTAAAAGTTTAATGAACATAATGTATAAGGAGTACTTGGATAGTATAATTGTATTTATTGATTACATCCTCGCCTATTCAAGGACTAAGAAAGACCAAGTCGAATACCTGAAGATACGTTCGTGAAGGATTGAAAAGTAGCAACTGTATCCTAAGCCCTGAAAGTATGACATTTGGTCAGAATTGATTATGAGCTACGATTACTTGATTAAATACCACCCATGTAAGGTTTATTTAAGGACAAATGTCCTGAGTAGAAAAGAAAAATAGAATATCATTAAGTTTGCGGAGGAGTTGGTAAGGGAATTTGAAAAGTTGGAAATTGAAATTCAGGTGCCAGAAGATATAAGGAGCGATTGTATGAGATCAACTTTCCACCAGAGGTGATGGAAAGAATCAAGAAGTGCTAAGAAAAGGTAGTGAATCAATTGATGGGATAGTTTGGCTGGAAAGGAAATTGTACTCAAAAGAATATCAAAAGTATGTTCAGGTTTCCTAAAAAATATAGATTTCTAGTGTAGCTTAATGGAAAAGTGAAGTTTGGCGAGGACCCCCTGACTTCAAGTTCCCTGTCTACCCGGGAATACCAAGATGTATCAGAATTGAAGCAAGACTGTCGGTAACCAGGAATGTTTAGGAACTACGTAGAAGACGAATATCACCTACCAGCCGTAAGATGGATGGTCAAAGTAGAAGGCTAATGTAACTGATAGCAGATATGTTGAGAGTATGTGCTTTGGATTTTAAGGGAAACTGGGATGGTCATTTGCTGATAATGGAGTTATCCTCTAACCATAATTGTTATGTCAATATTAAAATGTCACATTATTAAGTCTTGTATGGACATAAGTGTGGGACCCCACCTTATTAAGGTGAAGTGAGAGAAAAGAATTTGTCAAGTCCTAAGTTAATTCAGCACACCAAGGATGAAGTAGAGTTGGTTTGGAAAAGAGTGAAGCACCTCATAATGGGCAGAGAAAGAACGTGGATTTGTATTGAAAGGATACGAAGGATAGAAATAGGATCGATGGTATTATTAAAGGTGTTATCTTAAGAAGGGTTGAATAGGTTTAAACCAAAGGGTTGCTGAATTCTAGATATAGTAAACTGTTTGAGATACTGAGAACATCTGGTAGAGTCGCCTATGATTTAGCGTTGTTGCCATAGCTGCAACATACTCATAGTATGTTTTATGACTTTAGGACAAAAGAACATATCCTCGATTTGAATTAAGATAGGGTGTAAGAAGCAATCTGCAACCTAGATCTTAGGAATGAGTTTATATATATATAGTGAGTATGCTTTGAATAAATCCTCAAATAGAAGAGTCTACTTGGGGAGTTAGAGTCATATATGCTTGATAAATAGCCTCGTTTGTTTAGTTAGATCATATTCTAAGGGCTGAATCTTTTTAAGGGGGGAAGGATGTAACGACTAGCATATTTTCGTATTATTTAAATATGTAATTATGGAACTATTAACTAAATAAAATATGTGTATGGGTTCTGTCAGCCGTATGTTATTTTATTATTAGTTATGTGTGGTTAGTGGTTTACGAGGATTATTTGTATAACTGTTTGTTGAGCTGTATTGTCTCGTTATTACTTTTAAAAGTGGAATAATGCAAATTTATTTGCATAAATATTTGAAATGTCTATAAAATTGTTTTTATGGTTTCATAATTATAAAAATTATTTTTGGGATTTTATAAAATTTAGAAATCAATATTTCATCAATTATTTAGCCCTGTATGATTTTATGATTGCCTTTATTTGTAAAATCTGTATTTAATTCCAGAATTCTTCAAAAATTATGAAACTCATAGTTATTTGAAGTTTGGAATATTCCGAGAATTTTAAAATTAGTTTGGGAATTTTTGGGATTAATTTCACCCACGCATTGATCCATTTTATTGAGAAAAGCGGGTATAAATTGCTTTTCAGAAATTATTTTAAAATTATGAAATTTATGTTTTTATAAACTTTAGGATATTTATAACATTTTAAGACTATTTTCATGATTTTCTGAATTTATTTTAAGTGCAACTCGGTTCGTTAATTGTCAATTGTGGGTACGTAGCGCGACTCAAAAATGATTTGAAAATTTACGACAATTCTATTTTATTAGTTTTAGAATATTCTAAGAATTTTAATATTATTTTTGAATTATCTGGATTAATAATTCTTCGCAATGTTGTACCATTAAAAGATTAAATACGATACAAAATTTAGGCTCGCAATCAATGAGGGTTACGTGTCAATATTTAGACACGCGTGCAATTTCTATAACATCCTTGTTACGTGTCATCTGCAGAGAGGCAGAGAGGATTAAAAAAAGAAAAACAAAAACACAAACACACATACAGACCGAATCCTCTCATCTCTCTCGAGTTAATCTCCATCTCTCCTTTTTCTCTGGGTGTTTCCTCCCCGTGAATAAGCTGTGGTTCTTCCCTGTTGTTTCTTCTTCCCCCTCCTGTGGCTGTTTCCTGTGGTTGTGTCATCGTCTGTAACTCCATTCGCCGCCTTCAAATTTCGGCTGCCATCTTCGTTATCAGGTGGTTGGTTCTGATTTCACTGCTGCTTGACTATATATTTACATATGTTTTGTGTGTATATTAGTTGAATGCGTTGTTGCCTGTTGGTTTCATTTCGTTCCTGACCGTTGTTTCTTTTTCCGGCCACGCACGTGTTCGTGAGCTAGGGGTTGGTACAAATTTCAGATTTTTGAACTAATTTCTTTTGATGAAAATTAATTCGATGATTATTGTATTATTATTCGAATTATTTTGGGAAATTCGAATGAATATTGTGATGATTATTCGAATTATCGAAATTGTAATTATTTGAAATTTTATTTATCGGCGAAACCCATGATTGGGATCCGAATTGGGTACCTCCGGGTTTTACCGCCGTCGGTGATGAGCCTCGGCGAGCCGACGGTGGACTGTGATGATCGTTATATGAGTCCTAATATTTAAAAATAAATAATAAATGTATAAATTTTATTTGTAAGTTCGATGCGAAATAGTAGTTGAATTTATTCGAGGTTACTGGATTGTGAGTTGTAATTATTGGATTGTGCTTGAAATAAATTGTGATTATGATTGGGATTTGTAAAATTCTGGATTATGGAATCGCGTGGTTGTTGAATTTACGTCGAATTGTTTCGACGGGTAGTCCGATAAATAGAGGAGACGCTGTCCGATTTTCGGGAACGTATCCTGTAAAATATAGGAAATATTAGTCGAATGTATATAGCTATATAATTATAAATAAAATATTTTTTAAAATATAACTGACAACCTGTTTCCTAAAGCAACGAGTATATGTGTGTTCCGAAAATGAATATCGAGTCGAATTTTGAGTTCATAAACCCTGATTGCTATGTGTATTGTATTAAGATGTGCAATTACGAGTCGGGTTATGATATCGTTGGGTAGAATTGGTATTGAGGATATGTCAAGCATACCTAGACGTCTAACATAGAGTATTTCGACTCTTGTAGGTTTTAGTCGGAAGACCTGAAAGTTGACATCGAACTAAAGTTAACATAGTGATCAGTCGATAAGCGCATCGAGGTTCCAAGTGAAGGACATGAGCCTTGAAGTCGGATCCAGGATAGTCAAATAGATAGACGATAAAGCCAAGCGTTCAATTCTGTTCAAGTTTAATCAGAGATAGTTGTGAAGCTCTGCAAGGCAAGTATCCCTGACCATCTTTTTATGGTTCAGTACGTATGAATAGACTTTTGTTTTATTCTCGTAAGGAACAGAAACGTTTTAAGGTATGTATCCCCTGTAGTTCTAAATCATTGTTTTAAAATCTGTTTTGGGGAAAAGTAACTTCGAAAGGTACCTATCTTGAATGAAAATGATTTGTGAACTAATTTTACGTGTGATGTTAAAATGAATGGTTTTGGAAATTAGATAGGTACAAGTGTTTTGAAAACTGGATAAAACGATCAGATATGCATAGGGGCATAGTAGGCCTATTGAGGTGGCGTAAGAGGCTAATTCGGTTGCGCGCACTATATAGCTGATTAGTCCAGCTGGCCAGAGACCTTGCTAGTCTCTAAGTTCCGGAACAGGTTTATGGGATGGCAGAAGGAGCCGTCTAGCGTTGATAGCCTGATCAACTGTCTTCAGATATCCATTACTTATCTGATTTGGCTTTGTAGTTCCCGTAATGGAACAAGTGGTTTATACAATGGATTTGGAAATGAAAATGGCATGCTAGAATTAAACCCTGGTATTTGAACACAGCACATTACTGATGTTATTGTTTTATAGAGCATGCTAGTTTTGATATCCATTTTATATATGTTTTACTTGTTTCTGACGAGTTATGAATGATGTTCCTATAACTGTTTTACCATAAACTGCTTTAATTGTTATTCATATAGTGGTACTGTTGAGCAATTAATTGCTCACCCTTGCAGAATGTTTTATATATGTATTGCAGATGCCTAGCAGATTCTTCCGCGGTGGTCAGGGCAGAGTTCCCGTTCCTCCCATGTCAGGCTCCTCTGAGGTTGTTGTGTTGGACCAAGAATGGTCTATTAAGTTGTTATATTAAGTTAGTTGCGCCAGGATGATTTTGTGTAAGTCGGTTTTATAATTGTAACATCCGGGACATAGCGTGTAATTATTTTTATCATTAAATGATTATTATGTGATTATTTATGATTGTTATGTGAATTTTAGTGAATTATATGATGATTGATAATAATATTTGGATGTTTATATATAATAAAATGTGAATATGTTAATTTTAATATATTCAAAATAAAATATAAATAATTTAGGTATTTTCTGGTAATCTTTGGAGTGTTATATGATCTTATAATGATTTATGAAATTATTAATTATTTTCTGAATAATTACAAAAATGTTTTATAAAGCCGGGAATCGTCACCGTTCTTACGTTTTTACAACCCGAAACTCTTCCGAAAACTTCTTTCTAACCTAATCTGATAATTCCGGACATTTTCCGTGTTTTAACTTTTTCGATCCGGATTATAGTTTGACCGTGTGCGGCCCGACGCAAAATTTTCGATACGATAATCATTTCGATAAATTAACAAAAACTCGTATTCTCAAAAGACGGGACAATATTACATTATTCTCGTATAAAGTATTTTATAAGAAGGTCAGTTATGATAATTATCCAATACGGGTACCAAATCGGATCGTTTTTATAGTTACGTAGCGGCTAAGTAATCTATTTTCGGATCCGGTATGATCCAATGGGATGTTAATATTTGATAAGTATAAATAGTATTTATTATTTTATTAATTATTTATTTATACATAAATCAGAAAAATATATAAAAAAAATCAGATTTTCTTCCAAAAATTAGGGTTAGGGTTTTTGATTTGTTCTTGGAGATTAAAGCAGATTTGAGGGTGATTCTGTGGTCCAAATCGAGCTTATAGGTAACCAAATTGAAGCTTATGATCTCTATTTTCTAATTATACCATCAATTCTATGTTTAAATTCGTAATTTTCAAATTTTGATTTTAGGGTTCTGGACCCGAATTGGGGCATTTTGATTTGGGGATTATTGATTGATTTGGATGCCTGGAATAGCTTCTCGTTGTGATTTACAATTGATTTGTGTATTTAATCGAACCAAACGATTCCTGGAAGGGTATAATCGAGTTCACGAAGTTTCTTAAAAAAATTTATTCATTTTTTGGATTTATTCTCGATTATTTGTACGTTTTGATTCTGGGAATAAATTACTATAGTCTTAAGCTTCATTTTGTGATAAAAATATTTAAGTTTGGTTATGGTTTTGCGTCAATCGATCTACGGCCGGAAAGTCATCGGAGTTTTCCTCGGTTCTTGACGGAATCGAGATATGAATGGTTATTCGTTGATTCTGTGGTGTTAAACGGGTTGATGGCTCGTTGTTGTTGTTGATTAGGCTGAAAACAGGTTCAATCGGTTGTTTTTTGGCTGGAATGGCGTCTCGTCAGCGTGAGGCGAACCATACGGATTATGGGCGGTGTTCAAGCCCGACCCGGAGCCATTCTTCTCGACCCGGTTTCAACCCGATTGAAACCCGGGTTTGATCCCCAAAACTCCTAATTCCCAAATCAGTTTTTTTTTCTGAAATTGCTGTTTTAAAAATAATTCAAAATTCATTATTTTAATTTCAAAATTTGTTTTTAATTATTTTGAATTTCCAAAATTCATTATTTAATTATTCTAAAAAGTATTTTAATTCTAAAATAAATTTAAATTATTTAATTAATTAATTTTAATTGATAATTAATTATTTGATTAGTCAATTAAATTAAATATTAATTGATTAATCAATTTAATTAGTTATTAATTAATTTTAATTGATTATTTAATTTGATTTAGAACTTTCCAAAAAATAGTTTCGAGCTCTAAAATATTATTTTAAATTATTTTCAAGGCTCGATAATTAGTATAAAATTATTTTAAAGTCAGATTCGGGTATTCGGAGACCCGTTTTAATTTCGAAAAATGTTTAAAAATTCGTATTAAATAGACCGTTCGTCCGTTTAATTCGAAATGAACGCGTTTAGACTCAGAAACATATTCTGCTTCTATTAAAAATATTTTCGAGACCTAAATTCTTTTGTATCAAAATGGAGTTTGTTTTATGAATTATTTTAAGTCAGTTATTGATCGATAAAATACTCTTTTTGACCCGATTTCACTTCTAAACGTATCAAGACCTATCTTTTGACGATTCAACTTATGTGCTACATGAATTATGTGATTATGTGTTATATGAATAATATAATTACATGCCTTATATGTACGTGTTGTGTGGACTATGAGTCAACGTGTATTTTAAACGTTATCTGATCCAAATATGATCTTTATCTGTTATTATCGGGCGGGTAGACGATAAGGATAAACGTTTAGATTAGACAATTATATATTTTCAGTTAGTTGAATGGTATCTTTTATGATAGATACACGTAGTGCGAGACATTTAAGGCCAGACAGAGATTGTAAAAGTAAAGCCTGATTACGTATAGTAATAAAACGAGTGGATCCAGAATATAGATAAACCTGATATGGTGAATGATAAGAAATATCAAGTGGTCTGTTAATGGAAATGCAGACACATCAGGACTGAGTGATATGGCAGATAGTTAAAGATCAGAGGTTTATCCATTGAGGTAAGTATTCCTAACCATTCTTCTAAAATACTGCAAATATTTCTTCATTCCTATTCTAAGTTCAGAATAGTTAAATATTTATATATTTCGCTGTAATTACTCTTATTTATGCAAGTGCTTTTTTAATCTTGTTTCTTGATTATCAATTGATCTCTTAAGCAAATACCTATTGTTCCGGGTTATTTGCGAACCCTGAATTGGGATGTTTTGAAATCAAAATAATTTGACATTAAAATACTCCACAGACTGGATGGTTACGATGTTGGCCACGAATGAGCTGGAACCTAAGGGCCAGGGATGGCTAGACCCTTGATTATTAGGCAATAGTTGCCTGGGTACCCCATATATTGGTGGGTCTATGCAGTTGGGTATAGATCTGCACCATATCCTAACTGATCAGTAGGTTATAGTGCATATGTTGGTTTCTAGTGTCCAGTCTAATTTATTGTTGATCGCCATTAACGACATTCCCTCATGAATAGTTTATGATTACAAAATCAAACAAAGATATTATTCAAAGAGATGAATCAGTGAAACGTTCACTGTTTTTTACAGGAAAATGTGATTTATGATTAAAGGCCAATGAGGGCCGATATTTTATTCACTCAACTATTTTAAATAAATAAAGATGTTTTGAAATCATTCAAAAAGAAATCATTTCCAGAAGTTTCTTTGATCTAATACCTGGAAACCATTTATGATACTTACTGGGCATTTTTGGCTCACTCTTGCTTTGTGAAATCCTATTTCTTTCAGTATCAAATGAGGGCAAAATTGAATAGCTTTCAATAGACAGCAAAAGTGAAGAGATTCCAGCCGAAGGGGATTTGGAGGTGTCAGAGTGATCAATACGAGGAAATTAGTAAAGAGGTAATGAAATTGTATTTAGTTATTGAAATTTTGGAAGGTTAGATTCTTGTTTCGTACCATAACCTGTAAGCGATCCAGAATAATGAGGGGTTATTTGTATATTTGATTTAATATACAGGTTTATATTATTTAAAGTTGTTTAGTGACACCCAATCCTGACCCCGGATTTGGGGATGTTACAGTAATAGTTGTAACCTAAATCATACTTAAACCTGGAAAAAGGTCTTCGAAAAAGGGGTCGTGGTTATGTATAATTATTGATTTAAATTATATTATGTTTATTATTATTGTTGTTGGTGACGTCAACTCCTGACCCCGGGGTTGAAGCCGTCACAAGTATGATTCTGTATTATACCGAGAAGTCAAGAAAAATGCTTAACAGTGACGTGCAGAATTACACTACATCGAAAATTCCAAAGTAAACTTTGATAACATATTCAAATCCAATGGAGTTCACGACATCTTCACTCGACCTCTTCATAATAGAACAAATGAAGGTATAAATTACCAGAAATAAAGAAATAAATCACAACTACATCTTGTACATAGAGGTGGTCCATGAACATATGTCAAGTCTACAGCAAAACTTGTAGAGAAAGAAAACAAGGCAAACAGTAAAAGATCAGGAGCAAATAACAAAAATGAGGTGGTCCTCAATAAGCTTCTACGTGTCTCATAACAGGTTAAGATAATTTACTATAAATGGATGAGCACTCAGGGGAGTACAAGGAAGTATTAATATTATGCTCATCTTATCTTTAGTTGGGGGGAAATAGTGAGCAAAAAACTAATTGTAATATTTTCTCTCCCACTAAGCCAACTCAAGAACCTGTTCTTGAGAAAAAGCTAAGAAAAAAACTTTGTTTTTTTAGGAGCTGTAGCATAATTTCTTTATATTTTATATAAAGTGAATTGATAAAATCTTGTGTCTTTACTTGCTTTCAATTGCAACAGCTCATTTATTTTGTTAGTGCTTCCAGTTTCAAAAACAAATAGTTTGAAAATCTCAAACTAATCATTCACCCACCCCCTCTTCCTAGTTTTTGGTTCATTGTTCCATGACAAAGAACGCCTTCATGGCTATGAATCCATTTTATGATTAAGTTAGCTATCAAGTATATTGTTTTACAAATTTCTTACGTCTCTTAATGTACATGCAACTTGTTTGTTGCTGACACTTTATGAGATTTTTTTTCTTCGGTCTTATATTTTTGTTGGCTAGTGGAATAGTCCTTCAACCATGATAATATTAATACTTTAATATAAATTAGTTGTGTGTCTTGAATGGTACAAGTAGGCTGGCTTATTTAAATTAATGAAGAAAATATATGTTGATTAATTCAAGTAATTGTTATGGGTTATCCTAAAATATGTGCATGTATATATGTGTATGTGTATGTGTATGTGTGTGTGTATATATGTATATACATATAGGCTCTTGGTTAAATAGAAAAATAATTAGAACAAAAACTAGAAACACCTTATTTCACATTATCTTCCCATTTTTACCTCATTTGCCCAAACACCCCAATCCGAAAACTCTACCTTAGATTGAAGATAATCAACAATGTTTAATAAAAAGATATATTTATATATATATATATATGTCCCATATATTCTATTTGTGCTGTATATAATAAAAGTTGGTGATTTATGTGATATAATCAGTGATTGTTGTCATATAGAATAGTGATTAAAGTGTAGACATGGTGATTCGTATCATATGAATTGGTATTTATATTCAAATATCATGTTGAAATTTCAGATCTGGTGATTAACTAGAAAATATTATTTTTTATTAATTGTTAGTATAGATGAGTAGAGAGATGGTAGAGATCGAAGAGGAAGAAAAATATAATCATCAGAATTAAGAGTGTTTGAACTGGTGACTATAATTAATGATGGTGGGAGGTGGTGGCCGGAATTAATGGTGGTCGAGATGGTGGTTGAGGCTAATTACGTTAGGAGATGGTGAATGGAGTTAGCATTGGCTGTGTCATGAATACATAATTATTTAAAAAGAAACTGAATATGTTGGAATTATATATATATCCCAAATAGATATATTTCATGGTCAGAATTCTTACAAGGTAAAAATTCCTAGTTATTTTTTGTAACCTTTCTATAATATTCAATTAATGTTCCTAATTATTTTGGCGTGAGAAATAATTAAAGGAATAGAAATATAAAACTTAAGTTAATTTTAATGGAGGCTAAGCTGGTAGAGTCATGATATTACTAGAAAATTGAGAGCATCGTTGTGCATGATGGGTAGGGGTAATGTAGTAGGTACCGATGAGATTCCAATTAAGGTGTGGTATGTGGAAAAAAACCTGGTATATGTTAGGTAACTAATATCTTTAATATTATATATCAAACGACTAAGATATTGAACGAGTACCGGTTGAGTGTTGCGGTATCTCTCTATAAAAACAAAGGTGATGCTCGGTGTTCTAGTATTTACTCTCCTATTAAGTTATTTAGTCATACAATAAAACTCTAAAAATATTTGATCGAATTAGGATTCGGGGAGTCATTGATGTTTCAGTTATCTTAGTTTGGTTTCATGACTGAAATATCAATAATTAAGGAAATTCATCTTATCCATTGTCTAATGAATAAATATCGAGATCATCGTAAAGATCTTCATATGGTGTTTATAGATCTTGAATAGGCTTATGACATTTTATCACAAGAGGTTATTTGGAGATGTTTAAAAGTTAAAGGGGTTCCGTAAATGTATATACACACGATACAAGATATGTATTCGGAGGTAGGGACTTGTGTTAGGTCGCTAGTATGGAATACTCACTATATTTTGGTAGAGATAGGACTCCATTAAGGATCGGTGCTAATTCCATTGCTACTTATAGTTATTTTGGATGATATTACTCGTGATATCCAAATTAATGTGCCTTGGTGTATTCTTTTTGTTGATGATATTATGTTAATAGCTAAGTTTTTAATGTGGTTAAAACAAATTTAAAACATTGATATGCATTAATACAACTTAAAGGCTTTTCCTTATATCGTTCTAAGACTGAGTACTTGTAGGATTATTTTAGTAAAGAAAATAATAAGGTGGATATTGCGGTTTGTATTGCTAAAGGCCGATTTCTACTTACTGATTATTTTAACTACCTGGTAACTATCATCAACATAAGTGGAGATATTGTTGCAGATGTTACGCATCGTATTAAGGCAGGATAAAAAAATAAAGGTCCGCCATAGGAGTGTTGTGTGATAGAAATGTACCTTTGAAATTGAAGGGTAAGTTCTCTGGGGTCACTGTTAGATCGACATTTTATATGATTTTCAGTATTGTCTATTGAAGAAAGTTCTAAAGCGTCGGTTAGAGACATCAAAATTACCTATATTGTACTTGATATGGGGTCATAAAAAAGGCAGATCAGATTCCGAATGGTTTCTTTAGACGGTTATTCTATGTTGAGTTTATTTTTAAGAAAATTAGTCATGGAGAAGATGTATAGTAGCCTCACTTGAAGAGGTGTAAAGCATATTGGTCAGGGTAAGCGAAAGAAAGGTACACCATGTAAGACTTGGATTAGATGAGTTTTTATATGGGTGCCTTAAATGTCACATATGACATGACATTAGATTTGGTTGCTTGGAGACAACGGGTTAGAGTAGTTGAGGTTGTGTCTAGTGATGTACAATGGATTAGGTTGTAGAGTTTCTTTCTTATTTATCTATCATTTTGTGCATGTGTGGATGTTGTCTGTCAATATTCATATTAATATATCTATAAATATAGCACTTGCATATGTTAACCTCCTTGTAGGTACGTCCTATGCGTATACAGTCATGGTTTCGGATGTTGTCTCATCCACTTTACCAATTATGTTTCTTCAAAATTGCTACTTAGTTTTTATATTAGATTATAAATTATCATTTTCACTAATTTTCTTTTGAATATATCGTAATATATTTACCTTGCACTAAGCCAGACGTCTTCACGAAAACAACCTCCCTATTATTCGGAGTAAGGACATGGTCTGGGTACATCTTACCCTCCCAGACCCTGCTATATGCAGGATATAGATATCTTCAATTTAATATCGATCAATATATTTTAAATCCTTGAAATTATTTACTTTTCAATAAATTAGCTTAAATATAAATGAAACTAGGATACAAATAATCACTATCAAAACACTATTAAAAGAAATAGACATGCTAAGCAATATGATTTTACTTCAGAAAGTAAGATGAAGTTTAACTTTCAACATACACCACTTTTAGATTATGTTGGTTAAAAATGAATCTTTCCTAAAGTTTTTTGAAATATACCAGTCAATGAAATAAGACCATACTAAATTTCCTAATCGAAAAAGTAGAAATTAATTTACATGTTTTATTACATTTATGAAGTACAGAGTAATGGCCCAAAAGAGGCAACATCTTAAGATATTATAATACTAAACAAAACAAAATGCATTTCAATGATTTCATATGCTAATGTCACCACAAAACCATATTAACATATATCAAACATGGTATATAGAAAATTTTCATTTTGGTAAATGTTACCTTTCTTTAGATTGTGTAGAATTCCTTGGTGTAGTAGTTCCTCTAGATATATCTTCTCCAACGGGTTTTCTAGCAGTCACTGAAGGTCCTCCATGTTCTCCACTAATCTTTACAGGCTTCTGTTTTTTTAAAAAAAAATTGTTAAAAAAATTATAGTATTTATCAAGTTAGATAGTGTTTCCTATATCACCTTGATACAACACAATAAGTTAAGTATCATGAATTTTACAAAGGAAAATAATTTATGTAATAAAATGGTATTAGGCATTTTACAAATACTTTATATAAAAAATTTAGTTAAGAAAACATATGATCCATTTCAAACTGGGAAAAATATACCCTTGAAGTCTTCCTTGATTTTATTTTTATCTCTTTGATAGTTTGAGCATCATCTTTTCCTTTTTTCTGCATGTGTGCTGATTTTAGATGCGGTGCACTCCCACATTTCTTCTTTGTCTTGTTGGATTTGACCCTAAAATAAAATAATTTGAAATTAGTATATCAAGATGAATCATCATGAATTTATCAAAAAATTATGATATAAACTATCAGTAAGCATAGAAATACTATAAATGATTGACCGTTTAATGGCTTTAACTTTTATTAGTATTATGTGCTTACAAATTGTAAATCTTCATGGAGCTAATGATGATTTTATTAATGCTCACTAATTTTGAATATAATTTTATAAATATTTACAATATTCAAAAAGATTGTAATTTAAATTTTTTTTATGAAGCTACATAATGATATATTGATTTAATTTGCTATTGTTATTTTCCCGCCGCGGAGAATAAACTGGATAAGGTTACCAATAGCTGCTCTAAATGAAATTAGAATATCACTCATTAATAATGAGTATTGTTTTACTTTGATAAACTATGATATGTAAATATTCGTAGATTAACTGAACTAGAATATGGCAGGGTTTCGAATATTATCACTCATTAGGACAATGTTAGCGGTGATCAGAATTTTGAAAACATGGCTATAACTATGTCCTTAAAAGTGCTATTTGTACCATTATGTAATATTAGTTGTAACTGTTGTTTGTAGATTTTTATCAATAATATTATAGAAGGAGGATGCGGAAACCAGTCTTAGCTAACCCCACCATTTTAGGAACATCAAATAACACACAAAACCAACTTCAGAATAGTTATATTGTTCATATTACGATTTATTTCACACAACTTATCATGATTTTTTTGTTATTGTTCAGTTTATACATTTTACATTCGATGATACAAACATAGATTTATATATCCTTATTAATTTTTTTGTATTGATGGCCTTATAACTTATTGATATATTTAGGTGATTACTCACACTATCTTTTCAAAATATTTTACATACATATTATTTAATTTATAATCTCTGATTTAGATTACTTTAATTATTTAATGTAATTTAAAATAGAAGTCTTGGTATTTGACTCGTTTAGGGGCTTGATGATTGATCTTTGATATTGGGAAGTGCCTTTAAATATCTCATTAAATTAATTTGAGATTAGACAACCATAACATGTAAGGATTTCTCCTATAATAACTCTTATTTTCTCATAAAACATCTTGTATATTTTCTTTAAGAACTTTTTTTGGAAAAGTTTACACAAGGCTGGTGATTCTCGGAGTGCTAACTAACTTGGATGGTATTTTTCAATTTTTTGATAGATTGTTCAACTATGATTTAGGCTTGTACCCAGGGGGACGTATTAACAACCTATGTTATTCTGACTCCATTATTGAGTATTAGACACGATACATATCTAAGTGTTAATTTTAAAAATTAAGAAAGTTTGGGATCCGGAGACATAGTCCTATTTTAGGACATAGGTAGAGGGACACAAAGAATTTGTTAATAAGTAAACATGGTAAGTTAGGCATCTTAATAAAAGTAACAGTAGAATTTGGATTAAACATGATTTTCTAGAGGACTTTATAATTTAGGTGTCTTCTACACTTTTATCATATTATTATTTCTCTTTTTTTCTCATTATATATTTTGACTCATAATTTTGACTAGTATTTGATCTTTAAATTGGTCAAAGGGTCAACATTTAGTCAAAGAATCTAACACAATAAATGTAGTGTCTAAGTGTTTGAATGTTCGAGATGATACGATGACCTAAATAAAAAGTCGTAGTAACATAGTTAACAACTACTGCTATGAGTCTTCTTACAACTAGTGGTTCTTATGTATTTTTAATTGATTTTGTTTAATCTTAAATTGTCTCAACTATTTCTCATGTCAAAATAAGTAGTCATTTCAAATAAATATTTTAGTCAACAAAGCAGTTATAAGTGCATCATATCACTATTATATATATCACATATCTATGTGTTTGTATGTGTGTGTGTTTCATATCACCAGCAACATTGGATATGATTAAATTTTATTATGATTTTAATTTAAGCTCATTAAATTTATGTCTACAGAATCCATTAAGAACCTTATTTGACTTAATCTAGTTTGTTTCATCAATTGATAATGTCAATACAATAAAAACATTAACAAACCAACTTATGTCTTAAGAAAAACAAAACTTGCAGTACATGTATAAATAAAATTAATTACCTTTTTACGTTATCTGTGATATCTGCCTCCTCATTTGTGTCCATATCATCATCACTATACACCTTTAAAATCAACAAAAAATATTAAACCATATACTACGGATTTAGGTAATATGACATTTCACTTACTTTTTTATGTCAAAGAAACTTCCGATAATTGGAAGCAAAAATCGTCACCAACTATTCTTATTAAGAAAAATATTTAATATCTATTGTACTGCTAATATATTTTTAAGCCCATCTAAATTATGATTCGAGGGGAATTTATATTCATGAAAAATGTATCTCATCATATTTTTGTGGGAATTTTGTGTATATTTATGTTCTAAGATTCATAGTCAGAGTTTGGCTAAAATTCATTTTTTTCTTGTACACTAAGACATAACAATAACATAAAATTTATAAATTAAGATCTTATCCAAAATCTCGTCAATGTTTATCATTAATTCTAGGCATGTCTATCTAGTCTAGTGTCGAATTTAATAAATTGGTATTATTATTCACTTAATTCTTCAATGTAAGTCAGATCTGTTAATTGTTAGATTTGTGATACAGTAGTATACATTCCATCCTTTAGGATTATTGATATTGGATCCTTTCAAATTCAAAAAAAATCAAAAACTAATGTAATGAATTGTGAAGCAATGCACCAAAACAAAATAAAAAACATTTTCGATATGAACATTCTAAAAAATTGAGTTTAGCAATAAACTTTGAACTTGACATTTAACTTTAAAAGTTGTATGTATATAGGTCATTATTTCAGAGAAAATACTTCCCCCCCCTCTCTCTATGTCCTTCTCTCATTTCAATTCTTATTTTGTATTTTTATTAGTTATAATTATTATATTTCAAGAATCAGTGACATCTTCTATGAGCGTCTAAACTCATTATGGAGTCTTGTCGATATTAGGTTCTTTGGATCTCTCTTTAGCCTTATATCTTTTATCCCTATGAGGTCTTCATCCATTGGCGGGTTTTTTTTTGGAAAATTCTATTTATTTTGGTGTGGATGGGAGGCATGCCTATATTTCTTTATTTTAATAGGACTCCTTACAAGCGTTGTTTTGATCTACTATAATTTGAAAATAATCAAGTTATTAATGACTGGACAAACCCAAGAAAGGGTTGAAGGGAGATAGTGCATCAAGTTGTTTGCAAGGCCATCTTGATCCTCTTCCCCAGAAATCCTAGATGTAGGAACCCTAGGAGAGCCGCCGACTCCAACTACCGTAAAAACACACCCAAGAGGAGTTATTAATTCAAAAGCAAATTAGCCTAGAGTGTGTTTCGAAAGAAATGAAAGCTAATTGATGGCAAGTGTAGTTGATAGGAGATTTGCGCTTTAAACTTGATTATGCTTAATACAGTAGACATAAAAGTTGAACATAAGCTTGATTAGACTATATAAATTCACTTATGTGGGATAAGAGTCCACAAAATGGATATATATAGGTTGAATCATGAGCACAAATATTTGACTTTATTTACTTTTATATATCTGACTAGTTTGTCATGTTGGGCAACTCAGCAAGCGGAACACACACACATAATTCACATGATTGATTAAGAGGATTAAAAATTTTCTACTTTTTTGTTATTGTTTTTATTCTCATATCTTATTTGTTCAACTACTATTGTTTCCCTTATGTTATAATAAAAATATAAATCATTATATTTTTTCAACTAACTGTTGAGATTCTCAATAATACACTACTGTTCCAGCATTTTCCCGATCATACTTATGAATAAAGTAATATTTGAGTATAACAATAACAAAGTGTGCTATATGAATTATTATAGAACAACTTATACCAATACACGTCTCTTTCTCTACCATATTTGAGTTCGATGACAAATTATGAAGTAAGTACTTAGATAAAAAACAATTCCTACGTAGATAAACAAAAAAAATTATGTGAATCAACGAGGAACATCAAAAAGACCATGGTGAAAGTTCTTAGAGATAAGATCATAATGAGAGCTCGAGGAATAAATAGGGAGATTTTAACAAGACAAAATTGTGAGAATCAATCAGGAACAACTAAAAGACCACGGTGAAAGTTCTTAGAGATAAAAACATAATGAAAGCTGGGGAATCAATATGGAGATATATATATATCACATCTTCTTCTTTTTCATTGTTATTAGTAGTTATATTACTCTTTGAAGCATCCGGTGTTAATTGATTATGTAACGTAAATTAACATCTAGAATATTAAGAGATAGGCAATAAAGTATTGAATAAGGAAAAGAAAGTTACATTATATATATATAGCTTTCTCTCGTTCATAAGTATTATAATGGTTAATAAGTTAAGACCCTTAGAAAATTTTAATTGACTAAGAATAAAATAACAATATTTTAGGATATATAGAATCCTAACGTAAAGTTTGGTTTAGTCCCAAGTACCGAACTATTCCTTTTATCCCCACTCAAGATAGCTTAGTTCAACTTTTCAAATTAAAATATTTTCATGTTTGACTACGAATTATAAATTATTGATTCATAATTTTATAAATTTAAAAATTGCATATAATTGAAGAATAAATATATTTTATTATCACTTTTATCAAATTACATTTATTATAATTACTTCTAAGTTTTTGTCAAATTTTGGTCTATTTGTCTATAAAGTCAAAAAAATTCAGTTTGAGTGGGACGAAGAGGGTACAAGCCAAAAAATAAGCTCCTGTGATATGTGTTAGGAGAGCGATAATAGGTACCAAATTTTTATATTAATACATGACTAAACAATTAGAAAACAAACTAATTAAGTAAAAAACTTTTATTGGAATTAGGCATGAAAACTAATGTTCATTACCATAAATCTCACAATCGACGGATCTAGAAATAAATAAATACATTCTAATCACCACATCCAATGTAATATATCTTTGATGTAGTCAATGAAAGAAACACATTGTAATTGAGAAAAATTCAATTTTGACTAAATATATAATTTTTTGCAAGATATTAAATATATAGAATATAAATGAAGGATATTAAAATATTGCATTCTAAATTTCGTTACCCGGTGGGGAGGTGGAAGAACTTTTGACGACGGATCAATAGCTTCAAAAATCTTTACCATCATAAAATTAGAATGGCCTGTAAGAGCAATATTGAGTATTGTAACCAACGTGTAGTAGGGTGTAGTTTAAACTATGAAATTGTGTTTGAAATCATAGAAAATTTCTTATATATGAGTGTGTATGTGTGTATATGTGCGTGTGTGCCCATGTATATGGTTCTACATGGTGAAATGAAAATTTCACTTATCAAAAGAAAAATATACAGTACATTCAAACGTCGATACTTTAAGAAATAACCTCACTAAAGAGAAGGAAATTAACTTGATCTTCGTAAATCTTCTTGATCGCTAATGGCGGATCCACGATGTATAAATAAATGAAAGCCTTTTTTATTTGATTGAGGAAACCTAATCTTATATCTATTAAAATTTGTTGGGTCATATGGCCCAATAAATTAATTATAGCCCATGCACCTTCCAACTATATCAAATAACACAAAACTGGTACTTAGTCCATAATATGCATAGTAATTTATATTTTAACCCAATATAATAAAAAAAATTAATATTAATTTTTTTATATTTACTTATACTTATGTAAAAATAGTATACTTACTAAACAATCACATTATATTAATGTTTTTTGTAAAAGATCATATCTCTTTATTCTCATCAAATTATTATAAATTATGAAAATTATCATCACTAACTTAGCTATTAGGTATTTTATATTTTGAGTTTTTATGTCTAATTGAGTAAACACTGATGGCTATTGATGTCAGACTATGATTTGACAACATCATCTTATATCCAACATCTAGGATAAAATAAGTCTTTAACTTCAGAGGTGCTAGTAATGTAACAAAGACAATCAAATACTCCTAAGTAGTTGATTAACTACTAACATACAAGGATTATCAGAGCTATGGAGAATTAACAGATGATATTGATGAGATGTCATTATTGGAGGAGAAGAGATGGATGAAACAACAGCAGAGTAAGAATGATGTGACAATCGCGATAAAAACCTAGGATGAACGCACTGATACCATAGCAAAACACATATATGTAGATATATGCAAAGAAATGTATCTATATTCATGAAGAGATTACATGACGATGAGAGAAAGAAATGAAAGTAAGTTCTTAGAATGAAATGAGAATACGAGGAAATGATCTTATATGTTAAAGTTCATAAAAAACTTGGACCCACTAAGTAACCTTTGGTGTGCAAGACACGCCTTAATAAAACAAGACTACGTCACATTGACAAATCCTAAGAATCAGTTGACTTTTAATAGTTTGCGCGATCTTTAAATATATTCTTTGATTCTGTAAAAATGATTAGAAGACTAGACTGGAATATTTTTCTATAAACAACCATCAAGTTAAGGAATAAACTCTGAAATAAGATCATGTGTGATCATGCCTCAGAATGGAGATACATAGCTTGAAGAAGAATAATTTTGTAGATTGAAAAATGTTCTAAGTCAGATGTCGAGAAGTCAATGATCAAGGAATATCAAGAAGTCATCTTGAGAACTGTCCAAGCCTGTAGAGAAGTTATATCAAGATGGAAGCTACCGTGAAGTCTCTACGAGCTACAGAGATCTCTATCGTGAATTATTTTGATATGACAATATGGAGATATGTGCAAGTCTTTTTATATCGTGATGTGAATATATCGACAAGTCTTTCGATATCGTGATGTGGCGATATCTAGAATATTTCTTATATCGCGATGTGGAGATATCGATAATCTTTCTATATCGCGATGTGGAGATAACTACAATCTTTTTATATCATGGTGTGGAGATATCGAAAAGTCTTTTTATACCATAATATAGACATCTCGGTAAAAGGCTTTTGTACTTAAAAGATCTCGATAACAATTTCATTTATAGAATGCAACTATCATGAAGATTCTAAATTACCGGCCAACAAACCATTTTATCATTAAAATGGAAAGCCTACAAATACAGCTTGAAGAGTGCAAAGATCAAGGGTCAAGATGAACTGGAAAAAGGAGTGTAGCAGTTCTGGAAGATTGCCTTTCATATTTGTAGCGCATAGAATAGAATTGTTTAAATTTAAAATTTGTGTTAGTCTATTTTAGTGTTATTCATATAAAATTTGCTAATAGGTAAAGCATGACACATGTCCTTTGTCCAGGAGAAAAAAATATTCTAAAACTCTTTGTTTTCTTTGAAGTGGAAGCTAAGTTCTCAATATTCAAGAACTTAAATTTATAGCACAACTCAGTTTATTTTGAATAAGATCAATTGAGTTTTGATAATTCTTTTATTTGTCTTTTACAATTGATTAATTATCACTACAAACATACCCAGCTGTTAAGTTCAACCAAGCCCAAAATACTTAAATTGATTGACTGAAAATAACTTGAGAACGTTTTTGAAAAAAAATTAAGAAACATACATTCACCCCCATATGTGTGCATTCCATACCTAACAAGTGATATCATAGCAAGATCTGAAAATAAGCATATTATATCTTGGAAGTATGAGTGCACAAAAGCTTAGCAGTAACAAGATACATATCTTTGACAAAGAGAAATACACACTATGAAAGAAAATGATGATGTTGTTCATCAATATGGCTCATCCACTGTACCCTGAAATTTTAAGGCATGGACCTTTTATTCCTATGGTGAGGATACCAAAAACAACTCAAGATGATGTTGTTGTTCCAGCTCAGTATGTTCCAAAAGATCCAGCTATGTACACTGAGCCAGAGAAATAGAAGATCTTACTAGACAGTGGCTTGCAACTCATCTTGACCGAGTCTTTTGATAATGTTATGTAAAATAACATTATTAACTGTGAGATACCCAAAGAAAATATGGGAAAAGATAGAGGTATTATGTGAAGGTACTGAAGAGGTAGACAAATCTTCAACTTACAATATGAGGGTTTTATGGCTAAAAAGGAAGGCATTAATGAAGTTTTTGAGAGATTCAATAAGTTGGTAAATGACTTGCAATTACATGGAAAATTCTATGAGACTGATGAGATAAACCTGAAAATTTAAATCCCTCTTCCTGATCACTTAGAACAAAAAATATCTGCAATAATGGAAGGAAGGGACCTAGACATAATGACATTAGAGGTTTTGTATGGGATTTTAAAAATTCTGAGAACTTGAGATATTGCAGAGAATGTCATTGAAGCTAAACCAGGGATATGTAGTTGATGTGTTAAATGCATCGTTAGAAAATGACCAAAAGATGATTAAAAATGAAATTGAATCTCAAATTCAAGTTGTACAGCCTGTCAAGAAAAAACATAAGGAACCTCAAAAACAAGTTATCTTGGGAGTAGAAGAGGAAGAATTTTATTCTCTTGATGAGTTGGATAAAATGGACCAATCCATGACTTACCTGGAAAAAAAATTCTAACATAAAGTTCAAGAAGCCCGGGTACTTCAAGGGTAAAGGTCAATCCTCCTACAAAAATTATTGGAAAGGAAAATCTCAGAAGAAAACCTCAAACACAACGGGAAAAAGTGGTTACAAATCAGGATATGTGGTGTCACGTACCCATACTACTACTAAGATATTTAATTATGTATAAAAGCTTATCCAGATTTTATGTAAGCATGGAATACTAATCAATATAATTTTATTAAAGATAACTTAAAATCATTCTCATACCAGGAACGCCTCAAGTTTGTGTATAAAATAACGCAACTACAAGTCTTAATGGTATTACATCGTTTAAAAGTCTAAACCTAATATAACAACCCAATAGTTCACTTCACTTACGCTTCATTTCCAAATATGTCATTGCCCACTACCTGCATAAATTGCTGCCTATAGTCATGTCCTGAACCACCGGTCTGCTTATGAGTGGTCTGAATGAGTCTCACCATGCATGTTCTGATTTCACTGAAAGGTTAAATTAATGAATTGAGCAAAAATGTTCAGCAAGTGCATATATATTGTCAAAGATAAAGAAATAGGTATGAAAATATGCAATGAGGTTAAGAACAAATATAACAATCAATGAAGAGGCATTAATATGAATCAATAGATGATTATTGAAACTAAACTCGGCGCTACGAGAAAAGCTGGGTGATCAGCCCATGACAAAGCTCTGAATCATATATCTAATGTGATTCTAAACTATACGGGATCCACTAGGCACTATTGGCCTAATAAAATAATAATTTTAAAAAGACTGATGCCTCATTCAAGATAGTTTATGTTTTAATTTCTTGAGTAAAAGGGATTCGAAGTTAATCAATTGATGTGCAAGTTCACTGACATGTTTAAGTAGTAAGGCATAATCAACTTTCTCAACAAAGGTTTACTACCTAAAGGAATCAAAGTTAAACTCAGAGTATTTATGAATAATTGTTTAAGGATTAAGAGTAGGGATTCTGTTTAAGGGAATAATTTATACGATTTAAGCGAGGACAATGTTATCAAGTATGAGGGATTGAGATAATTTAAAGACATTATTAATATGTAATAAGTAATTAAGTTCGGTGCCTCATATTTAAGTCAAGGGTTAAGATATTCACAATTCAAATATATGAAAATAGGTAGACAAGTGAGTTTATACACTTGCATGAATGTCGAGATCGGACTGCTATCAATTTACTTCTCCGAATCTTGCTTTCTGAATTTCCTACACATATTTATAAATAACAATACTAATCGTCAATATTCTTTCTAATTTCTACCCTTTCATAATATATAAATAAATAATAGAATATAAAATAATATATATAAGGAGTGAATAAGTAATTAAGTACATTATAAATTTTCGAAATAAGTTTCCATCGATAAATAATACACATATGTTAGTAATATGTTGTAGATTTGATTATAACTCAACAAAACACTCTAAGTAGATAATTTAACTAATTTTGTAACCATCAAAGTGATGGAGTAGCTTATGTTTAAATAAGTCGGTAGCACATTCCCGTATACTACAATATCTTAAAAGTTTAGAAGTTGTTAGAAATTCCATGTCATTTTGACTACTAGCAAGATATGCAGAATAGGTTTGCTAATTGTAAATAGATGATGCATTGCAATTCTGCATAAGTGAAAGAGTATCAACTGTTAAGGAAATACTATCAACGGATAATCTGTAAAGCTCTCAACGGATGACTCAAGGCACCTTTAACGGATGGTCCATAACAGACTCAACCGATAATGAAGTCTCAAGGAACATCATATTTAGATAGAAGTTGATAGCGACTTGACAGTCACATGAGTTGATTGTATACAAAAAGGAATGCGGAAGCCTATAACTAGGTTTATGAGAACAAATAAGTATTTCAATCTCCATGCTTACTTGAAGAAATACAATGATTTTGGATAGAGAAATGAAGAAATATGTGAAGAAGACTTAGACATTTTGTTTTATATGTATATCTTTCTCATATATAACTTGGTAATATATAAACCATGTGTAGCAAGTAGATAAAAATCAATTGATCAATTGAAAGAACCAAGAAACAGTAAAGGAAAAATCCGTTAGGATAAATAATACACATATGTTAGTAATATGTTGTAGACTTGATGATAACTCAACAAAACAATCTAAGTAGATAAGTTAACTAATTTTGTAACCATCAAAGTGATGGAGTAGCTTATGTTCAAATAAGTCAGTAGCACATTCTTGTATACCACAATATCTTAGAAGTTTAAAAGTTGTTAAAAATTCCAAGTCATTTTGACTACTAGCAAGATATGCATAATAGGTTTGCTAATTATAAATAGATGATGCATTGCAATTCTGCATAAGTGAAAGAGTATCAACTGCTAAGGAAACACTATCAACGGATAATTTGCAAAGCTCTTAACGGATGACTCAAGGCACCTTCAACGGATTATCCATAACAGACTCAACGGATAATGAAGTCTCAAGGAACATCATATTCAAATAGGAGTTGATAGCAACTTGACAGTCACATAGGTTGATTGTATACAAAAAGGAATGTGGAAGCCTATAACTAGGTTTATGAGAAGTGCAAAATTATTTATCTAGTCCAGAAATGCTTGTTCTTGATCGATCGGCTCAAATAAGCATTTCAGTTTCCATGCTTACTTGAAGAAATACAAAGATGTTGGATAGAGAAATGAAGAAACATGTGAAGAAGACTTAAACGTTTTGTTTTATATGTATATATTTCTCATATGTAACTTGGTAATATATAAACCAAGTGTAGCAAGTAGATAATAATCAATTGATCAATTGAAAGAACCGAGAAACAGTAAAATGAAAAATCTGTTAGGATAAATAATACACATATGTTAGTAGTATGTTGTAGACTTGATGATAACTCAACAAAACACTCTAAGTAGATAAGTTAACTGATTTTATAACTATCAAAGTGATGGAGTAGCTTATGTTTAAATAAGTCAGCAGCACATTCATGTAGACTACAATATCTTAGAAGTTTAGAAGTTGTTAGAAATTCCAAGTCATTTTGACTACTAGCAAGATTTGCAGAATAGGTTTGCTAATTATAAATAGATGATGCATTGCAATTCTGCGTAAGTGAAAGAGTATCAACTGCTAAGATAACACTATCAACAGATAATCTGCAAAACTCTCAATGGATGACTCAAGGCACCTTCAACGGATGATCCATAACAGACTCAACGGATAATGAAGTCTCAAGGAACATCATATTCAAATAGGAGTTGATAGCAACTTGACAGTCACATAGGTTGATTGTATACAAAAAGGAATGTGGAAGCCTATAACTAGGTTTATGAGAAATGCAAAATTATTTATCTAGTCCAGAAATGCTTGTTCTTGATCGATCGGCTCAAATAAACATTTCAATTTCCATGCTTACTTGAAGAAATACAAAGATGTTGGATAGAGAAATGAAGAAACATGTGAAGAAGACTTAAACGTTTTGTTTTATATGTATATATTTCTCATATGTAACTTGGTAATATATAAACCAAGTGTAGCAAGTAGATAATAATCAATTGATCAATAGAAAGAACCGAGAAACAGTAAAGGGAAAAATCTGTTAGGATAAATAATACACATATGTTAGTAATATGTTGTAGACTTGATGATAACTCAACAAAACACTTTAAGTAGATAAGTTAACTAATTTTGTAACCATCAAAGTGATGGAGTAACTTATGTTTAAATAAGTCAGTAGCACATTCTTGTATACTACAATATCTTAGAAGTTTAGAAGTTGTTAGAAATTCCAAGTCATTTTGACTAGTAGCAAGATATGCCGAATAGGTTTGCTAATTTTAAATAGATGATGCATTGCAATTCTGTGTAAGTGAAAGAGTATCAATTGCTAAGAAAACACTATCTACGGATAATCTGCAAAGCTCTCAACGGATGACTCAAGGTACCTTCAACGGATGATCCATAACAGATTCAACGGATAATGAGGTCTCAAGGAACATCATATTCAAATAGGAGTTGATAGCGACTTGACTGTCACATGGGTTGATTATATACAAAAAGGAATGTGGAAGCCTATAAATAGGTTTATAAGAAGAAATAAGCATTTCAATTTCCATGCTTACTTGAAGAAATACAAATATGTTGGATAGAGAAATGAAGAAACATGTGAAGAAGACTTAGACGTTTTGTTTTATATGTATATCTTTCTCATATGTAACTTGGTAAGATATAAACCAAGTGTAGCAAGTAGATAATAAACAATTGATCAATTTAAAGAACCGAGAAACGGTAAAAGGAAAAATCTGTTAGGATAAATAATACACATATATTAGTAATATGTTGTAGACTTGATGATAACTCAAGAAAACTCTTTAAGTAGATAAGTTAAGTGATTTTGTAACCATAAAAGTGATGGAGTAGCTTATGTTTAAATAATTCAGTAGTACATTCCTGTATACTACAATATCTTAGAACTTTAGAAGTTGTTAGAAATTCCAAGCCATTTTGACTACTAGGAAGATATTTAGAATTGGTTTGCTAATTGTAAATAGATGATACATTGCAATTTTGCGTAAGTGAAAGAGTATCAACTGGTAAGGAAACACTATCAACGGATAATATGCAAAGCTCTCAACGGATGACTCAATGCACCTTCAACGAATGATCCATAACAGACTCAACGGATAATGAAGTCTCAAAGAACATCATATTCAAATAGGAGTTGATAGCGACTTGACAGTCACATGGGTTGATTATATACAAAAAGGAATGTGGAATCCTATAACTAGGTTTATAAGAACAAATAAGCATTTTAATTTCCATGCTTACTTGAAGAAATACAAAGATATTGGATAGAGAAATGAAGAAACATGTGAAGAAGACTTAGACGTTTTGTTTTATATGTATATCTTTCTCATATGTAACTTGGTAATATATAAACCAAGTGTAGAAAGTAGATAATAATCAATTGATCAATAGAAAGAACCGAGAAACCGTAAAAGGAAAAATCTGTTAGGATAAATAATACACATATGTTAGTAATATGTTGTAGACTTGATGATAACTCAAAAAAACACTCTAAGTAGATAAGTTAACTCATTTTGTAACCATCAAAGTGATGGAGTAGCTTATGTTTCAATAAGTCAGTAGCACATTCCAGTATACTATAATATCTTAGAAGTTTAGAAGTTGTTAGAAATTCCAAGTCATTTTGACTAGTAGCAAGATATTCAGAATAGGTTTGCTAATTGTAAATAGATGATGCATTGAAATTCTGCATAAGTGAAAGAGTATCAACAGCTAAGGAAACACTATCAACGGATAATCTGCAAAGCTCTCAACGGATGACTCAATGCACCTTAAATGGATGATCCATAACAAACTCAACGGATAATGAAGTCTCAAGGAACATCATATTCAAATAGGAGTTGATAGCGACTTGACAGTCACATGGGTTGATTATATACAAAAAGGAATGTGGAATCCTATAACTAGGTTTATGAGAACAAATAAGCATTTTAATTTTCATGCTTACTTGAAGAAATACAAAGATGTTGGATAGAGAAATGAAGAAACATGTGAAGAAGACTTAGACGTTTTGTTTTATATGTATATCTTTCTCATATGTAACTTGGTAATATATAAACCAAGTGTAGAAAGTAGATAATAATCAATTGATCAATAGAAAGAATCGAGAAACCGTAAAAGGAAAAATCTGTTAGGATAAATAATACACATATGTTAGTAATATGTTGTAGACTTGATGATAACTCAACAAAACACTCTAAGTAGATAAGTTAACTCATTTTGTAACCATCAAAGTGATGGAGTAGCTTATGTTTAAATAAGTCAGTAGCACATTCCAGTATACTATAATATCTTAGAAGTTTAGAAGTTGTTAGAAATTCCAAGTCATTTTGACTAGTAGCAAGATATTCAGAATAGGTTTGCTAATTGTAAATAGATGATGCATTGAAATTCTGCATAAGTGAAAGAGTATCAACAACTAAGGAAACACTATCAACGGATAATCTGCAAAGCTCTCAACGGATGACTCAAGGCACCTTAAACGGATAATCCATAACAAACTCAATGAATAATGAAGTCTCAAGGAACATCATATTCAAATAGGAGTTGATAGCGGCTTGATAGTCACATGGGTTGATTGTATACAAAAAGAAATATGGAAGCCTATAACTAGGTTTATGAGAACAAATAAGCATTTCAATTTCCATGCTTACTTGAAGAAATACAAAGATGTTGGATAGAGAAATGAAGAAACATGTGAAGAAGACTTAAACGTTTTATTTTATATGTATATCTTTCTCATATGTAACTTGGTAATATATAAACCAAGTGTAGCAAGTGGATAATAATCATTTGATCAATTGAAAGAACCGAGAAACAGTAAAAGGAAAAATCTGTTAGGATAAATAATACACATATGTTAGTAATATGTTGTAGACTTGATGATAACTCAACAAAACACTCTAAGTAGATAAGTTAATTAATTTTGTAACCATCAAAGTGATGGAGTAGCTTATGTTTAAATAAGTCAGTAGCACATTCCTGTATACCACAATATCTTAGAAGTTTAGAAGGTTTTAGAAATTCCAAGTCATTTTGACTACTAGCAAGATATACAGAATAGGTTTGCTAATTGGAAATAGGTGATGCATTGTAATTCTGCATAAGTGAAAGAGTATCAACTGCTAAGGAAACACTATCAACGGATAATCTGCAAAGCTCTCAACGGATGACTCAAGGCACCTTCAACGAATGATCCATAACAGAGTCAACGGATAATGAAGTCTCAAGGAACATCATATTCAAATAGGAGTTGATAGCGACTTGACAGTCACATGGGTTGATTGTATACAAAAAGGAATGTGGAAGCCTATAACTATGTTTATGAGAACAAATAAGCATTTCAATTTCCATGCTTACTTGAAGAAATATAAAGATGTTGGATAGAGAAATGAAGAAACATGTGAAGAAGACTTAAACGTTTTGTTTTATATGTATATCTTTCTCATATGTGATTTGGTAATATATAAACCAAGTGTAGCAAGTAGATAATAATCAATTGATCAATTCAAAGAACCGAGAAACGGTAAAAGGAAAAATCTGTTAGGTATTTCTCTGTTCTTTCTTTGTAATTTTACTTGTAAGCAGTTGTGTGCATTCCTGCATCATAGAGTTCTCAATCAATATCTATCTCTGGTGGAAAGTTCAATCCACCGGAAAGTTTTTAAATCTCTGTGTTTAATTACTTTGTGTTTTGAATACATTCATATTTCATTCCGTACACTTGCATATTCAAACACTGATATATTTTGGTAAAGAAGTTTCGTAATTTCAAAAAGAAACCAGAATTACATTCAACCCCCCTTCTATAATTATATTGTTAGATTGTTTGGGAATAACAATTGGTATAAGAGCAAGCTCTTGACACACTAAGAGTTAAAAGATCAAAACAACTAACAACATGAGCAGGAAGGATGTCTGAGTGAAGATCCCTTTTTCTGGATAAAGACAACTATCACCACTAGAAGGTGAAAATGCACGTGCATCTGCTCTATGAAGATGAAAGGTATGTTGATTGCATCGAGAAAGGTCCTCATGCTCCTCGAAGAGCTGCTACAGATGCTGATGAAGCTGTAGGCAATGAGCAAAGTATTCCAAAGCCACAATCTAAGTGGACAGATGAACACATTGAGCAAGTGCACAAAGATAAAAAGGCTATGAACATTCTATTCAATGTTCTTGATAGTGATATGTTTGATAATGTTAAACTGTAAATCTACTAAGGATATTTGGGATACAATTTAAATCATATGCGATGGGAACTGAACAAGTGAGAGAAAACAAGATGCAACTTCTAATCCAGCAATATGAGCACTTTCATTATGAAATGAATCTTTGAGTGACATTTTTAGTAGATTTCAAAAACTACTAAATACACTGAAGCTGCATGGAAGAGTCTATCAAACATAAGATTCTAACTAAAATTCCTTAGATCTCCACCAAAAGACTGGAAGTCTATGATTGTTTCTCTTAGAAACCTTCAAGATTATAAGGAGTTTACTTTTGAAAGACTGTATGGCATTCAAAAAACTTATGAGCTTGAGTTAGAACAAGATGAGCAGTTAGAGAAGGAAAGGATGAAGCGAGGATCTATTACATTGGTAGCTGAACAAGAGAGAGTGAAAGAGATAAAGGTTGAAGCTGCGGATTCTGCACCAAACTCAAGGGTTTGTGAAGGGAAAGGAAAGGGGCTAATAGCTGAGCATGAAGACCATCCTAGTCAGGATTAAATGGAGGACATAAATGAACATCTAGCTTTCATATCAATAAGATTTTCCAAGCTCAAATTCAAAAAGAATTTTGGAGCAACCAAGACAAATAGAAACATGGTGGATAAATCTAAATTCAAGTGTTTCAAATATGGCTTGAGTGGTCATTTTGCAAATGAATGCAGAAAACCTGATTCTGAGAAAAAGAAGTTTGAGTATGTAAATTAAAAAAATAAGTACTTTGAACTGCTCAAACAAAAGGAAAGGGCTTTCCTGACTCAAAAAAATGGTTGGACAGCTGATGGGGTAGATGAGGATGAAGAAACAAGCTATGTCAACTTAGCCCTAATGGCCAAATCAGATGAAGAATAAGTTAGTTCTTCAAGCAATCAGGTAATCACTACTAATATAGCACACCTTTCTAAAGATGAGTGTAATGATGCTATAAATGACATGTCAACAGAATTATATCATTTATGTGTTACACTTAAATCACTCATTAAAGAAAACACATGAATTAAAGATAACAATTTATTTTTAAGTGAGAGAAATATTGTGTTAGAAACTCAATTTGTTGAGTTTGAGAAACTGAAGATAGAATGTAAGATTGGAAAAGATGAATTGACTGAATCTTTGAAGAAAGAGGAATTTTGAGAAAGCAGCTTGAACGAGACCAAGAAGTAATCAAAGCTTGGAAGTCATCAAGGGATGCACATGCTCAAATCTCTAAAGTTCAAGGAATAGAGTTATGTTGTGAAGAAGCCTGGAAAAAGAGCAAGGAGAAACTGGATCCTGAGTTGGTGGAAGGTGTATCAACGGATGTGGAGTCAACGGATGATGAAATTTATCCGTCAAAAGCTAAAAAGGATTATCTGTCGAAAGTCAAGGAACCACATCCATCGATAGAAAAGAAGCCGATTAGCAAAGTCAAGCTAGCAAAGCTAAATGAGAAATATGGATCGATTTCCAAGAACTCTGTTACAGGAGAATCAAGTCAAGTCAAGGAGAATAAAAGGGTAAATGTGGGGCATCTGTCAATGAAGCAGTTAGTGACAGATTGGAGAAAATTGAGGTCAAGGCAGACTCTAAAAGGAAGAATAACAGGAATGGGAAAGTAGGAATTAACAAAGATAACAACTACACACCTAGAAAATATGCACCTAGAAAAATTTATTAAGTGTGGTAGTATTAATCATTTGTCTGTTAATTACAAATCTGCTATGCCTGCACCCATGTCTACACCTCCCTCATTTCCCAACATGCCACATTACCAATGAATGTCATTCCTATTATGCCTGCACAGAATTTAAATTCACAATTTGCTAATATGCCATTTGCACAAAATCCTTATTATGTTGCATTTGATATGCCACAAATTCCATTTAGCATGCCTTCTGGAATAAGATGTTTGCACATTCTATGCCAATTCATGTTGATCAAAATGTGCATAATAATTCTATAATTGATCATGGGATCTATAGTCAATCCCCAAGGACTAAGGTTGATCCTTAGTCACCTAAGTCTGATGGTGGAAAGCCTAGGAAACCTAAGAAAAAGGCTAACAAGTTGGGTACCAAAATTAACTTGATTTGTTTTTGATGTGTGCAGGGAAATAGAAAGAATCTTTGGTATCTGGATAGTGGTTGCTCAAGGCACATGACTGGAGATTCTACCCTGCTCACTGAGTTCAAGGAGAGAGTTGGCCCCAGTATTACTTTTGGAGATGATAACAAAGGGTATAATGTGGGATATGGCTTGATTTATAAATACAATGTCATTATTGACGAAGTTGCCTTAGTTGATGGACTCAAACACAATCTACTGAGTGTCAGTCAACTATGTGATAAAGGCAACTATGTAACTTTAAATTCAGAAGCCTGTGTTGTTACAAATAAGAAGAACAACAATGTGGTTCTCACTGGAGTGAGAAAAGAAAATATGTATTTAGCTGACTTCCACTCATCAAATTCAGAATATGCCACTTATCTTTTCAGCAAAGCAAGTCAAGATGAAATTTGGCTTTGGCACAAGAAGTTGTCCCATCTGAATTTCAAGACTATGAATGAGTTAGTTAGGAAAGACCTAGTAAGAGGCATTTTTCAAGTTGAATTCTCAAAGGATGGACTATATGATGCATGTCAAAAGGAAAAATAGATCAAGGCATCATTCAAGAAGAAGTTCGAATCTATAGTTGAAGAACCACTGCAACTATTGTACACTGACTTATTTGGACCAGTCAATGTGTAGTCAATCTCAAAGAAAAGATATTGCCTGGTTATTGTGGATGATTTCTCAAAGTTCACTTAAACATATTTCCTTAAATCTAAAGATGAAGCTAGTGAAATCATTATCAATCATATAAGTGAAGTCAACAATCATCCTGATCTCAAAGTTAGAAGAATCAGGACTGACAATGGAATTAAGTTCAAGAATTCTGCAATGAGGTTATTTTGTGAAGAAAATGGGATCCTGCATGAGTTTTCAGCAGCAAGAACTCCACAACAAAATGGAGCGGTGGAGAGAAAGAACAGGTCTCTTAATGAAGCTACAAGGACAATGTTAGAAGAATCAAAGTTACCAACTTATTTTTGGGCAGAAGCTATAAACACTGTATGCTATACTCAGAATATTTATTTGGTCAATCAAACAAAATGCATGACTCATTATCCATTGTTCAAGAACAGGAAACCAACACTTAATTTTTTTCATGTCTTTGGATGCAAATGCTACATTCTAAGGAATCGAACTGATCAACATAGAAAGTTTGATGACAAAGCTGATGAAGGCATATTTGTTGGATATGCTATGGGAAAAGCATATAGAGTCTATAATCTTATAACCAACATTTTTATGGAATATTTACATGTTATGTTTGATGATAAGAAGATTGAAGGACTACAAGATGAAGGTTTCCATGAAAGCCTCAAATTTAACAATGTTGAGATAAACTGTGATGATAGTGATGATGAAAGTGATCAAGAAATAATTTCTAAGGAAAATGCAGAGAAGTCAGCAATAAATAAAGCACAGAATTCTACATTCGTCGAAAGACAAGGCGTATCATCTGTTGAGATACAAACTGTATCATCCGTCGAAAGGAAAAAATCAACATCCGTTGAACCATCAATATAAGTTGAAAGTCATGTTAGATCACACACAGAAAGGACCCTAACTTCAAGTCAAAGATCCACAAACTCAAGGGGAGTTTCTTATAATCAAAACTCAGTCACACATCTAAAAAACTTTGAGGCCTCTTCATCTAGAGCTAATCTACCACCACAAAGGAAATGGACTAGAGACCACCCATTTGAACTAATTATTGGTGATGCATCTTAAAGAGTACAAACAAGGAAAACACTGAAAAAGAATGTCTATACAGCAGCTTTCTGTCTCAGGTTGAGCCAAAAAAGGTAGAAAAGGCTTTGTTGGATCCTGATAGGTTTTATCCATGAAGGAGCTAAACCAATTTGAAAGGAATAAAGTATGGAAGCTGGTACCCATCTTTTACCTAAAGGCAAGAATTCTATTGACACCAAATGGGTATTCAGAAACAAGATGGATGAAAATGGCATAGTCGTCAGGAACAAAGCTAGATTGGTTGCCAAGGGCTACTGTCAGCAAGAAGAAATAGATTTTGATGAGACCTTTACTCCTATTACAAGACTTGAAGCTATCAGAATCTCTCTAGCCTATGCAGCCCATGCCAATTTCAAAGTCTATCAAATGGATGTAAAGAGTGTCTTTTTGAATGAAGATTTAAAGAAGGAAGTCTATGTCAGTCATCCTCCTGGTTTTGAAGATCCCAACTTTCCAGAATATGTTTACTATCTTTTGAAAGCACTCTATGGATTGGACCAAGCGCCTAGATCCTGGTATGATACTTTGTCAAAGTTCCTTTTAGAAAATCATTTCACAAGAGGTACTGTTGACAAAACTCTTTTCTTTAGAAATGTTAATGGCTCTAGTATACTTGTTTAGATTTATGTAGATGATATTATATTTGGATCTACAGATGAGAAACTTTATAAAAAGTTTTCTAAATTGATGCAAAGTAAGTATGAAATGAGTATGATTGGAGAACCAACTTACTTTCTTGGTTTACAAGTTAAGCAAGTTAGTGATGGAATATTCATTAGTCAAACCAAATATATTCATGATCTTTTAAAGAAGTTTGACTTAATGGATTGCACATCTGCAAAACCTCTCATGGACACCGCCACTAAACTTGAATTGAACACTACTGAAAAGTATGTGGACATTTCAAGCTATAAAGGCGTGGTTGGCTCACTTCTATATTTAACATCTAGTAGGCTAGATATAATTTTTTCTACTTGTCTTTGTGCTAGATTTCAGGTTGATCCTAGAGAATATCATTTAGAAGCTATTAAGAGAATTTTCAGATATGTCAAAGGAATACCAAAACTTGGCATTCGGTATCCTAGAGATTCTGGTTTTGATCTAATTGGTTATTCAGATACAGATTATGCAGGTTGTAAAATAGACAGAAAAAGTACTTCAGGAACCTATCCGTTTCTAGGAAACAAGCTTATGTCCTGGTTCAGTAATATATAAATAAAGTGTAGAAAGTAGATAATAATCAATTGATCAATTGAAAGAACTGTGAAACAATAGAAGGAAAAATCTTTTAAGTATTTCTCTGTTCTTTCTTTGTAATTTTACTTGTAAGCAGTTGTGTATATTCCTACATCACAGAGTTCTCAATCAATATATATCTCTGGTGGAAAGTTCAATCCGCCAGAAAAAATTTAAATCTCTGTGTTTAATTACTTTGTGTTTTGAAAACATTCATATTTCATTCTGCACACTTGCATATTCAAACACTGATATATTTTGGTAAAGAGTTTCGTAATTTTAAAAAGAAACCAGAATTACATTCGACCCTCATTCTGTAATTCTATTATTAGATTGTTTGGGAATAACAAAATAACACACTATTCACTTAGCACATAAAGTAATGTACATATATTTACATATAGATTCGATTAATAGGTTTACATATACATAAATATGAAACATTTTATTATTAGATATGGTCATTGACCATAAAAACTTTTCTTAGTTTTAACTCGTATATAGAATGTCACACAATAACACAATTCAACATATAACACAAATTTGAACTTACAATTTCTAACAAAATCCGGCATGACCTCGTCATATCTACTACAACCCTTTAATTAATCAATCCAATCGTAATCTCATCATCTACATCTCAAAAATCAAGTTATAACAACCAATTTCAAGCTAAAATAAACTAAAACTTATCATGCAACTTAACCAAGTATATATAATCAATAAACAACAATGTACTTAACATTATAACATCAAAATCGAACTTTAAAAGCAATCCTCAAACCTAAATCAAATCTGAATTTTTTCCGGAGCAAAAACCCTTAAGAAAAATCACATTTATTACATCAATTTCATGTTATCTTCATCTAAACTAACACATAGATCAGTTTAAGGATTCAAAGCACAAACTAACAAAACCTAAAATTCTAAAAGTTTAAAATCAATTACATGCAAGTATAAGAACAAGTTTATAATAATTCTAGGGTCCCCCACCACCGATTCACCGGAGTTCATCACCGGTGGTGATAAAATTCGGTGGTGCCCAAAAATCGGGTTTCCAACACGGATTTCTACCGATTGAATTTTAAATCACTATGGGTAACTAAGATTCATCAAGGAACTCAGTTTTTTATCATCAAAAATAAAAACCTGAAGCAAGGGTTTGGGGAAAAACAAAGAACACTCAGTAGCACACACATATGCATACAATAAGTCGAGTAATACTCGATTGGGGAATCAAAACCGAGTTGATCCTGACCAAAATCAAGAAAAAACATCAAGAATCGATGATGAAGAAGAAGAGCAGGGGAGGAGAGAGAGAGAGAGAGAGAGAGAGAGAGAGAGAGAGAGGGAGGGAGGGAGCCTCTTGGGCTTTTATGCCTAAAGGGTATAACAATAATTTATACATCTGTATTCCTTTTCCCCATTTTTAATAATAATATATATTTGTATACAAAGCATATTATATACTTTTATATAATAAATATAAATAATTTATGAAATTAAATCTCAAAACAGTATTTCAAATTTTAAAAATATAAAATTAGGAAATTCTCGACATATTTAAAATATTTTTATCCTTAACAAAGAATGAGATATAAAATTTTAAAAATTAATACATTAAAATAAATAGATTTTGTAAAATCACTTAAAAATACTAACGGCCATAAAAACGACGATGTTATTTTTAAAAAGACCTATATTTACGAAAGAATAATAGAAAACAAGTTTCACTATTTTTAAATATCAAGAGAATTTTTATAAAAATAATCTAGTACTAAAATTCAGAATAATTATTCCAGTATTTACTAAGATAATTAATAAAATTCTAAATCATTTAAGAGCATATCTGCAGCTTCCACAGAACAGTTATCATTCATATTATTTATTTTCCACGTAATCTGCTAATATCCACACTTATAAATCAGATGAATATAATATCCTATATCTTCACGCATGAATTAGAAAATAATATATATATATATATATAGAGAGAGAGAGAGAAAATAACAAGGTCGTTATATGTGGACATGTCTAAAATTAGATATTATAATTCTGATGAACCTGACCACTTTGCCAAAAAATGCAGGAAGCTTAAGAAGGTCAAGAAAGACGGCATACTTGGAGCTTGAAGCTAAGTATGAGGCTCTTCTGAAAAATCAACAGGGAAAGGCTTATATTGCAGAGGGAAAAGGTTGGGATGACGCAGATGATGAAAATAAAGAGGAAGGATTTAGAAATTATGCCCTCATGGCTAAAGAAGAAGGAGAGTCATATGTCTTCATGCCCTCATGCCTCTCAATATAAAGAAACTGTTGAAAAGGTGAGCATGAAATTGTTCCACATTTACACAAGTATGGTGGCTGCCATTGAAGAAATGAACAGAGTATCTAAGTTGAATGGAGAACTTAAAAAAAAGAAATTGGAGTTAGAATTGTAGCTTGTGAGCCTAGATTCTGTTAGGCAAGAAAATGAATATCTAAAATAAGAGCTGATATGTGCATAGGAGATAGAGGTTGTTCTATAAAAAAGATAGAGAAAATTGAATTTAAATTATGGCATTTAAGAATACATCTGAATTAGTTGGCCTCTATCATGAAAGAATAAACATTACGCCAATATAACAATTGGACTGAACTATTAGGCTAATCCACCTGTAAAGAAAAATCAAACTAATAAAGGCAAAAAGAGATTGAACAAGGGAGTTCCTGATGTATTACAAAAAGTAGATTCACCCTTATTCAAACCCTCTGAGGTGGACTTTGGTGAAGAGGAGCTCATCATTAAGGAAGAAATTAAAGATGAGGATGAAATGAAATAAAGTGTTAATTCATCTACCAACACTAAAAGTGAAAAGAAACCTGTGACTAGTCATGTCCCTAAGACTCCTAAAATTGAAGTAAAAAGTGAAGGCACAAGAAAGAAAAAAAATAGGAAAGGAAAGATTGGAGTAAACAAAAGCAACAATTACGCTTATGTTGCAGATGCCCCTAGAAAACAATGGCAACAATGTGGCTCAACAAATCATTTAACTCATCTCTGTAAAAAGATTGCTAGTGAGCCCAATCATATGGCATGCAAATATAATGAAGCAAAACTTATAATCTCTACTCTTTTTGTGAAAAGTTTGATTACATTCCTTGCAACATGAAGATCATGACTAGCTGCCAGAAACTAAGAAAAGATCTAAGAAAAATTAACTTCGGATCTGAGGTAAAGAATGAGAATGTTAATCAACCTAATAAATACAGCTTGGATAGCTAAAAACACTTAAAACTCATTATATGCAGGGCAAGAAGAATAAGGTCATATGGGTCTTTGATACTGGCTGTTCCAAACACATGACAGGTGATAGAGCCCTGTTATCACGGTTTGAGGAGATGGTTGGTCCATTGTTGACCTTTGGAGACAACAGCAAGCGATTCACAATGGGATATGACAATTTGATTTATGGAAAGGTTATCATTTAAGATGTAGCACTAGTTGGAGGACTTGAAGTTAATCTTCTAAGTGTTAGACAATTCACAAATAGACGATTCAAGGTTAATTTTTATAGAAAAGATTGCTCAATCTCAAATAGGAAGACTGGCAAGACTGGTAAAATTACTTTCAAATGAGTAAGAAAAGGAAGCCTGTTTGTTGCAGATATGAACTCAGCAGACAAGGACAAGGTGTGTTATTTCTACACCAAATTATCAAATAAACAATACTCGCTTTGGCACAAAAAGCTCTCTCATCTAAACTTCAAGGAAATCAACACTTAAGTAAAAAGAGAATTAGTGAGAGACATGTCTGCATTGGATTTTGTTCAAGATAGGGTATGTGATGCTTGTCGGAAAGGAAAGATGAAAAGATCAAGTCACAAAAGCAAGACTGTGAAATCTATCAATGCTCCTCTATAACTTATCCAGATGGATTTGTTTGGTCCTGTGAATGTCATGTCCATTTCCAAGAAAATATATTGTTAGGTCCAAAAAGTACATACAAAATGGGTGAATATATGTTCTTCATTTTAAATCTCAAATGCAGCGGAAATTCAAATTTTAAAATGAAATAAACAAATACAAGAGATTTCACTTAATCATTCTTATATAAAAAAATTAACCACAAAGGTTTGCTTACACCTTTGAATATAGATTCAAAGTTACACAAAGAAAGAGCCAATACAAATATATAAGTTATCGAACTAAGGTTTTCTTTCTATCACTCTAAAAACCTATAACTCTTATCAAATAATAATCAATACAACAACCAAAGAGGCTATAAATGATGAGTGCAATTAAATGTGTAAGGCTTTGATAGTGAGTAATCAATTGGGCATGACCTCTGCTTATTAAATCAATATTTTTGTGTGTTGAGAATAATTTGCAAGAGCTTCACACTTTTCATTATTTAAGAGATGTAATTCCAATCTGCATCTACTTAACTATATAGACTGGTAGTTTGGAGAGAGGGAAACATGCACGTGTCTTATTATTAGCCAAGTAAATTGATTGACAGCTTGCACAACTTGTTCAACTTGCGCCCATGTGCTATAAGAAACTTCACTTGCTCCTAGAGAGTGCTTAGCACTTGATTTCTTTATAAGGCATGACCACTTGCGCCCATAAGGAGTACATAAGCTTGTACTTGTGCCTAGAGTTCTCATTGTTAGTTTTTATATCAACTTGCTCCTATAAGGGAACTAGAGCATGTCACTTGCGCCTCGAAGAAATAAATAAGTCATTTGCCTTAGTTTCTTTGAGCACTTGCGCCAACAAGGGTCAAGAATGATGCTACTTGCGCCTAGAGTGATAGAAGGTGAGTCTTTCCATAGGTTTTCCTCTTAATTGTGCCTACAAGGACAAAGAAGGATTTTGCTTGCGCCTAGTGTGGTACAAGTGCATTTCTGAGTTAGTTTTGAGCTCATTTCTTCCATGTTGCTCCTACTAGGACAAGACCACTTCTAGTACTTGGTTCTTGAGTCATACTATAAGGTAGTTGCTCCTACTAGGTAAGAGAGTAGCCTTGATGACTCCTACTATAAGGTAGTGATCACTTTTACTTAGTTTCCGTAGAACATTTTAACCCTTAAATTATCATGTATTCATGTCTTCTCTCCGGGTATCCGTATAAGCCATATAACCTTCATATTCAGATACGAATCCTCACTTAACAATCCTTCTAATGATAGTACTTGGTTTTCCTTCACGGTTCACTGACTCCGAGTGTAATGTTCTGGTTCACATGTGACCAGTTCCGCTCTCAAGCCTTCGTACTATAATCTTTCCATAACATTGTTAAGTCTTATACCATATACAATCAACTTCACATAGAATCCATTAGGTTTTCATATTAATCCTAATAACTGATTCAAATGACTTCAGCCTTATTCATCCGTTGCCTAAACATATTAATGAACTTTATATGGATGTTTATTGGCATATTCTTCACTACAGATACTAAAATCATCATGTATATACCCAATAATCAATATGTACTGATTCCAGTGGAACATATATTATTTCCATGTCCTTTTTTTATATTGAATTATCCAAACTGGCATTGTTGAGTTATACATACAGCTTCAATCTTGCTCAACAGATATGCATTAGTAATGGTAGATGACTACCCAAGATACACTTGAGTGGAATTTATGGATTCTAAATAAGAGACTCCACACATTATCATTGAACACATAAATAAGATTTCGAATCAGGCTGAAGGTCACAACTCTGTGAAAAGATTGAGAAGTGACAATGGAACTGAATTCAAAATATTCAACTGAATAATTTCTGTAAAGACAAGGGCATCACTCAATAGTTTTCAGGTCCAAGAATACCTCAACAAAATGATGTTATTGAAATAAAAAACAGAACTCTAGTTGAAGCTGCAAGGACAATGTTGCATGTTAAGTTTCCAACAAGCTTTTGGGAAGAATTTGTTAACACAATATGTTATATTCAAAATAGACATTTGGTAAACAAAAGCATTGACAAGTCACCATACTCAATCATGTCTGGAAAGAAGCCTACGGTTAAACTTCTTCATGTGCTTGGAAGAAAATACTTTGTATTAAAGGACAACTCAGAATTTGTTGGCAAATTTGACTTCAAATATTTGAAGCTATCTTTATTGGTTACTCCTTGGAAATGACTTCTTATAGGGTCTATGTGCTAGAGTAATGAAAGATTATTGAGAGTATATATGTAAATTTTGATATTGACAAGTACCCTGGATTGGACATCATTGATGAAAGTGAAACTGAAACCTTGAATTTTGAAAATATCAACCTTGGTAGTGATTCTGAAAGTGATGATGGAAAGAATATAAAAAATGAAAGAGAGGAAGCTAGTGAACCAGTCAATTCTGCAAATGAAGGTCCACCTCAAATCACAAACTCACTTGAATTTGATAGCATAAACTCAGGGGGAGATAGAGGTGATAGTTCTGCAAGTCATTCAATAAATGAAGAAAAATGAGGACACTTCTAGTCATCAAAATCATCACACTAGGAAATTGGATAGGAGCCACACCAGAGACACTATTTTTGGTGATCCTAATGCTGGTGTGATAACTAGAAGTGCCATTGTAAATGAATGTCTATATAGCTGTTTTCTACCTCAAATTGAACCTAAGAAAACTAAGGAAGCATTGTTTAATCCTGATTGGATAACTGTAATACGAGAGGAATTGAATCAGTTTGAGAGTAGAAAAGTATAGGAGTTGGTTTCTGCACCAAGAAATAGAAGTATTATTGGAATAAAGTGGGTGTACAGGAACAAGGAAAGGCTTGTTGTTAAGGCTACTCACAAGAGGAAGAAATTGACAATGATGAAACTTTTGCTCCAGCTGCAAGACTTGAAGCAATACGAATTTTCCTTGCATTTGTCGCACAATCAAACTTTAAGGTGTATCAAATGGATGTGAAAAGTGCATTCCTTAATGGTGAATAGGAAGAGGAAGTATATGTGCAACAGCCTCCTGGCTTTGAAGATCTATAATTTCTAAAATTTGTATATAGACTTCTAGAGGCTCTTTGTGGATTGAAACAGGCACCTAGAGCATGGTATGACACTTTGTCAGAATGTTTTATAAAGAATGGATTCACTAGAGGGAAAATTGATAAATTCTCTTTTTCAAGTAATGTGGTAATGATATTATTCTAGTTCAAATTTATGAGGATGATATCATTTTTCGTTCTACCAATGTGAAGCTTTATCAAAGATTCTCAAAACTTATGCAAAGTAAATATGAGATGAGCATGATGAAAAAATTAAATTATTTCCTTGGCTTACAAGTCAACCAAAGAAATGATAAAATTTTCATCAGTCAAATTAAGTATGCTAGAGATCTTTTCAAGAAATTTGGAATGGTGGATTGCTCACTCGCATCAACTCCTATGTCTATAGCTACTAAGTTAGATGAAGATAAGAAAGGAAAAAGTGTAGACATCACAAGCTACAGGGGAATGATTGGATCTCTACTTTATTTTCCTGCTAGTAGACCAAACATCATATTTGCTACTTATTTATGTGCCAGATTTCAAGCTAATCCAAAGAAATCACACATAATGGCTGTTAAGAGGATTTTCAGATATTTGAAGGGTATTCCAAATTTGGGATTATGGTATCCTAAAGGTACAGAGTTTGAAGATGTTGGTTACACATATATAGATTTTGCAGGATGCAGGGTAGACAGAAAGAGTACTAGTGGAAGCTATCAATTCCTTGGTCAAAGACTTGTATCCTGGTATAGTAAGAACTAATGGTCCGTTTCAACTTCCACGGCTGAGGCTGAATAAATAGCTGTTGGAAGTTATTGTGCTCAAGTGCTTTGAATTAGAAATTAACTAATGAACTATGGACTAGTGTTACAAGAAATTCCTATCATGTGTGATAACACTAGTACAATTTCTATTGTTGCTGACCCTGTTAATCATTCATAAGAAAGCACATTGATGTAAGATAACATTTCATTAGAGAATATGTTGTAAACGGTACCATTGAGCTCATTTATATTCTAACACAAAAATAATTAGCTGACATTTTCACTAAACCTTTAGATGAAGCAACATGTACAAGATTAGTGAGTGAAATTGGAATGTTGAATTCTTCATCTTAATGCAAAAACTCGGTTAACATATTATCGAAGTTTAATTCTTAATAAATAAAAATTAATTTACTTTAAATAAGTATTAACTGAAATATGATTTATAAATATTTCAGGAACCTGTTGTATTTTTATTTTTTATAAATAAAAATTAAACATGGAATTTTTCTAATTCTAAGAAAAATTGTTTAGTATTAATTCATATTGATATTATGTGAAATTAATATAAGGTGGAATCAAAATAAAGCAAAAGTATACCGAGAACAGAGTTCTCGATAAATCTTGAATGAGTTCGTGATAGGTTATATCGAGATCACTTCGCGATATAGAGTTCTCGACATAACATCTCTAGACTTCTCGATAACTCAGAATGGAATAATTTAAAGCAATAAATTATGTCATTAAAATACTTTTGATATAAATATAATTTTCATTCTATATTGTAACTTCACAATATAAATTGAAATCGATTGGTCCTAGTGGAAAATTGAGTATTTATACAACATATTGTGATGTCACTATTTAGTTCTCGATAAGACTTTTCGATATGACATCTCTATATGAGTTCTCAATAAACTCTATGTGACTTCGTGGTACAAATTTTGACCATTTCTGATTCCTTTATCGCGAAGTAACATCGCTTTACTATAAATACCCATAGATCTCGATATAACCCCTCTTTACGCTCTCAAGACCTATTTTGACCTAATTACGGCGAACTCTCTCAATTTCTCTTCCTTACAAGGTTCTTTCTTCTAATAAAACTTTCCCACTCATTTCTTTCCAACTCTCAAATGGAAACTAGCTCAAACACCCAAAGGGCAGTCATCCCCAAGGAAGAAACAAATTTCCTTGCCTTTGTTGAACCAAATCTAGCACCTGAAAACTTTAAGTTCTTTGTGAACTTTTTTCAAATTTTTGCCTTGCACAAACCCTAACTTTAAACCCTACTTTGTATCTAGATGTCTTAAATGAGTTTTAGGGGATTGTTATTCTCACCACCACAGAAGATGAAAGCCAAGCTCAAACAATAGTGGCGTGGCTTTCTGCACAATTAAGGGGGTAGCCGCGGATTTTGGTGCCAAGGACTTGAACACTGCTCTTGGGCTACCTATAGAAAAGCTAGTTGTAGCTCTTACCTCTCAGGAGAATAAAGATTTTATGGACTTCATCGACTATGCAGATATCATTGATCTAGCCAGGTTGAACAAGAAGCATCTAAGGAGGGAATGGTCCTCTGTGTTTAACACTGTCTTGAAGGCCTTCACATGCAGGAAAACTGGTTTTGACCAAATTTCTAGTGTAGTTCAGAAGATAGTCTACTCAATGGCCTATGACCGACACCCGAATGTTGGAAGCTTGATTCTAGGATAGCTATGCACAAGGCTTACTATGTCGTTGGAGACAAGAGGTTAGGAAATCTTCCTTCCTAGGTTTATAATGGTTGTCTTAAATTATAAAGTAAATGAGATTCATTTAACTGAAGGAAATGATACAAACTTGATAGGCATTTCTAAGTCAATATCCAAAGTCCTATTTGGGCAACTGAACAAGAAAAATCAGGTAGAAGTAAGTCTCAGTCTCACTAAATTTATGTTAGAGAAATTTAAGACTTGCGCCTATCATATACATTATATGAGAGGCTTTAATGTTTCAAGTCTTTCTATGGCTCCTGGTCCTGTAGAAGTACAACCTTAGGATAACCGACAGGAGCCTCCCCCAGCTGAAACCACTTCTTCAAAATCCCTAGATGTTAGTAAGCCAACTGCTACATTCTCTTAGAAGGGTGAAGTTAGTAAAAATGTAACGCCCTTCAAATCCGGGGTCTAGATCTTTTACGGCGAAAACACGCGCTAAAATTACACGCAATTATATGTGTTCGCAAGTAGTATAAGATATAAATCAGATTCGTACCCTCGGAGACTCTTTTTAGTCAACTTAAGATTATGCACCTATGCAACAATGGTATGGCTATCGCTTAATGTTAAGACAATAACAAGTTGAGATGTTTATAACTAAGATTAAACTAACATGCAATTTACTAAGAATAAAAGTGATTGAATTAACTATATGAAACAAACATGGGATTTAAACTTCATTAAATACTTCATTCAAAGTCATTATTCTTAACCTAAACATGCAATGGTGATGATAACTAATCAGATAACACGAAACTAGTAAACGCCAACTTTCGTTGTATGAATACTCTACTACCAGACATCCACAAAAAAGATAGAAGCTGAATAGACACCAATTATGTTGAGACCCTATATGTCTATAGAATTTGACAACGTAAAGGTTTAATGAACAAGTTATCTATCGTGATTACATAGGGCAAGTAGGATGGTTAAAATTACCTACGAATCATGCATAACAATTATACATGAACCTATGTTAGCATGGCAAGCCTCTATATTCACTTTCACTTCAATAGAGATTAACACGCTATCTTATATGTTAGCTACACACATAAGACGAATAAGCACAACCAATACTAGAATATCAATCAATCACCACACACCAAGATATTGAAACAAATTAACTATAGAAATCCATAAGTAAATCGGTTAGAACCCCATGATAACGATTAGTTCATAACCGAACTCATCGTCACCATGGGTTCCAATAAAAGCATGGTATAAAAACTAGATCTTTATAAACTGAATAATAATCAAAAGTACATTAACAAGAGTGTATGGTTCAAACGAATAAGAAAACAAGCTTCCAAGATTACAACTTAAGCAAAGAATCACAAGTAAAACAAGATCTTCTTCTCCTTCATTGTATTGTGCTATTAGGTCTGCTTACTGCTCTCTCCTTCGTCTCATGGTTAAAAACAAATTATTTAAGGTATATATAGGCTTTAGGACGATCATGGGCTCCAAAATCTCCAAAATAGGAATCTGGCTGAACAGATGCGTGCGGTCGCTCCCTTACCCACGCAGGCGCTTGCTGTTTCTGGAAGACTGGCGCGGCCGCCCCGCCTTGCGTGCAGGCGCGCCGTGCTACTGATTTTTGGCTCCAATTTCTTGTTTTTCTTGTAAGTTAAGTTCCGCTTATCATAATTCGACAATCCAATAGTCCATGCGAAGCTCACAAAATGCTCTACAACTTGGACATAGCCTGTAATTCAGAACTTGACCTCTTTTCAGCATATTTTAAATAAAAGCACCTTTAATCATCCAACTAATGCCTGAAATGCAAAAAAACACAAAAATACATCAAAAATACCAATAACTTGGGTCCAAAACACCGACTTAAGCTTGAAATAAAACGTTTCAAGTAGATATAAAATCCACTTATCACACTCCCAAACTTGAATCGATGCTTGTCCTCAAGCATAAACAGACTCAAAACTACAAAATAACCTAATGCATGAATGCAACTATATGAATGCAACTAAATGATAATGCAATCGATCCCCTCAGAATGACCATAACCAACCAACAAGCAAATGCCTCTAAGAATGCAATGACTTTTAACAGAGTTTGAATAAATATCACAAACCAACTCGCAACCAAAAACGTGTGTATGTGGATGCTTAACAGATATACTCTCGAAACTAGATCAATAACCATAACTTATCTATCATCAAAACAATCACAAGTTTATAAACAGAATAGACGTTAAATGCATAATGACTCACAACACCTCCTTCCTACTAGAGTTATAGAAGGATTCATGCTATTATTAAACACATAACAAAAATGCTTATTTGACTCTACAATGAGTAAGGTCCCAAAAGACTTATACAATAATACTCATGTAGCGAGCGTTAGGTTACCGGATCCTAGACTATCAAAGCCTTAGGTCACTAGGCACAAAGTCCCCTAGAACTTAATAACTCGAGTATTAAAGAGCTCACCCTTGGTCAATTATGCATCAATACATATATATTTTTTTCTTTTTTTCTTTTTCTTTTTTTTCAATAATTTCTGAATGAGTGTGTTTCGCTCACTCCCATTCAACCCTAGACTACTCATAAATTAAGAGCCGACTACTAGCCATTTGACGCCTAGCCTTATTCATAACTAGCAATAAAATCCAAGTTTTTTTCTAGATTAAAATTCAGTGTTCTTACGTCATTACGAGAATACAAAAAATTCTAGATATAAACAAATGATTAAATCTCAACAAATAAACAAGTATGATCATGATCTAGATCAAAAGCAACGTATAAGACTTGTGAATTTTTTATTTTTTTTTGGCATGCAAATAAATTCATTAAGACTTAAAAAACCCTGTATTCGACATCACTACACTCAAATCAACATCAATCAATCAATCAGAAATAGATCAACCTAAGGGATCATGTTATATGCATGCACATCCAACTAAATGAACTCACATAATAACATGAACAAAAATGCAAACAAAAATGACCTAAATGAAAAATCATGCAAAAATATGAATAAAAATACATTAAACATGCAATATTAATCTATTTGGACATAACACAAACTAATCCTTACATTATCACCCCCCAAACTTAAAATTTTATGTCCTCATTAAAGGTAATAATAAGGATACAAGACATACCTAGTTAGCAGGAGGATCCCCCTCTTCGGGTGGAGGATTAGGTGGTAAATCAACCTCGACACCAGTGTCTCGGAAAACAGTATCGAGAGCGTGAGTCAAGTCTTCAGCAAATGGCCTCAATATGCCGATTCAACCTTTTATACTGCGCATCTCCAAGACCAAACCAATCAACTGTCTGTGGTGCACGAGAGGGACCCTCTGTAAGTACGGGAAGAACCGGTCGATCACCATTTAGATTATCATAGATATATTCCAACCCCTTTGTGAGGGGGTGCACCTAAAAATGCATAACTCAAATAATCTGGCAGCGGTTCGAGCCCAAGAGTCGGAGCTTCTTCAATAGATGACTCGAGACGCTCTTGATAAATTTTCAACTCTGAAAACCCAAGAGAATCGAATGGCATATCCAACTTCCTCTTCCACGAAGGTGCAATTAAAACCTGTAGTAGCTTTACTCCTTATTCATCTTTAATAACTGATTCCCTTATTAAGGATCTTTCTAAGGTATCTAACGTTGGCAATTGCTCAAGCTCCCAATTCACGACAGAGTCGACCCACTCTACTTTGAAGCACTCCTATTTATCTGTGGGTAACTTTATTGCCTTGAACACATTAAAGTGACCTTCTGATCTAGAATCCTCATTGTAGGCTCTCCCTTCTACACATCGATCAGAGTTCGGCCAGTAGCTAAGAATGGTCTCCCCAACATAATGGGAATCTTCTTATCTTCTTCAAAGTCCAAAATTACAAAATCAGCAGGGAAGATGAGTTTGTTCACCTTAACCAAAACATCCTCCACTATTCCTTGCTGATAAGTGATGGTCCGATCGGCCAACTGTAAGGACATGTTTGTCAGTTTTGGCTCAGGAAAACCAAGTCTCTTGAAGACAGATAAGGGCATCAGATTGATGCTAGATCCCAAGTTACATAAACACTTGTCGAATGACATATTTCCAATGGTGCAAGGTATCGTGAAGCTTCTTGGATCTTTAAGCTTAGGAGATAGTTTCTGTTACAGAACAACACTGCACTCTTCCGTTAGAGAAATGGTTTCCAACTCCTCAAGTTTTAGCTTCCGAGAGAGAATACCCTTCATGAACTTAGCATAGCTCGACATCTGTTCTAGAGCTTCAGCAAAAGGATGTTGATATGCAGCTTCTTAAAAACCTCCAAAAACTTGGCAAATTGCTTGTCGAACTTATGCTTTTGAAGCCTTTTAGGAAATGGGGGAAGCGGATAGCCTTGTTTCTCCCATGTATTCTGCTCAGGAGTAGTGTTTTTAGCATAAAATTTCTTCATTTCCACCTCGACATCCTTCTGCACAACTTTTCCAACTACAATCTAAATTTATAGAATTGGCAAGGGTGTAGACGCACCTGAATTATGGACAAAATTTTCAGACTCTTCGTCTTGCTGAATTTGGGGGCTTGCGACCTGTCCAGACCTCAAGGTGATGGCGTTCACCTGTTCTTTAACTTCCCTCTTGCCTGGATTGGCTTTTGTATCACTAGATAGCATTCCTGGTTATCGATTCAATAAAGCGTTAGCAATTTGTCCTATTTGTTTCTGCAGAGTCTTGATAGAAGCAGCCTGGCTTTGGCATATAAGAGCCTGGTTTTTGCACATAAGCCTCAACTTCTCCAATTCAGATTTTTCATTCAAAGATAGACCTGCACCTTCATGAGTTTGATGTTGTATTCTCATTGGCTGAAACTATTGCCTTGGTGCAAATTGTTGCTGAAAACCAGGAGGATTGAATTTTTTGTTTCCAAACTGCTGGAACGGCTATTGCATTGCATTCTGATTGTTGCTCCAGCTGAAGTTATGATGATTCTAGTTGTCAGGATGATAAGTGTCTAGAACTGGTTGCTGCGATCTCTGAAAGTTGCTCACAAAATGAGCTGATTCACTAGATATAGCGCATTGCTCCGTCGCATGCGAACCTTCACATAGCTCACAAACACTGGTTATCTGATTAACACCATAGTTAGCCAGAAAATCGATCTTCATAGACAACGCCTTTAGTTGAGCAGTGATAGTCGTAGCTGTATCCACTTCAAGAAATCATGCTACCTTGCCCTATGGAAATCTCTGGGTTGGATACTGATATTCATTAGCAGCCATCAGTTTAATTAGATCATAAGCTTCCTCATAGCTCTTTGCCCATAATGCTCCACCTGATGCTGTATCGAGCATGGGTCTTGACTGTGCTCCCAACCCGTTATAGAAGCAATGGATAATCATCCAATCAGGAATTCCATGATGAGGACACTTCCTAAGCATCACCTTGTAGCGCTCCCAAGTTTCACATAGAGATTCTCTCGATTGCTGCACAAATTGAGTAAGAGCATTCCTGATTGCAGTTACTTTCGCCATAGGGAAGAATTTAGCGAGAAACTTTTGAGAAAGATCTTCCCAAGTAGTAATCGAACCAGTTGGTAGAGAGTGTAACCAGCTCTTAGCCTTGTCCCTCAGAGAAAATGGGAACAGTCTCAGTTTCACCGCATCCTCAGACACACCATTGAACTTGAAGGTGTCGCAGATCTCTATGAAATCCCTAATGTGCGTATTGGGATCCTCAGTTGGAGAACCCCCAAACTGGACTGATATCTATACTCATAGAATCGTGCTAGACTTGATTTCAAAGGTATTAGCAGCAATGGATGGTCTGAAAATGCTAGACTAAATGCCATTGATTTTCGGTTGAGAATAATCTATCAAAGCTTTCGTATCTGTGACTGGTTCGCCTATTGCAATAAAAACTAGAGTATCTGAAACACACGACTAAAGTAAACCTTGTAAGTAAATAATCCGAGTTAGTGAACTTTAACGACCACTGATGACAAGCACATAAACTAAATTTAACACCGAGTCCCCGGCAGTGGCGCCAAAAACTTGTTAGGGCAAAAACACGCGCTAAAATTATACATAAGTATACGCGTTCGCAAGTAGTATAAGACATAAATCAGATTCGTACCCTCGGAGATTCTTTTTAGTTAACTTAAGATTATGCACATATGCAACGATGGCAAGGCTATCGCTCAATGCTAAGACAATAACAAGTTGAGATGTTTATAACTAATATTAAACTAACATGCAATTAACTAAGATTAAAAGTGATTGAATTAACTATATGAGACAAACATGGGATTCTAACTTCATTAAATACTTCATTAAAAGTCATTATTCTTAACCTTAGCATGCAATGGTGATGACAACTAATCAGATAACACAAAACTAGTAAACGCCAACTTTCGTTGTACGAATACACTACTACCAAACATCCACAAAAGAGATAGAAGCTGAATAGACACTAATTATGTTAAAACCCTATATGTCTATAGAATTTGACAACATAAAGGTTTAATGAACAAGTTATCTATCGTGATTACATAGGGCAAGTAATATGGTTAAAATTACCTACGAATCATGCATAACAATTATACATGAACTTATGCTAGCATGGCAAGTTCTAAACCTCTATATACATTTTTGCTTCAATATAGATTAACACGCTATCTTATTTGTTAGCTACACCCATAAGACGAATAAGCACAACCAATACTAGAATATCAATCAATCACCACACACCAAGATATTGAAATATATTAACTATAGAAATTCATAACTAAATCAGTTAGAACCCCATGATAATGATTAGTTTATAACCGAACTTATCGTCACCGTGGGTTCCAATGAAAGCATGGTATAAAAACTAGATCTTTATAAATTGAATAATAATTAAAAGTACGTTAACAAGAGTGTAACGTTCAAACGAATAAGAAAACAATCATCCAAGATTACAACTTAAGCAAAGAATCACAAGTATAACAAGATCTTCTTCTCCTTCATCGTATTATGCTATTAGGTCTTTTTACTACTCTCTCATTCATCTCGTTGTTAAAAACAAATTATTTAGGGTATATAAAGGCTTCAGGACGATCATGGGCTTCAAAATCCCCAAAACAAATTTAAAACAGGAATCTGGCTGAATGGACCCGCGCGGCTGCCCCTTACCAGGGCGGGTGCGCGCTATTTCTGGAAGACTGGCTCAGCCGCCCTGCCTTGCGTGCGGGCGCGTCGTGCTATTGATTTTTGGCTCCAATTTCTTATTTTGCTTGTAAGTTGTGTTCCGTTTATCAGAAGTCACCGATCCAATAGTCCATGCAAAGCTCTCAAAATGCTCTACAACTTGGACATAGCCTTGGATTCAGAACCTGACCTTTTTTTAGCATATTTCAAATAAAAGCTCCTTTAATCATCCAACTAATGCCTGAAATGCAAAAAAAACACAAAAACACATCAAAAATACCAATAAATTGAGTCCAAAACACCGACTTAAGCTTGAAATAAAGCATTCCAAGTAGATATAAAATCCATTTATCAAGATCTTGGGGTTACTTGCTCATCTTTAACATAATACAAACCTGTATAGGAATTATACAAGCATATATCTAACCCCTTTACACATATCCAGTATCTTTAAGGTTGAGGTATGAAGACAAGAACAACACACTTCATTTATTACAACCCAAATTTAAAATCTCATATAACTCTTTTTATTACAAACTAACTATCTATACATGTTTTAAACTAACTTTACTTTATTCAAACACACAGCACATTTATCTACACTACACCTGCTCAGGTAGCTCAAAGCTCTCTTCTTTTATCGGGATTAGCACCTTTAGTGCTAGAGGGTCCCGCTGCTTGACTCGCTTCTTTACCACTCGGGTCCGAATGGGTTTCATTCTCTGTCTTATCTGAAAAACAAAATGAATAACAATAATAGGGGTGAGCTATAATTGCTCAGCAAGTCCATAATATATTTATATAGTATTATCAAAAGATAAGTAAAACGGTAATCTGATTGTATCTATAACGATGTATTTCTGCGATGAATAATGAAGGCCACTATCGGGGATTATCAATAAACTAGATTGGACACAAGATTAACATTCGCACATATATCCTACTGATCAGTCAGGATACAGTGCAGATCTATACCTACATGTATAGATCCATTCGGGTACCCAGGCTCGACGGCCCAAAACAGGGATCCGGTTAATTCCTGGCCCATAAGATCCAGTTTATACCTGGTCCTTATCATCACCATCCAGTCCATAGATGCGCATCCAGAACAATCGGTATGCTTTGATGCATCCCAACATCAAAAATATATCAGGATATATATAAGATGTAATATATTGGAATATGAATAGAGCATTCAACATAATAAGAGAAATCAAGAATCGAAGTGAAAATATAATTAAAGAAACCGTAATTGTGTATCAGTGTTTGTGAACAGTAATTATCAATGTTTACTGAGTTGAGAATTTGAATAAAAGAAAGCAATTCACTATTATGGATTTAGAATAGGAGAAAAACTTGCCTGGTATGCGTTCTACCTCGGGTATATCACAATTCCCTACCACTGGCTTGCTTTGCCTTGCTGGACTCGTATCTATCATAGAAAGATAATCATTTAGTTGACTGAGATCTTAATCGTGTCGCGATTCGACTCCACGTAGCCCTTATCATATATCTATACGAGTATAAATGACTCGTATAATAATTACTAGCAATTAGGACTCGATTAACCACATAAATCACATTGCACATAAGTCACATAGTCATTCTATGCTTAAAAATATTTTTAGAATCGAAATCAGATCAATATTCGCATTATCGAACAAGATCTGGCTCGTTCCCTAATTTTCGGAATTTATTGGAATCGTACTTATAATTAATAGGATCTATAAATAAATAATTATTGAAAGCCTACTCGATTCTGAAAGAAATTAAGATTTGAAACTATTTTTATTGAAAACATATCATTTTTTTGAGTCTAAGGGCTTTCGTTTCATTTAAATCGGATAAATGGTTCACTTATTAAGCAATAAATCGGAATAAATCAATTTATTATTTAAAATAATCAATTATTTGAAATAATTGAGCCTTAAATATATTTTTAAATAATTATTTAGGAAAAATATAAATTAAAAATGGAATTGGTTTTGAATGGATCAAAACCGGATCATTTAAACGGGTCAAATGGGTCAAATTCTGGGTCATGAAGAACATGATTCGAATCTGCCCAGAATCCGCCGACCAGACCAGATTCCGGCTACCCATTTTCAGGTTAAAAATAACACCGTTTGGTGCATTTTTCAGCTGGGTTTCATTCCAAACAAATACAGCAATTCATCTCCGACCAAAAACATCTCTGTATCAACTTCTCCGGTGAAATCAATTGAAACTCCGACAAACTATCATTTTTCTTCATCTGTACATAAAACTTCACGTTCTATAGCTTAAATCAAAGATTGAAACATCTACAATCAAACCCCTATCATCTAACATACCAATAATCACTCAAACTCAAAAATGATTATATCAAAAATTGGGTATAAACCCTAATAATCGAATTTCAACATCCAGGAATCGTTTGATGAAATTAATAGCATAAATTGACTACAAATCATCATACAAAGCTATATCAATCATCAAATCAATCAAATAACCCTAGAATCAAAAATTCCTAATTCGAACATAAACCCTAGAATTTAAAACCAAAAAATAATGAATTAAAACATGAAATTGATGCAAGAAACTGAAAGAACAGATCAAAACCTTCGATTTGAGTACTTACATGAACAGATTTGGTGCTCAAAATCGATCAAAATCAAGGTTTGATTCTTCGATCCGATTCTAGAATATCTGACCCGAAAATAAAAAAAAATTCTGATTTTTCTGAATTTTTAATAATTTAATTATAATTAATTAATAAAAATTAGGCTATTTATAGTTATAAAAATAATACTCCTAATTAAAATTAAGTCCCTAATTATACATCTAATAAAATTAATTGTCCCTTAATTAATAATTTTTGAGTAATTATTTTTAAATTTTTAATATCAAATTTATACAATATATATGTCAAAATTTCCCAAAAATTGTGAATAATTCACAAATACAAAGAAATGGAATAACTGAAAGTCCTATGATTTTTTTAAAAAATATGATTTTTGTGGGGTTTTTAACACCCGAAGGGGCCCGGAAAAATCATTTGTCGCGAAACGAGAAAATTTCTTAAATAACTGGATGTTTAGAATAACGATATGGTACAAGCCATACTAGGCAAAATAAGGCCAATTATTTTATTTGAAATATCATCTATTAGAACAAAGTTTGGGCCGTATAACTTTTGGTACGAAAATATTTAACACAAAATAAAATATCCGATAAATACCCCGAAAATACCCTGACGACACAGAACACATATGGCACATAACAGCTAGGGTTTCACGACTAAATATACTTAATAACATAATAAAACACATAATTCATATTTATTGTGATATAATACAAGCGTAATTTCCTAGTCGTTACATCCTTCCCCCTTTAATAGGATTCTGTCCTCGGAATCTTGCTAAGAAATTAACTGGGGATACTTTTCTATCATTTCACTCTCAAGCTCCCAGGTTGACTCTTCAACCATAGGGTTTCTCCACAAAACTCTTACTAGTGGTACAGACTTATTTCTCAATACTTTATCTTGCCTATCTAGAATTCTTATTGCCTGCTTGACATATGACAAATCAGCTTGAATCTCTATTGGCTCATATTCTATTACATGCCTTGAATCAAGATTATATCTCTTAAGCATTGACACATGAAATATATTATGAATATGCTGCATATGGGGAGGTAAGGCTAACTCGTATGCGACCTTTCCGACTTTCTTTAATATTTCAAATGGACCAACGTATCGTGGCTTCAGTTTGCCTTTATTACCAAATCTGGTTAATGCCTTCCAAGGCGATATTTTTAGTAACACATGCTCCCCTTCCTGGTAATCCATCTCCTTTATGGTTTGATCCGCATATTTGCGTTGTCGATTTTGCGCTGCTTCTAGTCACTTCTGAATAAGCTCCACTTTTCCTTTAGTCTGCTGAATTAGTTCTGGACCTAGAATTTTACGTTCATCAACTTCGTCCCAATATACTGGTGATCTGCACTTCCTTCCGTATAAGGCTTCATAATATGGCATTCCAATGCTTGCATGATAGCTGTTATTGTAAGAAAATTCCACCAACGGCAAATTTTCATCCCAACCGCCTTCAAAGTCTATTGCACATACCCGTAGCATATCTTCAATTGTTTGGATCGTTCTTTCTCTTTTCCCGTCCGTCTGTGGATGATAAACGGTACTCATATTTAGTTTAGTACCTAAGCATTCCTGAAATTGTCTCCAGAATCTTGAATTGAAACGTGGATCTCGATCAGATATAATTGATATAGGAACTCTATGCCGCATTACAATTTCTTTGAGATATAAATGCACTAACTTGTCGAGCGAAAACCTTTTGTTGATTGGAAGAAAAGGCGTTGACTTCGTTTGCCTGTCGATGAAAGCCCAAATTGCATCATGATTTGCTCTGGTTCTCAAGAGTCCTTCTACGAAATCCATCGCTAGATGTTCCCACTTCCATTCCAGAATATCCAGTGGTTATATTAATCTGTTTGGACGTTGATGTTTTACTTTGACTCGTTGGCTCGTATATCATTTACTTACCCATTCTGCTATTTCTTTCTTCATGTCTAGCCACCAAAAGTTCTCTTTCAAATCTCGATACATTTTTGTGCTCCCTGGGTGTATGGAATACCTTGAGTTGTGAGCTTCTCGTAATATTTCTTCCTTCAATTCTGGTACATTAGGTACCCAGATCCTCGATGAAAATCATAGAATTCCCTTATCATCTTTCTGACTTGTAATTTCTTCTCCTATTAGGCTGTTATTTTCATGACTCATTACTTCCTCTTGACATCTTCGAATATTTTCCAACAGTTCTGGTTGAAATGTCATTGCATAATTCATTTCAATGGATTCTTCTGGAATACGAACCTCAATTTCTAATTTGTCAAACTCTATGACCAATGTGAAGAAGTTAACATATTTAATCTTTCTTTTTGTCTTAAAGCGTCTGCTACGACATTTGCTTTTACTGGATGATAGTTGATTGTCACATCATAATCCTTAATCAATTCTAGCCATCATCGTTGTCTCATATTGACTTCCTCCTGCGTAAAGATATACTTCAGACTTTTGTGATCTGTGTAAATTTCACACTTTTTTCCATAAAGATTAATTCTCCAAAACTTCAGTGCGAATACGATTGCAGCTAATTCCAGATCACGCGTCAGATATTTCTGTTCATGAGGTTTCAGTTGTCTAGAAGCAAATGCAATTACATTTTCGTGTTGCATTAATACACACCCAAGTCCTCGATAGGAAGCATCGCTATAAATAATAAAATCTCCTTGGTCATCAGGTAGTACTAATATAGGTGCAGTCACCAATCGATTCTTCAATTCCTAAAAAATTTCCTCACATTTTTCATCCCATACAAACTTTTTATTCTTTCGAGTCAATTTAGTTGATGGCGTAGCTATATTTGCAAAATCCTTAACGAATCTTCTATAATAACCAGCGTGTAATAACCCCCAAAATTTTGAACTTTTTGTAACCCTTATGAATAGTGTTTTAGCTGAATGAGAAAACTTTTCATGCCACACTATGTAGGGGTTCTGTTATGGATATTCTGAGATTTTATTAGTACTCTATATGGTATATAAGTGTATGTAAAGATCGTCAGAATCCAATACCGAACACTTTGATTTTTCCCGGAAATCCATTAGATACGGAAAGAATTGAGTATAAGGTAACAGGATAAAAAGGATTTAAATTAAAGGATTATAAGAGAGGATCATAAAAGGAATATAATATATTGAGAAAGGTTAAGGGAACCTAAGTAATAAGATCCCGGGTATGATCCCTCAAACGATAAACGAAAACAAAAGTTAAGCGAACCGTATAACAGATCAGTGGTCATTAGGCAAACAATTAGGAAGTTAATCAAAGGGATTAGAGAGGATGATGTCACCCAACCAATGAGAAGAGGACAAGGAGGGGAAGATGACATCATAGCATGACATAAGCATGACATGGGAAGGAAGGAGATGTGGTTGAAGTAGAACCACACAAAGTTAAGGCTAAAAAGGTAATTAACCAAAACAAAAACAAAATTACATCCACCAAGCCAAACAAATCATTTCATCAAAACAAAAGAAATCTATTTCTCTTCAACAAAAGCTTGCTCTCGGCTTTTTACAATTTCAAAGGAAAGAATTTTCAAAATCCAAGATCCAAGCCTCCTAAATTGGTAAGATAATTCCCTGGTGTTCCTTATGCATAGATATGGCTATATTATGAGTTTAAGCATCCCATTCATTCTCTATCTTCTCCAATAAATCAATAAAGAAGATAATGAATAGTGATTTCAAGGTTTTTAACTTGATTTTTCTTGCTTTTCCTTTAAGATCCAAGCTTTCCTAAGACTCCTCAAGGCTTCCTAAGGCTTCCTAGCTACTCACACCACTTCAAGGAAGGTATATCATCTCCAAACCCTAGCTTTAATTTGTATATTAGGTTGATTTTGGTTGTTAGAGTAAAGAGTAGCTTGAAACTTGTTTGTTTAAGAGTTTGGGTTGGAATGGTGGAGATTGGAATGTTGAAATCTTATGATTTGATTAAAGAATGTAGTATAGTTTAAATTTAAGTTTTAGGATTAAGTAAATTTATTATAATGAGTTGATTTGGGGCTGTTGTAAAGTAATATGGATGGAGTTTTGATTGGATTGTGAATTGTGGTTGTTTTGAATTGGTTTAAATTTGGGAAATCGCGTAAACATAGCCGTCGTAATGTCCGATTTACTTTAGACTGCTTTTGTTCATAACATTTGGACCCGAGAACTCCCTGCTAGATTATGACCATTGCCATGTTTAGATAGTTCATTATACAAGCTTCATTTTGATATGTAGTTCGTTTGATTCCGATGTACGGTTTAGGAGAAGCGACCGTTTTAAGTAACGGCATTTCGCGAACGAAACTTTTCCCCTCGCCTTACTTTGAAACATAGGGTAAAGACCAAAAAGGGTTAATTAGTGTATGAAAAAATTATGGTAAGAGTGTTAGGCAGTTGGTAAGACACTCGCGAAGGAATCGCCTTAAAACTCGTAATGGTTAAATTATTAAAAATGGTGGAGCCGAGGGTACTCGAGTGACTTAAGAGAATCAGTAAGCGCAAAACAAGCGTTAGAGTCTAAGTTAGTTAAAGTATAGATTTACAAGTGACTTTGGTTTAATTCCAACTTACTTGTTGTTTATAGGTTACCAGACTCGTCCCGAGCCTTTTATCACCCCCAGTCGCTCAGGCAAGTTTTCTACCCGTTATACTGTTGTTGTGATGTATACACTTATATATGCATTATCTTGTAATAGATGCATGATGGTTATATTAGCAAATTCTTGCGATATATTATAGCATGTGATATGGTACATATGCATGCCTGTTTCGTATTCTTGCCATATATATATGTTGGTTCAGTTGATAATACATATGTTAGAGAATAGCGGTAATTTGCATATACCCTTAGTATAGGGACCCAAAGGTGAAAACATTTTCTAAAACCAGGAGTCGAGGATCCCGAGTAGATTTTATATATATATATATATATTTTATATATATATATGGTTATAGTTTTCAAAGCTATTAATCGAATAAGGTTTATTCGATAACTTTATTTTATTAATGAATATTATCTTGAATATTCATTCGAGGACTTATGACTCCTTTATATTATTTATTGAATATTACTTGGATATTCATTTGAGGATGTATGACTCCTTTATTTTATTTAATGAATATTATTTATAATATTCATTCGAGGTATTATGACTCCGCTTATTATTTATTAATATTCTTTATTTATTAAAGAATAATGTTCAATAATCAAACTTACTTTTGATATTCAAATAAAGATATTACTTTCGTATAAGTATATCTTTGATTATTTACTATTCATTTCAAGTATAAGTTTTCCAACTTCTACCTCAATTACTCTTTATGGGAATATTATTTAAATAATAATATTCAGATATTTCTTTATATTGAGACTGATTTACTTTATTAAATCAGCATTATTCCAAACACTCTTTAAAGTGTTTTCAAGTCTTTAAAATGAATTTCAAAAGTTAGAGCGGATCCCAAAACTCATTTTTATATTTAAGATCTTCCTTTTAAAAAGGGGATTTAAATACTCGCTCAAAACCAGAGGGATCCGGCTCTGTGGTGTATTTTATATTCGTAACAAGGTTGCTGTCTTGATAAAAGAGTTTTTGATTACTTACCCAACACTCGGGAAGTAAAATTCTTGGAACAAGTTAATCCATTAACAGGCATCGCCTGGGAAATATCGGTGAGTTTTCCTTTCCAACTAGATACGACTTCTTGGTGGAGCCGTATCAACAAGTTTCTACTTGGGGAAAGTGGGGACGAGCTTTACGTTTCAGAGTCATGGATTTCATCTGAACTAGGAGTGGCGTAAGTGGTCGAGTAGCGCCGGCCCAGCCTTATTATATTGGCCCAAATGGCCTGGAAGTTCCGCTAAGGCGGTCCATTCCTTAGGAGTTCAGTGTTCGGTTGACAAGTAAATCCGACAGGTTCTCCTCTACATGTAGAAAATGGTGGGGTTGTACTACTACGACTGATCATCGTAAGTGGTCTTCCTGGCGCGGCAAACTCCCGTAATGAGTTCATCATCCATTTGGATAATTCTACAACACTACCCGTAGCATTTCGATCGAAAGGCTACTAATGGGTGGTTGCCGAAGCATATACAGGGTCAAACAGTTTTATTGGTGTATCCATTGAATGAAGTATCTTGTAACTTCATTTCTTTTCAAAATATTTCAAAGATCAAATATTTTCAAGTTTTATTTGTGGTTTCATCTATGGGATGACCTCTTGAATCTTATTATACTTGGAACAGTAGTAGTTCTAGTAGATTCTAAAATGGTATAAGTGTAGCGAAGTAATTGGTAACTTCATCTTCTTTTAAAACTTATACCCAGTAAGTAATTACCTTACACATGATAAAAGATTCTAGTAAATATCCATTTAGATACTTGTATTATTGTTATCACTATATATTATCTTGCGAGCTGTAAGGCTCACTCTTGCTTTATTTCTTCATCACACAACAACAGTTAGGAAAGATGGCCAGACTCCAGCAGACCCAGCGCAAGCGCGTGGGAAGCGTCCCGCGTCTTCCCGTTGATGTTGTAGCTGCTATAGCTGCAGAGGTAGATCTATTGATAGATCAGGCATTCTACTTTTGAGAATCAATTATGTATAATTATAACTTGTGGCAAATAATGGCAATTAATTGTAAATTTATCAAGTAATCATTTTGGGTTGTAATAACTTTTAGTTGTGGATTCAAGGACTTGTACTTATTTCAATTTCATCTCTGAGACTATAACGGGTTGTGGTGTGTGTTAGTGTGGGGTCACAGCATAAGGTTATTTATTAATTAAGTGAAGTGATATTGTGGAAAGAAAGACCGTGACGACCCGGATCCCTGACCCCGGATCTGGGGGTGTTACAGAAATGGTATAAGAGCTAAGCGTTATAAACCTTAAGAACTCTAGCCAAGTTCATGGTCGGACTACTTAAAGTAGTGCTGACAGTTAAAACCCTTACGGGAACCCTTATAAGTATCATGATAGTAACTTAGCTCATTTAATGTGTAGGCGCCTCAGATAGAGGACCCTGAGATGTTCGAGCGTGAGCATGATGAGGCAATTCTAGATGTTGAGGATCAGAAGGAGCCTGAGATGGAGGAGGATGAGGAGGACCCCTTAGAGGAGTCAGAGACGGAGGTCATTGCTATTTCAGATGAGGAGGACCCCTCAGAGCAGTCAGAGACGGAGGTCATTGCTATTTCAGATGAGGAGGACCCCTCAGAGGAGTCATAGACAGATGTCATTGCTATTCCAGATGAGGAGGACCCGGATGAGGTCCCAGTAGCTGAGGAGCGTGTAGGACCTATGGTAGTGTATGCTGGTACCCCTTTACCCACACTTCCGGTGGTCAGAGCTCCTACCCCTCCACCACTATCTTGGATCCCTTATGATGACAGCTCAGAGACCCATACTTCCGAGCCTGGGCAGACTGAAGAGGCACCCCCAGCGGCTCCGGATTCACCACCTCTTGACCCTGCCCACAGGCAGTCTTCGTTAGCCCACGGCTATGTTCAGGATGTACTGAGGACCCGAGTGGCTGTTGCCGAGGCCCGACTGGATGAGGCCAGGAGGGAGTTGGATGCGGAGAGGGCGGGTAGGCGTACCCGAGCTTATGAGACTAGGGCTTCTATACCCCGATCCTTGAGGAGGGAGCTTACGGGGATAGAGCTCACATCCCGAGCGAGGCTCAGATCGCTCCAGGGGGACAGACATGGTAGGATCTCCAGACGGCAGGCCGACTATATCTTCCGTCGTGCGATGGAAAGGGTATGGGAGCTGACCCGCTCCGGTTTGTGATTCAGGATTCACGATGGAATAGTCTAGTTGTCTAGTTAGCCGAGGCCTTAGTAAGAGCCAATTTTCCGGGATAGTTGACTTGTATATAGCATCCCTTTTTCTGATTAGACAGATAGACTCTTGTGTATCACTTTTGGGATAAATGGCTGTAGCACTGTTGTACTTTTGACCAGATCAAACTATATATTTCTCGCATTATGTATATATTTGTTTCCTTTCGTTCCAGTTCCTTAGTGACGAGATCACTGTTTTTATCATTATTATTACTGCACTTCTTATTAGAACTGTCATAAAATAATAAAATTGTGAGATACATTCTCCCCATTATAAAATTGTGCAAGACACAATGTTGTGTTTGATTGTGACCTAACGTTGAATTTCCCAATAATTTTTTTTTATTATCAGTATTGTAATATCCCATATTTTCAAATATTATTATTATTATTATTATTTGGAATTGTTTATGTGATTTTAGGTGAATTTTAGTGAATTATCTGATAAGTGGAATTGATGTTTGGATGTTTAGATGTGATATTATTTGAGTATTTGAATTTTTATATGTCCAGAATAAAATATAGATAATTGTGGTATTTTTCTGGTAATTTTTGGACCGGTGTATGATTTTATAATGCTTTATGGATTTATTAATTATTTTCCCAGTAATTACAAAATAAACTATGTGTATGGGTTCTGTCAGCTGGATATTATTTTTGTTAATATCTTTATTAATTAGGTGAGATTATTGGTGTTCGAGTATCATTTGTGTAATTAGTTGTGTTATTTTGTTTTTATAATTAAAAGTGATTTTGTTAAAGAATTACTTTCATAAATATTTGGATTATCTCTAAAATCATTTTTATTACTTCATAATCTTATTTATTATTTTTAGGAGTTTATAAAATTTAGAAATCAATATTTTATTATTTATTTAGCCCTGTATGATTTTCTGATTGCATTTATTTGTAAAATCCGTATTTAATTCCAGAATTCTTTAAAAATCATGAAACTCATATTTATTCAAGTTTGGAATATTCCGAGAATTTTAAAATTATTTTGGAAATTTTTGGGATTAATTTCACCCGCGCGTCAATTCGTTTAATTGATAAAAGCGGGTATAAAGTGTATTTTAGAAATTATTTTAAAATTTCGAAAGTTACATTTTTATTTACTTCGGGATATTTATAATAATTTAAGATTATTATGGTAATTTTCTTAATTTATCGGACTTCGAATTTCGGGACAAATGGGGCTTTAAAAGGTTCGTAGTTGTCCTCGCATATACGTGTCGGCTTTATAAAACAATTTGTCGACACGTGTTTGTGTCCCCGTGCTCAGTGCAACACCTGTCAAGCAAGCAAATAAAAAAAAGGGGAACCTTCCCCCCCGTTTCTTCTTCCTTCTCGGCTTACTCCCTCCGCCATCAATCTCTCGATCTCTCATTCCTCTCTTTCTATGTAATACTCTCTCCTTGTCCCTATTTCTTCCCTTCCTTATTTTTATTCTTTCCGCTGCAGTTTTGCGGATTTCAGCCGCTGCCTTCCTCCGTTTTCCGGTAGTAATCGCCGCCCTTCCTCCTATTTATTCATCGATTGCTTCATGTTTATATATATACATACTTGCTGTATGTATACGTTTCTGTGTGTGTTGTGTGTGTGTATCGTGTGGTGTGTGTGTGTGTTTCCGGCTGTGGAAGTGAGTGTGTGGTGTGATATTTTCCGGCCTGTTCTGGCCGTGTTCTGCCCCGTTTTTGTTGTGGTGGCGCGTGCTTAGCACGCGAGTGTGTTGCCTGTGTTGCCTTGGTTCAAATGGTTCTGATTAAAATTTTATTTTATTTTTTTTTAATTTTTCTTTGCAGGAAAGATTATTTGATTAATTTCGTGAAATGAATAATTTATATGCGAGGATTATAAATTAATCGGTGGAATTTATTCGGATACCCGAATATTTCGGGCACCAATAAATTTTACCGCCGTACCGCGATGACTCGTTACGAGCGGACGGTGGACGGTGATGACGTTGTTCTGAGTCCTACGATTTAAAAATACAAAATACGATTTAAATTATAAATTACGATTTAAAACACAAAAACGGATTAAAACATAAAATTACGGATGATAGCGATTATTAATTGTATTTAATTAGAATTGGTGAATTGCAAATCGGCGTTGTTAATTGAAGTTGGTGATTGAATTGTAGATCGCGATTGATTGATGTTGTTGTGATTGACGTCGGGATGTTCGACGGGTAGGCCGATAAACAAAGGAGACACTGCCCAATTTTTGGGAAATTAATTCCAAAAATACGGGAACGTAACCTACGATTATCGGAGACGTCGAACGAGGTTATATAATTAATTTTTTTTTATGAAACCTAATGACGTGTTGAGATAAGATATTTTTATAAATAAACCGTTCGACCGTTTAATACGAAACGAACGCGTACAGACTAAGAAAAATATTCTGCTTTCATTAAAAATACTTTTAAGACCCAAATCCTTTTGTTTGGAAAGGTCGTTTGTTTTATGAATCATTCCAAGTCGATTATTGATCGACAAATCATATTTTTGACCCGATTTCAGTTTTAAACGTATCGAGTCGAACCTTTTGACGAACTGAGTCATATGTGATATGAATTATGTGATACGTCGATTATATGCTTACGTGCTATATGAATTATGTGCATATGTGGGTCAAGATTCCTGTGTTTGGCTGATATAATTATGTGTGGGCTATCGTATGGGTAGACGATAGGATTTTGACGCGCAGTTCGTCGAGTAATTATCGTTTAGACGATTAAAGTTCTATATTTTAATTATAGATGCGGATCATTCGAGTTCATCAGGACAACATGTTGGATAAAGAATGAGATGAAATGGAATTGGATATCTGGCTTCTAGCAATCGCAGGAGCAACGTATCAGTAAAGTGTTGAAAAGAAGGACGGTGATATTTTGAGACAGAATGTCATAATAGATGCGTCTTTGCGAGTGTGACTAACTGCTAAAACCCAAAGGCAAGTATCCCTATCATCACTTATTGTTCAAGTGATATTTATTTAAAATCTTATCATGCAAGTATTGCTTTTCCTATTCTCAGTTCAAGATAGATAAATGTTTTATATATCGCTGAATTAAATAATTCTGTTTATGCAAGTACCCTCTGCTATTCTATGTTCAGAATAGATTTACAAATGTTGTGGGTTTTGAGAAAAATGATTTTGTTGCAAGTATTCCTGCCCAAGTGAATGGGGGAATAAAATTATTTCGGGTGTCGAGTATTATGACCCATTTTCAATAAAAGGTTTTGAGATTGAATGGTTACTGATTGCGTAAGAGGCCGAAGCACCGGTCCAGCGTGAGCTATTATACAGAAGTGTAATACGGAAGTGTAATATCTTAAAAGGCTTGTTATGCCTTTTCTGGCGCCCTATAGGTACCGTATGTCTTCGGGATACGGGTAGTACCTATATTAACGGTATGGCTGCGGGATACCGGTGTTGTTTCATGACTGATCATCAGGAACAGCATAGTGCATAATTTGGTTCCAATCGATATTATTATATTACTTTTGATAATCTTTTAAGGAATGATTTATCAACTGTTTCTGTTTTGGAATAATGGTAAAATGCAGTTTTAATTTAGATTCTAATTTATGCTGATACTCACGTTGTTGTTAAATATCAAAGGTGGTATTAGTATAGATGAATGATGTTGACTTCAGTATGGAATGTTGTGAGCATCAAAGTTCATATTGATATCTAATTTGATATGACAGCAAAATAAGTATTAATTTGAAGAGTTCGGTTTTGAATAAAGTTTATGATTCAATCCATAATCATTGTTTCATGTTATTGTGGTTTACGATATTTTCGTAAACACTATTTTAAGAGTTTGATCCTCGTCAAGATTCAAAGTATTGTTGAAGCATTTCGCTCAAAAATATCAAAATGGTTTTGAATACAATTAAGGAATCAATTCTGGGATTCCTCAACTAAAATTTTATAATTCAGCAATTATGATTTTAAATGTTCTGCTCTAATGCAGATGTAGGTTTTATATCAAAACGACCCCATATATGTCATAATGATCTTGCTCAGCATTTCTTTCGCTCATACTTGCTTGTTTTTAAATTTAACCTCCAGTGAGGATTAGCTTGCTGTTTAGCTGCGTAATTCGAGGAAGCAAAGAAGAAGCTTTTCGAAGGTGGTTGGTCCAGGGTTTGCAGACTAGTGTAAGTTTTATTATGTAAAGTTGTTTATATTATATTATATTATAGTTATGTATTTTATTTAGGCCTAGTATACTTCATTTCGAAGTTATACTAGCGGGTTAAGTTTGGATATTTAGAATTATTGAAAAGAGTTTTAAAAGAAAGTGAAAAAAAATTATTGTGGAATTTGGATATCTTGTTTCTAGAACTGTAACCTTAAAAGATCTTGGATTAGTTGGGGTCATTTTTGATAAATATCTTCCGCTTGCATTTGTTTATTGATTAAACAGGTTAATTTGGATTGAGGTTTTATAGTGACGACCAAATCCTCTTACCCGGATTTGGGGGCGTTACAGGTTGGTATCAGAGCTGAGGTTATAGTAAACTAGAAACGAGAGTGTGTAGGAGTGTGTATAGCTATGTGAGGACGTTTGAGCTCATATCGAGTTCCTGTTGGACTATTGGATATAGTACCAACGAGTAAGTTAAGATAAGGCGTATTCGTTTGAGATGGTTGTGCTGAGCTGTATGGAATTCCGGGAAGCTGCAAACTTCTATGGTGGAATCTTTCGAGGCTACTACGATTCGACGACGATGAAGATTATCGATATCTTTGGAACGTGAAGAAGTGTCTACAATCAGATGGCGAGTCAACTGGAGAGTTCAAATTGGAGATAAATATTAAGACTTTGGCAATACCTTCTTTTTCAATAAATTCTTTTGACTTCTCTCAAAAAGAAATATCAATTAGAAGACATAATCTCTAAGACCAGCTTATATTTTGTGCCAGAATTTTTATTTACTGGACTTCATTTCCTTCAGAAACATCAGCTTTGAAATCTTTTCAGTTTTATTCATTTGATTTTGAATTCTTTGATATTTTTATTCCGACTGAGATGAACAACCATAATTATAAGGGAAACAAGGTATACCTGTCTGTGTGATAGGAGTTGGATGGGACACCATCACTTGCGTGTGTTGTGAATACATGAAGGTTAACAACCTTTAGTAGTGTCTTAATTTGGACACGCAATACCGAGTTCATTTGATCATATTGATCTCTCAGTTATTCCTTCATTTCAACAATACTTTTTCTCAAATTCAGATTCTATCCTGTTATGCTACAAAATTATTTTCTCTTTGAAATTCTATGATTTTATTATCTCAAATATTCAAAGGTATGCCAATCAAGTTAAGTTGAGTTATCTTGGTCAAGTCAGAGTAAAGCGATGTGATGGAATTACCAAGGACGACAGTGGATTGTAATGCGATTAGAATATCAGTGGCATATAACGAAGTCGATCTGTTTCTTTACTTCTTTCTCTATCTTTCTTTTCTTCTCTCTCTCTATCTTTCTTTCTATTCTTCTTTCTCGCAATCAGTAAAAAATGATTCCATTGATGAATTGATCAAAGGATGTGAATCGAACAATGGTGCCCAGTAAAGCACCTGTAAAAGTTTTATTATACAAGGAATATAAGATTGGTTTGAGATTTTGGAAAATTAAGGTTATTTGGAAACGGAAAGTTGGTTAGAAAACCCTTAGTGCTTTCTTCTGCTGATTCTGAGGACGGAATCCTTATAAGGTGGGTAGATTGTAATATCCCATATTTTCAAATATTATTATTATTATTATTATTTGGAATTGTTTATGTGATTTTAGGTGAATTTTAGTGAATTATCTGATAAGTGGAATTGATGTTTGGATGTTTAGATGTGATATTATTTGAGTATTTGAATTTTTATATGTCCAGAATAAAATATAGAAAATTGTGGTATTTTTCTGGTAATTTTTGGACCGGTGTATGATTTTATAATGCTTTATGGATTTATTAATTATTTTCCCAGTAATTACAAAATAAACTATGTGTATGGGTTCTGTCAGCTGGATATTATTTTTGTTAATATCTTTATTAATTAGGTGAGATTATTGGTGTTCGAGTATCATTTGTGTAATTAGTTGTGTTATTTTGTTTTTATAATTAAAAGTGATTTTGTTAAAGAATTACTTTCATAAATATTGGATTATCTCTAAAATCATTTTTATTACTTCATAATCTTATTTATTATTTTTAGGAGTTTATAAAATTTAGAAATCAATATTTTATTATTTATTTAGCCCTGTATGATTTTCTGATTGCATTTATTTGTAAAATCCGTATTTAATTCCAGAATTCTTTAAAAATCATGAAACTCATATTTATTCAAGTTTGGAATATTCCGAGAATTTTAAAATTATTTTGGAAATTTTTGGGATTAATTTCACCCGCGCGTCAATTCGTTTAATTGATAAAAGCGGGTATAAAGTGTATTTTAGAAATTATTTTAAAATTTCGAAAGTTACATTTTTATTTACTTCGGGATATTTATAATAATTTAAGATTATTATGGTAATTTTCTTAATTTATCGGACTTCGAATTTCGGGACAAATGGGGCTTTAAAAGGTTCGTAGTTGTCCTCGCATATACGTGTCGGCTTTATAAAACAATTTGTGGACACGTGTTTGTGTACCCGTGCTCAGTGCAACACATGTCAAGCAAGCAAATAAAAAAAAAGGGGAACCTTCCCCCCCCCCCGTTTCTTCTTCCTTCTCGGCTTACTCCCTCCGCCATCAATCTCTCGATCTCTCATTCCTCTCTGTCTATGTAATACTCTCTCCTTGTCCCTATTTCTTCCCTCTCTTCTTCCCTTCCTTATTTTTATTCTTTCCGCTGCTGTTTTGCGGATTTCAGCCGCTGCCTTCCTCCGTTTTCCGGTAGTAATCGCCGCCCTTCCTCCTATTTATTCATCGATTGCTTCATGTTTATATATATACATACTTGCTGTATGTATACGTTTCTGTGTGTGTGAAATTGTGTGTGTGTATCGTGTGGTGTGTGTGTGTTTCCGGCTGTGGAAGTGAGTGTGTGGTGTGATATTTTCCGGCCTGTTCTGGCCGTGTTCTGCCTCGTTTCTGTTGTGGTGGCGCGTGCTTAGCACGCGAGTGTGTTGCCTGTGTTGCCTTGGTTCAAATGGTTCTGATTAAAATTTTATTTTATTTTTTTTTAATTTTTCTTTGCAGGAAAGATTATTTGATTGATTTCGTGAAATGAATAATTTATATGCGAGGATTATAAATTAATCGGTGGAATTTATTCGGATACCCGAATATTTCGGGCACCAATAAATTTTACCGCCGTACCGCGATGACTCGTTACGAGCGGACGGTGGATGGTGATGACGTTGTTCTGAGTCCTACGATTTAAAAATACAAAATACGATTTAAATTATAAATTACGATTTAAAACACAAAAACGGATTAAAATATAAAAATACGGATGATAGCGATTATTAATTATATTTAATTAGAATTGGTGAATTGCAAATCGGCGTTGTTAATTGAAGTTGGTGATTGAATTGTAGATCGCGATTGATTGATGTTGTTGTGATTGACGTCGGGATGTTCGACGGGTAGGCCGATAAACAAAGGAGACGCTACCCGATTTTTGGGAAATTAATTCCAAAAATACGGGAACGTAACCTACGATTATCGGAGACGTCGAACGAGGTTATATAATTAATTTTTTTTTTACGAAACCTATTGACGTGTTGAGACAAGATATTTTTATAAATAAACCGTTCGACCGTTTAATACGAAACGAACTCGTACAGACTCAGAAAAATATTCTGCTTTCATTAAAAATACTTTTAAGACCCAAATCCTTTTGTTTCGAAAGGTCGTTTGTTTTACGAATCATTCCAAGTCGATTATTGATCGATAAATCATATTTTTCACCCGATTTCAGTTTTAAACGTATCGAGTCGAACCTTTTGACGAACTGAGTCATATGTGATATGAATTATGTGATACGTCGATTATGTACTTACGTGCTATGTGAATTATGTGCATATGTGGGTCAAGATTCCTGTGTTTGGCTGATATAATTATGTGTGGGCTATCGTATGGGTAGACGATAGGATTTTGACGCGCAGTTCGTCGAGTAATTATCATTTAGACGATTAAAGTTCTATATTTTAATTATAGATGCGGATCATTCGAGTTGATCAGGACAAGATGTTGGATAAAGAATGAGATGAAATGGAATTGGATATCTGGCTTCTAGCAATCACAGGAGCAACGTATCAGTAAAGTGTTGAAAAGAAGGACGGTTATATTTTGAGACAGAATGTCATAATAGATGCGTCTTTGCGAGTGTGACTAACTGCTAAAACCCAAAGGCAAGTATCCCTATCATCACTTATTGTTCAAGTGATATTTATTTAAAATCTTATCATGCAAGTATTGCTTTTCCTATTCTCAGTTCAAGATAGATAAATGTTTTATATATCGCTGAATTAAATAATTCTGTTTATGCAAGTACCCTCTGCTATTCTATGTTCAGAATAGATTTACAAATGTTATGGGTTTTGAGAAAAAATGATTTTGTTGCAAGTATTCCTGCCCAAGTGAATGGGGGAATAAAATTATTTCGGGTGTCGAGTATTATGACCCCTTTTCAATAAAAGGTTTTGAGATTGAATGGTTACTGATTGCGTAAGAGGCCGAAGCACCGGTCCAACGTGAGCTATTATACAGAAGTGTAATACGGAAGTGTAATATCTTAAAAGGCTTTTTATGCCTTTTCTGGCGCCCTATAGGTACCGTATGTCTTCGGGATACGGGTAGTACCTATATTAACGGTATGGCTGCGGGATACCGGTGTTGTTTCATGACTGATCATCAGGAACAGCATAGTGCATAATTTGGTTCCAATCGATATTATTATATTACTTTTGATAATCTTATAAGGAATGATTTATCAACTCTTTCTGTTTTGGAATAATGGTAAAATGCAGTTTTAATTTAGATTCTAATTTATGCTGATACTCACGTTGTTGTTAAATATCAAAGGTGGTATTAGTATAGATGAATGATGTTGACTTCAGTATGGAATGTTGTGAGCATCAAAGTTCATATTGATATCTAATTTGATATGACAGCAAAATAAGTATTAATTTGAAGAGTTCGATTTTGAATAAAGTTTATGATTCAATCCATAATCATTGTTTCATGTTATTGTGGTTTACGATATTTCCGTAAACACTATTTTACGAGTTTGATCCTCGTCAAGATTCAAAGTATTGCTGAAGCATTTCGCTCAAAAATATCAAAATGGTTTTGAATACAATTAAGGAATCAATTCTGGGATTCCTCAACTAAAATTTTATAATTCAGCAATTATGATTTTAAATGTTCTGCTCTAATGCAGATGTAGGTTTTATATCAAAACGACCCCATATATGTCATAATGATCTTGCTGAGCATTTCTTTCGCTCATACTTGCCTGTTTTTAAATTTAACCTCCAGTGAGGATTAGCTTACTGTTTAGCCGCGTAATTCGAGGAAGCAAAGAAGAAGCTTTTCGAAGATGGTTGGTCCAGGGTTTGCGGACTAGTGTAAGTTTTATTATGTAAAGTTGTTTATATTATATTATATTATAGTTGTGTATTTTATTTAGGCCTAGTATACTTCATTTCGAAGTTATACTAGCGGGTTAAGTTTGGATATTGAGAATTATTGAAAAGAGTTTTAAAAGAAAGTGAAAAAAAATTATTGTGGAATTTGGATATCTTGTTTCTAGAACTGTAACCTTAAAAGATCTTGGATTAGTTGGGGTCATTTTTGATAAATATCTTCCGCTTGCATTTGTTTATTGATTAAACAGGTTAATTTGGATTGAGGTTTTATAGTGACGACCAAATCCTCTTACCCGGATTTGGGGGCGTTACAGGTTGGTATCAGAGCTGAGGTTATAGTAAACTAGAAACGAGAGTGTGTAGGAGTGTGTATAGCTATGTGAGGACGTTTGAGCTCATATCGAGTTCCTGTTGGACTATTGGATATAGTACCAACGAGTAAGTTAAGATAAGGCGTATTCGTTTGAGATGATTGTGCTGAGCTGTATGGAATTCCGGGAAGCTGCAAACTTCTATGGTGGAATCTTTCGAGGCTACTACGATTCGACGACGATGAAGATTATCGATATCTTTGGAACGTGAAGAAGTGTCTACAATCAGATGGCGAGTCAACTGGAGAGTTCAAATTGGAGATAAATATTAAGACTTTGGCAATACCTTCTTTTTCAATAAATTCTTTTGACTTCTCTCAAAAAGAAATATCAATTAGAAGACATAATCTCTAAGACCAGCTTATATTTTGTGCCAGAATTTTTATTTACTGGACTTCATTTCCTTCAGAAATATCAGCTTTGAAATCTTTTCAGTTTTATTCATTTGATTTTGAATTCTTTGATATTTTTATTCCGACTGAGATGAACAACCCTAATTATAAGGGAAACAAGGTATACCTGTCTGTGTGATAGGAGTTGGATGGGACGCCATCACTTGCGTTTGTTGTGAATATATGAAGGTTAACAACCTTTAGTAGTGTCTTAATTTGGACACGCAATACCGAGTTCATTTGATCATATTGATCTCTCAGTTATTCCTTCATTTCAACAATACTTTTTCTCAAATTCATATTCTATCCTGTTATGCTACAAAATTATTTTCTCTTTGAAATTCTATGATTTTATTATCTCAAATATTCAAAGGTATGCCAATCAAGTTAAGTTGAGTTATCTTGGTCAAGTCAGAGTAAAGCGATGTGATGGAATTACCAAGGACGACAGTGGATTGTAATGCGATTAGAATATCAGTGGCATATAACGAAGTCGATCTGTTTCTTTACTTCTTTCTCTATCTTTCTTTTCTTCTCTCTCTCTATCTTTCTTTCTATTCTTCTTTCTCGCAATCAGTAAAAAATGATTCCATTGATGAATTGATCAAAGGATGTGAATCGAACAATGGTGCCCAGTAAAGCACCTGTAAAAGTTTTATTATACAAGGAATATAAGATTGGTTTGAGATTTTGGAAAATTAAGGTTATTTGGAAACGGAAAGTTGGTTAGAAAACCCTTAGTGCTTTCTTCTGCTGATTCCGAGGACGGAATCCTTATAAGGTGGGTAGATTGTAATATCCCATATTTTCAAATATTATTATTATTATTATTATTTGGAATTGTTTATGTGATTTTAGGTGAATTTTAGTGAATTATCTGATAAGTGGAATTGATGTTTGGATGTTTAGATGTGATATTATTTGAGTATTTGAATTTTTATATGTCCAGAATAAAATATAGATAATTGTGGTATTTTTCTGGTAATTTTTGGACCGGTGTATGATTTTATAATGCTTTATGGATTTATTAATTATTTTCCCAGTAATTACAAAATAAACTATGTGTATGGGTTCTGTCAGCTGGATATTATTTTTGTTAATATCTTTATTAATTAGGTGAGATTATTGGTGTTCGAGTATCATTTGTGTAATTAGTTGTGTTATTTTGTTTTTATAATTAAAAGTGATTTTGTTAAAGAATTACTTTCATAAATATTTGGATTATCTCTAAAATCATTTTTATTACTTCATAATCTTATTTATTATTTTTAGGAGTTTATAAAATTTAGAAATCAATATTTTATTATTTATTTAGCCCTGTATGATTTTCTGATTGCATTTATTTGTAAAATCCGTATTTAATTCCAGAATTCTTTAAAAATCATGAAACTCATATTTATTCAAGTTTGGAATATTCCGAGAATTTTAAAATTATTTTGGAAATTTTTGGGATTAATTTCACCCGCGCGTCAATTCGTTTAATTGATAAAAGCGGGTATAAAGTGTATTTTAGAAATTATTTTAAAATTTCGAAAGTTACATTTTTATTTACTTCGGGATATTTATAATAATTTAAGATTATTATGGTAATTTTCTTAATTTATCGGACTTCGAATTTCGGGACAAATGGGGCTTTAAAAGGTTCGTAGTTGTCCTCGCATATACGTGTCGGCTTTATAAAACAATTTGTGGACACGTGTTTGTGTCCCCGTGCTCAGTGCAACACCTGTCAAGCAAGCAAATAAAAAAAAGGGGAACCTTCCCCCCCGTTTCTTCTTCCTTCTCAGCTTACTCCCTCCGCCTTCAATCTCTCGATCTCTCATTCCTCTCTGTCTATGTAATACTCTCTCCTTGTCCCTATTTCTTCCCTCTCTTCTTCCCTTCCTTATTTTTATTCTTTCCGCTGCTGTTTTGCGGATTTCAGCCGCTGCCTTCCTCCGTTTTCCGGTAGTAATCGCCGCCCTTCCTCCTATTTATTCATCGATTGCTTCATGTTTTTATATATACATACTTGCTGTATGTATACGTTTCTGTGTGTGTGAAATTGTGTGTGTATCGTGTGGTGTGTGTGTGTGTTTCCGGCTGTGGAAGTGAGTGTGTGGTGTGATATTTTCCGGCCTGTTCTGGCCGTGTTCTGCCCCGTTTCTGTTGTGGTGGCGCGTGCTTAGCACGCGAGTGTGTTGCCTGTGTTGCCTTGGTTCAAATGGTTCTGATTAAAATTTTATTTTATTTTTTTTTAATTTTTCTTTGCAGGAAAGATTATTTGATTGATTTCGTGAAATGAATAATTTATATGCGAGGATTATAAATTAATCGGTGGAATTTATTCGGATACCCGAATATTTCGGGCACCAATAAATTTTACCGCCGTACCGCGATGACTCGTTACGAGCGGACGGTGGACGGTGATGACGTTGTTCTGAGTCCTACGATTTAAAAATACAAAATACGATTTAAATTATAAATTACGATTTAAAACACAAAAACGGATTAAAACATAAAAATACGGATGATAGCGATTATTAATTGTATTTAATTAGAATTGGTGAATTGCAAATCGGCGTTGTTAATTGAAGTTGGTGATTGAATTGTAGATCGCGATTGATTGATGTTGTTGTGATTGACGTCGGGATGTTCGACGGGTAGGCCGATAAACAAAGGAGACGCTGCCCGATTTTTGGGAAATTAATTCCAAAAATACGGGAACGTAACCTACGATTATCGGAGACGTCGAACGAGGTTATATAATTAATTTTTTTTTTACGAAACCTAATGACGTGTTGAGACAAGATATTTTTATAAATAAACCGTTCGACCGTTTAATACGAAACGAACGCGTACAGACTCAGAAAAATATTTTGCTTTCATTAAAAATACTTTTAAGACCCAAATCCTTTTGTTTCGAAAGGTCGTTTGTTTTACGAATCATTCCAAGTCGATTATTGATCGATAAATCATATTTTTGACCCGATTTCAGTTTTAAACGTATCGAGTCGAACCTTTTGACGAACTGAGTCATATGTGATATGAATTATGTGATACGTTGATTATGTGCTTATGTGCTATGTGAATTATGTGCATATGTGGGTCAAGATTCCTGTGTTTGGCTGATATAATTATGTGTGGGCTATCGTATGGGTAGACGATAGGATTTTGACGCGCAGTTCATCGAGTAATTATCGTTTAGACGATTAAAGTTCTATATTTTAATTATAGATGCGGATCATTCGAGTTGATCAGGACAAGATGTTGGATAAAGAATGAGATGAAATGGAATTGGATATCTGGCTTCTAGCAATCGCAGGAGCAACGTATCAGTAAAGTGTTGAAAAGAAGGACGGTGATATTTTGAGACAGAATGTCATAATAGATGCGTCTTTGCGAGTGTGATTAACTGCTAAAACCCAAAGGCAAGTATCCCTATCATCACTTATTGTTCAAGTGATATTTATTTAAAATCTTATCATGCAAGTATTGCTTTTCCTATTCTCAGTTCAAGATAGATAAATGTTTTATATATCGCTGAATTAAATAATTCTGTTTATGCAAGTACCCTCTGCTATTCTATGTTCAGAATAGATTTACAAATGTTGTGGGTTTTGAGAAAAATGATTTTGTTGCAAGTATTCCTGCCCAAGAGAATGGGGGAATAAAATTATTTCGGGTGTCGAGTATTATGACCCCTTTTCAATAAAAGGTTTTGAGATTGAATGGTTACTGATTGCGTAAGAGGCCGAAGCACCGGTCCAGCTAGAGCTATTATACAGAAGTGTAATAAGGAAGTGTAATATCTTAAAAGGCTTGTTATGCCTTTTCTGGCGCCCTATAGGTACCGTATGTCTTCGGGATACGGGTAGTACCTATATTAACGGTATAGTTGCGGGATACCGGTATTGTTTCATGACTGATCATCAGGAACAGCATAGTGCATAATTTGGTTCCAATCGATATTATTATATTAATTTTGATAATCTTATAAGGAATGATTTATCAACTATTTCTGTTTTGGAATAATGGTAAAATGCAGTTTTAATTTAGATTCTAATTTATGCTGATACTCACGTTGTTGTTAAATATCAAAGGTGGTATTAGTATAGATGAATGATGTTGACTTCAGTATGGAATGTTGTGAGCATCAAAGTTCATATTGATATCTAATTTGATATGACAGCAAAATAAGTATTAATTTGAAGAGTTCGGTTTTGAATAAAGTTTATGATTCAATCCATAATCATTGTTTCATGTTATTGTGGTTTACGATATTTCCGTAAACACTATTTTACGAGTTTGATCCTCGTCAAGATTCAAAGTATTGCTGAAGCATTTCGCTCAAAAATATCAAAATGGTTTTGAATACAATTAAGGAATCAATTCTGGGATTCCTCAACTAAAATTTTATAATTCAGCAATTATGATTTTAAATGTTCTGCTCTAATGCAGATGTAGGTTTTATATCAAAACGACCCCATATATGTCATAATGATCTTGCTGAGCATTTCTTTCGCTCATACTTGCCTGTTTTTAAATTTAACCTCCAGTGAGGATTAGCTTGTTGTTTAGCCGCGTAATTCGAGGAAGCAAAGAAGAAGCTTTTCGAAGGTGGTTGGTCCAGGGTTTGCGGACTAGTGTAAGTTTTATTATGTAAAGTTGTTTATATTATATTATATTATAGTTGTGTATTTTATTTAGGCCTAGTATACTTCATTTCGAAGTTATACTAGCGGGTTAAGTTTGGATATTGAGAATTATTGAAAAGAGTTTTAAAAGAAAGTGAAAAAAAAATTATTGTGGAATTTGGATATCTTGTTTCTAGAACTGTAACCTTAAAAGATCTTGGATTAGTTGGGGTCATTTTTGATAAATATCTTCCGCTTGCATTTGTTTATTGATTAAACAGGTTAATTTGGATTGAGGTTTTATAGTGACGACCAAATCCTCTTACCCGGATTTGGGGGCGTTACAAGTATCATGCCGCCAAGAAAGATTGGAACTAGGGTGAAGCCTGGATCTGAGGACCAGGGAAGCCATAACCAGGATGATAGGAACCAGGAACACAGTGAAGAGGAAGACGAAGATTATGTGGAACAGGATGACTCCCTGTATGAAGAGGAAGAGGAAACATATGATGTTGAGGGATTTGAGATAGAGGCTGAAGAAGGAGAAACTGAGGTTGAGCAACCAGTACCAAACCCAGGCATGGATCCCATGGGCCAGTTCATGCAACTCCTAAGGCTGAACTTGGAACGTCAACCCAACCCACCCCCTCAAGGAAATAACAATGTTGTGGCAAACTCTTTCAGGGCTTTTAAGTCCCTTAAGCCCCCTGAGTTCCACGGATCAGCCGACCCAGTTGAGGCAAGGGCATGGTTAAAGGAAATGGAGAAATCCTTTGAGATTCTGAGTATCGATGAGGCACAGAAGACTGTATTTGCTACCTACCTTCTGAAAGGAGAGGCTAACTATTGGTGGGAGGCCAAGAAAAACATGGAGACAGATGCTATTATAACCTGGGAGAGATTCAGTCAGTTGTTTCTTGGAAAGTATTTCCCGAGGTTTATGGAAAACCAGATGGAGCTCAAGTTCTTGGAGCTAAAGCAGAATAACTTGTCTGTAGCAGAGTACGAAGCGAAATTTACTGAGTTATCAAGGTTTGTGCCAGAGTTTGTGAGCACTGAGGAAAAGAAAGCTAGGAGGTTTCAGCAGGGACTGAAACCGTGGATTCAGAATAGGGTGGCAATCCTTGAGCTTACGGATTATGCCACTCTGGTGCAAAAGGCAACGATTGTAGAAGCCGGAAGTGAACAGATGCAGAAGGAAAGGGAGAAGAAGGGAATAAAGAGGAAAAGTATGAGCATGGGTGGAGGTTCCACAGGTAGGAGCTTCCCAACTAGATTTAATCGAGGAGCAGTGTCCCTGCCGGGAAAGAACACTGGGTTTAAGCGGCCAATGAGCGTGAGTGTGAGCCAGAGCGGCCAGAAGTCAAGAATGTCCTATTCCAACCAGTCTCGACCCCCATTGCCAGCCTGTAACACTTGTGGAAGGATGCACACTGGGGAGTGTAAAGGAAAGCCAGTAACCTGCTTTAAGTGCGGTCGGGAAGGTCACTATTCTCACAAATTCCCTTCATTAGCCCCTGCCGTCATTCCAACCACCACTTGTCATCAGTGTGGACGCCCGGGTCATTGGAAGAGGGAATGCCCAATGAACAAACCAGCAGCTTTAGGAGCCAGCAGGGCTGCCTCCAATAAGCCACCTACTGCGAGGACTTTCAACATGACAGTCCAGGATGCTATGAAAGACTCAGATGTGATAGCAGGTACCCTTTCTCTAAATTCAGTCAGTGCAAACGTTTTATTTGATTCGGGAGCAACTAAATCTTTTATATCAAGGGACTTTGCGCGTAAATTAAGACTTAAAGCTGAACCCTTGATAGAACCCTTACAAGTAGAAATAGCCAATCATGAGATTATTCCTGTCAACCAGATTCACCCAGCCTGTGAGATAGGCATAGGGGAACAATCTTTTAGTGTTGATCTGATCCCTTTTAAATTAGGGGAGTTTGATGTAATTTTGGGAATGGACTGGCTATCTAGCAATGATGCTCAGATAGACTGTAAAGGGAAGAAAGTTAAGTTAAATATCCCAGGGAAGAAATAAGTTATATTTAGAGGAAAGAGGCAGACGCAGAAATTTTTGACTATGGCCCAGGCCAGAAGGATGCTACGAAAAGGAAATGAGGCCTACCTAGCCTATGTGGTGGACACGCAGAAGGAGGTGCCCAACTTACAAGATATTCCAGTAGTCAACGAATTTGAAGATGTATTCCCACAAGACCTTCTGGGATTACCACCCGATAAAGTGATTGAATTTGCTATTGAATTGGCTCCCGGGACGGCGCCAGTTTCAAAAGCACCTTACCGGTTAGCCCCGTTAGAAATGAAGGAATTAGCTATCCAATTGCAGGAACTCTTGGATAAGGGTATGATAAGACCCAGTGTGTCTCCGTGGGGAGCACCGGTTTTATTTGTTAAGAAGAAAGATGGGAGCATGAGGCTGTGCATCGACTATCGAGAGTTGAACAAGCTAACCATAAAGAACAGGTACCCATTACCTGGAATAGACGATCTGTTCGACCAGCTAAAGGATGCTGTTTATTTTTCCAAGATTGACCTGAGAACTGGATATCACCAACTAAAGATTAAACCCGAAGATATTTCCAAGACAGCGTTCCGTACCAGGTATGGGCATTATGAGTTCTTGGTAATGTCCTTTGGATTAACCAACGCCCCAGCGGCTTTCATGGATTTAATGAATAGAGTATTTAAGAAGTACTTGGACAAGTGTGTGATAGTTTTTATCGATGATATTTTGATCTACTCCAGGACTGAGGCAGAACATGCAGAGCATTTGAGGATAGCTCTAGGAATACTCAGAGAGGAGCAGTTGTATGCCAAATTCTCGAAGTGTGAATTCTGGCGGAATGAAGTACAGTTTTTAGGACATGTGATCAATAAAGAAGGAGTATTGGTCGACCCCTCCAAGATAGAGGCGGTCTCAAATTGGGAAAGGCCAACCACACCCACAGAGGTAAGGAGTTTCATAGGATTGGCCGGCTACTATCGTAGATTTGTACAGGACTTTGCGAAGATCGTAGCCCCTTTGACACGACTTACTCGTAAGACAGAGAAGTTTGAATGGACGGAGAAATGCGAGAACAGTTTTCAGGAATTAAAGAAAAGGTTGGTAACGGCCCCGGTGTTGGCATTGCCGGACGGAAAAGGAGATTTTGTGATATATAGTGACGCGTCGCACAAAGGATTAGGGTGTGTGCTTATGCAGCACGGTAAAGTGATTGCGTATGCATCGAGATAACTAAAGGAATACGAGATTAGATATCCTACTCATGACCTTGAGCTCGCGGCAATAGTATTTGCCTTAAAAATTTGGAGGCACTACTTGTATGGAGAGAAGTGCGAGATTTTCACAGACCATAAGAGCCTCAAGTACATATTTACGCAGAAAGAGCTCAACATGCGCTAGAGGAGATGGTTAGAACTAATCAAGGACTATGATTGTGAGATTTTCTATCATCCGGGGAAAGCCAATATGGTGGCTGACGCCCTTAGTAGAAAGGAAAGACTCAGAATGATAACGACTTCGGAAGAATTGATAAGCGATTTTGAGAGAATGGAAATAGAAGTAAAGGTAACCGGAACCGGAACTGAAAAGCTTTTTGAGATCTCAATGCAGCCAGAGTTATTGGAAAAGATCCGATTGTGCCAAGAGAAAATAATGAATGAAGGCAGAAAGTCAATGACTGGAGAGGAGATCCATACTGAGAAAGATGATAAAGGGATAATGAGGTACTCCTACCGGATTTGGGTTCCGAACGTTCAAGAGCTTAAATATGAGATTTTGGATGAAAGCCATAGTTCAAGGTATTCCATTCACCCGGGAAGTACCAAGATGTATAGGGATTTGAAGGAATATTACTGGTGGCCCAACCTGAAGAGGGATGTAGCAGAATGGGTAAGCAAATGTTTGACTTGCCAAAGAGTAAAGGCAGAGCACCAGAGACCCAGTGGACTTTTACGACCCCTGGAGATTCTCGAATGGAAATGGGAACAGATAGCGATGGATTTTGTTGTAGGCTTGCCAAGGACGAAAGCCAATCATGACGCCATATGGGTAATTATAGACCGACTGACAAACTTAGCCCATTTCATTCCTATCAATGAGAGATACACAGTCGATAGACTGGTGGACATTTACCTTAAGGAAATAGTGACGCGACATGGAGTCCCAGCGTCCATTGTCTCAGACCGAGACCCCAGGTTCAACTCCAGATTTTGGAGGAGCTTTCAAGAATGTGCGGGGACCAAGTTAAATATGAGTACCGCGTACCATCCCCAGACGGATGGGCAGAGTGAAAGGACCATCCAGACACTAGAGGATATGTTGAGAGTCTGTGCAATAGACCTTAAAGGAAGTTGGGATGATCATTTGCCGTTGATCGAGTTTTCTTATAACAATAGCTTTCATGCTAGCATCGGAATGCCACCTTATGAGGCCCTGTACGGAAGAAGGTGTCGATCTCCCTTATACTGGGATGAAGTAGGAGAGCGAAAGATGCTCGGACCCGAAGTGGTCCAAAGAACCAAAGACATAGTGGATCTTATCAGAGGACGGCTTGTAGCAGCCCAAGACAGACAGAAGAAATATGCAGACCTAGCCCGAAAGGACAAGGAATATGAAGTCGGGGACTTAGTACTGCTAAAGGTATCCCCTTGGAAGGGATTAATGAGGTTCGGAAAGAAAGGAAAACTAAGCCCAAGGTACATTGGACCTTTTGAGATATTAAGATGGATTGGAAAGTTAGCTTACGAGCTAGCCTTACCCCCTAACTTGCAACAAGTTCATAATGTGTTCCATGTGTCAATGCTAAGGAAGTATCATCGGGATGCCAGACACATAGTGGAGTATGAGCAGGTGGATATGCAACCAGATCTGACTTACGTGGAGAAGCCAGTAAGGATTATAGATAAGAAGGAGCAGGTGCTTCGGAACAAAGTGATCAAGCTAGTCAGAGTACTATGGCAGAATCATAATGTAGAAGAATCAACTTGGGAACTAGAGAGCGCAATGCTAGAAAAGTACCCCCATTTGTTTTCTATTTGATTCCGGGACGGAATCCTTTTAAGGAGGGGAGACTGTAATAACCCCCAAAATTTTGAACTTTTTGTAACCCTTATGAATAGTGTTTTAGCTGAATGAGAAAACTTTTCATGCCACACTATGTAGGGGTTCTGTTATGGATATTCTGAGATTTTATTAGTACTCTATATGGTATATAAGTGTATGTAAAGATCGTCAGAATCCAATACCGAACACTTTGATTTTTCCCGGAAATCCATTAGATACGGAAAGAATTGAGTATAAGGTAACAGGATAAAAAGGATTTAAATTAAAGGATTATAAGAGAGGATCATAAAAGGAATATAATATATTGAGAAAGGTTAAGGGAACCTAAGTAATAAGATCCCGGGTATGATCCCTCAAATGATAAACGAAAACGAAAGTTAAGCGAACCGTATAACAGATCAGCGGTCATTAGGCAAATAATTAGGAAGTTAATCAAAGGGATTAGAGAGGATGATGTCACCCAACCAATGAGAAGAGGACAAGGAGGGGAAGATGACATCATAGCATGACATAAGCATGACATGGGAAGGAAGGAGATGTGGTTGAAGTAGAACCACACAAAGTTAAGGCTAAAAAGGTAATTAACCAAAACAAAAACAAAATTACATCCACCAAGCCAAAAAAATCATTTCATCAAAACAAAAGAAATCTATTTCTCTTCAACAAAAGCTTGCTCTCGGCTTTTTACAATTTCAAAGGAAAGAATTTTCAAAATCCAAGATCTAAGCCTCCTAAATTGGTATGATAATTCCTTAGTGTTCCTTATGCATAGATATGGCTATATTATGAGTTTAAGCATCCCATTCATTCTCTATCTTCTCCAATAAATCAAAGAAGAAGACAATGAATAGTGATTTCAAGGTTTTTAACTTGATTTTTCTTACTTTTCCTTTAAGATCCAAGCTTTCCTAAGACTCCTCAAGGCTTCCTAAGGCTTCCTAGCTACTCACACCACTTCAAGGAAGGTATATCATCTCCAAACCCTAGCTTTAATTTGTATATTAGGTTAATTTTGGTTGTTAGAGTAAAGAGTAGCTTGAAACTTTTTTGTTTAAGAGTTTGGGTTGGAATGGTGGAGATTGGAATGTTGAAATCTTATAATTTGATTAAAGAATGTAGTATAGTTTAAATTCAAGTTTTAGGATTAAGTAAATTGATTATAATGAGTTGATTTGGGGCTGTTGTAAAGTAATATGGATGGAGTTTTGATTGGATTGTGAATTGTGGTTGTTTTGAATTGGTTTAAATTTGGGAAATCCCGTAAACATAGCCGTCGTAATGTCCGATTTACTTTAGACTGCTTTTGTTCATTTGATTCTGATGTACGGTTTAGGAGAAACGACCGTTTTAAGTAACGGCATTTCGCGAACAAAACTTTTCCCCTCGCCTTAGTTTGAAACATAGGTTAAAGACCAAAAAGGGTCAATTAGTGTATGAAACAATTATGGTAAGAGTGTTAGGCAGTTGGTAAGACACTCGCGAAGGAATCGCCTTAAAACTCGTAATTGTAAAATTATTGAAAATGGTGGAGCCGAGGGTACTCGAGTGACTTAAGAGAATCAGTAAGCGCAAAACAAGCGTTAGAGTCTAAGTTAGTTAAAGTATAGATTTACAAGTGACTTTGGTTTAATTCCAACTTACTTGTTGTTTATAGGTTACCAGACTCGTCCCGAACCTTTTATCACCCCAAGTCGCTCAGGCAAGTTTTCTACCCGTTATACTGTTGTTGTGATGTATACACTTGTATATGCATTATCTTGTAATAGATGCATGATGGTTATATTAGCAAATTCTTGCGATATATTATAGCATGTGATATGGTACATATGCATGCCTGTTTCGTATTCTTGCCATATATATCTGTTGGTTCAGTTGATAATACCTATGTTAGAGAATAGCGGTAATTTGCATATACCCTTAGTATAGGGACCCAAAGGTGAAAACATTTTCTAAAACCGGGAGTCGAGGATCCCGAGTAGATTTTATATATATATATTTTATATATATATGGTTATAGTTTTCAAAGCTATTAATCGAATAATGTTTATTCGATAACTTTATTTTATTAATGAATATTATCTTGAATATTCATTCGAGGACTTATGACTCCTTTATATTATTTATTGAATATTACTTGGATATTCATTTGAGGATGTATGACTCCTTTATTTTATTTAATGAATATTATTTATAATATTCATTCGAGGTATTATGACTCCGCTTATTATTTATTAATATTCTTTATTTATTAAAGAATAATGTTCAATAATCAAACTTACTTTTGATATTCAAATAAAGATATTACTTTCGTATAAGTATATCTTTGATTATTTACTATTCATTTCAAGTATAAGTTTTCCAACTTCTACCTCAATTACTCTTTATGGGAATATTATTTAAATAATAATATTCAGATATTTCTTTATATTGAGACTGATTTACTTTATTAAATCAGCATTATTCCAAACACTCTTTAAAGTATTTTCAAGTCTTTAAAATGAATTTCAAAAGTTAGAGCGGATCCCAAAACTCATTTTTATATTTAAGATCTTCCTTTTAAATACTCGCTCAAACCCGGAGGGATCCGGCTCTGTGGTGTATTTTATATTCGCAAAAAGGTTGTTGTCTTGATAAAAGAGTTTTTGATTACTTACCCAACACTCGGGAAGTAAAATTCTTAGAACAAGTTAATCCATTAACAGGCATCGCCTGGGAAATATCGGTGAGTTTTCCTTTCCAACTAGATACGACTTCTTGGTGGAGCCGTATCAACAAGTTTCTACTTGGGGAAAGTGGGGACGAGCTTTATGTTTCAGAGTCATGGATTTCATTTAAACTAGGAGTGGCGTAAGTGGTCGAGTAGCGCTGGCCCAGCCTTATTATATTGGCCCAATTGGCCTGGAAGTTCCGCTAAGGCGGTCCATTCCTTAGGAGTTCAGTGTTCGGTTGACAAGTAAATCCGACAGGTTCTCCTCTACATGTAGAAAATGGTGGGGTTGTACTACTACGACTGATCATCGTAAGTGGTCTTCCTGGCGCGGCAAACTCCCGTAATGAGTTCATCATCCATTTGGATAATTCTGCAACACTACCCATAGCATTTCGATCGAAAGGCTACTAATGGGTGGTTGTCGAAGCATTTACAGGGTCAAACAGTTTTATTGGTGTATCCATTGAATGAAGTATCTCGTAACTTCATTTCTTTTCAAAATATTTCAAAGATCAAATATTTTCAAGTTTTATTTGTGGTCTCATCTATGGGATGACCTCTTGAATCTTATTATAATTAGAACAGTAGTAGTTCTAGTAGATTCTAAAATGGTATAAGTGTAGCGAAGTAATTGGTAACTTCATCTTCTTTTAAAACTTATACCCAGTAAGTAATTACCTTACACATGATAAAAGATTCTAGTAATTATCCATTTAGATACTTGGTATTATTGTTATCACTATATATTATCTTGCGAGCTGTAAGGCTCACTCTTGCTTTATTTATTCATCACACAACAACAGTTAGGAAAGATGGCCAGACTCCAGCAGACCCAGCGCAAGCGCGTGGGAAGCGTCCCGCGTCTTCCCGTTGATGTTGTAGCTGCTATAGCTGCAGAGGTAGATCTATTGATAGATCAGGCATTCTACTTTTGAGAATCAATTATGTATAATTATAACTTGTGGCAGATAATGGCAATTAACTGTAAATTTATCAAGTAATCATTTTGGGTTGTAATAACTTTTAATTGTGGATTCAAGGACTTGTACTTATCTCAATTTCATCTCTGAGACTATAACGGGTTGTGGTGTGTGTTAGTGTGGGGTCACAGCATAAGGTTATTTATTAATTAAGTGAAGTGATATTGTGGAAAGAAAGACCGTGATGACCCGGATCCCTGACCCCGGATCTGGGGGTGTTACACAGCGAATCCCAAGAAACTTCTGACCTCTGTCGGTGTCTTTGGTCTTTCCCAATTCAACACAGCTTCAATCTTTGCTGGATCGACCTTAATTCCTTTAATACTGATTATATGGCCTAGGAAGTGTAACTCTCTTAACCAGAATTCGCATTTTGAGAACTTCGCATAAAGTTGTTCTTCCCTTAAGATTTCCAAAACGATTCTTAAATGCTCAGCATGTTCCTCCTCAGTCCTTGAGTAGATCAAGATGTCATCAATAAATACAATTATAAATATGTCCAAGTACCTCTTGAGTACTCTGTTAATCAAATCCATGAATGCTGCTGGTGCATTAGTTAAACTGAATTCCATTACAAGGAACTCATAGTGTCCATATCTGGTACGAAAGGAGGTCTTGGGAATATCTTCAGCATTGATCTTCAATTGATGGTAACCTGATCTCAAATCAATCTTACAAAATCACACTGCTCCTTTTAGCTGATCAAACAAATCATCAATCCGTGGTAAGGGGTATTTATTCTTGATAGTTAACTTACTCAAGTCATGATAATCAATACATAGTCGCATGCTACCATCCATCATTTTAACAAATAGTATCGGTGCACCCCATGGGGAGACACTAGGTCTTATAATTCTTTTGTCCAGAGGTTCTTGTAATTGCGCCGCCAGCTCTTTCATTTTAACTGGTGCCATCCGATACGGAGCTTTCAATACTGGTTCAGTGTTTGACGCTAAATCAATAGTAAATTCGATTTCTCGATCTGACGGTAATCCAGGAAGTTCATCTGGAAATACATCAGGAAACTCACATACAATGGGAATGTCTTCAATTCTTGGACTTTCCTTTTCAGTATCCAACACATAGGCTAAATAAGATTTACACCCTTGGCATAATAATCATTCATTCTGCATCATTTTCAGGAATCTTTTCCGTTATTTCTCACCTCTAAATATTACTGTTTCATTATCTGCAGTTCACTCTCAGAGTGATCAACACACTATCACAACCAGAGTTCCAATTTTGAGTCAAACTGTTACTTATCACAAGTTTTCCTGTCACCCTAAACACCACCAACTTAAACACTAACGTACCATCTACATCAACTTAACCACCACCTAGCCTCCTAGCCAAAAGGCTCCAAGACACTCAAGCTCAACCTACTTATGTTGATGATTTGCTTGTAAATCTGTGGGAAGGCATTGGAAAAATTACTTAACAACTGCTGACTTCAGGAATGACAAATCCTGATTATCTAGCCATTCTCTTGGTTCACAAGGAAGATTTTGAAGCATGGCAGGACAAGATTATGGATGAAGCTTAACAGGATGGTAAGGTTGACGCATGGCTGTCAAAGTCCTTCATAATAGACATGGAGGAGGCTTTGTTCAGGTTTTGAGAGGAGTATGTCACCATTCTGGGTAGCAATTCCAAGGTGCTCACTCCTTAGGAAATCTATGATGCTATTACTGAGGTATATAAGGCCAAACTCAAGGCATTTAACTATTTTGGCAAAGCATTGGAGAAAACTCTAGAGGGTCATAAGGATAACATTGTGAAGCCGGTGAAAAGTAAGATAAATGAGCTCCTGCCCAAACAGTTAGAAGTCAAACATCAACTTAACATTTTTCTTACCAATTGTCCACCCTTACACTCACAAGTGTAGAATCAAGCATCAAGCAGCTGAGGTGGTCATTTCTCACTCTACACACAGTTTTGCAGAATCAAATCACTCATAATAATGACACCAATGTCAAACTAGATCAACTCCACATATCTAGGTTTGAGCCCTCTGCTTTAATGGCTGAAAAAATCAAAATAGTGGTTCGGGATAACATGGAAGGTGGAGTCTCTTTTATCTCAGCTAAATCTATAGTCCCCAAATCAAGTCTCTTCAAACACAGGTTACTGAGCTTTAATCCTCTAACAAGAGCTTGGTTTCCAAAGTCAATCATCTCACACAACAAGTTCAAAGCCAATAAAATGACATAAATTCATTGATAGACTCTCAGAATTACTTTTAAATGTAGACAAATGTGGAGCTATCATGGCAACTTAAACATTCCACCTCAGGAAACCTTCCAAAATTTAGGGTCCACATCTCTATACATCCTACTTAGCCTGCTACCAAGGCTAAGGGGGAGATGGAGAGAGAAGAGTCCAGGCTAAAATCTGTAAATTAACAGGAGGTTGGTATGAAAGAGAGTTTCAAGAAGGCAGCTGAAGGATACTGTTTGGACAATGAGTTTGGAGACAATCTAGAATGTCTGAGAGTCTCAGTGAATCATAACTATCATACCTACAAGAACGTTGTTGACAGTAATATGAATTTTCTGAGGGTTCTTCTAGTCACAAAAGGGATGATGAGAGAAAGGATCATTGTGGTAAATATCAAAGATGTTGGAGTGGATAAGTGTATGCAGGTCTCTCTATCATTTCTAAAATCAAGGAGAGCCTCAGAACTGGATATTTTCATCAACAAAGTGAAGGTGATGATTTCAGAGGACACCCAGTTGCTAAGAGAACTCAAATTAGGGCAAAAAAGAGCATTTCTTGAAGTCTTTCTTAAGCCTAGAAAAGAGGTGGCTTACATATGCCCAACCACCAGAAAAATAAGTACTTTTAGATCCCTAAACACTGTGTGAAGGGAAATAGAAAACTGGTGATGACATTGGAATCAGGGTTGAAAGTTAAGAAGATTAAATCTGTGGAGGATATGGAGATGATCATAATTCTAGGGAGATACATCAATAATGCTGAAAGTATGCTACCAAAAAATGCTATTAACACTGAGGATGATGCCAAGGATGATGATGAGCAAAAGAAAGATGAGCATAAATCTTTCGGCTTAAATCATATTCACTTTAGTAAAAGCAGTGGGAGTAATAAAGATGGGAATAGTGGTAAGGATGAAAAAAACAGGAGTGAAAGGGTGAAGAGAAGAAAAGGAGGAATAAGGATGGAGAAATCAAGGAGGAGAAGGATGCCAAGAAAAAACCAATCAACCAAAAACCCTTAACTCGGAAATCCCAAAAGCAAATGCCTAGCCAACCTAAAACTCCATCTACTCAAGCCTCTAATTACAAAATACCTTTACGAAGTCACAGCCGACTCCTAATTGAAGAAACCTATCCTAGCTAACCAAGTCACATTGAAGAAGCTAGTTAAACCTTCATCTTTAAAGCCACCAATCAAGACATACTTCAAATCTGTTGGAAGAAAGCCAAGGAAAAACAAGGTTGAAATGGGAACACTATGGGCATGCTATAATCAAAATAATTTTTTACCAATCTCAAAAGAATTATCAGAAGATAATTATAATAATCAACAAGCTAAACTCATATATAAAGTCCCTATGGATATTCTGGGAGAGGTGAATATTTACTTCAAGGATGGCTCATTCAATCTATTCAAGAAAGAACTTGTAACTCCCCCAAATCCGGGGTCGGGGATCCGGGTTGTCACGAGTTCCATTTCCCTTAATAACACCCAATCTTAATAAACAATCAACTACTCTGTACTGTGACCCCACAATAAACACACACACCACAAGTTATAGTCTCAAAGATGAATATCCAAAAATAACGCGAGTCATTTTATTCCAAAATTATATGCCATTACACCTTAAAAAGGGTTTCTGAATAGATTTACATTTCTTTGCCATTATTACAATTCATAAATATACATAAATCTGGTACATCAAAAGTTGAAGCCTAGCCTATTGGTAGTTCCTACCTCAGCTACAGCGACATCAATGCCTATAGGAAACTGCGGAACATTTCCTATCCGCTCGCGAATTGGGAGCTTGGTCCTGTTCATCTTTTCTATCTGTTGTTGTGTGATGAAAGAAGAAAGTAAGGGTGAGCAGCAAGCCAACCAAAATAATATGTATAATGATTTACAATATATGAGCCTTCTCATAGTACTCATGAAAGTCTTGGTCAAAAGAAATGAACCAAGTTTGATATCTTAATGCGATGAAGTCGCAAAATATTCAGTATATATACATATATACTTTTCATAATCTTTGAAATCCTCTGACCTGTATAATATACACAGAGTTCCAGTTTATATCTGTATAAAAATATCGTTGCAAGGTGATCTCATATATCTAACCTTGTCTCAACATTTTTCCGAAAATCTTTGACATACACAAGATAATCATTTACTAGATATAAGTTTAAAAGATGAAGTTACAAGATACTCCAATATACTTATATCCGAATACTACTTGAACTACCACCGTTCAAGTTATAATCAGTTTCAAAAGTTCATCACCCAGATGAGACTACAAGATAAGACTTTAATAGATTCAATCCTTGAAATATCATTATAAATAATGAAGTTACGAGATTCTTCATTAAGTCTCGATATATAAATATATTCATATATATCTCCCATATATTTCCTGAAAACCTCTGTCATGTAAAGTATGAACAGAGTTGCAATATCCAATAAATTTGAAAAGGAAAGAATTTTGGCATAAACCCGATATCTTGCTGATCAGGCAAAGATACCAATAAGTAACCTTTTCTACTAGTAGATGGATGAATCCCCTACCGGTCATCACCCTGGCCACATAAGGACCTTGTGCTGGACCGCCACCCGGCCTCTTACGCGTTGATGGACTGCCACCCAGCCACTTACACTTTGATAGACCGTACCCCGGCCTGTCGCTTATGCCGACTCAATTAGATGGACTTACTTCCCAAACGTTGGGCAAGTAATCAAATTGTTTTCTCAAAACAGCAACCACGTTGCGAATGTAAAATACACCACAGAGCCGGATTCCCCAGGTTTTGAGCGAGTATTTAAATCCCCTTTAAAAAGGAAGATCTTAAATATATAAAAATGAGTTTTGGGATCCGCTCTAACTTTTAAAAATCATTTTAAAGACTCGAAAACACTTTAAAGAGTGTTTGGAGTAATGCTGATTTAATAAAGTAAATCAGTCCCGATATATTAGAAAATATCTGAATATTATTAAATAATATTCCCATAAGGATAATCTCTATATAAATAACTTGAAGTAGAAGTTGTAAAACTTATACTTGAAATGAGTATTAAATAACCAAAGATATACTTATACGAAAGTACTATCTTTATTTGAATAATCAAAAATAAGTTTGATTATCGACACCTCATTCTTTAATAAAATAATGAATATATTTCAGTAAATAATCGGAGTCATAGATCCTCAAATGAATATTCAAATAATATTCATTAAATAATATAAACTGAGTCATAAGCCCTCGAATGAATATTCAAATAATATTCAAATAATAAAATAAACTGAGTCATAAGCCCTCGAATGAATATTCGAAATAATATTCATTAAATAAAATAAAAGGAGTCATAAGTCCTCGAATGAATATTCAAAATAATATTCATTAAATAAAATAAAAGGAGCCATAAGTCCTCGGATGAATATTCAAGTAATATTCATTAAATAAAATAAAAGTAATCGAATAAACCTTATTCGATTAATAGTTTTGAAAACTATAACAATATGTATATATATATATATATATATATATTTATATTTATATATATATAATATACTCGGGAACATCGACTCCCGATTTTAGAAAATGTTCACCTTTGGGTCCCCTATACTAAGGGTATACACAACTACTGTTTATCTCTAGCATAGGTATTATGCAACTAATAAGCATTTGAACCAACAGATATATAAATCATGAATACGGAACAGGCATGCATATATACCATATCACATGCTACAATATATCGCAAGAATTTGCTAATAACAAATATGCATTTATCACAAGATCATGCATATACACATATACATCACAACAACAGTTATACGGGTAGAAAACTTGCCTGAGTGCTCCCGGATAGACTTAAGCTTAGAGTGGGTCCGATAACCCATGAACAACAACATAAGTCTGAATTAAACCCCGGTCGCTTAAGAAACTAGACTTTAACCATTTAGAGTCATAACGTTCGCTTTCGCGCTTAACGATTTACTTAAGTCGCTCGAGTACCCTCGGCTCCACCATTTTTAATAAATTAACCATTAAGGGTTTTAAGGTGATTCTTTCGCGAGTACCTTACCAACTGCCTAATCCACTTTACATAATTGTTTCATACCCCAATTAGTCATTTAAGTCCTTAACCAAGGTTTCAACGTAAGGCGAGGGGTAATGGTTCGGTCGCGAAACGTCGTTACTTAAAACGGTCGTTTCTCCTAAACCGTACATCGGATCCAAGCGTACCACATATCAAAACGAAGCTCGTAACATGAACTATCTAAAAATGGCAATGGTAAAAACCTAACAGTGATTTCACGGGTCCTGAAGTTAGGAACAAAAACAGTCTAAGGAAAATTGGGCATTACGACGGCTATAACTTAGCGATTCCCAAAATTTTATCAAATCCATTCAACACCAAACCACCATCAATCAATCCCAATACAACCATATGACAATATCACTCATCCACCACTTTAAACCATTTAAACAAAGCCCAAATCATACCATGAACCATCAAGAACAACTAGTGCTACTCTTAACTCCCAAAATCAACAAAAGCACTTAACAACTAAGATCTCAACATGACAAAACAACTACTACACTTAATCTATCATTCCATCATCATAATCATTATATATCAAACAATCTTAATACTAAGATCATGAAGAGTTATACCTTCCTTGAAGCTTTTAATCAATGAAAGATCCTTGGAATGTCCATGGAAGCCTTAATATATGCTTAAGCTACCTTGACCTTGCAAATAAAATCAAGAATCAAAAATTTGTTCTTGAAAGTTACTATTCACCCTAAACTAAAATGATTTGTTTGAGATAGAAAACCTTTGATTCAAGCACTCATACTACTTGCTCTTCTTAGTTATGAAATATAGGATCCAAAGAAACAAACCTTATAATTTTCCATGGAGTATAGCTTGTGTTTTGAATTTCTAATTCACCATTTTGGTGAAAAATTCGAAATGAAGAAGATGAAAAGGGGGGAGAGAAGCTTGCTTTGTTTTATTGATCTTTGTGCATAAAAGGCTTGGTTGATATCCTTTTATTTTGTTAATTACCTTTTAACCATGGTAAAATTTATGTGGCTTGAAATCAACCAACAATACCTTCCCTTTGGTCATGCTTATGTCATCCTCCTATGTCATCTTCCCACACTTGTCATCTTCTTGTTGGTGTGGTGACATCATCATCACTAACCTCTTTGATTAGCTCTTAATTACTTGGCTAATGACCGCTGATCTGTTATACGGTTCGCTTAACTTTCGTTCTCGCTTATCGTTTGAGGGATCATATCCGGGACCTTATTACTTGGGTTTCCTTAACCTTTCTCAATACATCATATTCCTTTTATGATCCTCTCTTATAATCCTTGAATTTAAATCCTTTTTATCCTGTTACCTTATACTCAATTCTTTTGGTATCTGGTGGATTTTCGGGAAAAATCAAAGTATTCGAATTTGGATTCTGACGATCTTTACATACACTTATATACCATATAGAGTACTAATAAGATCTCAGAATATCAATAAAAGAACCCCTACATAGTGTGGCATGAAAAGTTTTCTCATTCAGCATAATCAGCAAAATCACTATTCATAAGGGTTACAAAAAGTCCAAAATTTTTGGGGTTATTACAGAAATAATGGAAAATTTCTCAACATTTGAGCTTGAAAGGGTGATTATTGTGATGACTGAGAATGATATGTTCATAAAAATTAGGAGGGTACAACTAGATGGGATGTTGATAAACATAAATGAAAGAAGGGCAAGGGAAAAGGTGGAGATGGAAGAGAGGGCTATTAAGAAGGCTGAGGAGTTAGATAGAATGGAGAGAAGATTAAATAAACTCAAAGCTCAAGAATTGTGCAGGGTTTTTGAGAATGGTGTGTTTATAAACATCAAAACCCATAGATTATCAAGATACTGGGTTGAACATCTTGGCAGTCACTCATTGGAAGAATGGTTAAAACATGTGGAAGCATTGAAAGGAACTGAGATAATTGAATAAATTGAGTGCCTTGTAAATTGAGGGAGATTGTTGTGCAAGATATGCCTTAATAAAATAAGACTAAGTCACATTGACAAATCCTAAGAATCAGTTGACTTGTAATAGTTTGCGAAATCTGTAAATTTACTCTTTGAGTCTGTAAAAATGATTAGAAGACTAGACTGGAATATTTTTCTATAAACAATCATCAAGCTAAGGAATAACTCTGGAAGAAAATCAAGTATGAGCTTGCCTCAGACTGGATATACATAGCTTAAAGAAGAATAATGTTGTAGATTAAAAAATATTCTAATTCAGATGTTGAGAAGTCACAGATCAAGGAATATCGAGAAGTCATATCAAGAACTATCCAAGCCTGTAGAGAAGTCATATCGATATGGAAGCTACCGTGAAGTCTCTACAAGCTACAGAGATCTCAATCGCGAAGTCTTTCTATATCCGATGTAGACATATCTACGAGTCTTTTTATATCACGATGTGGAGATATTAACAAGTCTTTCTCTATCATGATATGGAGATATTTACAAGTCTTTTTATATCACAATGTGGAGATATCAAAAAGTCTTTCTATATCGCGATGTGAAGATATCTACAAGTTTTTTTATATCGCGATGTGGAGATATCGACAAGTCTTTTTATACCACTAAATAGACATCTTGGTAAAAGGCTTTTGTAGTTAGAAGATCTCGATAACAGTTTCATTTACATAATACAATTATCATGAAGATTCCAAATTACATATCAACAAACCATTTTATCATTAAAATGGAAAGCCTACAAATGTAGCTTAAAGATTGCAAAGATCAAGGGTTAAGATGAACGGGACAAAGGAGTGTAGCAGCTTTGGAAGATTATCTTTCAGATTTGTAGCGCTTAGAATAGAAATAGAAAAAAGAACTTTAAAAATTGTGTTAGTCTATTTTAGTGCAATTCCTGTAAATTATGCATGTTATTCTGTAAAGCATGACACATTTCATTTGTCTAAAAGAAAAAAATAGTCTAGAACTATTTGTAATCTCTGAAGTAGAAGCTAAGTTCTTAATATTCAAGAACTTAGATTTGTAGCACAACCCAGTTAATTTCGAATAAGATCAAGTGAGTTTTGATAATTGTTTTATCTGTCTTTTACGGTTGATTAATTATCAATATAAACATACTCAGCTGTTAAGTTCAATCAAGCCCAAAATACTTAACTTGATTGACTGAAAATACCTTGAGAATGTTTTTGAAGAAAAATCAAGAAACACACATTCACCCCTATGTGTGCATTCCATACCTAACAACCTTTGACTGTAACAGTATTATTACCCTAGTCATTTGACTCGACTCCATGTTATTTCCAGTCCCACATCGAGGAGATTTGGTATTTATTTTTAATTTATAAGGAAAAGTACTACTATTATATGCACCAAAAAATCATGATCTTTTGAGGGCCTGTGGTGGGTTTATTGTTTACTCAAGTTGGTTTCATTTGGGATCGTAGCCTTTCGCTTATTTCAGACTCGGAATCAGGATTTGGCCTGAGTTGTCACATATGATATCAAAGCCAAATTTTGAAAGCTTGATTCATTCTATTTCCGGAGGTGGGGACACGATGGCCGGTGATATTATCCCACAATATATAGAGATCCGAAGGTGGAGATAGGAAGCCAATCGATATTATCCCACAATGATTGGGTGGGACTCGAAATTAGGATTTAACCCGTGTTGTGCAAGACATGCATGTACATAACAAGACTAAGTTACTTTGACAACCCTAAGAATTAGTTGTATAATAATATTATTATATTTTGTATTTGTATTTCTTGAGCCTGTAAAAGTGTTAAGGAAATTAGACTGGAAGATTTTTGTATCAACAATCATCAAGCTAAGGAATAAACTCTAAAAGAAGATCAATTCAGATCATGGCTCAGAGAGAAGTTTAGAATCTTGGAATTAAATAATGATATTTTTTTAAAAAGGTTCTAATTCACATATTGACAAGTCACAGATCAAGATGTATAGAGATGTCTGTCGAGAAATCAAAAATAACTTGTAGAGAAGTCATTCGACTAGTAGAAATGTCACCCTGCTTGTAGAGAAGTCCAAGGAGATATCGACAATTCAAAACTGCATGTAGAGAAGTGGAGATACTGACAAGACAAAACTGCATCTAGAGAAGTGGAGATATTGACAAGACAAAACTGTATGTAGAGAAGTGGAGATATCGATAAGTCAAAATTGCATATAGAGAAGTGGACATATCGAGAAGTCATAATACTTATAGAGAAGTAGAGATATCGATAAGTCATTATACATATCGATATGTGACTTCTATACAGTAAAATAGATCTCGATAGCAGCTCAAAATTCAGAATACATACAACTTGAAGATCCAAGATTATCAGTCAATGAAAAATTCTATCATTGAATTTGAAAGTCTACAAATGTAGCTTGAAGAATACAAGATCAAGGACCAAGATGAACTGGACAAAGGAGAGTCACAGACTTGTTAGATTGTGTGAAGATTTGTTACACTTAAAGTGGAAATAGACAAAAATACTTTAGAATATGTGTTAGTCCATTTTAGTGTAATCTGTGTAAGTTGTGCATGTTGTTCTATAAAACATGTCACGGGTCCTTTTTTTAGAGAACAACAAAAACAGATCTAGAAATCTTGTATTCTCTCAAAATAAGTAGTTGAGTTCTTATCATTCAAGAACATATATTTGTAGCACAATAAATTTGATTTAAATATAAATCAAGGGAGTTTTGATAAATTACTTGTCTCTTTGCATTCAGTTATTTATCACTACAAATTAATATCTAGTTGTTGAGTTCCAAAACCTAAACACAAACTTATTTTCAAGAAATTATAATCAAGAAAATCAAGAAAACAGATTCACCCTCTTGTGTTACACTTCATACCTAACAGTGGTATCAGAGCAAAATCCAAAGTAAACAGATTAGATCTTGGAAGTATGATTGCACAGATTCTTAACAGTGTCTTTGACAAAGTGGACTACACTTTATGGAAGAAGAAGATGATGTTATTCATCAGGATTGCTAATCCAATATATATTGAAATTCTCAAGCATGGACCCTTCATTCATATGGTAAGGGTACCTGAGACAACTGATGGTGATATGGTCATTCCTAGTCACTTTGCTTTTAAGGATCCATCTACATATACTGAACCAGAAAAGGAGAAAATTTCACTTGACAGTAGCTTGCAACTCATTCTTATTGAATCTCTTGATAATGTCATGGACAACAACATTATCAACTGTGAGTCAGCCAAACATATCTGGGAAAAGATAGAGATTATGTGTGAAGGTATTGAGGAAGTGAGGTCAAACCAAAATAGGATTCCAGTATCATAATATGAGGGTTTCATAGCTAAACCTAAAGAACGCATTACTGAGATTTTTAAAAGGTCCAACAAATTGATAAATGATTTGTAGATGCATACAAGTATTGTGAAGTTGAGGAGGTCAACCTAAATCTTGCTCACTCTTCCTGAACATCTAGAACAAAGGATTTCTGCAATAAGAGAAGGGAGAGATCTAGGGATAATAACTTTGGAGGTTTTATATGGCATTCTTAAAACCAATGAGCTGGAGATGATGCAAAGAAAATCATTAAAGCTAAGTCAAGGACATGTTGTAGATGTGTCAAGTGCCTTGATAACTAATAACAAGAAAATAACTGAAGATGAAACTGAATCCCAGAATCAAGTTATGCAACATGCTGACAGAAGAACACGAACCTCAAAAACAAGTCATTTCGGAGTTCGAAGAGGATGAGTATTACACTCTTGATGAGTTGGATGAAATGGACCCGTCTATGGCCTACCTGGAAAGAAAGTTTTAATATATAATAGTCAAGAAGCCTAGGTACTTCAAGGGTAAAGGTCCAACATCCTCCAAAAATAACTGAAAGGAAAGACTCGGACAAATGCAACTGGAAAAGGTAGCTATAAGTCAGTATCTATGGACAGATCAAAGATTAGATGCTACAAATGTGATGAACTTGGTCACTTTGCCACAAACTGCAGAAAGCTAAAGAAGGTGAAGAAAGATAAGGCATATTTGGAGCTTGAAGCTAAGTATGAAGCACTTCTAAAGAAATAACAAGTAAAAGCTTATGTTGCTGAAGGAAAGAGTTGGGATGACACACATGATGAAGATGATGGTGAAGAATATGGAAATTATGCTCTCATGTCCTTGGAGGAAGGAGAGTCATCTGCATCAAAATCTGAGGTACCTATCATAACCATCATTGATTTGAATGCTTCATAATATAAGGAAATTGTTGAAAAGTTAAGTGTAGAAATGTTTCACATTTACACAAGCATGGTGGCTGCTATTGAGGAAATGAGTAGGCTGTCAAAAGTGAATGAAGAACTTGAAATTGAGAAAAAAGAACTAGAGCCGCAACTTGTAAGTATAGAAGCAGTTAATCAAGAAAATGAATATCTCAAAAAATAAGCTGAAATGTGCAGAGGAAGTAGAAGCTGTATTGAGAGATAAAATTGAGAAAAATGATCTTAAGCTTAAGTCATTTAAAAATGCATGTCAATTGGTTGTTCGATACCATGAAAAGAACAAACACTGTGCTACCATTACTATTGGATTGGACTATAAGGCTGGTTCTTCTCAAAAGAAAAGAGAAATTGACAAGGGAAAGAAAAGTGTGAACAAATAAGTCCTTGTTGTGCTTCAAAAGGTGAATGCACCCTTGTTCAAAGTCTGTGAGGTGAACTTCAGTGAAGAGGAGCTTATCATCAAGCAAGATATTGCAGATGAAGATGAAGAAAAGAAAAATGTCAAACCTATTCTCAACACTGAATTTGAGAAAAAGCCTGAAGCTAGTTCAGTCATCAAAACACCAAAAACTAAAATAAAATATGAAATCACAGGAAAGAAAAAGAAGAACAAAAATAGAAAGATAGGTGTCAACAAAAGCAACAACTATACCTACATTGCAGATGTTCCCAGAAAGCAGTGTCAAAGATGTGGCTCAACAAATTGCCTAACTCATCTTTGTAAAAAGATTGTCAATGAGCCAAAGTATGGAGCCTACAAGTATAATGAGGCTCAAGATGATGACACCTACTCTTTCTGTGACAAGTTTGATTGTATTCCATGCAACAAGAAAGCTATGAATAGCTGTCATAAGTTGAGTAAAGATCTAAAAAAAGTTAACTTTGAAAATGTGATCAAAGAAGAAAATGTTAATCAAACTAAGAAAGTTGTTTCTTTTGATTTTTCAAGTTCTACTCCTGCTAACTCTGTCAAAAAGAAGAATGTTCCCAACACTGCTTGGGTAGCTAAAATACTTAAATCTCATTGTGTGCAGGGAAAGAAGAATAAAATTATATGGATGCTCCAGGCACATGACAGGTGATAAAGCCCTGTTATCACAGTTTGAGGAGATGGCTGGCCCTTTGGTGACCTTTTGAGACAACATAAAATGATTCATAATGGAATATGGCAGTTTAATTTGTGAAAATATTGTCATTCAGGATGTAGCACAGGTTGCAACTCTTGAAGTAAATATTTTAAGTGTCAATCAATTTATAGACAAGGGTTTTAAGGTTATCTTTCACAAAGAAGATTGCACAATCATAAGAAAGAAGACTGATGAAGTTGCTCTAAAAGGAGTAAAAAAGGAAGCATGTTTGTTGCAGACATGAATTCAGCAAACAAGGACAAGATATGTTGCTTCTACACCAAGGCATCAAGTGAACAAAGTAAACTGTGGCACAAGAAGTTCTCTCACTTAAACTACAAAGTAACCAATACTCTTGTGAAAAGAGAATTGGTGAGAGACATGCCAACTTTGGAGTTTGTTCAAAATGAAGTTTGTGAGGCTTGTCAGAAAGCCAAAATGAAGAGATCAAGTCACAAAAGTAAAGTTGTGAATTCCATCAATGCTCCACTACAACTCATCCATATGAATTTGTTTTGTCCTATAAATGTCATGTCTATTTCCAGTAAGAGGTATGCACTGGTAATGGTGGATGACTACTCAATATACACTTGGGTGGAATTTATGCATTCAAAGGATAAAACTCTACGTATTATCATTGAACACGTAAAGAATATAGAGAAACAGGATAAAGATCAAAATTCTTTGAAAGGATTGTGGAGTGATAATGGTACTAAATTCAGGAAATTTCATATTAAATGAAGTTTTTAAAGACAAATGCATTACTCAAGAGTTCTATGCTCCACGAACACCTCATCAAAATGGTGTGGTTGAAAGAAAGAACAGAATTCTAGTTGAAGCTGCAAGGACAATGCTACAGGATGCCAAGTTGCCAACCAATTTTTGGGAAGAAGCTGTTAACACAGCATGATATAGTCAGAATAGATATTTATTGAAAAATAATATTGGCAAGTCACCCTACTCAATCATGTCAAAAAGGAATCCTATAGTTAAACATCTTCATGTGTTTGGAAACAAGTGTTTTGTGTTAAAAGACAACTCTGAGTATTGTTGGAAAATTTGACTCCAAAGTATTTGAAGCTATTTTTCTTGGATATTCATTGGAAAGGAATGCTTTTAGAGTCTATTCCTAGAGTAAAAGAAGATAATGGAAAGTACAAATGTGACTTTTGATGATGACAGGCATCCTAGCTAGGAATGCCTTGACGACAATGAAGCTAAAGCCTTGAAATTTGATAATCTCAACCTTGACGGTGATTATAAAGATGAAGTTGAATATAATGCAGATAATAGAGAAGACGAGGAAACTAGTGTACCAGTGAATTCTGAAAATGAGAATTTATCACAAGAAAGAAGCTCGCCTGAATTTAATAGCATAAACTCAGGGGAAGGAAGAGATGATGGTTCTACAAGCTGCTGACAATGAAAAAAATGAGGACAACTCTAGTCATCAAAATCATCACACCAGAAAATGGAATAGGAGTCACACAAGGGACACTATAATTGGTGATCCTAATGCTGGTGTGAGGACTAAAAGTGTTACTGCTAATGAATGCCTACATGCATGCTTTCTGTCTCAAATTGAGCCTAAGAAAACTGAAGAAGCTCTATTTGATCCTGATTGGATAACTGTTATGCAAGAAGTGCTAAATCAATTTGAAAGAAATAAAGTCTGGGAATTAGTTCATGCACCAAGAAACAGAAGTATCATTGGAACAAAGTGGGTATACAGGAATAAAATGGATGAAAATGGTGTTGTAACAAGAAACAAAGCAAGACTGGTTGCCAAAGGCTACTCATAAGAAAAAGAAATTGATAATGATGAAACTTTTGCTCCAGTTGCAAGACTTGAAGCAATAAGAATTTTTCTTGCATTTCTTACACACTCAAACTTCAAGGTGTATCAAATGGATGTAAAAAGTGCATTCCTTAATGGTGAACTAGAAGAATAAGTCTATGTGCAACAGCCTCCTGGCTTTGAAGATCCAGAATTTCCAGATTTTGTTTACAGATTGTTAAAAGCTCTCCATGGACTGAAGTAAGCACCAACAAAATGGTATGACACCTTGTCAGAATTTCTAGTTAAGAATGAATTTAGTAGAGGCACCATTGAAAAAACTATATTCTACAAGCAAAATGGTGATGACATTATCCTAGTTCAAATCTATGTGGATGATATCATCTTTAATTCTATTAATGAGAAGTTGTGTCAAAGATTCTCTAAACTCATGCAAAGTGAATATGAGATGAACATGATGGGAGAACTAAGTTACTTTCTTGGCCTTCAATTAGTCAAAGAGGTGATGGAATTTTTATCAGTCAAATCAAGTATGTTAAAGATCTTCTAAAGAAATTTGGAATGGTGGATTATTCACCTATATATACTCCTATGTCTACTAACAAGACGTGCATGTATATAACAAGAGTAAATCACTTTGACAACCCTAAGAATTAGTTGAATGATAATGTTATTATATTTTGTATTTGTATTTCTCGAGTTTGTAAAAGTAATAAGGAGATTAGACTGGAAGATTTTTCTATGAACAACCATCAAGCTAAGGAATAAACTCTGGAAGAAGATCAATTCTGATCATGCCTCAGAGAGAAGTGTAGAAGTTTGGAATTGAATAATGTTATTTTTGGAAAAATGTTCTAAGTCACATACCGACTAGTCACAGATCAAGATATATAGAGACGTATGTCGAGAAGTCAAAAATGACTTGTAGAAAAGCCATTCTACTTGTAGAGATGTCACTCTACTTGTAGAGAAGTCCAAGGAGATATCGACAAATCAAAACTGCATATAGAGAAGTGGAGATATCGACAGGTCAAAACTGCATATAGAGAAGTGGAAATATCGACAAGACAAAACTGCATGTAGAGAAGTGGAGATATCGATAAGTTAAAACTGCATGTAGAGAAGTGGAGATATCGACAAGTCAAAACTGCATGTAGAGAAGTGGACATATCGACAAGTCATAATACTTATATAGAAGTAGAGATATTGATAAGTCATTATAAATATTGATATGCAACTTCTCTATACAGTAAAATAGATATTGATAGCAACTCAAAATTCAGAATACAAACAACTTGAAGATCCAAGATTATCAGTCAACAAACAATTCTATCATTGAATTAGAAAGTCTACAAATGCAGCTTAAAGAATGCAAGATCAAGGCTCAAGATGAACTGGACAAAAGAGGGTCACTGACCTATTAGATTGTGTGAAGATTTGATGCACTTAAAGTAGAAATAGATAAATAGACTCTAGAATATGTGTTAGTCCATTTTAGTGTAATCTTTGTAAGCTGTGCATGTTTTTCTATAAAATATGTCACGGATCCTTTGTTTAGAGAACAACTAAAACAGATCTAGAAATCTTGTATTCTCTCAAGAGAAGTACACAAGTTCTTATCATTCAGAAACACAGAATTGTAGTACAACAAATTTGATTTAAATATATATCAAATGAGTTTTGATAAATTACTTGTATCTCTTACATTCAGTTATTTATCGCTACAAATTAATATTTAGTTGTTCATGAGTTCCAAAACCTGAACATAAACTAATTTTTAAAAAAAGAAAAATTAAGAAAACAAATCCACACACTCAATATTGCACTTCATGCCTAACAACCCGGGTTGTCACACTCCACATACGTTACCACTCCAACAGATTCCTATTAAATTCAAGATATTAAAAGGTTGCTCATCTTAAAAGTTCTTTTGTTACCGCTTCTGCTGCTTCAAAGCTATTCTAAAAGTGTTGTGCCACTTGAAAGGAAATCATAAAATACTAATATATGTATTCTTTACATGCATATTATGTTTATGATGGCTTATTTTCATGATAACTTTGCGTCTTGTGATTTTTATGGCCTATTTGTACTACTCTCATCTAAAAATAAGTGTAAGTGGACTTCTATATTTGCTATTTACGATGGCTTACCTTTTTTTTGTCAGGTTACGATGGCTTACTTTGTTTGTTACAAAATATAAAAATAATATTAGAACTTTCTATGTCTTATGTTGCAACAACTAATCATTTGCTCTTGACAATTTAAAAAAAATCAATTTAGTTGACACCTCGGTCCTTCACTCAGCATCTCGTTTCTTTAGTACTCAGATCAATGTGCATAATGACTCATTTTGTATTTAAAAATCTGTAACTGCATTGAATTTAGGGGATAAAGTAGACTTTAACCATTTTAAACAAAAAATAAATATATATTTTGGAGGTTAATTACTAATATTTTCATTTTTATTAGTGGTATGTGATGACATATACACTAGGTTAATGTTTTCAATTTGTTTGTGGGTGAAATCCTTAAATACCTATTTCTGAAATTGAAATTACTAAAATACTTGTTGTCAGATGATTTGGACTTAAATACCCATATGCTGTGGCAGACACATAAATTTTTTTAGGGGATCCGAAAATTTATCGTGTCAAACTTTTGAGGGTAATTTTTTAATTTTTAGTTAAGTTTTGGAAAAATCGAAAAAATATAATGCAAAATCATAAATTTATTAGAATAATTTGTATGCATTACCTATCTACCAGGAAGATATATATCAACATACAAAAAGACAAAGGGGAGAAGGAAAATAGAATAAAAATGACTAAAGAAACAAAAATAAAAATAAGAGGCATATACACAAACAAAACCAAAAATACTGACGAACTAACTTGATTACAAATAAATTAACTTAACTGTTTTTATGTGGTATGCACAAGGACATATGTTAATAACAAAATTTTATAAATTTAGTTTGTTTTGATTGATTTATACTTCTTTATGATGGTGGACCCTTCTCATTCACAATAATCACAACAATTAAAATGTGTGAACCACAATCTGTGATTAATAGATACAAAATATATGAATAATAGAAAGAACAATAAAAGGATATATAAGGAGAAGTTCTCGAGTCCAGTGTATAACTGTCTCCTTAAAGCTATTACGGCCATCACCGTTTGTGCGAGTCGTTAGCCTCCTAGGATAAACTGAGAAAACAGCGTTGTTGCTCGAACAGCGCCTTCGGCGAACAAGAACGGAGTAAGAAACTGTCACCGAAAGAGAAGAGGGTTTATGTGTAGGAGGCGGTTGTGTAATATATTTCGAATCAATTATGAACCCTAAACCTGATAATGATAATATATAGGCTCGAGGGAAACGTGTGCGCTACTTTACGCGTAATTAAATAAAACGCGTTAATTAATAATCAAATCCGTAATTGAATCAGAATTATTATTACGCCAAATTAATTATAATAATTTGTAATAAAAAATGAATTAAGAATTTAAGAGCCTAAGCCCAGTGGAAATTAAATTTAGCAAAACTAGTCTGTAAATATTCGGGCCAATTTTCTGCTACATTCGTGTCCGCACGTCGCACACGCGGGCAAGCTCGAAAGCTTCGCAAGCCTCGGATTGCCCCTCGAAAGCCCAATTTTATTCCCTAACAATACAAGAAGAATTACAAAAGGGGGTTGAATGTAATTCTGGCTACTTTTTCAAGATTTTAAAACCGTTCTAACTCGATAAATATATGAGTGTTTGATTTGCAGAGTGCGGAATAAAAGAAATATATATATCAAAACACAAAGTAATAAAAACACAAGCTTTTAAAACTTTATGGTGGATTTGAAAGTATCCACCATAGTTATATATATATATATATATATATATATATCGAATGAGAACCCTGTGAAGCTTGAATAGCTCACAGCTGCTTACAAGTAGAACAAACAAACTATAAAGAAATTCTTGACAAGTACAACTTTTTATATCTCTTTTAAAAATTGTGTTTGCTTAGTTAAATGTTCTACTAGCTACAATTGGATTATATATCACCAAGTTTATATGACAATAAGAAAAGATAATAAAATAAACATATATAGTCTAACTCCATGCTACTTCACTACTCTATTCCAGCATCTTTGAATATCTTCACAATTGCAAGAAAATGGTAATGCTTCTTTGTTCTCAAATTCCTACTTAACAGGCTGTCACATTCCTTTTGCAAACACCCAACACATGTGACTGTGTTGTCACTGTCAACAGATATTTGAATTTGATCATCTGTCGGGTACAAGCTTGTTATCCATCGTGTAGCTATTTGTCACTTGACTTCATTTCACTTATACATAATTACAAGACATCTTTTATTTATAATTAATCAACCTATTCTTCATATCCACTAGTAGTCAACATGACTCATATACTCCTACAGAATCTACATAAATTTGTTTGCAGAAATGTGCTACAATACTTATTTGTTACATAAGCTACTCACCCGGTGGATGTCAAATTATCATCCGTTGGGACTATATTAAATCATCCATCGGGACTATATTTGATCATCCGTCGAGTGCTACAAAATACACTAAGTTAAATCTACTAAGGTGTTTTATTTAATTTATCATCAAGTTCATAACATATTCCTAACAATCTCTCCCAATTTATGTCTACTGGAATTGTAGCCATAAATTAAGAGAGACTTGATGATAACAAAACATCCTAATGATACAGATTGAAAAGTAGTAGATAAAACTGATAAGTGCTGTAATATTTACTGAAAATTGAACAAAGCAAAATGTACAAAGAAGTTGCTCACAATCATTATCAAGGTGCTCCTCTAGGCTGAGCAGATAAGTCTATTTCCTTGATTGTCTGGATTTCTTCCCAAGCCTCATGTTGTTCTCTTCTATCTGATTTTAGAGTTGTCTGTGGAATTCATGTTCATCAGCTTCTGAGAGATCTAGCATTTCTTGCATTTCCAATAGAGTCTCATTGCTAGAGATACTCAACTGGTCCTCCAATCTAAAGAACCTTCTTACTCCCTTTTCATCCCTGAATTCCATCAGCCAAAAAGGCCTCAAATGCACTTTCTTTCCTGTAAAGAGAATTGATAGAGTTTTTGGTAGTGCATCTTTAGCTTTATTACTCCTCAGCTCCTCGATCTTCTTTAGAACTAATCTCCTTGCAGTCACATTGTATCCAAAGTTCTTTTTGAAAGATAAGTAGATATTTATTAGAACAAATTGGCTTTCTAGAAGAATCCTGTAAAGTGACCATATTATCTCTTTTCCTCCCTTATATTTGAACACCAGCCTTTCAGGTTCCAATTCATCTAAGTAGATGTTTATGTCAGAGAACTCCTTGATGTCACAGATGTATAATAAATCTCCCTTATTGACTGTAGATTGAGATTTGGTTAGGGTCTTGGATCTGAGAGTCACAGGCTTCACTTTCTTGCTTGCTCTAGTCTTTGTCTTCTTTGGCTTGTTGAAGATTTGAAAGTTTAGTTCAGGAATTGGCAAACTATCCCGGTCTACTGGCTCATCCTTTGGAATAATGGGCTCACCATGAATATTCCTTGTTGGATCCACCACCTTGAATTCTTCAAATACCATTGAGAGTTTTGATGTCTGAGTTGAAGTAGTAGACTTTTTGGGAATGTAGTCTTCCATTTCCTCATCACTGAAGTCCAATTTTCTTTTATAGTGGAGCTTATATCTGAATCTTCTTTTATGTTGTGGTTCACCTTGCACTTTTTGATCTTGAGGTTCAGCAATTATAGATGGTTGTGCAGAAATCTCAGTTGTAGTCTTTACAACTTGAAGTTTGGCCAAGATAGTAGCTTGCTCCTTCTTTTGTTTGAGCTTCTTATCATCTAAGGCAGCTTGCTTCTTTTCTTGCCTGATTCTTTCCTTCTCTTCCTTTTTAGCTTCTACAAACTGAGGGTGTCCAGCCACCACAAAAATTTCTATACCATTTCTGTAAATCTTGGCAATTCTTCTTTTAAGTGCTAAATCAGCTAGATCTTTGAAAAATGCAATTGACCTAGCCAACAGCTTCTTCTCATCAAGCCTAGGTGTCTCATACATAATATCCATAGGATTTTTGTCTGAAAACCTTGAGTAGTTTCTTTTAGGCTTCATGATAAGATTTGCTTTTGGAGATTTGATGCAAGATGTTTGACCCTTTTCCAGATAATTCAAACTCATTTCATTCACAGAGATGTGCTTGAATTGAGAGTGATGATTAAACACTTTATCTGGTTTCTGAATTGGTCCAAATTTCTGTTGAATGTTTGTATCTATTTTCCTCCATTTTTCTTTTAATTCCTTCTCCGCTGCTGCTACATCAATCTTTAGCATTTTATCATTTGTTTCCAGTTTTGCTGCTGCTAGATTTATGATGTCAATGTTGTCCATGGCTGGTGGCTTTATGAAAGCAATTGTTGGAACAATTACTTTGCTGACTTGGATGTTGAGCTGTTTCTCCCCCTCACTAGATGAGCCTTTCTCCCCCTTTTCGTTAGCATCAAGTTGGAGAGTGGAAGGGAGTTGAGCAGCCACCAACTGTTGGAGCAGAGCGGTCTGAGTTTATTCATTAGCAAGTATCTTCGCCATTGACTTCTCCACATCAGATAATCTAGAGTCCATGGCCTCAACCTTTCTATTGAGATCAGCTTCCTTCCTTAGCTTCTGAGCTATTTCAGTCATGATGGTTCCAGGAAGTCTAGCATCCAACCTTGCTATGAAATTTTATTTACTTTAGAAACTTCCTGCTTAATTTCATCCACACTTTGACTGTGTTGGAGAGCTTGAATCTTATGCAGCTGGAGTGCTTCAAGATGTGCTTTAAGAAGCCTCTTTGTGTTGGCATTTGTAGATGCTTGAATGGCTGTTTGGGTGTCATGAATCATCTTGAATAGTGTTGATTGGAGATGTGAGTAGGAACATTCTTTAGTTAGCATCTAGGCAGGAACATCTGCATCTCCCCCTATGTTCATGTTGTCTTCCTCATCATCCCCACCAGCATCCCAAAATGAGTCTTCAGCCAGTTCAAAATCACTGCTAGTAGTTGAAGGCATAGCAGTGATTGCATCCTTTGCTCTTTGTAGAGATTGAGTAGTGTGTACTGAATGGAGCATCTTTTCAGCCTCCTCATTGTCCTGTACATCTAGAGTTTGATAAGTTGTTACAGGATGAGTAAATGTCTCAGCATCTAGGGAAATAGAATCTATGACAGCTTGATATTCTTGCTGAAATAGTCTTTTCCTTTCTGCATCACTGACATTCATTGACTCACTAGCAATGGTATCCATCCTTATCTCTCCAGTACCTGTATTTCTCTCAATATCTCTCTCTTTTTGCATCAAGGGCTCCCCTTGGCTTCCAACCCTCACACCCTCTCACCTTCACCATCTAAGGCGGGACTCCTCTCACTCACTTTTGCCAGTCCTGAAGAAGTGGACTGTATTTGTTCACTCATATTCTCTCCTTTTTCCTGGGAGCAACCCAGCCTCTCACTCATTTCACTCCTTTCCCTCAGTCCTAAGAGTGATAGTACTACTACTAATTCCTCTGCACTTGTAATAATTGAAGAAATTTGAAGTTGTGTAGAGACTCCCGACGGATGATGAATATCCATCGGGACAGTAGTTGTGACGCCCTCAATCTCGGGGTTAGGAAATAAGGACTTACACACATCTAATCTAGTAACTAAATAAGCATAAATCCCGAGAGGATTGAAGAAAATGAGAGAAAAGAAAGAGAAGAGAGAAGCTCGGGTGAAAAAGAAAGAAAAGAGAGGGTGGGTGTGATTATATACTACCAAGGGAGGGGTAGTATGGTAATTGGGTTATCTTGTTTCTGATTTGCTTTTTATTCTTGAAAGAAAACAATTTTGATCTGCAAATATCTCTCTCGGAAAAGATGAATTTGATACGAATGATAATTTTAAAACGTAAATCTAGAAATTAGCTTTTTAACCATTACTCATAATGGATTTTTGAGCGGACGGTTGTCTTTATATGAATTTTGCAAGCTCCTTTAATAATAACATTTTCCACATAAAATCAATTTAAAATGCAAGGACCACCAAATAAATCCACTAATCATTTTTAAAAAGTCTCTAGGACCACTATGAAGATAACAGAACAAATCCCATGTTTTTATCTTACTCGGATGATTTTATAAAAATGCACGAAGATTAAATAAATCCTTACATAATTCTCTTAATTTCATAAAAATGTCACAGAGCACATAGTCATGCACACAGTCAAGCAATCACACATATACAATCACATAACGACTCAGGTCTGATCATAGAATTTATCCCTCTTTAATCTTTTATCTTTTTTACGCGTACCGGGTCACGTTCAGCCTGACGGCCCGACGCTCAGCGTTTCGATTACGCTTCTCATTATCATTATCAATCGACACGTCACTTAGGACGAAATACTTTATTTAAACATTCATTTCATTCAATCACACATAATTCACATTTTATATTCTTTAACTCCTTATTAGGACGGGTTCCGTTCTACCTGACGGCCTGACACCACAGCTTAACTTCTAAGATGACTCTTTAAATTGGATCGCTTTGATTTACGCTCGTATATTCTAATATACAGAAAAGACAATTAATCAGCACTTAGTCACATAATTATAATCACATCACATAACACATACTTTATTGACTTAATTACGTCGCAAAATTCTCAGTCGCCACAATCTACCCTCCTTAAAAGGATTTCGTCCCCAGAATCTAATCTAAGCAAATAGATGGGGATACTTTTCTTTCATTTTGCTTTCTAATTCCCAAGTCGATTCTTCGACTAATGGATTTCTCCATAATACTCTAACTAGAGGTACAACTTTATTTCTAAGCGTCCTCTCTTTTCGATCCAAAATTCGAACTGGTTGTTCCACATAGGACAAATCTGGTTGGATTTCCACTGGTTCCAACTCGATCACATGGCTTGCATCAGCAGTATACTTCTTTAGAAGAGATACATGAAATACATTATGCAGATGTTGCATTTGCGGAGGTAGCGCCAATTCATATGCTACTTTCCCAACTCGACGCAATACTTCAAATGGTCCTATATACCTAGGACTCAACTTTCCTTTCTTTCCGAATCGATTTAAACCTTTCCAAGGAGATATCTTTACCAAGACTTTGTCTCCAGATTCGAATTGCACATTTTTACGTTCTTGATTTGCGTACTTTGCCTGTCGATCTTGAGCTGCAATTAATCTCTTTTGAATCATTTCGACCTTTTCCTTCGTTTGTTGAACTAGCTCTGGGCCAATTAATTTGCGCTCACCAACTTCGTGCCAATAAGTAGAGGACCTACACTTTCTTCCATACAACGCTTCATAAGGCGGCATGCCAATACTCGTGTGATAACTGTTGTTGTAGGAAAACTCAATTAAGGGCAAATGATCGTCCCAATTTCCTTTGAAATCTATTGCACAGGTTCGCAACATATCTTCAATTGTCTGAATTGTCCTTTTACTTTGTCCGTCTGTCTGCGGATGATATGCCGTACTCATTTTCAACTTACTTCCCAAATGATCATGGAATTGTCGCCAAAATCTCGAGTTAAACCTTGGGTCTCTATCGGACACGATAGACACAGGAACTCCATGACGCATCACAATTTCATCCAAATACAATTTGACCAACTTTTCCAAAGAAAACCTTTCACTTATCGGCAAGAAATGTGCTGACTTCGTCAACCGATCGATTACCACCCAAATCGCATCATGATTTGACTTGGTTTTAGGTAATCCTACCACGAAATCCATCGCTATATGCTCCCATTTCCATTCGGGTATATCCAATGGCTGAAGCAATCCGCTTGGCCTTTAATGTTCCGCTTTAACTCTTTGGCACGTGTAACATTTACTTATCCATTCCACAATTTCCTTTTTCATGTTTGGCCACCAATAACTTTCTTTTAAATCCTGGTACATCTTCGTACTTCCAGGGTGAATTGAAAATCTCTAGTTATGCGCTTCTTACAAAATCTCGTGCTTTAGTTCCACGACATTAGGTATCCAAATACGTGAGTTAACATGGTATATCCCTTTTCCATCCTTTTGAGCTTTAATTTCTTCTCCCGTCAACTTATCCTTTTCGCGATTCATCACTTGCTCTTGACAGCATCGAATCTTTTCCAAAATCTCGGGTTGAAACGGCATTGCATATATAGCTTCACCTCCACATTCTGGAGTCTGCACCTCTATTTCCATCTTTTCAAAGTCCTTGATTAATTCTTCCGATGACGTTAACATATTCAACCTTTCTTTTCGACTTAAAGCATCAGCTACCACATTTGCCTTTCCAGGATGATAGTTTATCGCACAATCATAATCTTTGATCAATTCCAACCACCTTCTTTGTCGCATATTCAATTCTTTATGAGTAAAGATATACTTTAAACTTTTATGATCCGTGTAAATCTCGCACTTTTCCCCGTACAAATAATGCCTTCAAATCTTAAGGGCAAACACAATTGCTGCCAATTCCAAATCATGTGTTAGATACTTTTGCTCGTGCGGCTTGAGTTGCCTTGATGCGTATGCTATTACCTTCCCGTGTTACATTAACACGCATCCAAGTCCTTTATATGAAGCATCACTGAATATCATAAATTCCCATTTATCATCTGGTAATACCAAAACTGGGGTGGTTACCAACCTCTTCTTTAACTCTTGAAAACTTTCCTCGCACTTTTCTGTCCAAACGAACTTCTCGTTCTTTCTCGTCAACTTTGTCAACGGAACGGCAATCTTAGAGAAATCTTGCACAAATCTCCTGTAATATCCGGCTAATCCCAGAAAACTTCTGACTTCTGTAGGAGTCATGGGTCTTTCCCAATTCGTTACAGCTTCTATCTTGGCTGGGTCTACTTTGATTCCTTCTTTATTAACTACATGACCAAGAAATTGCACTTCCTTTAGCCAAAATTCACACTTTGAAAACTTAGCATACAGCTTCTCTTTTCGCAGAATTTCCAAGGAAATCCTCAAATGCTCCTTATGATCTTCTTCCATCTTGGAGTAAATCAATATATCGTCAATAAACACAATAACGAACTTATCCAAATACTGCTTGAACACTCTGTTCATAAGATCCATAAATGCAGATGGCGCATTCGTCAAGCCAAATGCCATTACCAAAAACTCATAATGTCCGTATCTCGTTCGGAACGCTGTCTTGGGTATATCTTCCGCTTTGATCTTTAACTGATGATACCCAGATCTTAAATCAATCTTGGAGAAACACGAAGCTCCTTTTAATTGGTCAAATAAGTCATCGATCCGCGGTAGAGGGTACTTATTTTTTATCGTCAACTTATTCAGTTCGCGGTAATCTATGCACAACCTCATACTTCCATCCTTTTTTCATTACAAATAACATCGGTGCGCCCCACGGGGATACACTCGGTCGGATCACTCCTTTGTCCAACAATTCTTGCAACTGAGCTGCCAATTCCTTCATCTCGACCGGTGCCATGTGATAGGGAGCTTTTGACACTGGTTCCGTACCAGGAGCCAAATCAATTGTAAACTCGATCTCTCTGTCTGGAGGTAGTCCAGGCAATTCATCGGGAAACACGTCCTGAAAATCTCTTACTACCAGAATATCCTCGATCTTCACAGATTCTTTCACCACGTCCACGACATGAGCCAAATAAACTTCGCATCCTTGACGTATTAATCTTCTTGCCTCAATAGCCGTTAGGTTTTTCTTCTCTTGCCTTTTTCCTTTAAATATCACTTCTTCACCATCCTTGGTTTTTAATTCACCTTTTTACTTTTACATTCTATTTGCGCTTCATGGTTTGACAACCAATCCATTCCTAGTATGACCTCAAATTCTCCTAACTTAAAAGGAACTAAGTCAGCAGAAAAGTGCCGACCTTCTATAGTCACATCACGTTCAGGACAAATCTTGCTAGCAATAACTTTCTCTTGATTTGCTACCTCTATAATCAAGTTAGGTTCTAGAGGGTACGCAACACAATTTAACTTATCAAGAATACTTTTAGAGATAAAAGATCTAGTTGCTCCAGAATCCATCAAAACTTTTACTTCTACTGAGTTTATAACAAGCATACCTGCTACCACGTCCACATCTTACACCGCATCTTTCATCGTCATGTTAAAGGTCCTAGCTCTAGGTTGAGCTGATGGTGCTGAGAGAGACGGCGGTCCAGCAATCCTGAGAACATTAGCCTTCTGAACAGGCTCCTTGCAATTCCTGGCCATATGGCCCACTTTACCATACTTGAAACAAGCCAAATCAGGCTTCCTCGCTCCACTTGGGCATTCTGAAGAGTAATGCCCCTTCTGGTTACACTTAAAACACGTTATATCCAGCTTATTACACCTTGTCGGGTGTCTCTTTCGACAATTCCTGCATTCTTGAATCTGGGGTCTGCTATCCTTCCCCGGTTGTCCAGTTTTCTGGAAGCGGTTCTTCTGAGCTCCGTCGCCGGGTTTAAACTTCTGGAACTTTTAGTTCTGACCTCCACCATTCTTTCCAAACCTTCCTCTAAACTTTGAGCTTCCTTGCTCTTGCTCAGAGCTTTCAAACTTCCTTTTTCTTCCTTCGTTTTCTCTTCTTGCAACTTCTCACTCACCTTCCACTATCATTGCTTTTTGAACCAAAGCAGCATAATTCTTGATCTCCAACATTACTATTTGACTCCTAATCCACGGCTTAAGTCCCTGTTGGAACCTCTTAGCCTTCTTCGCCTCTATATTCACGTACTCAGGTACGAATCTAGACAATTCCGAAAACTTCACTTCATATTCCACTACTGACATATCCTCCTGTCTAAGATTTCTAATTTTCATTTCCAACTGGTCTTGCATATAACTTGGCAAATACTTCTCCAGAAACATCTCGGTGAACTTCTCCCAAGATAAGTCTTTGCCTTCCCACAACGCCTTTGAAGACTCCCACCAGAAACTTGCTTCATCTTTCAGGTAATAACTTGCATACTGAGCTTTCTTATCATCCTTAACCTCTGCTAACTCAAAAGCTTTTTTTTCCATTTCTCTTAACCATGACTGAGCTTTAATCAGGTCTGGAAAACCTAAGAACTCTGGGGGATGAACAGATTGAAAGTGTTTAAAGATTCCAACTTTAGGGGCCACGGGTTGTTGCAAAAGCTGAGCAAGTCTGCTCATCATGGTGGTTTCTGGGTTTACTTCTGGGTCTTAGTGAAAGTGTTTGTCCTCAATCCAATCATGTATGATGAGTTAGGAAGAACTTTCTTGTATTCCTATTTGATTTCATTTTGAATTAATAAAAGACTTGTTATATTTTTATGGGTTTTATCAATTTAAAGTGTATTAAATAAGATGTTCCATAGTTTAGAGTAAAGCTTCTAGAATTATAATGAGATTATAATAATGAGATCTAGAAGATGACAACTCTGGACTTAAACAGTTCCTGATCATAGGATAACTAATCGGATGTTAGTGGATCCGCAAAGATTGGTACATACTATGCTTGCTCCCTTCAGGAGGATGTCTGTTCTCATAGGCATTTGTGTGGTGACACTATAGCTGGTATGTAGGTGCTTATTAGGGAATAAGTTCACTGAACATGACTCGATAAGTTGAACAACTAATGGAGATTACTCACGTGTCAATAGTTATTCACTGAGTGATAGTTGTACAAGTGTCCTTAGACTTGAGATCGTTAAAGGTATCTTATATATAATGAACTGTGCTTTGGTTTAGTCCTTAGTATCAAGGACATCCATTAGGTCTATTCTGGGCATAGGGATTTGTGTATAAAGATAGTTAACGTCAATAGAGGATCTACCCCTTCCAGTATAGGAAGAGAATATCCTATGTTATTCTTAGTATGCGAATTCTGGAATCTCTGGCCAGAGTGTATGAAATTAGAAAGGAGTTTCTAATTTGCATTAATATGAACTTTGCATTATGAATAAGAAATCATATGATTAAATTTTATAGGCTTGACACAAGATCCATGCCTTGTATTTAATCGGGATATTATAAGGGTAGAAGGAATTCATTGTACGGTAAATATTCACTGACAGGTTCTTGGTATTCTAAGCAGTGAATTCATATTATCCGGATAGTCGCAATATGTTGAGAAGCATCACTCACGATGTAGAATAAATATAATTAATCAGTTAATTATATTTAGTGAATTTTAATATTCATATAAATAATTAATAAAAGTTATTTATTATTTATTTCTACTACCGGCATAATATTGAACCTACAGGGTCACACCATAAAAGAATATTTTCTTTGATGAAATAATGAGAGAGAGAATTATTTTCTAAATAGTTAAGAAAAGAAATAATGATTAAAATAGTTTTAATTATTATTAAAGCATTTTATGAAGATAAAATGTGGGGGTTAATATATATAAAGATATATTATAAAACCCTAGGAGAGCCCTATAAATAGAATGAGATGGATGGCTCATTCATCTTAACACACACACAATTTTGGTTTTGTGAAAACCCTAGCCTCCATCATCTTCTTCTCTCTCTCTCTCCCAAAACTCCATTTTTATAAAAGCCTAGTTTTATAAAAAGGATCATCGAAGAGGATCGTTCTTGGTGGATACCGGTAGAGTGCTTCACACACTGAGGAGCAACTGCTAGCACTCCAATTTTATAAAGCTTCGATTCACGAGGTATGGTTTTGATTCCTCAGTTTTTCCCTTTTATACGTTTTTCTATATGTGCGGTATATGGTTTTTACGGAATAAATGTTATTTCGCGCTTCCGCTCATCCGTAAATTCCTTCATTGGCATCAGAGCTAGGTTCTGCATATAGAGATTCATATAAAAAAATCAGATTTTTTTATGCATGTATGGATTTATTATGATTTTTGCAAGTTTATTTGGATTTAATTATGAATTAATTCGAAATAATTTTTGCATGAGATTTTGACTACTGATCTGGGTTCTACAAGTGTTGTAGATTGTCTAGGTATTTTTTTCATAATTTTGTGTTGTCTAGATTATTTGTTATGAATTTTTAAAAATTGTTTTAATTAAAATTCATGAAATAATTATGCATTTGAATAATTATGATTAAAATTTGCACAAGGACCCATGGCTGATTTGATAATTTTCTGCTACTGCCTGATTTAAGAAATCATATTATTTTGATTTTTATTAATGTATTAATTAAATGTTAATTAATTTATTAATAATAAAATTAAAATAATAAATTAATAAAGAGTTATTAAGGAAGGGAGTAAAAGAAAAGGGGGTTACTTTTTGTTTGTAACAGCAGAAAGACAAACAGGCAACGGCAGAGAAGAAACCGAAAAATAAAAAAATAAAAAAAACCTGTTGCGGCTGTGCCAGGCGCGTGCGCTGCACGCGGGGAAGGGGTGTGTTGCGCATTCCGTGAATGCGTTACACACTGTTGCGCATTTACGGAATGCGTTACACGCGTAAATGACTCAACAGTGTTGTAACACATTACGTACATGCGTTACAGCCCGTATGTCCACATTAAATTTGATTTTTTGTGAGTTTCGTAATTCCGTTTTGGGCGTGCAATATATCGTTCGATTCATTTTTCCGAGACGGATCTAATGGAGTGGTCAAATATTTTTTATATAAAAGTTTTGAACTATTTATATTCCCGAAAGTGTTTTAAAGCATGTTTTAATTGTTTTAATTGCTTTTAAATGCTATAATAAATCCGTACATCATTATATCAATGTGTGACATGATATTACTTGCATGCTTACTTGTTTATTTATTTTTATATATGAGATATATGCCTGTGTTTACCATGCGATGATAGATTTAGCTGAACTTAAATCAATATGAGGCGTGCTCTAGAAAATCTAGAATAGGAATCGTTTCTTGCCTTGACAATAATATTATGAATACAATCATGAGATTCTTGTGTTTATGAAACACGTAATTAAATATGAATTTTCAATTTTGAGAGAAAGGATGATTCTGTCAACAACAGATTTCTATCTGTAAGAAAGGGTTATTAAGTGACGCCTCTTGACAATGCTCCACCCGATCTGGGAATCATCTGATTATCGATTATTGATTTGAAATATTTAATTTAAAAGGAAGAATCTCTTTATAATATGATTATGATTGTAACGTAATATAATCCCTCTAAAATTAAATAATATCAAGTAGTAATTGGCCAATGACACAACGGGCTTGTGTCGGTCATAGCCTTCCAATATGATAGAAAGTGGTTCGTATTTTTTAAATCATTGTTGTTTCGTGCTACAGCCGAGGGTTTTAATTTCGAAATAAGAAATACTTGTCTATTACATAAAGATGTGTACATTGAATTAGAATCTAAAGGTCGTTACGTGATACAGCCGTGGGCCGTTGGAGACTGATTCAATTGTATGAAATATTGGGTTAGACTTGACTTAGAATATTGAGTTTGTCGTGCTACAGCCGTGACTCAATTATTCAAGAGGCTAAAATTATATTAGGGAATAACATAAGATATAATTGACAAGAGTTATCTGCCTATTGAACATCACATGACGTTTCGTGCTACAGCCGAGGTTGTGTAATGGAATGTAGGATCCCTATTCCCACTAGCATTATGAATGCCTAATTTTCACTTAGGGGGTGTATAAATTAGATAAACTAGTGGGAGCTACTTATGAATAAAGACCCAATTCATATAGTGTTTTGAAATAAAATTGAATATTTACAGATTTACTATATTCGTTATGTCTTATGCACTATCACTCCGGAGTATACTAGATGCTCACAAGTTGACTGGTCCTAATTTTGCTGACTGGCTTCGAAACTTGAGAATTGTTCTCAGGGTGGAGAAGCTGGGATATGTGCTTGACTCACCTAAGCCTACTGAACCTGCTAACGATGCACATAATGATGAACATGTTGTGTATCATAAGTGGATAGATGATGCAAATATTGCTCAATGCATCATGCTAGCTTCTATGATCATTGAGCTACAGAAGCAGCATGAGCATATGGATGCTCACACTATCCTTATGCATCTACAAGAGTTGTATGATGTGGCAGGGAGGACAGCTCGATATGTGATATCGAAGGAGCTATTCAGTTGTAGGATGTCTGAAGGATCATCCGTGAATAACCATGTACTTAAGATGATCAATTTGATTGAACGTCTTGGACAACTTGGTTTTGCCATGGATGGGGAGCTGAGCCAAGACTTGGGCTTGCAATCACTTCCGGGTTCGTTTTCGCAGTTTGTTGTGAACTGTCACATGAATAAGCTGGATGTCAGCCTGGCTGAACTCCACAACATTTTAAAGACTGCGGAATCAAATTTTCCCCCTAAGAAGAGCTCTGTTCTTCTAATTGGTGAAGGTTCCAATCCTAAGAAAAGGAAGAAGAACCCTTCCAAGAAGAAGAAAGTAGGTGAAAAAAAGCCTGTTCCACCAAAAGCTGAAGACCCCAAGAGTAAAGTTGTTTGCTTTCACTGTAACAAGGTGGGGCACTGGAAGAGGAACTGCAAGGTTTACCTTGCAGAATTGAAGAAGAAGAAGGGTAGTGAGACTACCACTTCTGCTTCAGGTATGTTCATGATTGAAGTGAATATGTCATTAAATCAAATTTCTACTTGGGTATTAGATACCGCCTGTGGTTCTCATATTTGCAATTTGTTGCAGGGACTAAGGAGAAGTAGGACTCTTGAGGAAGAGGAGGTGATTCTACGGATGGGAAATGGAGCAAGTGTTGCTGCTGAAGCTGTAGGATCATTTCATTTACATATGCCTACGGGCAAGAATATTGTTTTAAATAATTGTTATTTTGTTCCTTCGATTGTGAGGAATATTATTTTTATTCCCATGTTAGACTTGGATGGATTTTCGTTTGTTATTCAGAATAATAAATGTTCAATTCTTAGAGATAACGTTCTTTATGGAAGTGGTATTTTAAATAATGGTTTGTATGTATGTGACGTAGAGCATGATTTACTACAAATTGAACATACTAATAAAAGAAAAAGGGATGATGAAAATATCACTTTTTTGTGGCACTGCAGACTTGGTCATATTAGTGAAAATAGACTGCGGACATTGCATAAGGAAGGGTTACTTGACCCTTTTAATTTTGAATTATATCCTACATGCGAGTCTTGTCTATTGGGTAAAATGACCAAATCTCCATTTAGTGGACATGGAGAGAGGGCTGCAGATTTGCTAGGATTGGTACACACAGATGTATGTGGACCAATGTCTACGCAAGCCATGGGTGGATTTTCATACTTCATTACTTTTATAGATGATCGATCTAGATTCGGATATGTGTATTTGATGAAACATAAGTCTGAAGCCTTTGAAAAGTTCAAAGAATATAAGCATGAAGTGGAGAAACAAACCAAACATAGTATTATAACTCTTCGATTAGATCGAGGTGGTGAATACTTGAATGGAGAGTTTCTAGATTATCTCAAAGAAAATGGTATAGTCTCCCAGTGGACTCCTCCATATACTCCACAGTTGAATGGGGTATCTGAAAGGAGAAATCGAACTTTGTTAGACATGGTTCGGTCCATGATGAGCTATGCGAATCTTCCAGTATTCCTGTGGGGTTATGCATTGGAAACCTCAGCATATTTACTGAATAAGGTGCCTTCCAAATCTGTCCCTAAAACTCCATATGAGATATGGAAAGAAAGGAAACCGAGTCTTAAACATGTTAAGATTTGGGGATGTCCAGCTTATGTCAAGAAAGTTGACCCAGATAAGCTGGAATCTCGATCCGTAAAATGTAGTTTTGTGGGATATCCTAAAGAGACTTTAGGGTATTACTTTTACACCGATCATAGGGTGTTTGTCTCCAGACATGCTACCTTCTTGGAAAAGCAGTTTATCCTTGAAGGAAACAGTGGGAGCAAAACTGAACTTGATGAAGTTCAAGAAGTACAAACTACTACGAATCAAGTGGAAACACCTGTTCAGACTGAACAACCTTCTGTGGAACAGCCCATTCGTAGGTCAGGGAGAGTGTCTCGCCAACCTGAGAGGTATTATGGCCTTGTCATTGAGAATGACAATGAGTTGTCAATCATTGATGATGACGACCCTATGACCTATAATGAGGCTATGAGTAGTGTTGACTCAGAGAAATGGCAAAGTGCCATGAAATCCGAAATGGAATCTATGTATACCAACCAAGTATGGACTTTGGTTGAAGCACCTGAGGGTGTGAAGCCTATTGAGTGCAAATGGGTATACAAAAGAAAGATTGGAGCAGATGGCCAGGTAGAGACCTATAAGGCCAGGCTCGTGGCAAAAGGATTCAGGCAAAGACAAGGGATTGACTTTGATGAAACTTTTTCGCCTGTAGCCTTGTTAAAATCAATTCGGATTTTGCTTACGATTGTTGCTTACTACGACTATGAGATCTGGCAAATGGACGTGAAAACGGCCTTCCTCAATGGGAAACTTGAAGAGGAAGTGTATATGACACAGCCAGAGGGTTTTCTTTCTAAAGGAAATGAACACCTAGTGTGTAAGCTGCTGCGAACCATATATGGTTTAAAGAAAGCTTCTTGTAGATGGAACATCCGTTTTGATGAGACAATCAAAGAGTTTGGTTTTATCAAAAACATAGATGAACCATGTGTCTACAAGAAGGTTAGTGGGAGCGCGGTAACATTTCTTGTATTGTATGTGGATGACATACTTCTTATAGGAAATGATATACCGATGCTGCAATCAGTAAAAGTGTGGCTATCGAAGAACTTCACTATGAAGGACTTGGGAGAAGCATCCTACATTCTCGGTATGAAGATCTATAGAGATAGATCTAGAAGAATGATAGGTCTTACCCAGGGTACATACATCCAGAAAGTGCTTAAAAGGTTTAGCATGGAAAACTCCAAAAGAGGTCTCATACCGATGAGCCATGGAGTGTCCCTTTCCGAAAAGATGTCTCCTAAGACACCTGAGAAAAGAGAGCGTATGAGTAAGATTTCTTATGCTTCAGCAATAGGATCTATCATGTACGCGATGTTATGTACTAGGCCTGATGTTGCTTATTCAATCAGTGTGACGAGCAGATATCAGTCCAATCCAGGTGAAGACCACTGGAAAGCAGTGAAGAACTTCCTTAAGTACTTACGAAGGACTAAGGATATTTTTCTTGTTTTTGGTGGCGGATCTGAGTTGAAAATAGAGGGTTATACCGACTCTAGTTTTCAATCAGAAAGTGATGATAGCAAATCCATGTCAGGGTACGTGTTTACTCTGAACGGTGGTGCAATTAGTTGGAAGAGTTCCAAACAGTCTACAACGGTTGACTCCACAGCGGAAGCAGAATATATAGCTGCAAGTGAGGCTGTAAAAGAAGCCGTTTGGATGAGGAAATTTGTTTCTGAGTTGGGAGTTGTTCCTAGCATTGAGGAGCCTATTGTGTTGTATAGTGATAACAACGCAGCAATAGCACAAGCCAAGGAACCTAGGTCTCATAAAAATTCCAAACATGTTTTGCGACGCTTTCATTTGATTAGGGAAATCATTGAAAGAGGAGATGTCAAGATTGAGACAGTTGACACACATAACAACGTAGCAGACCCACTCACAAAGTCATTGTCTCAGATTCACTTTGATCGTCATAAAGAGAAGATGGGTATTAGATACCAGGGTGATTGGCTTTAGTTCAAGTGGGAGATTGAAAGTGTTTGTCCTAAATCCAATCATGTATGATGAGTTAGGAAGAACTTTCTTGTATTCCTATTTGATTTCATTTTGAATTAATAAAAGACTTGTTATATTTTTATGGGCTTTATCTATTTAAAGTGTATTAAATAAGATGTTCCATAGTTTAGAGTAAAGCTTCTAGAATTATAATGAGATTATAATAATGAGATCTAGAAGATGACAACTCTGGACTTAAACAGTTCCTGATCATAGGATAACTAATCGGATGTTAGTGGATCCGCAAAGATTGGTACATACTATGCTTGCTCCCTTCAGGAGGATGTCTGTTCTCATAGGCATTTGTGTGGTGACACTATAGCTGGTATGTAGGTGCTTATTAGGGAATAAGTTCACTGAACATGACTCGATAAGTTGAACAACTAATGGAGATTACTCACGTGTCAATAGTTATTCACTGAGTGATAGTTGTACAAGTGTCCTTAGACTTGAGATCGTTAAAGGTATCTTATATATAATGAACTGTGCTTTGGTTTAGTCCTTAGTCTCAAGGACATCCATTAGGTCTATTCTGGGCATAGGGATTTGTGTATAGAGATAGTTAACGTCAATAGAGGATCTACCCCTTCCAGTATAGGAAGAGAATATCCTATGTTATTCTTAGTATGCGAGTTCTGGAATCTCTGGCTAGAGTGTATGAAATTAGAAAGGAGTTTCTAATTTGCATTAATATGAACTTTGCATTATGAATAAGAAATCATATGATTAAATTTGATAGGCTTGACACAAGATCCATGCCTTGTATTTAATCAGGATATTATAAGGGTAGAAGGAATTCATTGTACGGTAAATATTCACTGACAGGTTCTTGGTATTCTAAGCAGTGAATTCATATTATCCGGATAGTCGCGATATGTTGAGAAGCATCACTCACGATATAGAATAAATATAATTAATCAGTTAATTATATTTAGTGAATTTTAATATTCATATAAATAATTAATAAAAGTTATTTATTATTTATTTCTACTACCGGCATAATATTGAACCTACAGGGTCACACCATAAAAGAATATTTTCTTTGATGAAATAATGAGAGAGAGAATTATTTTCTAAATAGTTAAGAAAAGAAATAATGATTAAAATAGTTTTAATTATTATTAAAGCATTTTATGAAGATAAAATGTGGGGGTTAATATATATAAAGATATATTATAAAACCCTAGGAGAGCCCTATAAATAGAATGAGATGGATGGCTCATTCAACTTAACACACACACAATTTTGGTTTTGTGAAAACCCTAGCCTCCATCTTCTTCTTCTCTCTCTCTCTCTCTCCCAAAACTCCATTTTTATAAAAGCTTAGTTTTATAAAAAGGATCATCGAAGAGGATCGTTCTTGGTGAATACCGGTAGAGTGCTTCACACACTGAGGAGCAACTGCTAGCACTCCAAATTTATAAAGCTTCGATTCACGAGGTATGGTTTCGATTCCTCTGTTTTTCCCTTTTATACATTTTTCTATATGTGCGGTATATGGTTTTTATGGAATAAATGTTATTTCGCGCTTCCGCTCATCCGTAAATTCCTTCACTTAGGTGGGAATTTATTCTTCTTGATAATCTGGTGAGTTAGCCATTTCTTACAAACCTGATTGAGCAATTATTTAGCAATACGATGGCATGGCATATATATAACAACAGTGTCTATGAAATCTCTTTTGTGGGTTTTAAGTTTTACCCAATTTGCACATGCAATCCTATTACTACATAATTCTCATATCAGTGTTGTTTTATCATGGCACAGAATAGGGTTTTATGAGCTTTAAACATGGTTATACGAAAACATGGTTGTATTAAAACATGGTATTGAGAATAGTTTATGAGATATTTAAGGGGCATAATGGAAAGCAAGACAATGGATTTATTTAAACAAAGGGTATATAAAGATAGTTCTGGCTATCACAGGTTCTGAAATAAGGTACAATAATATAGCAGGGTTAAATAGAGGAAAAACTGAAAAATATCCCCTTATCTACCCCTAACTTCCAACTACTACTACGATACCGATCTGAAATACAACAAAATAAATGAAAAAGGGATCCCGGCATCTGACCAAGTATCCCAAAGCCTACTGGCGCTGAAAAACAACAATCTACGGGCTCAACCAACAGTCTCGTCTAGTCATCTAGTATCTCTCTCAACACAACCAACATCCAGCGAATGATCTTATGTAGCCTCCGGGCCTCAGCATCAGCATCACTAGTGGATGGTCCCTCATCCAATCTCCTCCTGGCAACCTGCTCGACCAACTGAATCCTAGCTCTCCACTCCTCCATCACTACTAAAGTCCTCTGCCTAGAATCTCAAATCAACCTAACCACCAATGCTCCCAACTCAGGAATGCGGGAGTACGCAAAGTCTCGATCCTGGGCTAACTTGCCACCAACACTGACAGGTATAGTCTTAGGCATCTCGGACTCTGGCTCAGGGGCAAGGGTCTCTGAATCTGGCCTCAAGGGTGAAATCAACATAGGGATCTCACTACTCTCAGAAGGGTCCTCCTCTGGGTCTGAACTAACATATACAGGCTCCTCTGGAGAGGGTGGAATGGGGTCCACAGGGGTACCAGTCAAACTAATCTCTGAGTATGAGTCACTACCACTACTAAGATCCTGAGAGAAAACACAAAACAACAACCAAGAAACAATGTTAGGGTTAAATAAAGCTTCCAGCTAACTCACACCCTAACTCTAGTTTCCACTTCACCAATAAACACTTTCCTTAGACTATACCTAATAGTCTAACTCAACTCTATATGAGTTGAACTCTCTCGCGATATAGATATATTCCCAAAATACCCTTTTTTTAATCCTAACTTGTCTCAGGGACTAGATCATGTAGCTCTGATACCAACTTGTGACGCCCTCAATCTCGGGGTTAGGAAATGAGGACTCACACACCTCTAATCTAGTAATTAAATAAGCATAAATCCCGATTAACTACTAACAGGATCAACAGGATAAAGTATGAGACAAGATTACAACTACCAATCATAAAATATAACTTACAAACCCAAAATATTATTAAATAAACAATATCGATTCCAGCTGGGAACTGACAGATAACCCATTGTATCTTTAAATATTTCCGTCTAGGCGCGAGCTCACTCACAAATACCACTACCTGTTCTGGCAACCGGAAGCCCTCAACACGGTAGGGACCACCAGGTACGCTCTTACGAGCAGTGCGCCTAAGCCTGGCCATCTTCTTGCTTAACTGCCATGGTTAGATTAAAACAAAACAAATGAGTATAAAACTCAGCAAGTAACTATATAGCAGTTCTACAATATCAATTCACAATATACTTTACCAAACTCAGGGCATTCTACTTTATTTGATCTAGGTGGCAGATTTCCAGCTTTTGGGTTAAGGAAATGTTTTGAAGGATAATGTGGGGCTTTCAAGGAACAAGGCTCAATGCAGGACGAAAGCCGACATTCATCACAAATCATTAAAGGATCAGAATAGATCTTTAAATAGAGGAAAGCAACAGTATTTCATTATATGGAATCAATCATATGATCAACAAATTCAAGAATCAGGGTTCTCGAGCTTTAAGCTTCACATTGACATAATCAACTCTTTTCAAAACAATATAAACCATTTTCATTTTCAAGAATCAATTTTACTGAACAAATAGTTTCAGTTTCCTTTTTAAATAATCATTCAGAACCCTTAATTGGATCACTTTATCTTTCCATTTCATTATATACGGGTGATCAGCCCGTACCGACCTCCATTCCGGTCTTTAAGGTACCAATCGGCATAATTTCAGCCTTAAGTTGGACTAGCCCCGCTAGCCTCTTACCATGACTGGACTAGTCCCACTAGCCTCTTATGTCCCAATTTAATCCATCAGGAATTCATTTGGAAAACCTTGAGTTGGAAAAACAAATAGGTTTTCTAAAATTCATTTTATCATTACCAAGAATTTGAAATTATTCGGACTCTTTCAAGTCGAAACTCATTCTTAATTCAAATTTTAAGGAAACAAAGTTCAGGGAGTGATTCAAAGATACGCAAGGAACAATTCATAAGGATTCTATATCAGGGATAATAAAGCACTTAAGTTAGAAGGATCAACATCTGTTTAGGGATCAATAGGGTGATCAGGAAAACAGGGTATCATTAAATAGGGTTAACAAGGATAATCAGAGGGTTAAATATAATCCATGGCTTAATAGATAACTTGAACAGAAAGGACAGATTATCAAAGGATTGAATCATTAAGCTTATCAATAACAGTTTATCAAGAACAAAGGCAGGGTATCAATATCAGGGTTTCATAATTAAACAGTTCAATACTCTACATGGTATGAATAACATTCTCTTTATAACCATTTACACAAGTAATCAGAGTTACTTGCCTGAATTTGCTTTCCTGAAGGTTGAACTACTGCCACCTAGTATATCCTTTCCTTTCCTAGCCTGAATGCCCTCACGCTCCGAATCTACAATCAAAACCAAAACCTTAATCAGTTTCTCAACTCTCGTTCCCGGAACGATCACTCGATTATACTCTTGACTCAAATGTACGAGTATAGCTTATACACATAAGCACATAGCACATCATATACTATATTATTAACCTTTTCACCTTTATATATTCGACAATCGACTTATAAACATCCATATATCGACTCGAAATCAAATCGTACTCTATATTGGTTCACAAAGCTCCTTATACTAGAAATTCTTATACAAATAAACAAACGACAAAACTTATAATGACAACCATAGTTATCACAGATCAATCATTCCCCTTTCTCTTATACTTTAATTCAAACCAACATAGCAAATTAGGCAAAAATCTCACATACAATCCTTAACTAATCTCCATGATCGATTCAAGCACTTAAATTAGAATTTGACCTTTTAAGTACTATAAACCATTCGGCCTTTCTATAAACACCTTCCAAATTCAAGCAAATTTTCATACCAAATCCACATAACATATAATCAATCAAACCTTCACTTAATCCAACTTAATATTTCCAATTAAAACAACCATATCATTCAAATTTTCAAGAACAACGACATGCATTTCAATTTTTGATCTCATACATAGCATGCAAGCATTTTTCCATAGTTTTAATCCTAAATCCTAATGAATCCAAGCAAGAATAACACACCAATTTACTTCTTCTTTCTTATCAATAAAATTCGAACCAAGGCAACTTACAATCTCATATTTATGTTGGAATTTCTCATCCCTAATTCCATTAAACACTCTATTTAACTTATCATATTCAAACAACCATCAAGCAATCTTTTTTTTATCAACAAAAATCAATTCATTCTTGATAAATCAAAGCCCTATGCGGCTTTTACTTCACATAAACACATGCATGGTCTATTTTTGCTTTAAATTCATCCAATCATTCAAATCAAATCATAATTTATAGACTTAAACTTCAACAACTCATTCCTACCAAGTATTTATCAACTTAACTAAAATAATATCAAAACCCTTTTTGAATTTCAAACCAACCAAGCATGCAAACACAAAATAGTCGATTAAATACTAGAGCTCAGTGTTTAACATCATTTCTCACCACCGGTTCACCGGAGTTCATCACCGGTGGCGGTGGCATCTCAATGGTGCCCCCATTCGGGGGTTTCCAACCATCAACCACCAATTTTCTCAAGTAATACACACATGCAAACACATATCTTTATTCTAAATCATTTAAGAACAAAAACCCTTTTGTTTCCATGAAAACCGAATTCAAAACCACCAAATCCAACTTTGGTTTTTCCCAAAAACTTGAAGATTGTAACACCCCCAGATCCGGGGTCGGGGATCCGGGTCGTCACGGTCTTTCTTTCCACAATATCACTTCACTTAATTAATAATAAATAACCTTATGCTGTGACCCCACGCTAACACACACCACAACCCGTTATAGTCTCAGAGATGAAATTTAAATAAGTACAAGTCTTTGAATCCACAATTTAAAAGTTATTACAACCCGAAATGATTACTTGATAAATTTACAGTTAATTGCCATTATCTGCCACAAGTTATAATTATACATAATTGATTCTCAAAAGTAGATGGTCTGATCTACAATAGATCTACCTCTGCAGCTATAGCAGCTACAACATCAACGGGAAGACGCGGGACGCTTCCCACGCGCTTGCGCTGGGTCTGCTGGAGTCTGGCCATCTTTCCTAACTGTTGTTGTGTGATGAAGAAATAAAGCAAGGGTGAGCAGCAAGCCCACCAAAATAATATGTATAATGATTTACAATATATGAGCCTACTCATAATACTCATGAAAGTCTTGGTCAAAAGAAATGAACCAAGTTTGATATCTTAATGCGATGAAGTCGCAAAATATTCAGTATATATACATATATACTTTTCAAAATATTGGAAGTCCTCTTCCATGCATAATATACACAAAGTCCCAGTGTATAACTGTATATAAAAAAATATCGTTGCAAGGTGATCTCATATATCTAACCTTGTCTCAACGTTTTTCTGAAAATCTTTGTCATTCATAAGACAATTATTAATTAGATATAAGTTTAAAAGATGAAGTTACCAAATACTTCACTACACTTATATCATTCCCAAATACTACTTGAACTACCACCGTTCAAGTTATAATCAATTTCAAAAGTTCATCCCACTGATGAGACCACAAGATAAGACTTGAATAGATTCAATCTTTGAAATATTATTGAATGAAAAAGTTATGAGATACTTTATTTAGTCCCGATATATATATATCCACATACATATATCCCTTTAAACATTTCCTGGAACCTCTGTTATGCAAAGTATGAACAGAGTTTGAAACATCCAATGAATTTTGGAAAGGAAAAGAATTTTGGCATAAACCCGATATCCCGCTGATCAGGCAAAGATACCAATAAGTAACCTTTTCTACTAGTAGATGGACGAATTCCCCACTGGTCATCACCCTGGTCATAATTAAGACCTATGCTGGACTGCCACTCAGCCACTTATGCATTTGATGGACTCCCACTGAGCCACTTACACAATAATAGACCGTACCCCGGCCTGTCGCTTATGCCGACTCAATGAGAGGGGCTTACTTCCCGAACGTTGGGCAAGTAATCAATTCATTTACCAAATCTGCAACCTTGTTGCGAATATAAAATACACCACAGAGCCGGATTCCCCAGGTTTTGAGCGAGTATTTAAATCCCCTTAAAAAGGAAGATCTTAAATATAAAAATGAGTTTTGGGATCCGCTCTGACTTTTAAAAATCACTTTGAAGACTCGAAAACACTTTAAAGAGTGTTTGGAGTAAAGCTGATTTAATGAAGTAAATCAGTCCCCAGAATATTAGAAAATATCTGAATATTATTAATTAAATAATATTCCCATAAAGAATAATCTTTATAAAAAATAATTGAAGTAGAAGTATTAAAACTTATACTTGAAACGAGTATTAAATAACCAAAGATATACTTATATGAAAGTACTATCTTTATTTGAATAATCAAAAATAAGTTTGATTATTGACACCTTATTCTTTAATAAAATAAAGAATATACCTCAGCAAATAATCGGAGTCATAGATCCTCAAATGAATATTCAAATAATATTCATTAAATAATATAAACTGAGTCATAAGCCCTCGAATGAATATTCAAATAATATTCAATAAATAATATAAAAGAGTCATAAGCCCTCGAATGAATATTCAAATAATATTCAGATAAATAAATAAAAGGAGTCATAAGTCCTCGAATGAATATTCAAAATAATATTCATTAATAAAATAAAGTTAAAGTTATCGAATAAACCTTATTCGATTAATAGTTTGGAAAACTATAACCATATATATATAAATAAATATATATATATATATATCCATATCCATATATACAAAATCTACTCGGGATCCTCGACTCCCGGTTTTAGAAAATATTTTCACCTTTGGGTCCCTATACTAAGGGTATATGCAAATTACCGCTATCCTCTAGCATAGGTATTATCAACTGAATCAATTGAATCAACAGATATATATCAAGATTACGAAACAGACATGCATATATACCATATCAGCATGCTCCAATATATCGCAAAATTTGCTAATAACAATCATGCACTTATCACAAGATAATGCATATACATATATTTACATCACAACAACAGTATAACGGGTAGAAAACTTGCCTGAGCGACTGGGGGTTACGAATGGCTCGGGACGAGTCTGGTAACCTATAAACAACAAGTAAGTTGGAATTAAACCAAAATCACTTGTAATTCTATACTTTAACTAACTTAGACTCTAACGCTTGTTTTGCGCTCACTGATTCGCTTAAGTCACTCGGGTACCCTCGGCTCCACCATTTTTAATAATTTAACCTTTACGAGTTTTAAAGCGATTCCTTCGCGAGTGACTTACCAACTGCCTAAAACACTTACCATAAATGTTTCATGCATTAATTAACCCTTTTTGGTCTTTAACCTACATTTCAAAGTAAGGCGAGGGAAAAGTTTCGTTCGTGAAACGCCGTTACTTGAAACGGTCGTTTCTCCTAAACCGTAAATCGGAATCGAACGAACTACATATCAAAACGAAGCTCGTAACATGAGCTATCTAAACATGGCAGTGGTCACAATTTAGCAGGGGGTTCTCGGGTCCTAATGCTATGCACAAAAACAGTCCAAAGAAAATCGGACGTTACGACGGCTATGTTTACGCGATTTCCCATTTTTTAAACTATCCACAATCAACACAAACCATCCTCAAATCCAACACACAACAAACACCCATCCTTATCACATCATAACAATCCCAACCAATTCAATTTTAATCATTCATACCTATGCTTAAACCTAACTTTAATCATGCTTAAGTTCTTTTAAATCAAAACCACAACAATTACCATTCCATTTCACTACCATACCAAATCTCAAACTCTAAATCATAACAACAAGCTACAATAACATCCTACTCATCAAAATCACCTTATAATATATATGAACCTAGGGTTTGGAAATGGTATACCTTCCTTGAAGTGGTGGGTTGAGCTAGGAAGCCTTAATAAGCTTGGAGAAGCCTTAGGGAAGCTTGGATCTTCAAGAAAAACAAGAAAAGTTCAAGTTAAAAACTTGAAAACACTATTCATTGTCTTCTTCATTGATTAAATGAAGAAGCTAGAGAAAGAATTAATGGCTTAAACTCATGATATAGCCATAACTAAGCATAAAGATGGTTAGGGAATTTTCTTACCAATTAAGGATGCTTGGATCTTGATTTTGGAAATTTTTTTCTTTGAAAAAAGCAAAAAGCCGAGAGCTAATATGAAGAACAATGCCTTGGCTGATTTTTTTTTTGATTTTTGATGAAATGATTTGCTAGTTGGTTGGCTTGGTTTTGTTTTTGATTTAGCAAATTACCACCTTGCCCTTGAATTTGTGTGGTCCTAAATCAACCACACCTCCTTCCTTCCATGTCATGCTTATGTCACCCTTATGATGTCATCCTCCCTTCCTTGTCTCCTTTCTATTGGTTGGATGACATCACTCCCATTAATCCCTTTGATTAACTTCCTAATCGTTTGCCTAATGACCGCTGATCTGTTATACGGTTCGCTTAACTTTCGTTCTCGTTTATCGTTTGAAGGATCATACCCGGGATCTTATTACTTAGGTTCCCTTAACCTTTCTCAATACATTATATTCCTTTTTATGATCCTCCATTATAATCCTTTAATTTAAATCCTTTTTATCCTGTTACCTCATACTCAATTCTCTCCGTATCTTGTGGATTTCCGGGAAAAACCAAAGTGTTCGGAATTGGATTCTGACGATCTTTACATACACTTATATACTTCATAGAGTACTAATAATATCCCAGAATATCCATAACAGAACCCCTACATAGTGTGGCATGAAAAGTTTTCTTATTCAGCAAAAACACTATTCATAAGGGTTTCACAATTTTCCAAAAATTGGGGTTATTACAGTCTCCCCTCCTTAAAAGGATTCCGTCCCGGAATCAGATAGAAAACAAATGGGGATACTTTCTTAGCATTACACTTTCTAACTCTCGAGTCAATTTTCCACATTGTGGTTCTACCACCAAACTCTGCCTAGTTTGATAATCCTTCTCCTAAGCACTTGTTCCTTTTCACTCTATAACCCTTCCTGGTGCTCCATATAGGTTACGTCGGGTTGCATATCTATGCGCTCATATGCCTCTATTTATCTGGCATCTGAATTACACTTCCTTAACATTGATACGTGAAACACGTTATGAACTTGCTACAGGTTCGGGGGTAGGGCTAGCTCATATGCTAACTTCCTAAACGTCTTAATATATCCAAGGGTCCAACAAATTGTAGACTTAGCTTTCCTTTCTTTCCGAACCTCATCAATCCTTTCTAAGGGATACCTATAACATTACTAGGTCCCCTATTTCATACTCTTTATCCTTTCGTGTGAAATCAACATACTTATCATGTCCATCTTGGGCTACTACCAGCCGTCCTCTGATTAGATCTATCATATCCTTGGTCCTTTGGACTACTGCGGGTCCGAGCATCTTGCGCTCTACAACTTCATCCTAACATAAGGGAGATCGACATTGTCTTCCCTCAAGGATCTCATAAGGCGACATCTCGATAATGACATATGATCTATTGTCGTAAGCTAACTCAATCCGAATTAAGTGATCATTCCAAATTCTTTCAAGTCTATTACACAGACTCTCATCATAGCTTCCAATCATTAGAGCTCTTGCTTCTCAATACCCATTCTTTTCCAGTTCGTAATCGCTACTACCTTCCGTTTCTAATATTATACGGGTTATACTTTTGCTCGCTAGCGTTTTATAACCTTTTAATAACCACGTCAACCTTAGTATCACGAATGTGTTCCCATTCCGCATACTACCACCACTTTATTACTCCTTTTTCAACTGCTTCTATCTTTGGAAGCTTGATCAATCATATAGAAGTAAAGGAATTTGTTGAGAGATCACTATGATCATGAACACTTGTTATATTGCATAGTTAGTACAGAAGGTGGCCAGCCTTTAGTACTTGACAAGCAATTAAACAATAGCTGGTATCCTACTCGGCTTCTATCACACAGATAGATAGTCATTCGGCAATACCTCCCCTTTTGGAAGGGTTGTTCTTCTCAGCTTACATGAAATGAAAAGAAGAGAAAAGAACGAACTGAAGAGAATTGTATATATGAAAAAAATATACTGCCACAAAATATCTGGCTTGGAACCTACCTCTGAACTATAGAGGTTTGTCATAGGAGAACAAAACATATACGTATTTATATCAGCATCAAGCATTATAGCCTCGTATTTCCCATGCCTAAATATTTTCGCTATCCCGTCCATCATTCTATGGACCCACACTCTTCCTTGAGCTTATACATAATCACCTTTGAAACTCCCTCGACATCGAAAATCGAATCTGGGATCTCATTCTAGACATCATCGTTACTTGAATTTCTATGCTTGCACCGCAACCTTCCTCGTATAATAATACGACTCTCTATTGATAAGAAAGAATAATTATTCACTAGGTAGATACTCTACTTAATTAGTCTATCAATGATAACTTATACACTACCACTACCCGATTAGTGGTACTCAATCTCAACACCCATTCCAATACAACTCTCACGGTTGTAATCAGCTCATTAATCGCAGAATCATTACTGCCTTACTATGGTCCACCACTGACCTACTGTAGTCATTCATTTTCCATGAAGTCTTAATAACTAACCATACGGAGTCCATACATCTCGTATCTAATTCTCCTAAGGAGTTAACATAACCACCAATCACAATTCATGAAGAACACTCCAAACTCTGACGTACTTTCATGACATGAAGCAGATAAAAGTGCAGAAGAGTTTCAATCAAAGCAATGATAGCAGGTTAATACCATTCTTAATCATACGCCCTAAATAGAAGAATTAACTCAAGGGTTCATCTAGTCCTTTTTGAAACATGGTCCTGGCTTATCTCAAGATAGGACCTTCTAAGATAGATAGCCCGTTCATGGCGATTACACGAATTAAACATTTACCAACTACTATTACGGTTGGGTATTGCACAGTCATCAGAAGGAATGTCAGTCTTCCAAACCATAATTCAACCTTCACATTTTTTTTTTAACCATCATCACTGTATTCTTTTGGCACACGCGCCTATAATTATCCACTTACCTTTAAAGTGTCGGCCACCTCTTTGGCCTTTCCTGATAGTAAAATTTCCTTACAGTCAATGTCATTTTAACCACCTCCAAATAAATTTTCTACCTTATTTCAATCACAGCTTATGTGAAGATGTTTTCCTTAAAATCTGATGAGTAAAAAAAAAATATCACCATTTTTCCATAAGTTATTGCCTCAATCTTTAGAGGTTAATCACTGTCACGACTGACTCTCAATCATACTTAGAACATCTTTTATCCTAGGCCCTAATTGCCCTGACAATTTCAACCTTTACTGGTTCGATCCATACTTTCTCGTGGTTTAACACGTGCCCCACTTGGCAACATCATAATTACGTCATATTTCCTTTATCAACATTTCTATTCTTGAGAATTTTGAATATTACCTTTCTCCTTGTAAAACCTCTAAGGTTATCCTTGAATCGTTCCTCCTGTATTCCCTAGATACAGGGCATATCAAAATACCATATACTAATACTAGAATCATTGTCTATATACTTTTGAAAAAAAATTCTCCACTGATTCTTTAAAGGTTGTTATTACCTTAATCCTTTCCAATTCATACTGTCAAATTTCATATTATCCCTATTAAGGATGAAATGCCAACCTGTATGCATTCCCCTAGGATTCATTTTAAGTTACCAATGTTCTATCCTTAATTCCACCTTTAAAAGGTACTTGCATCCTTCCATGGATAAATCAAGTCATATATCCGTGATAGATTATCTTATTCATCATTCCCATCTCGATAGTCTATACCTAACTTCATAATAGCATCCTTATTCAAATTAAGGTCAATCCATATGGCCTCCAAAAGATAACAATGGTCATCCGCTTTTCTTTCCTGATTTGGTAATGATAACATGGATGTTCTGGAAGATATTGGTCATGTTCAACATGAACTTCTTCTTAATAATTCCTTATTTACTTTTGTTGTTTATCTCAACAGTCACCTCAATGTTGGGATATCTTTCATACCTGGCGTCTCCCTTCCTGGGTATCAAGCCACCGGTCTTACACTTCCCATTCTTGAAGGTCACTTCCTTCATCCAATTTTCTTAATTTCTTACTTTCTTGTCTCCTCAGTCTATCCGCGTCTCATTATTTATCCTTCGAATTACCTCAAGGTTTCCTCGAATCCTCCCAACTTAAAGGGGATAAAATATACATAACTCTTATGCCTTCAACCATTAATTTTAACTCATGGTGAATCACCCTCATCCTGACGATTACATACTCTTCTATTTCTATTTCTACGAGTCTTTAGGGTTTCCTCATACCCAACTCCCTTATCATTCCTCAAACTCTCTTGCCTTTATATTCCTTTCTCTTATCGTTATTTCATGAACCAACACAACATAAGCATTGATTTCAAACATCCCGTCATTCTGGATTCGTGTCTTCAGAATGAATCTTGATAACTTTTACAACTTAGATTCATAATTCATCATACTCGTCTGCCTTTGTTCTGGCTCTAAAGCTTTTACACTATCTCCATAACCTTGGAAAGTACTTTCTTAAAACAATTGACTGAACTTAAATCAGTTTATTCTAACCTCTGGCTCCGTGCCTTTCTTGGTCTTTCACCAGCGGGTGGTCTCTCTCTTAGGAGGGTAAGTGACAAAATAGTCTTTTGTGGTTCATCAATCATTTAGAATCTCAAATGATTCCTCTATTTCCTTTAGCCAGGCTATTGCCTCGACTGGGTCAACCTGTTCCTTGGAACTCTGAGAGCTTAACGACTTAAAGGTCATGAAGAATTTCCTACCGCATTGTTTCCTCAAGGTGGTGGTTGGGAATAATAGTCTAAGTTCTTTTTAGACAGGTCCATGAATTGCCGTATAGGAGTACCGTCTTGGGTCTCCTTATCTCGCTCGACTTTTGTTTCCTCAGTCTAAATGTTTCTTCCTACTCCCCATACTTGGAGTCATCTTTTAATTTAAAATCTTCATTTTCCACTTTATTATTTTCCGGGTTCTTTATATCTTAATTGCGACCTCCCTGATTATCACGTTCAGGGTTTGCTCTAAATCTTATTCCTCAAACTAGCTTTCATCTAAGATTTCATCTTTAGGCTCTTGAACATTTGGAACCCAATTTCTATAGGAATGCCTCATTATTCCTTTATCATCTTTCTCGGTATTAATCTCATATCTATTTGTTGGCTCTCTGCCTTCATTCATCACTTTTACTGGCACAATATTTTCTTTTCCAATAATTCGGGCTGTATTGCAATCTCAACAGCTTTTCGGTACCGGCTCCGGTTACCTTCACTTCTATTTCCATTTTCTCAAAATCTCTTATAAACTCCCCAAAAGACATTATCATCTTGAGTCTCTCCTTTTTACTAAGGGCATCAGCCACCACATTGGCTTTCCCCCGAATGATAAAGAATCTCATAATCGTAATCCTTGATTAGCTCTAACCGCCTCCTCTGGCGTATGTTGAGCTCTTTCTACGCAAAAATGTACTAGAGCTCCTATGGTTTGTGTAAATCTTGCACTTCTCTCCATACAAGTAGTGCCTCCAATCTTTAGGGAAAAACTATTGCCACGAGCCCAAGCTCATGGGTGGGGATATCGAATTTTATACTTCCTTAATTGTCTTGACGCAGACGCGATTATCTTGCTGTGCTATATAAGAAGCACCCTAATTCCTTATGCGAAGCGTCACTTACAAATCACAAAATCTCCTTTTCCATCCGGCAACGCCATCATAGGGGTCGTCACCAATCTTTGCTTCAGTTCTTAAAATCTTTTCTCGTATTTCTCTGTCCATTCGAACTTCTCAGTCTTACGAGTAAGCCGCGTTAAAGGGGCTACTATCTTTACAACTTGAACGAACCTCCGGTAGTGACCGGCCAATCCTACCTCTGGTAGTTTCCCTAACCATGGTCATCAATTCCTCAGTGGTCCTTTATTCATTCTTGTCAGGATCCTCCATGGGATCCTCCTCAATAACTATCCCTTCTAGGACAACATCATCAACCGCTACATCCTCACTATCAACATCATCCGGTCCTGCATTAGGACACTCTATCGGATCCGCAATCCGATCTCCAATTAGTAATAAAATATCATCGCGATGTTGCTCCTCAACCTCAGGGTTCGGAGTCCCGCTACCATATACGATAACGAACTACGCTCCTATCACGATATTTATAAGGGTTCCCATAAGGGTTTTAACTGTCAGTGCTATGTTAGGTAGCCCGACTATGAACTTGGCAAGAGTTCTTATTATCTTAGTTAACTTATTATCTTAACGTCCCATCATCTCTGAGGTTTATAACGCTTAGCTCTGATACCATTTCTGTAACACCCCCAGATCCGGGGTCGGGGATCCGGGTCGTCACGGTCTTTCTTTCCACAATATCACTTCACTTAATTAATAATAAATAACCTTATGCTGTGACCCCACGCTAACACACACCACAACCCGTTATAGTCTCAGAGATGAAATTTAAATAAGTACAAGTCTTTGAATCCACAATTTAAAAGTTATTACAACCCGAAATGATTACTTGATAAATTTACAGTTAATTGCCATTATCTGCCACAAGTTATAATTATACATAATTGATTCTCAAAAGTAGATGGTCTGATCTACAATAGATCTACCTCTGCAGCTATAGCAGCTACAACATCAACGGGAAGACGCGGGACGCTTCCCACGCGCTTGCGCTGGGTCTGCTGGAGTCTGGCCATCTTTCCTAACTGTTGTTGTGTGATGAAGAAATAAAGCAAGGGTGAGCAGCAAGCCCACCAAAATAATATGTATAATGATTTACAATATATGAGCCTACTCATAATACTCATGAAAGTCTTGGTCAAAAGAAATGAACCAAGTTTGATATCTTAATGCGATGAAGTCGCAAAATATTCAGTATATATACATATATACTTTTCAAAATATTGGAAGTCCTCTTCCATGCATAATATACACAAAGTCCCAGTGTATAACTGTATATAAAAAAATATCGTTGCAAGGTGATCTCATATATCTAACCTTGTCTCAACGTTTTTCTGAAAATCTTTGTCATTCATAAGACAATTATTAATTAGATATAAGTTTAAAAGATGAAGTTACCAAATACTTCACTACACTTATATCATTCCCAAATACTACTTGAACTACCACCGTTCAAGTTATAATCAATTTCAAAAGTTCATCCCACTGATGAGACCACAAGATAAGACTTGAATAGATTCAATCTTTGAAATATTATTGAATGAAAAAGTTATGAGATACTTTATTTAGTCCCGATATATATATATCCACATACATATATCCCTTTAAACATTTCCTGGAACCTCTGTTATGCAAAGTATGAACAGAGTTTGAAACATCCAATGAATTTTGGAAAGGAAAAGAATTTTGGCATAAACCCGATATCCCGCTGATCAGGCAAAGATACCAATAAGTAACCTTTTCTACTAGTAGATGGACGAATTCCCCACTGGTCATCACCCTGGTCATAATTAAGACCTATGCTGGACTGCCACTCAGCCACTTATGCATTTGATGGACTCCCACTGAGCCACTTACACAATAATAGACCGTACCCCGGCCTGTCGCTTATGCCGACTCAATGAGAGGGGCTTACTTCCCGAACGTTGGGCAAGTAATCAATTCATTTACCAAATCTGCAACCTTGTTGCGAATATAAAATACACCACAGAGCCGGATTCCCCAGGTTTTGAGCGAGTATTTAAATCCCCTTAAAAAGGAAGATCTTAAATATAAAAATGAGTTTTGGGATCCGCTCTGACTTTTAAAAATCACTTTGAAGACTCGAAAACACTTTAAAGAGTGTTTGGAGTAAAGCTGATTTAATGAAGTAAATCAGTCCCCAGAATATTAGAAAATATCTGAATATTATTAATTAAATAATATTCCCATAAAGAATAATCTTTATAAAAAATAATTGAAGTAGAAGTATTAAAACTTATACTTGAAACGAGTATTAAATAACCAAAGATATACTTATATGAAAGTACTATCTTTATTTGAATAATCGAAAATAAGTTTGATTATTGACACCTTATTCTTTAATAAAATAAAGAATATACCTCAGCAAATAATCGGAGTCATAGATCCTCAAATGAATATTCAAATAATATTCATTAAATAATATAAACTGAGTCATAAGCCCTCGAATGAATATTCAAATAATATTCAATAAATAATATAAAAGAGTCATAAGCCCTCGAATGAATATTCAAATAATATTCAGATAAATAAATAAAAGGAGTCATAAGTCCTCGAATGAATATTCAAAATAATATTCATTAATAAAATAAAGTTAAAGTTATCGAATAAACCTTATTCGATTAATAGTTTGGAAAACTATAACCATATATATATAAATAAATATATATATATATATATATCCATATCCATATATACAAAATCTACTCGGGATCCTCGACTCCCGGTTTTAGAAAATATTTTCACCTTTGGGTCCCTATACTAAGGGTATATGCAAATTACCGCTATCCTCTAGCATAGGTATTATCAACTGAATCAATTGAATCAACAGATATATATCAAGATTACGAAACAGACATGCATATATACCATATCAGCATGCTCCAATATATCGCAAAATTTGCTAATAACAATCATGCACTTATCACAAGATAATGCATATACATATATTTACATCACAACAACAGTATAACGGGTAGAAAACTTGCCTGAGCGACTGGGGGTTACGAATGGCTCGGGACGAGTCTGGTAACCTATAAACAACAAGTAAGTTGGAATTAAACCAAAATCACTTGTAATTCTATACTTTAACTAACTTAGACTCTAACGCTTGTTTTGCGCTCACTGATTCGCTTAAGTCACTCGGGTACCCTCGGCTCCACCATTTTTAATAATTTAACCTTTACGAGTTTTAAAGCGATTCCTTCGCGAGTGACTTACCAACTGCCTAAAACACTTACCATAAATGTTTCATGCATTAATTAACCCTTTTTGGTCTTTAACCTACATTTCAAAGTAAGGCGAGGGAAAAGTTTCGTTCGTGAAACGCCGTTACTTGAAACGGTCGTTTCTCCTAAACCGTAAATCGGAATCGAACGAACTACATATCAAAACGAAGCTCGTAACATGAGCTATCTAAACATGGCAGTGGTCACAATTTAGCAGGGGGTTCTCGGGTCCTAATGCTATGCACAAAAACAGTCCAAAGAAAATCGGACGTTACGACGGCTATGTTTACGCGATTTCCCATTTTTTAAACTATCCACAATCAACACAAACCATCCTCAAATCCAACACACAACAAACACCCATCCTTATCACATCATAACAATCCCAACCAATTCAATTTTAATCATTCATACCTATGCTTAAACCTAACTTTAATCATGCTTAAGTTCTTTTAAATCAAAACCACAACAATTACCATTCCATTTCACTACCATACCAAATCTCAAACTCTAAATCATAACAACAAGCTACAATAACATCCTACTCATCAAAATCACCTTATAATATATATGAACCTAGGGTTTGGAAATGGTATACCTTCCTTGAAGTGGTGGGTTGAGCTAGGAAGCCTTAATAAGCTTGGAGAAGCCTTAGGGAAGCTTGGATCTTCAAGAAAAACAAGAAAAGTTCAAGTTAAAAACTTGAAAACACTATTCATTGTCTTCTTCATTGATTAAATGAAGAAGCTAGAGAAAGAATTAATGGCTTAAACTCATGATATAGCCATAACTAAGCATAAAGATGGTTAGGGAATTTTCTTACCAATTAAGGATGCTTGGATCTTGATTTTGGAAATTTTTTTCTTTGAAAAAAGCAAAAAGCCGAGAGCTAATATGAAGAACAATGCCTTGGCTGATTTTTTTTTGATTTTTGATGAAATGATTTGCTAGTTGGTTGGCTTGGTTTTGTTTTTGATTTAGCAAATTACCACCTTGCCCTTGAATTTGTGTGGTCCTAAATCAACCACACCTCCTTCCTTCCATGTCATGCTTATGTCACCCTTATGATGTCATCCTCCCTTCCTTGTCTCCTTTCTATTGGTTGGATGACATCACTCCCATTAATCCCTTTGATTAACTTCCTAATCGTTTGCCTAATGACCGCTGATCTGTTATACGGTTCGCTTAACTTTCGTTCTCGTTTATCGTTTGAAGGATCATACCCGGGATCTTATTACTTAGGTTCCCTTAACCTTTCTCAATACATTATATTCCTTTTTATGATCCTCCATTATAATCCTTTAATTTAAATCCTTTTTATCCTGTTACCTCATACTCAATTCTCTCCGTATCTTGTGGATTTCCGGGAAAAACCAAAGTGTTCGGAATTGGATTCTGACGATCTTTACATACACTTATATACTTCATAGAGTACTAATAATATCCCAGAATATCCATAACAGAACCCCTACATAGTGTGGCATGAAAAGTTTTCTTATTCAGCAAAAACACTATTCATAAGGGTTTCACAATTTTCCAAAAATTGGGGTTATTACAAAGATAATGACATGCATGTATGTATATAGGTAGATATCACAAAGTCTCACACAATCATGGTTCTTTAACCGAAAAAGAGCAAAGAACAAGTGAGAGATCGAAGGGAGAGTGTACCGAGAGAGAGAGGGAGAGAGAGAGAGAGAGAGAGAGAGAGAGAGAGAGAGAGAGAGGATTGAAAAAAATGAGAGAAAAGAAAGAGAAGAGAGAAGCTCGGGTGAAAAAGAAAGAAAAGATAGGGTGGGTGTGATTATATACTACCAAGAGAGGGGTAGTATGGTAATTGGGTTATCTTGTTTCTGATTTGCTTTTTATTCTTGAAAGAAAACAATTTTGATCTGCAAATATCTCTCTCGGAAAAGATGAATTTGATACGAATGATAATTTTAAAACGTAAATCTCGAAATTAGCTTTTTAACCATTACTCAAAATGGATTTTTGAGCGGACGATTGTTTTTATATGAATTTCGCAAGCTCGCTTTAATAATAACATTTTCCACATAAAATCAATTTGAAATGCAGGACCACCAAATAAATCTACTCATCATTTTTAAAAAGTCTCTAGGACCACTATGAAGATAACAGAACAAATCCCATGTTTTTATCTTACTCGGATGATTTTATAAAAATGCACGAAGATTAAATAAATCCTTACATAATTCTCTTAATTTCATAAAAATGTCACAGAGCACATAGTCATGCACACAGTCAAGCAATCACACATATACAATCACATAACGACTCAGGTCTGATCATAGAATTTATCCCTCTTTAATCTTTTATCCTTTTTACGCGTACCGGGTCACGTTCAGCCTGACGGCCCGACGCTCAGCGTTTCGATTACGCTTCTCATTATCATTATCAATCGACACGTCACTTAGGACGAAATACTTTATTTAAACATTTATTTCATTCAATCACACATAATTCACATTTTATATTCTTTAACTCCTTATTAGGACGGGTTCCGTTCTACCTGACGGCCCGACACCACAGCTTAACTTCTAAGCTGACTCTTTAAATTGGAACGTTTTGATTTACGCTCCTATATTCTAATATACAGAAAAGACAATTAATCAGCACTTAGTCACATAATTATAATCACATCACATAACACATACTTTATTGACTTAATTACGTCACAAAATTATCAGTCGTCACAGTAGTCTGGCTATCCGACGGATGCTGTTAGGCTTATCCGTCGGGATACAATCACTACTCGACGGATGATGAATATCTATCGGGATAGAAAAAATGAATGAGTTTGGAGTAGAGACTATTATAGACTATGTACAGATTGATGAAAATTTAGGCACAGATGTCTCAACAGACTCAGAAAGAAATGGCAAGTGAGCCAACAAATCATCTAAAAGATGATGCTCCCTTGCTTGGATTGTTGGCTTTTCCAAGAGAGTTAAAGATGAAGAATTTGGAAGTGATGTATTGATCATGTCAACATCCAGTGAGTTTGTGGGTGAATTTGGTGTTTCAAATGCTTCAATTGTTAAGGATTTTGGTTGTGACTCCACATTTATTGGAGCCACATCAATCTGACTTTGAGATGGTGCAGTGACTGGGTCTTTAGCTCCAGTTTGCACTGTGTATGTTCCCTGTGCATCTCCAAGGGTTTTTGATCTTTTCTTTCTAGCATAAGTCTGTGGTGAACTTGTGTCCCTAGCCCTCTTGATCTGTGCTCCTGGTTGGGAGCTTGTTTCAATAGTAACATCCTTTTGGGAGGATGAAACTAGAATTGAGCTTATTTCTTTATTAACAACCATAGTTTTTTTGGAAACTAGGGAGTGGCTAGGCTTAGGTACATTCATCTCACCAGCCTTATCCTTAGGGTTTCTTTGATTTTCACCATGTCCCTCACCTTGCTCATTCACATTCACACTCCCCTCTTTGTGTTTAGTAGATTTTGCAACTGATTTCTTTTAAAAGAAACCAGAGGGGGCTTTCTTAGTTTTGGGTTTAGCTTGGGTAGACATCTGTTGGGTCATTGACACAGATACCATTGCTCCACTTGAAGGCAAAGAAATGTGTGAGGTTGGAAGAGTGGAGACAGTGGTGCTTACCTCACTTACCTGAGGTCCCTCGATGATTTGAAAGTAATGGAGGGGCACCTCTTTGTGGTGATTTTCCCTGTTGAGATCAGCAATGACTCTCCTTTCTTGAACCCAACAATTTAGCTTGTTGGTTGGGTTCTCAACAGCAATGTTCTCAATAAGATGGTTAGCAAGCATCATAAAGAATCTAGCATAATAGACACTTTTACCTCTCTTATTAAGCTCTCCTAACTTATAACCTAACTCAAACAAGACCAAGTCACTGAAATTAAAGTTATTATCAGTAACTAGCATGTTAAGCATGGAAATGTTAACAGAGTTAAAATTGCTAATTTTACCAGAGAAAACTTTAGTTACCACATCACACAAATAACTCCATTCCTTTCTGAGACCTAACCTCCTAATTTTACTTAACTTAGAGGTAGAAAGTGCACAGCCCATGGAATTTAGCATGTTAACTATATCAGTGTCTGTGTGTGGAACAGTAGTAGTATTATCTGGAATTCTAAAGCATGTTTTGACAATGTCACTATAAATGCAAAAATGCTTACCTTTGAGAGTGAAAGTTATGGTCTTGTCAGTAGAGTTGTACACTGCAGTTATATCTCCTCCACAACTTCATAATAGATTGTGGGTGATTCCAGCATAGCATAACTGAGTTTACAGCTTTTCACAAAATCCATCATCTTGTGAAATTCTCCAGACTCAGGAATCTCCTTATTCACAAGTGCTGCAAAGTTGTTCTTTTTATAGATATATCCGGATTGAGACATGATTTTGACTACTGGTGCCATTGTTAGAGAATGAGAAATTTGCAGAGAGAATATTTGCTTTGGAAAAGAAAGGAAGTTAGAGCAATTGAATTGAGAATAATAAAATAGTAGAATAAAAATGAATTATGCTTTTATACTATCTCAGAAATAAACTGTCAAAATTAATAAAGTGAATTAAAGTAACCAATCAAAATAGCCCGAAATAACCGTTTAAAAATAAATAAACTGTAAAAAAATTATCATTTATCCGTCGTGTTATACTTACAGACTGTAAGTATACTCGATGGATAGTGTTCAAAGTTTTAACGACTCAGATTGAGGCAATTCGACGGATGAGGATAAATAAGTTATCCATCGGGTTATAAAATAATCCAGAAAAGTAATTGATTTTCTTGACAAATAGTGTTCCGACGGATGATCAAACTCGATGGATAATGAACATCCGTCGGGATGTAAATTTTGACTTAGCCAAAACTTCATCCAAAACAAAAAAAAATCAATTAAGTTTTTGGCTGCTTTTAAACTTGCAAAAATATCTGAAATGATTCAAGAATAATTAAGCATACCTAACTCACTTACCAACCTTGAAAAGGTGGATTCATCAAGTGGCTTGGTAAAGATATCTGCAAGCTGCTTTTCACTTGGAACAAAGTGAAGTTCCACAGTTACATTCATCACATGTTCCCTTATGAAGTGGTACTTGATGTCTATGTGTTTTGTTCTTAAATGTTGCACTGGATTTTCAGTGATGGCAATTGCACTTGTGTTATCACAGAAAATGGGAATTATGTCCATTTGTAGACCATAGTCCAATAATTGGTTTTTCATCCACAAAATCTGTGCACAGCAACTTCCAGCAGCAATATATTTGGCTTCGGTTGTGGAAGTAGAAACTGAATTTTGCTTTTAACTGAACCAGGACACAAGCTTGTTCCCTAGAAATTGATAGGTTCATGTTGTACTTTTTATGTCTATTTTACAACCTGCATAATCTGCATCTGAATAACCAGTTAGATCGAAACCATAATCTCTAGGGTACCAAATGCCAAGTTTTGGTGTACCCTTGAGATATCTGAAAATTCACTTAATAGCTACTAAGTGAGATTCTCTAGGATTAGCCTGAAATCTATCTAAAAGATAAGTAGCAAACATTATATATGGCCTACTAGCTGTCAAGTACAGAATTGAGCCAACCATGCCCCTGTAGCTTGAAATATCCATAGACTTTTCAGTAGTGTTTAATTCAAGCTTAGTTGCAGTGGCCATGAGAGTTTTTACAGATGTGCAATCCATTAGATCAAACTTCTTTACAAGATCATGAATATATTTAGTTTGACTAATGAATATTCCACCACTAACTTTCTTAACTTGTAAACCAAGAAAGTAAGTTATTTCTCCCATCATGCTCATTTCATACTTACTTTGCATCAATTTGGCAAACTTTTTACAAAGTTTTTCATCTGTAGATCCAAATATAATATCATCTACATAAATTTGAACAATTATACTAGAGCCATTAACATTTCTAAAGAATAAAGTTTTATCAACAGTACCTCTTCTGAAGTGATTTTCCAAAAGAAACTTTGATAAAGTGTCATACCAGACTCTAGGTGCTTGCTTCAGTCCATAAAGTGCTTTCAAAAGATAGTAGACATATCCTGGAAAATTTGGATCTTCAAAACCAGGAGGTTGACTGACATAGACTTCCTCCTCCAAATCTCCATTCAGAAAGGAACTTTTGACATCCATTTGATAGACCTTGAAGTTGGCATGGGCTGCATAGGCTAAGAAAATTTTGATGGCTTCAAGTCTTGCAACAGGAGCAAAGGTTTCATCAAAATCTATTCCTTCTTGTTGACAGTAGCCCTTGGCAACCAATCTAACTTTGTTCCTAACCACTATCTTGTTTCTGAATACCCACTTGGTGTCAATTGAATTCTTTCCTTTAGGTTTGGGTACCAGCTTCCATACCTTGTTCCTTTCAAATATGTTTAGCTCCTCCTGTATAGCTAAAATCCAATCAGGATCCAACAAAGCTTCTTCTACCTTCTTTGGTTCTTCCTTAGATAGGAAGATGCTATATAGACATTCTTCTTGAGTTGCTCTTCTTGTCTGAGCTCTAGAAGATGCATCACCAATGATGAGCTCAAAAGGGTGATCTTTAGTCCATTTCCTTTGTTGAGATAGATTAGCTCTAGATGAAGAGGCATCATTGTTGTCTTGATGTGTGACTGAGTTTTGATTATGAGAAACTCCCCTGAGTTTTTGAATCTTTGATTTGAGAGAGGAGAACTTTCTGTAGGTGATCTACTCTGACCTTCAGCTTCTCTTAATGTTCCGACGTATGATGCACTTTGTGTCCCGACGGATGAAGCTGGTTGTCTCCCGACGGATAAGGGAGATTGTCTCCTGACGGATGAAGCATTTTGTAACTCGACAAATGTTGAATTATGTGTTTCATTAGTTGTAAATTTTTCTGCATTATACTTATTCACTGTCTCTTGATCACTTTCTTCATCACTGTCATCATTAACCATCTCCACATTATCAAACTTGAGGCTTTTATGGAAATCTCCATCTTGCAGTCCTTCAATCTTTTTGTCATCAAACACAACATGTATTGATTCCATAACAATGTTGGTTCTTAGATTGTAGATTCTATATGACTCTCCCACAGCATATCCAACAAAAATTCCTTCATCTGCTTTAGCATCAAACTTCCCATGTTGATCAGTTTGATTCCTCAAGATATAACATTTACAGCAAAGACATGAAGAAAATTTAGAGTTGGCTTCCTATTCTTGAACAGTTGATAGGGTGTCATGCACTTTTCTTTATTAACCAAAGAAATATTCTAAGTGTAGCATGCCGTATTCACAGCTACAGCCCAAAAATATGTTGGTAACTTTGAATCTTCAAGCATTGTTCTTGCAGCTTCAATAAGAGATCTGTTCTTTCATTCCACTACTCCATTTTGTTGTGGATTTATTGCTGCGGAAAACTCATGCATAATCCCGTTCTCTTCACAGAAGGATCTTATCACAGAATTCTTGAACTCAGTTCCATTGTCACTCCTGATTCTTCTTACTTCAAAATCAGGATGATTGTTGACTTGCCTTATGTGATTGATGATGATTTCACTAGCTTCATCTTTAGACTTTAGGAAATATGTCCAAGAGAAATTGAGAAATTATCCACAATTACTAGGCAAAATCTTTTCCTTGAGATAGACAACATATTGACTGGTCCAAACAAATCCATGTGTAACAATTTCAAAGGTTCATCAATTATTGAATCAAGCTTCTTTCTAAATGATGCTTTAATCTGCTTTCCTTTCTGGAAGGCATCACATAATCCATCCTTAGTGAACTCCACTTGAGGAAAACCTCTTACCAGCTCTTTCTTGATAAGCTCATTCATGGTCTTGAAGTTTAGATCGGACATCTTCTTGTGTCATAGCCAACTTTCATCTTGACTTGCTTTACCGAGAAGACAAGTGACAGATTTTGCATTAGATGAGTTGAAGTCAGCTAGATACACAGTTTCTTTTCTCACTCCAGTGAGAACCACTTTGTTGCTCCTTTTATTTGTCACAACACAGGCTTCTGAATTGAAAGTTACTGAATTGCCCTTATCATAAAGCTGGCTGATATTCAACAAATTGTGCTTGAGACCATCTACTAGGGCAACCTCTTCAATGATGATATTGTCTTTTGAAATCAAGCCATATCCCACAGTATAACCCTTGTTGTCATCTCCAAAAGTAATACTTGGGCCAGCTCTTTCTTTGAACTCTGTGAGCAGGGTAGAATATCCAGTCATGTGCCTTGAGCAACCACTATCCAGATAACAAAGATTCTTTCTGTTTCCCTATACACATCAAAATCAAATCAATTTAATTTTGGTACCCAAGTTTCCTTGGGTCCTGCCTTGTTAGCTTTCTTCTTTGGTTTCTTAGGTTGAATTTCATTTGACTTGGAAATTTCTGATTCATCCTTAGTCATTTGAGTTGGACCTTTGAAACCAGTCATTAGAACAGAATTATCATGCACATTTTGATTAACAGGAAAAGGCATGTTATTTGCAAACATGTTATTTCAGTAAGGCATGCTAAATGGCATTTGAGGCATACTAAATGCAGCATAATAAGGTTTAGGTGCAAATGGCATATTAGTAAATTGTGCATTCATATTCTGAGTAGACATAACATTCATAGGCATGGTAGGCATAGCATTCATGTTGGAAAAAGAGGGAAGTGTAAACATAGTAGTAGGCATGGCAAGTTTGCAATTAACAGACAAGTGATTAACACTACCACACTTAACACAGATTTTTCTTGGTGCATATTTATCAAGTGTGTAGTTGTTATGCTTGTTAATTCCTACTTTCCCATTTCTATTGGTTTTCTTTTTAGTTTCCGTTTTAACCTCAATCTTTTCTAATCTGTCATTCAATTGCTTGATGGATAGATGACCAACATTAACTTTCCTCTCCTTTTTAACTTGACTAGATTCTCCTGGAATAAAGTTCTTAAAAACTGATCCATATTTCTCAGTTAACTTAGCTAGTTTATCTTTGCTAATAGGTTTACTCACAGCCGACGGATGTGGCTCTTTGTCACTCGACGGGTAATCCTTCTGATTATCCGACGGATGATTTTCATCATCCGTCGAGTCCACATCTGTCAATAATCCTTCAACCAAATTGTATTTAAGCTTCTCTTTACTCTTCTTCCAGGCTGCATCACAAAAGGACTCAATACATTGAACCTTAGTGATTTGAGCATGGACATCTCTGGATGATTTCCATGTTTTAATCACTTATGTTCTCGTTCAAGCTGCTTCTTTAAAATCTCTTCTTTCTTCAAGGACTAAGTTAATTCATCCTTAGCAATCTTACACTCAATTCTCAATTTTTCAAATTCAATAAACTGAGACTCTAGCACATTATTCTTCTCACTTAAAAATAAATTGTTTTCTTTAATTTTAGCATTTTCCTTAGTGAGGGACTTAAGTGTAACACGCAAGTGATATAATTCTGTGGACATGTCATTTATGGCATCATTACACTCAGTTTTAGATAAATGTGCTAGGTTAGTGGTGATTACCTGATTACTTGAAGAACTTGTTTCTGTTTCATCGGACTTGGCCATCAGGGCTAGATTGACATAGTTTGTTTCTTCATCTTCATCCAAACCATCTGCAGCCCAGTCATTTTCCTGTGTGATGAAAGCCCTTTCCTTTTGTTTGGGCAACTCAAAGTATTTCTGTTTATAATCAACAGGCTCAAACTTCTTCTTGCTAGAATCAGACTTTCTACATTCACTTGCAAAATGCCCTGCCAAGCCACATTTGAAACATTTGAATTTGGATTTATCCACCATGTTTCTACTTGGCTTGGCTGCTCCAAAATTTTTTTTGAATTTGAGCTTGGAAAATCTTCTGAATAGGAATTCTAGATGTTCATCAATATCATCCATGTCATCTTGGCTCAAGTGATCTTCATTTTTAGCTACTAACCATTTGCCCTTGCTTTCACAGACCTTTGATGTAGACTCAACAGCTTCTACCTTCATCTCTTTCTCTTTCTCTAACTCAGTAACCAGTGTTATGGACCCTCCTTTCTTCCTTCCTTTCTCCATCCTCTTATCTTGCTCTATTTCAAGCTCATATGTTTTCAGGATGCCATACAGTCTTTCCAAGATAAACTCCTTGTAATCATGTGAATTTCTTAATGAGACTGTCATTGGCTTCCACTCTTTTGGAAGAGATCTAAGGAACTTGAGGTTAGAGTCTTTTGTTTGATAGACTCTTCCATGCAACTTTAGAGCATTTAGTAGCATTTTAAATCTACTAAAAATATCAGTGAGAGACTCACTACCTTCACAATGGAAGTGCTCATATTGCTGAATTAGCAGCTGCATCTTATTCTCCCTTACTTGCTCAGTACCATCACAAATAATCTGGATTGTGTCCCAAACCTCTTCGGCTATTTTGTAGTTAATGATGTTATCAAACATGTCACCATCAACTCCATTGAACAATATATTCATGGCCTTCTTGTCTTTCCTGACTTGCTCAATATCAGGATCTGACCATTCATGCCTAGGTTTGTGAACAAATGGTTCATTGCCAGTTGCAGCTATCATTGGTACATGAGCACCTCTCTCTACGCAATCCACATAGGCCTCATCTTGAGAAAGAAGATGTAGGTGCATTTTTACCTTCCAGTGGTGATAATTATCCTTGTCCAGAAATGGGATTTTGACTCCAACATCCTTCTTGTTCATCTTACTGTTTGTTGTGATCTTTACACTCTTTGTACTTTAAGAGCTTGCTCTGATACCAATCGTTATTCCCTAACAATATAACAAGAATTACAGAAACGGGGGTTGAATGTAATTCTGGCTACTTTTTCAAGATTTTAAAACCGTTCTAACTCGATAAATATATGAGTGTTGGATTTGAAGAGTGCGGAATAAAAGAGTTATATAAATCAAAACACAAAGTAATAAAACCACAAGCTTTTAAAACTTTCTGGTGGATTTGAAATTATCCACCAAATATATATATATATATATATATATATATATATATCGAATGAGAACCATGTGAAGCTTGAATAGCTCACAGCTGCTTACAAGTAGAACAAACAAACTACAGAGAAATTCTTGACAAGTACAGCTTTTTCTATCTCTCTTAAAAAATGTGTTTGCTTAGTTAAATGTTCTACTAGCTACACTTGGTTTATATATCACCAAGTTTACATGACAATAAGACAAGATAATAAAACAAACATATCTAGTCTAACTCCATGCTACTTCACTACTCTATTCCAGCATCTTTGAATATCTTCACAATTGCATGGAAATGGTAATGCTTCTTTGTTCTCAAATTCCTGCTTAACAGGCTTTCACATTCCTTTTGAAAACACCCAACGCATGTGACTGTGTTGTCACTATCAACAGATATTTAAATTTGATCATCCGTCGGGTACAAGCTTGTTATCCGTCGGGTAGCTTTGTTGATCATCCGTCGGGTAGCTATTTGTCACTTAACTCCATTTCACTTATACATAATTACAAGACATCTTATATTTACAATTAATCAACCTATTCTGCATATCCACTAGTAGTCAACATGACTCATATACTCCTATAGAATCTATACAAAGTTGTTTGCAGAAATGTGCTACAATACTTACTTGTTACATAAGCTACTCACCCGGTGGATGTCACATTATCATCCGTCGGGACTATATTAAATCATCCGCTAGGACTATATTTGATCATCCGTCGAGTGCTACAAAATACACTAAGTTAAATCTACTATGGTGTTTTGTTTAATTTATCATCAAGTTCACAACATATTCCTAACACCCAAGATTCGCGCACACCCCCGCGCACGTAGGTGTTGGAGCAATACATAAGTAACACATTTGAACACTACATATGTGTTTTACTATATAAAGCTATGCATTCTCCTTTGCAAATTCAATGTGGGACTTTCATTATTCTACACAAATTTCCACAACTAAGGGACTAACTTTGGATGGTCATATCTCATCCATCTCGTAGTCATTTTGAGTGATTCAAAGTGCCTCGGAAAGCTCTCCCGGAGGAGAACACGTTCCAAGTGTCACTTGTCGCATGCACGTGACATTCGTCCACTCAAACTGTGGCTTAAATTGACTCGACAATGTGAAACTACTACCCACATTTTCCAAAATCCCCTACATGGATGAGATTGACATTTCAGTAGCACACACCAGATAGACAGACATGGGGTTTGACTTGGTGATAGTTTTTTCGATCAGATATTGCATACGATAGGTAGAGAATGCTCCTTGAACCTTCGCTCGAATAAGCATACCGACTTTACTGGTAGACAGACATGCTTGTCCTTGAACTGTTCGACCGTTTGTGTAAACGGTGATATACTAATCACTATATCCTTCTTGACTCGTTCAGTTCTCATGAGTATGTCTATTTTGGCCATGGAACATCGTTCTGGTTCTTCAGGAGTTTCTAAAGAATTGTGCCTCACAATTCTCCTTTGAAGCGGCCCCACTTCTCTCCCACATAGATGATCTTTATCTTATAGAGTAACCCGCATTTACTCAACTGAATTCCATGCGTTCACTCCTGAACTCAATGTATTCCTTAAAAGATCATTAAAAGCTCAAAGGCTTAACCTCGTACCATACGGGTCTCACTGTTTTCTCATCATAGGAACAGGCCAGGGGTTTCCCCCACAATGATTTGGTCATCATGATTTCGTTGGCCCATTGAACCAGGTTCTTGGGATCTCCAGTCAGCATTGGTTGGGTGTCCACCATGACGCCGTTAAGAAACAGGCTTAAGGCCCATCCCTCTCGATGAATTATCAACCACTTCTCTAGATAACCCTTTGGTTAGCGGATCCGCGATATTATCCTTTGACGGTATATAGTCAATAGTGATAATTCTGGTTGATATCAATTGTCTAATGGAACTATGTCATCGTCGTATATGACGAGACTTTCCATTATACATCGTGCTCTGTGCTCTACCAATAACGGATTGACTATCACAGTGTATCCCTATTGCAGTCACAGGCTTTGGCCATCTTGGAATATCCTCTAAAAATTGGCATAGATATTCAGCCTCTTCGGTGCATTTATCTAGTGCCACAAACTCAGCTTCCATTATGGAATGAGTTATCACAGTTTGCTTTGAGGATTTCCATGAGATTGTCGTGTCAGCTAGTGTAAACACATAGCCAATCGTAGACTTTAGAGCCTTCTTACCAGATATCCAGTTCGCTTAAGTATATCCCTCTAATACTGCTGAATATCTTCCATAGTGTAGTCCATATTATCGAATTCATCTCAAGTACCTCAATACCCTTATGATCGCTTTCCAGTGACAGTTCCCAGATTACTCGTAAACCTACTCAATTTTGTTGATTAAGTATGCAATGTATGGTCTTGTACAACTCATTAGGTACATCAGACTTCCAATTATCCTCGAGTATTCCAACTGGGAAACAGCTATACCTTTGTTCTTGGATAGATGTAAAGTCATATCCACAGGTATCCTAGCTTTCTCAAGGTCATCCTTAAGAAACTTCTCAAGGATCTTGTCAACATAATGAGGTTGATTCAGTGCGATTCCTTTTGATGTTCTAGAAATTTGGATTCCTAGAATCACATTTGCTAGTCCCGTGTCTTTCATGTCAAATCTTGCCTTTAGCATGTCCTTTGTAGAATTGATCACTTTATCATTGCTTCCGGCAATAAGTAGATCGTCTACATACAATGTCATCATGACATAACCATTGTCATTGTCCTTGACATAACTGCTTTCATTATCTTTGTAAAAGGCACAACTATCACATTCATTGATCTTGAAGCCATTGTCCAGCACGACCTCATCAAATTTCTCATGCCATTTCATAGGCGCTTATTTCAAGCCATACGGTGACTTCACTAATCTACAGACTTTCCTCTCTTGACCCAGGACAACGAATCCTTTAGGTTGTTCCATATAGATTTCCTCATCTATATCTCCATTTAGGAAAGCTGTTTTCACATCCATTTGATGTACTACTAAATTTCGCATTACAGCGATAGCAAACATCATCCTTATAGATGTTATTCTCATTACTGGAGAATATGTGTCAAAGTAGTCAAGACCTTTCTATTGCTTGTATTCTTTAATTACAAGTCTGGCCTTGTACTTGTCGATAGTACCATCAATTTTCAACTTCTTCTTGAAAACCCACTTGCTGCCTAACGGTTTACAACCATTTAGAAAATCAACTAATTCCCAAGTATGATTCTGCAAAATTGAATCAACTTCATTTTTAATGGCCACTTTCCATATGGGGCCATCGGGTGAGGTAACCGCTTCCTTAGAGGTTTTCGGGTCACCTTCCTCGAGCAAATATGTCATAAAGTTAGACCCATAAAATTTCTCCGTACGTTGTCTTTTTCTCCTTCTCAGTTCTCACTACCCCACATTTTTGTCCTCACTCTCTTTACTCATTGTCCTCAATAGACTCATGAGGTCGTTCAGACGTTGTAGGAGGTTCGTTTCCTGGATTGCAAGGAAACGTCATCTCAAAAAATGAGGCATTCCTAGATTCTATAATCATATTCTTCTAAATTTCAGGAATCTTGGAATCATATACGAGAAACTGATATGCAGTGTTATGTGGTGGATATCCGATAAAGATATAATCCACAGTCTTTGGACCAATCTTTACCTTCTTAGGTGTAGGGACTAGTACCTTTTCTAGGCACCCCCATATTTTCAGGTGTTGGTAGCTTGGTTTCTTTTTCTTTCACATTTTATAAGGACTTACATCCTTATTCTTGCGCACAGTAATATTTAAAATATTATTCGAGCTTAAGATGGCTTCCCCCCACATCGACTGCGGAAGTCCAAATTTTAGCAACATCGCATATATCATTTCTTTGAGAGTGCAATTCTTCCTTTCAACCACTCCATTTGACTGAGGGGAGTATGGTGCAGTGACCTCATGGATTATATTATATTGTGAACAGAATTCCCCAAAGGGTTCAACATATTCACATCCACGATCACTTCGTATCATTTTGATTTTCTCAGTTTGTTGTGTCTCAACTTCTTCCTTATAGATTTTAAATTTATCTATAGCTTCGTCTTTGCTTTTCAGCAAATATACATGATAGTATTTTGTACAATCATCTATGAATGTAATAAAATACTTATTTCCTCCTCTAGTTGGAGTGATTTTAAATCACATATATCGCTATGTGTTAGGTCTAGCACTTTGGTGTTTCTTTCCACACGTTTAAATGATGATCTCGTAAATTTTGCCTCAACACAAGTCTGACACTTATGTTTTGTATCAATTGTTAATTTTGGTATGTATTCTTTTACACTCAACCTTCGTAAAGTGTCATAATTAACATGTCCTAATCTAGCATGCCATAAATTAGGAGACTCAAGCAAGTAAGCAGAAGAATTCTTCATTTCATTATCAATCTTAATAGACATAACATTGAGCTTAAATAGCTCATCAGTTACATAGCCCTTGCCTACAAACATACCAGTCTTAGACAAAACAACTTTATCTGACTCAATTACAATATGAAAGCCATGCTTATTCAACAAAGAACCAGACACAAGGTTTTTGCGAATAGAAGGCACATACAATACATTCTTTAAAGTCAGATTCTTCCCAGAGGTCATCTTCAGAATCACCGTGCCTTCACCTTCAATGGTAGAAGTCACTGAATTCCCCATGTAAAGCTTCTCACCAGCATCGGAAGCCTTAAGGCTAGAGAAAATTGCATTGTCTGAGCAAACATGCCTAGTAGCACCAGTATCACAACTCACGCGGATTAGAGCCGACCAGGTTCACTTCAGAGACCGTAGCACAGAGGTCTATGTCACCCATCTCCTTGGACATGTGATCGATCATGTTTGCTTCTTTCTTCTTATTGGCCTTTTTGAGCTTCTTGCAATCAAAAGACCTATGACCCACTTTATCACAGTTGTAGCACTTCCCTTGGAATTTCAATTTTGAAATCCCTCCCTTGGGTACCAGTTTTTCCCCATTACCAGAAGTGGCCTTCTTTGTCTTGGAGCTTTCAACGTGCTCCACCATGTTTTCCTTCTCAGTAGCAACATTCGTCTTTTTCTCAGATCCTCTGTTGTCTTCTTCAATACGAAGTCTAAGGATCAAGTCCTCCATGGTCATCTCATTTCGCTTATGCTTAAGGTAGTTCTTGAACATTTTCCATGCAGGTGGCAGCTTTTCAATCACAGCAGCAACTTGAAAAGATTCACAAATGATCATTCCTTCAGCATGAATTTTATGAATGATCACCTGCAGTTCTTGCATCTGATTGACTACAGTCTTAGAATCCGTCATCTTATAGTCAAGAAAAAGGCCAATAATCCACTTTTTTTGCCCCAGCGTCCTCGGTTTTATACTTATGGTCAAGTGACTCCCATAAGGCCTTAACTGTTGGCTTCGAGCTATACACATTATATAACGAGTCATCCAAAAAATTCGGCACATAATTCTGACATATATAATCGGACTGCTTCCAAGCATCCACAGCATACAAAGTCTGCGTGTTGCTCTCACCAGTGAGTAATGGTACCTCTTCCTTCAAGAAGCGATCCAGATGCAACGTGGTCAGATAGAAGTGCATCTTTTGCTGCCAATGTTTGAAGTTCGTTCCGTTGAACTTTTCAGGTTTCTCAGCGTGTGCAGCAGGCACAGTTGGCATAACAGGTGCAGCAGGCACCGCATGTGTGACAGATGGTACGTGCGTCTGTACTACAGGTGTATGCATACCACTAGGCACCGCATGTATAATCAGAGGAGTGAATCCTGCCGATATCTATCCAAGAGGCTCACTAAACTGTCCAATGACAGTGTGTCCCACAGGCACATGTCCCGAAGGCACATGTCCAATAGGTGTCTGACCCCCATCAGATACTATGATATGTGCGTTAGGGTTAGTCGCCTGCTGGTGAACCCCATCAGATCCAGCGATCTGTGTGTTGGGATCAACCGTCATGTTCATCGTATTTTTCACAGTGTTATCTTCCATAGATCTGTTACTCAACAAATTAGGCAGAGGAAGATATTTTAGTCATATATATAAAAATTAATAGCTTTAAGATTGTGAACCATAATCTACGATTAATACATATAAAATATACGAATAACAGAAAGAACAATAAAAGGATATATAAGGAGAAGTTCTCGAGTCCAACGTATAACTGTCTCCTTAAAGCTATTACGGCCCTCACCGTTTGTGCGAGTCGTTAGCCTCCCAGGATAAAACGAGAAAACGGTGTTGCTACACGAACAGCACCTTCGGAGAACAAGAACAGAGTAAGAAACTATCACCGGAAGAGAAGAGGCTTTATGTGTAGGAGGCGGCTGTGTAATATATTTCGAATCAATAATAAACCCTAAACCTGATAATGATAATATATAGGCTCGGGTGAAACGTGTGCGCTACTTTACGCCTAATTAAATAAAACGCGTTAAATAATAATCAAATCCGTAATTGAATCAGAATTATTATTACGCCAAATCAATTATAATAATTCATAATAAAAAACAAATTAAGAATTTAAGAGCCCAAGCCCAGTGAAAATTAAATTTAGCAAAACTAGTTTGTAATTATTCGGGCCAATTTTCTGCTACATTCGTGTCTGCACGTCGCACACGCGGGCAAGCTCGAAAGCTTCGCAAGCCTCGGATTGCCCCTCAAAAGCCCAAGATTCGCACCCCCCTGCGCACACGTAGGTGTTGGAGCAATACATAAGTAACACATTTGAACACTACATAAGTGTTTTACTATATAAAGTTATGCATTCTCCTTTGTAAATTCAATGTGGGACTTTCATTATTCTACACAAATTTCAACAACTAAGGGACTAACTTTGGATGATCATATCTTATCCATCTCTTAGTCATTTTGAGTGATTCAAAGTGCCTCGGAAAGCTCTCCCGGAGGAGAACACGTTCCAAGTGTCACTTGTCACGTGCACGCGACATTCGTCCACTCAAATTATGGCTCAAATTGACTCGACAATGTGGGACTATTACCCACATTTTCCAATAAAATATACCAAAATTATAAATTATAGTGTTTAGCGTATATATACAGGCACAAACTAGATAAATTTATGAATTAAACATACTAATCTCGTTATATTTGGAAACTTAAGGCAGGTGACCCCTTTAAATCCGTTGGATCTGCCTCTGACCCTATCGGGACCCCTTATATCCGCCTCTCAAGCGACGTGATTACACATGTTAATCATGCATGCCTAACATACTTTTTGTATATTTTTTTCGCACGCGCAGGGGTAGGATGCGTGTTCATGCGCTACGCTCAATGTTCAAATGCGTGTACCACTGTGATTTGAGGACACAAAGATGTATACTGCACATTAGCCGATACATGCATGAACAGCTTTTTGATTTCAAACGCATGTATCGGCCAGAGCACTTATATTATATTCTTAAGTCCTATTTATTTTTACACACTTTTTTTTGAATGTCTCATTCATTTTTATATATTTCAAAATTTATTAAAAGTGGTAAAGTTTTATAATATAAAAGTAAATATACCCTACTTATAATTACTATTTATTCCACTACACTCACTTTATATATTTAAATCTTGATCGGTCCCACCACTTTACCCACTTTTTATATTTTTTCTCACAAAATTATATTTTTTCTTAAACTTCATGTACAAACCAAACGTATATAATTCAACGAGACGGGGGCAGTACTATATAAAAATTACAAACAACAGAAAGCATCACCTTAAGAGCAAGTCCAATACATAGCTATATTTAGAGCAAGTTCAACAGTGTCCTAGTAATTTACGTATAAATGTTGTAAAATATTAACTCATGGTGATTTAAGACATGATTTTGAATTTCAACTCCAACAATCTTCAATCCTTATTATTAAAATAATAATAAATTTGAATGAGTTATGAAAGGTAAAGAGAGAAAAGAACTAAAAAGAAGAGAGAGAAATCAATTTTTTATTGATAAAAGTGATATAAGGAATGACTTGTGATTCCTAAGAGTAAGTCCGACAGGTACCCAATATGATGTCATAACTCAATGAAACGGAGGCAGTACTGTTCAAAAATTACAAACAATAGAAAGCATCACCTTAAGAGCAAGTCCAATGCATAGCTATATTTAGAGCAAGTTCAACAATGTCCTAGTAATTTACTTATAAATGTTGTAAAATATTAACTCTTAGTAATTTAAGACATGATTTTGAATTTCAACTTCAACAATGATCCTTATCTTTATTCCTTATTATTAAAATAATAATAAATTCAAATGAGATATGAAAGGAAGATAGAGAAAAGAACTAAAAAGAAGAGAGAGAAATCAATTTTTTATTGATAAAAATGATATAAGGAATAACTTGTGATTCCTAACAGCAAGTCCAACAGGTACCCAATATGATATCATAACTCAAAATATATGGCATTTGACAAAAAAAAGTTATTTCAACAATGTCATGGTGATTTATATCACTGGGACAACCTAGTTGCGCGTTATTTTTAAGACACATCTTTCATTGTCTTAACTTATATTTTATAGGGGTAAAGAGTTTCTACCTGACACTATAGAAATGTTACTACCCCAGCACCACTAATACTATATCATTTTATTAAAAAACACAAAACTACACTACATATCAAAGATAAACAAAGATGGTCATTTGACAAGTTACATTATTGGGAAACATGGAGTTGATAAGTCTTTCTGGTAAACAGTCGAGTACGATGCATCTATAGACCTAAATGTGACATGTAGTTGTGCTAAATTTGAGACGCATAGGATTTTATGCAAACATATTTTGTACTTAATGAGAAAAAAGAAGTTGGATGCAATTCCTCTTCACTATATTTTACATAGATGGACTATAGAAGCTAGATTTAAAGTGGACAGTGTTCAACAAAGTGTTTCTACTAGCAAGTGATCATACTGTTTCTCGGATGAAAATATGGTCTATTTGAACAAAATTTAGTCATGTACTAGACAACGCCAGAGATTTCCCGACTGATGTTGATGAACTTGATTCCTACCTTGATAAGATTTTGGAGAAACAACATACAAGGATATCAAATAGTATTGATAATTCAAAAGACATCACAAACCTGACAGGTGCTGAGACAAATATAATCAATTTGAATGATTTACAACCTCATATAACAATTTGTGATCCTTCAACTAGCACGAAGCATAAGGGACGTCCAAAAGTTGCTACCAAGAAAAAATCTGGATTGGAATTGGCTGTGGAAGTAAAAAAAAGAGCTTGTAGTTCATGTGGTCAAACAGGACATTATAGAATGGATGTTATAAGCACAAGGTTAAAACATTATTATTGTTTTCTGATTTATACGGCAAGACTAGCAATGAATGCTAATAATTCGTACTCATTTTTTTTTATTTTAGGTGAATGGAGAAGATGTATCCCAAACTATAAAGAATGTCTTAACTTAAATGTCGAAGTATGAATGAATTATCTTTAGCTTTGCTTTTCTTGTTGGATATTTTTGGCTCATTCTTTATCTTCATTGGACCAACTGAGATGTTTATGATATGTATTTAGACATTTTTTACCTGCTTGTGGTTATGGAGGACTGTAGATGAATAAAAATAGTATCAATATGTAATTGGGATGAAATTTATTAATTTTATGTGGTAGAGAATTGATATTTCTTTTCAAATTTTGTTTAGCTATTTATTATTATTCTATGTACCTGCAAGATAATAGTTCAGAAAAATGCTAATGTTAGTTGTCTGGCTGAGGTTTATTGTTTTATTGTTTGCTATATAGTTTTACATTGTAAAATATGAGAAATTTGTATCACATATATCCACATGGTTTAGGGTATGGTATTCGGATTGGAGAGGCGGTAGATATTTTTCAGAGTTCTTTTCTATATACTCTGAGTTTGATGTGGTGGTGTATTGGGTTCCAGTTGAGAGATGATTTTCATTGCACCATTATTTTGTCTCATTTGTAAAGAGTTCTGCAATCTCTACGGCTACCTGCACCTTCTGCACCTGTACCCTTCTAAAAGGGTTGTCTCTCTCCCTTGAGCACCACCTTGTGATTTGATTACTGATTTTGCTTTTACTGGTTTGGGAGAAAAGAATTTAGAAGTGGTATTACTTTTGCGTGTAAAATTTAGATAATCTCCCAAAATTGTAGATTGTTTCTTTTATGTACTTACAATGAATATATCATATTTGGAGGATATTGTATAAGTTTTGAGAAGGAGTCTGAGTTAAATAATAGCTTAATATAGAAGTAGTTTGTTGAAAACTTACACTCAAGTGTTTGATTTTTCTTTTTGCTTCAAATATAGATACTCTGACCTTTAAACAGGTGCAGTTCATTTTGGATGTAAAACTCATATTTGGTTGAGATGGTGTTATGTGAGGGGTTGCATGATGCCAACAAAGTTGAAATGGTAAAAACTAAAAATCAGAGGCACGTGACATGTGATATGTAGTGTAATTTTGTGTTTTTTTAGTAGTGCTGGGGTAGGACATTTCTACAGTGTGATGCTGGGGTAGGAATATTTTTATGGTATTAGGTAGAAACTCTTTACCCATTTTATAATAACTAGTATCACGCTGATATTGGTAGTCTGCCGTCTGGGAATTGCATACTACTGCTCGAGAGTTAGCCCATAGTGATTTATTATTATTAACATGAAAGACTGAAAGTCTGACGGGGAGGCTAAAGGGCATAGGCAGTGAGACAGAGAGGCGGCTTGGACTCACTCTGGGAAAGGCGGCTAGGTAATGATAAAAAAGATAAATTGTCTCTCCTATAAAGTGAGAGTTTTTGTTTTTCTCTCCTTTCTTTTGCTAAAGAACGTGGGAGTCTTGGTATTATGGAACGAGTGGAAGATCTGAACGAAAGGTTGGCAAGAATTGAAATTGACGATGAGGAGAATGCAGAGCTCCTTTTTGATGAGGAAGCAGAGGATGTATCCAACAAGTTTGATTGTTGTCTTGTGGGACGCTTTCTAACAGGGAAAGGTTTGAATGTCCGTGCGATGAAATCCAAAATGGCTGACATCTGGCGTCCAGCAAGAGGTATAAACATTAAGGATTTGAAACCGAATGTCTTTCTTTTTCAGTTCTATCATGTAGATGACATTGATTGGGTGTTTAATGGCGGACCATGGTCGTTTGATGGGGCAATGCTAGTTCTTAACAAAATTGGTGCTGGAGAGGATCCTCTAGAGGTCCCTTTGTTTAATCTACAGTTTTGGGTCCAGTTGTTCGGTGTTCCTTCAGGATTGATGACGGAAATTGCAGGAAAGCAGCTTGGCAACTTCTTTGGGACGTTTATTTCATATGATCCAAATAATAATTCCAGTATTTGGCGTGAGTGCATGCGGATCAAAGTTAGTATTGATGTGAGACAACCCCTGAAGCGCAAGAAGAAAATATGCAGGAAAAATGGAGCGGAATGTATTGTCCAGTGCAAATATGAGAGACTTAGTGACTTTTGTTTTGTATGCGGATTAGTGACTCATACTGAGCGTTTTTGCACTCAAAAACTTAATCTTACGACGACTGACGTTGTTAGAGATTGGGGACCCTGGCTTCGAGCTCCGGCGAGGCGATCAGTAGGTCAGGATCGGAGCAAATTTCTCCGTGATGAAAGAGATAATGACTGGGACGCAATTCATGGAAATTCAAATGTCTATCAGCAATATTCGGGGGATTCTGGTAAGCAATTGGTTCAGCCGAGTTCTCAGGAGCGTGATGTTAGCGTTGGTTTATCTAACAGAGCTGGAAATCCGGGATTTCGATTTAATTATGTGGATGAGGTGCAAGGGGCGGCAAAATTTAAAAAACAGAATGGGCCTGCTGAGGAGGAGCTTATTGGGCTTAATATTGAAGAACGAAATAAACGAAGGAGAGGCCCAGAAGCAGATACTTTTATGGAAATAGAGGGAGTTAACAGAGACCTTCATACTGAGGCTAGTCTTTCTTCATCTGATTGTCTAGTTTCTCATAACTCTGAATTGGCTAAGCTTGCAAAGCAAGCTAGCCGTGAACAATGAATGCTCTCAGTTGGAACTGTCAGGGGTTGGGTTCCCCTCGGGCAGTTCGAGCATTGGGCGATCTTATTAAGTCCCATAACCCGGAATTTCTTTTTCTCTCAGAGACTATTTCTTATGCTAATAAAATCGAAGAGTTGCGTGTTAAATTTGGTTTCTCTCAATGTTTTTCTGTAGATAGGGTAGGTCGTAGTGGAGGGTTAGCAGTTTTTTGGAGGAATAATGTGAATTGTGATATTACTAGCTACTCTCGCAACCACATTAATGTTAATTTCTTAACTAATGGAGTTGCTGTGTGGTCGCTTTCGTGTTTTTATGGTTTCCCTGAAAATGATCGTAGGCAAGCATCCTGGGATCTTCTACGTAGATTGGCTGGTCTGTCTCAACTTCCTTGGGCTATTATTGGTGATTTTAATGATTTACTTTGTCCAGCTGATAAGTGGGGGGGTTCGCCAAGACCCCAATCCCTCATGAATGGTTTTCGAGCTGCTATTGATGACTCTTTGTTAGTTGAGATTGATCTGCAAGGAGGTAAATTCACCTGGGAAAAGTCTCGGGGCTCTAATGGATGGGTTAAAGAGCGTCTGGATAGGGCTTTTGCTACTCGTTCTTGGTTACACTCGTTCCCTTTGTCTAAACTTTCAGTAATTCGAACTCCAGTTTCTGACCATGATTCTATTATGTTGGACCTCTATAGTGTGGCTTTCACTAGAAAAGAGTTTCGCTTTCGCTTTGAAAATACCTGGTTGCAGGAGGAGAACTTCCACAAGGAAACGACTGAGTATTGGCTGTCTCTTGATCCTTCTCATATCATTCCTAAGCTGATTTCTGTTTCAAGCTTTATGGCTCGGTGGGGGAGGAATTTCTTCCATAAATTCCGAGACAAGGTGAAGAAGCAGAAGGCTCTACTTGCCACACTTGTGAACCGAATTGATAATGAAGGTGTGACACTGTACTTTGAAGAGCGGGAGAGGTTGAATGAATTACTCCTCCATGAAGAGGTCTATTGGAAGCAAAGATCTAAGACCTTTTGGTTATCTGAAGGGGATGCTAATACAAAATTTTTTCATGCTTCAGCGTCTACTCGGAAGAAAACTAACCATATTCCTTTTCTGGAAAACGACAGTGGGAGTCAGGTAAATGATATTGATGGAATGTGCAGGATTGTAAGAGACTATTTTCTCGACGTATTCAGAAATGGGCAAAACAACTCAAGTTATTATGGCACGGAAGAGGACAGATGTATAACAGATGCTCATAATCAAATGTTGGTAGCTGAGTTAACCTTTCAAGAGTTTACTACGGCTGTTAAACAGATGCATCCAGACAAGTCCAGTGGTCCGGATGGTCTTAATCCCGCCTTCTTTCAGCAGTTCTGGCCTGTCCTGGGAAAGGAAGTCTTCATGGGATGTAGAGATTGGCTTCGGAATTCTTCATTTCCTGCCAACTTGAATGATACTAATGTCGTCCTCATACCTAAGAAAGACAATGCTTGTCGCATGAGAGATCTCCGCCCTATAGCACTCTGCAACGTCCTTTATAAGATTTTGTCTAAGGTTTTGGCAAACAGACTAAAACGTATTCTTCCCCATATTATTACTGAGAACCAGGCTGCATTTGTGCCGGGAAGAAGCATTAATGACAACGTTATGATTGCTTTTGAAATAATCCACCACATGAAGAAGTCAGTTCGAGGTAGTGATGGTGATGTGGCGCTCAAACTAGACATATCAAAGGCGTATGATAGAGTGAATTGGTTATATCTAAAGAGAAGGATGCAAGCTATGGGTTTTTGTGCTCAATGGGTCAACTGGATGATGCTCTGTATACAAACAGTATCCTACGAGTTCTGTTTTAATGGCGTCAAAGTTGGTCCGATCGTTCCAACGAGAGGGATCAGACAAGGAGACCCGTTGTCTCCGTATCTATTTCTCTTCTGTGTTGAAGGGCTATCTCTAAGTCTTTCTAGAGCAGCTTCAGCGAATTCTATCCATGGAGTTAAGGTCAGTAATTCTGCACCGGTGATTTCACATCTCTTGTTTGCCGATGACTCTTTCCTCTTCTTCCGAGCTTCTAATCATGAAGCAGTAGTGGTTAAGGCCTTACTGGATGAGTATGCTAGTCAATCGGGACAGTCTATTAACTATCAGAAGTCTGGAATATTTTTTAGTTCGAATGTTAAGCAGGACAAACGGAGTGAAATTTCACATATCTTAGGTGTCTCTAATGATTTGCAGCACAGTATGTACCTGGGCTTACCTTCGTTAGTGGGAAGATCGAAGAAGCGGGTGTTTGGTTTTATCAAAGATAGACTGTGGAAACGTTTACAAGGGTGGAGAGCCAAGAAAATGTCTCGTGCAGGAAAAACAGTTCTCATCAAAACCGTTGCTACTGCGGTTCCCTCCTACTGTATGTCCTCATTTTTACTCCCCAGATCTATGTGTAATGAAATGGAGGTTATGTTGAATAATTATTGGTGGCAGTCAGGTACTTCTGATAGGAGAGGCATCAATTGGGTAGCGTGGAATGGTCTATCCATGTCCAAATGTCAAGGTGGTTTAGCGTTTCGCAGCCTCTATGGGTATAATATTGCCCTTGTAGCCAAACATGTTTGGACGTTCATCAACAAGCCTCAGGCTCTCGTATCACGTCTCTTTAAAGCTAAATATTTCCCGAACTTGCATATCTTACAGGCTAAATTGGGTGCTGGTTCTAGTTTTATCTGGCAAGGAATTGTTACAGCTAGGAATGAGATTATCCAGGGTTACAGATGGGTGCTGGGAGATGGGGAAACAATAAAGTGCTGTCAGGACCCTTGGTTGACTGCAAAAGCGGACTTTCGAGTCGATCAAACTCACAGTTATGTTGATAGAAACATTAGAGTGGCGGATTTATTTTTGCCCGGATCAAATGATTGGGATGTTAGTAAAGTGGTGTCCACGTTTTCTGCTACTGATGCTGCTTTGATTCTGTCAACCCGTATCCCTGGTGTTCGTGGTACTGATCGTTTAGCTTGGTCAAGGACGAAAAATGGTGTTTATTCAGTTAAGACAGGTTATCAGTTTTGGCATGGGCGCAATATTGGAGTGGGTTCTGTCCCGCAATCTGAAGGCTGGAGCAAGCTTTGGAAACTAGAGCTTCCACATAAAATTAAATTGTTTTTGTGGCGTTGCTGCAGGAATAACATTCCGGTGAGAAGCCGGTTGAGTTCTAAGGGAGTAAATCTTCCTGTTAGCTGTCCGTTCTGTAACTCTGGGGTGGAAGATCTCCGTCATCTCTTCTTTCAGTGTCCTTTCGCTATGGCTTGCTGGCAGGTGGTTGATGCAGTTTACATTATCCCTCTGGAGGTATCTGTCCCTGCTTGGCTAATTAACAAACTAAGCACAGGTCCCGGCGAGGAGTTTTTGAAAATTGCCAAAGTCCTCTGGGGCATCTGGTTTTTTCGTAACAAGCGGGTTTGGGAAAACAAGGTCGCGCCAGCGGAAGTAGCTATTGCATGGAGCACCAAAGGTATTACGGAGTGGAAGGAAGTCAGAGACAAGAGTGCAATGCATGGGGTTACTCGGTCTCACAGTACATCCCAGAGTTCAGCAAAGTGGTCGAAACCGGAGTTGGGAGTCTTAAAGCTTAATGTTGATGCAGCTGTAAAGTTAGGTACTCAAGCTTTCTCTATTGGTTTGGTGCTTAGGGACTATACAGGGACGCTTATACAAGGTATCACTCTAGCCAGAAGTATGGTTAACACAGTCGTTGAAGCTGAATCTCTTGCAATTCTGGAAGGTCTGCAATGGCTTAACTCTATGAACTATGATAAGGTGGTAATTGAATCAGATTCTCTCATCACGGTGCAAGCTATAAATTCTTCCTCAGACAATTTTTTAGAAGTGGGTTTTATCTTGGATGCCTGCCGTACTATTTTTGCTTCTAGACCAGGCTATTCAATCTCTTTTGTTAAAAGGCAAGCGAATAGGGTTGCTCATTTAGTAGCCAAATTACCCTGTTCTCTGAATTGCCAAAACTTTCTTACGTCTCCTTCAGGTCTGTTGTTGGAGGCTCTTTTGGCTGATATTTCTGAGTAATGCAATCTGCTTTTATTCAAAAAAAAAAAATAATAATAACTAGTTTTGTGCCCGTGCAGGATTATCATTTCTTTATATAATTTTTTTGAATATTTTTTCTTTTTTTAACTAAATTTTAAAATAATAATTTTATTTCCTAAACAAATTTTATGTTTTACGAAAATAATATATTTTTCAAAAAATTGTACTTTTTGTACTTATATATTTAGTTATTATTGTATTTTTATATTTGACATTTGATAACATTAATATAACATATGTGTTATAATTTATTTTATTTCTTCATTATCTGATTTTTTCACATTATAAATTTATAAGTAGAATATTTTATATTATATATTTTTTTCTATTGTAGTAATGATTTTGAAAAAAATACTTTAGATCTAATTGTCATAGTACTTTATTTTAGTAATCAATTGATAGTACTTTTAAATGTATTGTATTATATTTGTATTTCAATGTTGAATTGTAATAGTTATTTATTATTATTATTATATTTATTCCTAATTTTTATGTTTTATAAGATTCATGTACTCTAAATTTTTTAAAAGACAATCCATGATTTTCTTATTTTACAAAATGAAACAAAACAGATGTAATCTTAATATGTTCCTCATTTTATAAGATAAAAATTAAAATTATCTATTCAAAAATATTTTAAATCAAACTTATCCATTCCAAATTTTTGAAGATAATAAATAATTTGTTGATTGTTGCTTATATTTATCTTATTAAGATAATTGGTGCTTGTATTATATATATATAACACTTTTAACATTATTTTATATCATTTAATAATATTTAATTATAGTTCAAATTCTTAAATAATTACCTATTGTGTTTGTTATACAGAGTATTAAATATCATAATAGAATAATATAATAAATGTAATAAATATAATCTATAATGTATTTATTAGATCTGTATATCCATTACTTTTTTGCTAAATTTGTATTTCCATTTTAAATTGTAATAGATAAATTATTATTATATGTATTCCTAATTTTTATGTTTTAGAGGATTCATGTGCTCTAAATTTTTTAAAAGAGAATCTATAATTTTCCTTTTTTACAAAATGAAACAAAACAATGTAATATTTATATCTAAATATAATCTAAATGTGTTCGTTATTTTATAAGATATAAATGAAAATTATCTATTCAACAATATTTTAAATCAAATTTACCCACTCCAATATTTTTTTTTAAATGATACAAGTTTAGTCTGATTATAAATGGTGTTAATTGTTACTTATATGTATTATTATTAAGATAATTGTTGCTTGTATTATAAATATATATATATATATAATATAATATAAAACTTTGAATATTATTTTATATAATTTAAGAATAGATAATTATAGTTGTCAATTTCTTAATTAATTGCTTATTATACAAATTATTAGATATTATAGTAGAATAATAAAATAAATGAAATAAATATTGTATATATTATAACTATAATTTAGCACTTGCAACCATGTGACGACCAAACCGTATCACCAAAATCCCCTTTTAATTTAATTGTTACTTATATTTATTTTTATTAAAATAATTGTTGCTTGTATTCTATATATAATATATAACTTTGAATATTATTTTATATCATTAAAGAATAGAGAATTGTAGTTGTCAATTTCTTAATTAAACTTTGAAATCAATAATTATTCTTTACTTTACTAAATTTTAATACAAAAATTTTATTCCTTAAATTTTTATATTTCTTAAGTATTTTGTACTTATATATTTAGTTATTATTATAATTTTATATTTCATCAAGACAATTTTTGTATAATATAATAATAATTTTAAAAAATATTACGGCTTTTAAAGTGTCACTAATATGTATAATTGTATTTCATAATTATGCATAATTATTATTTTATTTTATTTTTAAATATTTTAACATTCTAATTACATGTAATATATATTTGTACATATTTATTTTTAAATAATTTATTTTTCAAAAAAAATATTAAATTTATTCATTTAGTTGTTATTATATTTTATATTTGACATAACTAAAGGAGTTTGATCACAATTGAAATGTTGGTTGTAGTTTGTACCTTACTACTTTTTTCAAGTATATTTTTAATAATATTTTATAAATTCTCAGTTTTCGTAATAACATTGAAAAAACATACTTTGCAATCTATTGTCATGTTATTTTTTTCATTTTATTAAAATTGTAATTTTATTTTAAGTTTTATTAATTTTTTATCATTATTATATTTCTTTTCAAAATTTATTATTTATAGAGTTTGTAGCATTTATAATCAAACATATAGTAAATGTTTTCATTATTTAATAATATAAAAAATTAATTTTACACATGTACGTACATGAAAACTTATAAATAATTTTTTACATGAGAATTGTTTTTTGACAAAATGAGTTGGCTTATTTAATTTTTGATATAAATATCTTTTACAAAAAATACTATTATTTTTTTATTTTAATAACTTTATTTACATGATGATTACATAGGGTACCTTCGATAATGATATTATATTTTAATGATTAATTACTAATCATAATATTAGTCCTCATCACTAAATCCTAATTAGAATATTATAGTTATAGTGATGAGTATCGAATTATAACCATTTTTTATATAAGAATTTTTTTTGGTAAAATGAGTTGATTTATTTATTTTTTAATATCAATATCTTTTATCAAAATTACTATTATTTTTATTATTCAAATAATTTTATTGACATAATGAACATATTGTTGTATTTTTTTATTTGACATTAATAACGTAAAGTATAACATATCTATTTTAGTTTAGTTTGTTATTTCATTGTTTGATTTTTTTCATATTATAAATTTGTAAAGAGAATATTTTAATCATATCACATAATTTGGTTATGTAAACATTTTTCTTTTATTTTTATATTTTTTTCTTAAACTTATGAAGTTTAATCATAAATTGTTGGGATTTGTAGTTTAACGCGTTTGTAATAATATTTTATAATTTTTCATAATAATTTAAAAAAACACTATACACCTACTTTTCATAATAGTAATTTTAAATATATTTTATAAGATTTTTATTTCAATTTTGAATTTTAATTATTTATTATTATTATTATTATTATTATTATTATTATTATTATTATTATTATATTTCTTCCTAATTTTTATGTTTTATAGGATTAATGTGAGCTAAATTTTTTAATTTTTCATTTTATCAAATTAAGCAAAACACATATAATGTTTATCCTTTAATACAATATAAATGTAAAATTATCTATTCAAAAATATTTTAAATCAAACTTACCTATTTCAATTTTCTTAAGAAAATGATACTACCTTAACCCGATTAACAGATGATTTTTTTATTGTTACTTATATTTATTTTATTAAGATAATTTTTACTTGTATTATATATATAACACTTTGTATATTATTTATAGAATTTAAGTATATATAATTATTATTCAATTTTTTAATTAATTACTTATGTAATACAATAATAAAATATAAAAACTAAATATTATACATAATGTATTTTATTAGATTTATATTTAAATTTTGAATTGTAATACTTTTTTATTATTATATTTCTTCCTTGTTTTAAAGTTTTATAAGTTTCATGTGCTCTAAATGTTTTCAAAAACAAACTATATTTTCTCTTTTTACAAAACAAAACAAAACATGTGTATTACTTATACCTAAATATAGTTTAAATGTATTTTTTATTTAATAAAAAAATTAAAATAATCTATTTACAAATATTTTATATCAAACTATTGCTTTTATGATATATATATATATATATATATATATGTAATATAATACTTTTAATATTATATTATATCATTTAAGAATATGTACATAATGTATTTTATTAGATTTATATTTAAATTTTAAAAAGTCTTAAAATTATTATTATTATTATTTTTATTATTATTATTTTCATATTAGGTTTAGGTTTAAGTTTGTCAACGTATACATCACACCCATGTCTCTTGACCCAGTCTTTAATTACAATATTAGCCTAGCGTGATCAAACCATACCATTTTATCTACTTTATTCCAATTATATATAGGATATAATTTTTCATGAATACTCTCTTTTTCTCTCTACTGTATATTAATAATAAAAAAAATCATAAATAATAAAGTGTTGAATTCATAGTAAAGATAAGGCACTTGGAGATGAATTTACTTAAACAAGTCCTAAAAAACATAGTATTTTATATTATATTTAGGGTTAAGTGCACTTTGCACCCTCATACTTTGTTTCAAAAACAAATTTGTACCAGAATTTTGAGAAACTCAATTCGTACCCCAATACTTCAACTTGGTAATTCATTATACATCACTTTTCAGAAATTTATTGAATTGGTCAAGGATAAAACCGGAAATTCAGTAATATAATTTGTCAAAATAAATTATTTTTTTTCAAATACTATTAAAATTCTTATTGTAATTATTCTGATCCTTCATCTTGTCGTCAAATTCATATCGTATTCTTTTGTCTCATTAGTTCTCCAGGTTCCGTTTCTCTGTCTGCAGGTGTTAATGCAAAAACCGTTGTAAACATGCTCAAATCTTATGAGAAAAATAAATGTTTTCACTTGGAAATATTTCTTAAATCCCACTGTATAAACTATATCATTGTTTTTATTAATAATAAGAATGCCAAATTACAGCTTTGTTACCTCAAATACCAAGTGATTCAATACTAGACAAAAGATTTAGAGTAACTTGTAAAAAACTCTCATAAGTAAATAACAATTATCTCGAACGAAAGAATAATTGAATGACTATTTTGACTATATTGACTCTTGTATTTCTTTTCTTTTTTTAGCTAGCAAGTGTGCAAGGCTTCAGGAACCAAAAAACATCCAATGTCTTTGCCGGTTCTCTTTCTGCAGGGAGAGGAACCATTCTTCCAGGGGTGCCTTTGTTACCGACAGCCTCCTTTCTTACATCCTTTCTCTGTTCCAGTTCTTGAAGTATTCCCCTCTCCTGTACAATTTATTGTCCATTATCATAACTTCATGAAGATTGTAGTGATTATATAGATGACAAAAGCTGTGTAGATAGGATGATATGTTTCGGTCAGATAGAAATAAGATGAATACAAGGCGTGTATACCTGAGTTCTAGGTTTGAAAGCTGTTGGTGTTGCAGTATTTGTGACTGCGCGGTTAGCTGAAAAACATTGGGGAGACGGAGGATTTGTTCGAATATGTGCCAAATTCTCTTCTTTGCGCCCAATATACTTCAAATCCAGGCGGAGGATAGGGGTATTCTCTGCATCTTCAATTCTTCTGCAAGAACCAAGAATTGAATAACGTACTATAATTAATGACCATAAGAAGTTTGCCCTGCCCTATAGCACAATATTAATGTCATTCAGACGTAATACATTAGAAGTAAACCACCAATATACCATGTATGTCAAGTATTCTGTCCATTAGAAGCGGTAGTATGAATCACAGCAATAATATATATATATATAACTAAGAAGACATTTACTTCAATTACCTTTCCATTACAACCATCAGTAGCATCACCTGACCAACGGAACTATGCATGTCTAACAACCTTAATTGTTTGTGAAACAATATTGTGTATATATATATCTAAGAGTCAAAAGACATTACTTCAACTACCTTTCTAGTATAGCGATCAGATGCATCACCTTACCAACGCAACTATGTATGTCTAACAACCATAGTTGTATGTGAAAGAATTACCTATTCATTGTAAGAATCAATATCACCTCACTATTATACTATATCAATTCTACAACCATGATCGTTGGTGAAACATACGCAAACTGTGCAAGCACAACTGTTTTAGTGAATTGCTTATGGAAAATATGCTTAGCGTTGAATATGATATCTATCAGCCATGTCATTATAACCTATTCAAGCTTTTTACCTATTACTTCTTGTGAAGCATATGCAAATTCAGTGAGTGAAACTGTTATCATCGCATATGCAGGAACACACACACAACAAATAAAATAAATAGAAAAGCCACAATGATGAGAGATTTACGTTTTCTTCAGTTTTTCCTTGCCATTACTCTTCTCTTGTACTCCAGATTTCTCCTTGCTAAACTCAAGCAATGGCTTTCTCTCATCCAACACGATCTTCGGTTTATTGTCTGAACATTCCTCCAGCTCCTGTTTGTTCACAGCAAGCGGAGTCTTGTTTGTATTCTCTTTCTCTACATTCTCTCTTTCTTTCGCCCTCAACGCTAATTTCTTTAAGTCAGAGCAAAAATCAGAAAACTGGTTAAGTAAATCCCTTCCTGCAAACAAATTTCGTGCTGATAGAGTACTTCTGAGCTTCTGCTTCTCATCATGGGGTGAAATACTTTCAAACTGCTTTTTCTCAGTACTCGATTTGATTGCTTCCTTCAACTTAGCTTTGTATTTTAAAGGGGTTGACAAATTGGGGTTCTGATTCTCCCCGTCTTCCACCAATCTATCCAACTTTGATTCTTTAGCTGATGATGCTGGAACAAGGCCTCTTCTCTTCGAGGCTGCCTCTCTGAATGCAAATTCAAGTTATGGATTAGACTTATTCCTTAGAAAACCTCTCAACTTTAAACAAGAGTAAGCTTTTATTTGTACCTTCGGGTTCGATCACCAAATGGAAGTATCTCAGAAACACTATCTGATCTTTGAAGCTTTACGAAAGAAATGATAATAATCATAAGAAAACTAATCAAGCAATGTAGCTGCTCCAATTGAATTTTGAACATATCTATGGTATACAATTGCTATCAGAGAGACAATATCAAAGCAAAATTGCAATAACAAAAAGGGTTAATAATATATAACAACTCGAACCCCTAATAACACCACAAATATGCCATTTTTGGTAGGTTTGTAAAGCCATGATCAAAGTCCACATAACACTGGCACTTCTCAGTGTTTAACTAATCCTCCCTAACACAAGCATATGTATTAGCCAACATTGTCGCAACCTCAAATCATCAAATCGTACCTGAATCAATTCTCCGAGGTCTACATCTCAAGTTCTTTCTTCCCCTATTTACTTCTCTCTAAGTTCTTTATTAATGTAATTTAGCTCTACTCCGAACAAAAATTCTTGTTTAATCAATCCACAATCTCGAAACCCATTCAAACCTCAGATTCAATAAAAATCAAATTGAACAGGCCCGTAAATTCGATACAAAAGCATCAGCTACAAAACCTAAACCCCTACTTAACAAATCCAATACTTTCACACACTTCACAAACATAAACAACTATACCCACATTATTATCTCATAATCATAAATTAAATTCAGACCCTAATTCCTATAACTTCCCAAATCATCCATAAAATCAAAAACAAAAAACATTACGCAATTAATCAAGAACAAACATTCAAAAAATATCGAAAAATGTTACCTTTGTAGGAGGTGTCTTCTTCAGAAAATCATCAACTGTCTTAGGATGATTACAATCTACAACATTAAAAAAACCCACAAATTAGAAAAAACAATTATCTTTAAACACATTATAAAAATCGAAAATCTTTAAATTCCGAGTACTCAGTTTTCAGCGTCCGAGTATCGCCATACCTGGTTTGCAGAACCAAGAATCATCATCAACAGGCTGAAAAGGGGCAGTAAAATCAACCCATTGGGGTGCGTTAATATTCTCCAAAGCCTCATCTTTTACAAACTTTGAGTCTTTCCAATCAATCACAGCTACATCCATGTTGTTTCTTTTAGAGAGAGAAACAGATGGGTTTAGAGAGAGAAAGCTGAAAAGGGTGATGATTACTATGTGTGTATATATATAATTTGTGTGTGTATGTATGTGTTATGACTGAGATTAATGAAATGCAGCTAAGAGTGTTGTGTAACGCTTATTGAACCGTTGGTGAAGAAAAAAAATAAAATAATTAAATGTTTATTTAATTTTTGACCGTTGGAGGGACACGTGGCATTGACATGTTTTTGTTTAATTAATGTTTTGTTGGGTTGGAACAGGTGTGTTTAGTGTACTTGAGTGTACTTTGATGTTAATGTTACTGTTGAGTAATTATTTTGTTTTTCTACTAATTTTTACTCCCTCCTTCCCTCCCAAATGGGTGGGGCGCGGAGTTTAAGAAAAATGATAAAATAGTGGAGGAAAGTTAAAAAAGTGAGTAAAGTAGTGGAACCGATTAATATTATATGTATAAAGTGGGTATAGTGGAGGGAAGTAGTGGATGTAGTTATTTTAAAAATTATAAAAACCTTACTATTTTTGGAAAGTTTTGAAACGTAAAGAATTGGAAGAGACATCCAAAAAAGGAAAGTGTAAACAAATGGGAGGGACAGAGGGAGTACAATTTTTGATTGGAGTGTGTTCTGGTTATTAGAGGTTCAGTTTTGGTTGGTTAATTTTTGAAGAACCAAAATCAACACCCCCCCCCCATAAATTGGCAGAAGCGATAAGTGGCCATGTTTTATTGTCGTCCAGTCTTTAAATATCCTCCATTATTCAATTTTTTGTCTCATGAAATGGAACGAGAAAAAGTCATTTAAGTCTTCTTAAATCATACTTCATCTACACAAACTACAGGAGTTCCATATACACGATACAGATTGCTCATCTGATGCTAATAATGAAGACACATTGATCATGTAACTTAGCTTAGCTAACTTTCAATTTTAACACTTTTCTGGAATTTAACACCATTATAATTTAAAGTAGAACCGAATAGATATTATTAATATTACCTCCTTTGGAAGTGACCTGTATATTCAATTCAATCACAATAAAACATCTTACAATAAAATCCATACTGTGTACATGCCGTCATGTATATTATACTGTGTTGATAATAGCACAGTTGTAGCTGCATTCAACCATTCACTACTGGAAACATCCATAAAAGAATAGAAGAAACATAAACAACAATGCAGATAAATATCTTAAATTATCATGAATTCATGATCATGATTCCCTAATTAAGCAATTCTCAATGAACTGCCACTTTACCTGTTGGTTTAACACTCATAAATCAGGAGGTCATCATCCATTAAAGGTGAAATTACAACTTTGATAAAGATTTGGAATACAAAACGGCTTCAAAAGCTTGCCACATTTTCTTATATTGGTTCAAGTAAACACAAGGAACATTCTGATTTTAATATAACCCACATATAAAAGTTAGTACATACTTTAAGTTTATCCTAGAACATTCAGGTTTATCCTAGAACACCCAAGTTAGGTGTTCATCATAACCACTGTAGAGTGAAATGACTTTTCTACAAATGAGAACATATAACAAGAAAAAAGGAACAACTTTGGTATGGACTGCCTATATGTATGCTCTGAAATTAGTAAAGGGGGATATAACCTATTGCCAGACAACCCTGTCAAATCTATTGGACGTTCACCGTTTCATATTCTAATGCTTTGATTCATCGCCAAAAACTTCGGTGCTGCAGATAGGACATATCTGTGGAAAACAAAGTGAATTAGTTGCAAGAAACATTATATTAATCACATATCTTGAAATAGATTTATGCTTCAAAAAAACATGGCATCCACCTTGTTGATGCTTAGCCATTTGGATACGCATTCACTATGGTAGACATGTTTGCAAGGCAGTTTTATTTGACGATCCCCTCTCTTATATCTCATTTGGCAGATCACACACCTGGATTTATAAAGGACGTAAATTAGTGAGCAATACATGAAACGTAATACCAACAAATTGAAGTCTACAAGGAAGGGTACTTAGACAATGGCAAACTCAGTTGTACTCACAAGAAGAGCAGAGAAACTAATTCTGAGATGCAAACTGGAACCAACATTAGGCTGTTCTTCCAGCGTCAAGACATTTATATTGACTTAAGAGTGGTATCTTACTTTTACTGTCTTCAGCGCAAACACTACTTAGCTAAAATCATCTTCTTTTATTTCCTCAAAATGAAGCACCAAAGACAAAACAGAAACCACAGCACTTTAGCTTCTATAGGGCAGAAAACAAGGGAGCCGCCTTGTATGACAATGTAAATTAATGATTTATATAGCCCTACTCATGTTTTACGTATAACCACGTAATATATTATAAACTGAGACTGTTCCAAACTCAGGTATCACAGTTGGCATTAGTTAGCAACATCATTATAAGTAGCAAACACGATTACAACAATCCACATAAGTTGACTATGTTATGTGACCAGTGACTGTAAAAATACCAGGATGCAATAGCTCACAGCTAAAGTACCAAGTCTATTATATATACATCTATACTATATTATAATAGCCGGAATAGAGATAATTTGGTTCAACGATAATTCCCTAATTTTGATTATTACAAAAATAGATAAATAGTGTTATATATCTAATAAACTACTAAATTATTAAACTACTATTAAATATAATATACTTATCCTACTAAATTACGAATACAACTTTTCCTATTATTAAAAAATATAAATAATAGTGTTACATATATGCTAAACTACTAGAAATAGTCTATTTATTCTACTAAATTACGACCACATGTTATTCTATTATTTTTATTATAAATTTATAATCATTATATATTTATATAAATATTTTAAAAATATAATATAACTTGATAAATAAAAATTTAAAATATTAATGGAAACCCGTGCATCGCACGGGATTTATGCTAGTATACCTAAATGATAAAGCACAGATATTTCTAGTATTAGTTATAGTAAGATGCATTACTGAATTAACAAAAGCTCTGGAATTTTTATCAACCACAGATAAAAGAAAGAGAACATATATTGAAGCCTGTGTATGTACATACTGAAGAAATGCAAGTACAAATACAAAATAGGTGCACTTAAGGAGTTGCACATAAAAAAATTTAAAATTTACTTGAATATATGCATTCAGTTGCATGTGTAAGTATGTACAGAGACACCTACATGAGGCCCTCCGTCGGATTCAGCGAAGTGTATACTTAGCAAAGAAAAAATGGAAGCAAACTGAAATACTGAAGTTAAGGAAGCTAAATGTTACCTCTCTCCAGAACGTTTTTTGAAGAAGAACCCACTAGATTTGTATTTAGATGTTGGAAGCAGATCAATAAGCTCTTGAGCAAGGCCCCGACTTTGAGTTCCAACTGCCTCCCCTAGATCAAGTAATTCCTGCTCATGGCAAAACAAATAAAATTCAAAACATTATCTATGTGAAAATCGTTGAAATTAATTAAAAGGTATTATAAAGACCCTTAAAATTGGTATGTCAAGACTACATAATAACAAAAAGACAAATATCTGCAGGTTGATGACTTATTCAATTCGGTGGTACAACGTTTTTTCAGAATAACAGTTGAGCCACTGTTATTCAATGCTAGTGCTTCAAATTCACTTCATTGTATGGATAACCTTCTTCAGCGCTATAATGATCTATGTAACAAATTAAGAAATTACCCCTCTCCAAAACCAGATAAATTCTTAGGACTTTAGTTCCTTACGCAGAATATAATCAGCTTCGTAGTACATAAAGAAGAACTGAAGAAGGCACAATTAAACGCCTTAGGCACATGGTTAACTAGATGTTCCGGGATACAAGGAAATAAACAGTTCAATAGCTACACATGATCAAGAACAGAGAAGATAAGTACATTGATGGCTTAACAGAGAATATTTTGTTTTCTATGAGCAGAAGTTACATCATGTCTTCCTTTGCACAAGGCATATCTCGTTCAACAACATATATTAAAAATACAAAAAATAGCCTTACTGCATATTATGAATGTCGAATGAAATATGAATATATAGCATAAGAAAGAAGAATGATATGGAAATTGTTTAGAATGCAAACCTCATAGGTCATGTTGTCCGGGTCAATATTGTCTTGCCAAACATCCTGGAAAGCATAAATGTAAAAAATTGTTCTTTTAGCAATACATACAAACATGGTTAAATAACATCTTATGAACTCAGTTTATAACACATATGAAACTCGGCTTCGAACTCTTAAAAGTAAACTGCTTAACAATAATAATGATATCGAATTAAAATAAAGAAAACCATTTATAATGACTAAATTCATCTATTTGACATGTAAGTATTTGAAGGCAAAAAAAGAGGTGATTGTCTTATGGAGTTCATCTATGTCTTCAGCCTGGAAACTGTCTCTATGGACTAGATATATTAAATTAAATAGTAAAGTATTAATATTTTTAAAAATCAGTTAGAATTTATAACTTGACGAAAATTGGGTTTCTGCAGGAGATAATAAATTAATCATTACCAATTTATAAGTAAAAAGACAAAGATGGATCGTATGAATTGAAAGCACACTACTGTTTATTATTAAGTTTCATACCGGAGTATTGGAAGCATTGTCATGATTTGGAGTGCCTGCAAAAGTATGAACAATAATGTAAGAATGTGTAATCAGTGAGAATTCTGTCATTCTGACAAGTAACGCCATGCTTTGAAACCTAATTTCATGTAGCTATCTGTTTTGATTGTACAAAAACCAACGAAGTAAATTCAATATAATTCTGTTGTAAACCCAACTATGAACCAATGTGTAACATGTCTATGTGCAAGCAAAAAGTGAAACATGTAGACAATAAGATATAATTTACGTATTTGTAATAACGCAGAACTTTTTTAGTAATTAAAAGCCAATCCGAACAGAATTCTTTTGTTAGTAACTGGATTTGGTAATATAAGTACAGAGCAAACATGGGACTGACATTCTTCAGGGATAGCTTCCATAGTAGCAACTGAATTTTCTTCGGGCTGTATCTCTGTTGCTGTAGGTTGTTGTTCATTGTACGACATCGAAGGGTATTCCCAAGCCCTCCTGCTTAAATCGCTCCTGGGTAGATAATCATTTACTCCATAGTGACCGTAATATGGAGGAGTTCCTGAAGCAGATAATCCGAATTTGTAGGCATTCATATTCATTGCCCAGTATGCCGTTTCCTAAAAAAGACACCAAAAGGAAGACACTGCTGCTTATCATAACAAGAATTAATTTCCCCCGTGCAACATTTAAATTTTTAACATCAAATGAAGGCGAACGATATGCACATGAGTTTATCATCAAATTAACAAGCGTGCACCAGGTATAAGAAAAAACAAAATGTATAAGTCAGTCCAATTTATAACATAGATTGAACATGAGTCTATCATCAAATATGCATGGACAGGGAGTTCTTTCTGTTAACTTTAAAAAATCTTCTGTAGGGAACAGTATGCTGTAACTTCATTTTACTAAAATCATCTCAACATGGATAATGTAATTATGATGCATTATTCAACTTATTCCCACTCATAAGAAGGATCATGGAAAGAAAGAGTCTAATGTTATAAGTACCCAAAGTATTAAAAAGCTTTCGAAACAGTTTAGCCCGAAAGTCCACAATCCAAATAATGCACGAGTAAAATACCTGATACTGCATCGGTATTGCATGAGCATAATGTTCATGTGGATGTGTAAGACCTTCAAAAAAATCCATAAAGCTCTCAGTCACGGTGTAAGGGCATCCAGTATTTATATAATGCACCTCCATTTGCCGGTTCCCGTCCATTTCACAAAGATATTAGTTGATAAACTGCGAGGAAGTATTCAGTACCCATCACTATCAAAAGAAACACCGAAGAACATATAATTATCTACAGGTCCATTTCACATAAGAAACCAAGACAGGCTAGCATGCAAGGCTTTGTGAGATCACATTAAAAATTTATATCAAATCAATAACCAAAGTAGAACTTTCTTGCCAAAATTACTGATAAGTCAAATATAATTTACAAACAAGTTACAGTTTAAAAAAGTTTATACTAACAAACCAGATCTTACTGTTGCCCGAATAAAAATTCTTCCACTTCAATAATCAGTAGTCAAAGTGTTCCCAGTCTTACATTGAAGTAATTTTTTTTAACTTTCATTAATTTTCTGGAGACATCTGGAAATTGCATAAGATGAACAAATTCAAAAGGACCCTTGTACCATATATTTTTTTATGAGGAAAGCCAGTGTGTTTATACCCAAAAAATGTAAAGCACAACATAACTGTTCCTCGCTGAATTCCACAAGTATTGTCAGCAAAAAATAATAGTGCAAACATTTCTTAAAGACTGTCAGAATGGATTTCGCTAGAACGGAAAACATTAACACACATACACGATGCAACTGCACGAACACAATAATTATATAAACCAAAAAGATGAAATTAGTAGTAGCCTTGGAGTATAAAAATCTCACTTAATCAAATATTTTATGTGTGAGAGGAGTGCAGAGTAAATCACTTCGTGTACCCCACAAATTCGAAACAACAGTAAAACCATCAAATACACAGAAAACTCTTTAGCAATAAAAAAAACATAACTCGAAATTCAATAATAACAAATTCTCATCTACCCTTTTAGCAACCAACCAAGCATAAAATTGCAAACATATAAACACCCAAGAGATGAAATACAGTAAACAATAATCTTGATAATTATACCTAAAGAACAACCACATTCAACCTAATATAACATCATCTATCATAAAAACACATGAAATTAAATACAAACAAAAAATAGAACTTGATTATGAATCCAATACACTAATAATTTATGGATAATAGAAAGGTAAAGAGATTATACCAGTGAGAATTAAATCCGAATCACCAATATTTGAGACCCAAAAGCATCACAATTTCGGTCCCAAATCTACATGCAATCAGACAATAAAACAGTGCAAGAATTAGAAATCAAGAACTGTTACATATATCAACTTGTAGATAAAATGCAAAGAGATAGAGATAGAGATAGAGAAAGAGATAGAGATAGAGAACCAACATTGATTGATAAGGTAGAAATGGAGAATAAAAACGAAAGTGAAGTATAAGAGAGAGAGAGAGGGGGGGATAAGAGTGAAGTATATCTTATTACTTATACAATTATTAATGTAGCTGCTGATTATGTAAAATGTATGTGTCTAGTTATCTAGACATCTCAATCTGAAACTGAGTCTCTGTGAAAAAAACAAGAACTAAACTAGAACTAAAACTAAACAAGTGTGTGTGTGTTTTGTTTTTGGTGTTGATAGAGAGAGAGGGAGAGAGAGAGAGTTTCTTATTCCAACTTCAAACACACGCCACCCCTTTTTTTACGCCACACCTGGTTTGGGTGTAGACGCGCGTGACTCTATGCACACAGCTTTTTCATTACTACTTGCCTCTTCTTTTCTGGTTATTTGTAACACATTTTGGACCACGATGCTTAGCTTACATTTTACAACATAGAATTAATTTGGTGTGACTTATTCGATATTAATTAAATTTAAAATTGTTAATTATGTTTTAGTACATCAATTTTTCTTTTTTTATTATGGTAAATTTTCTTAAAATGGATAAATAAATTGGTGTATGACATGTAACATAATTTGAAAAACTTATGAATTGTCAAATATAGTATGTCAGTTTCATATCAAATTATGCCAAAATTGTATTATGACATGTAACGCATATAGGTCGGTGAACAGTGTGTCAGTTTCATATCAAATTATACCAAAATTGTTTTATGACATGTAATGTATATAGGTCGGTGAACGTGTTCACGAGAAAGCCGTGCAGAAATTGAGTCAATATAAGTTATAATATTTATTTTTTAGAAAATTTTCTTTTACGTTATTAAAATTTTAGAGTATTGTTTTAGTGTATAAATTATACTGTAGGTAATTTTGGTAAGTTTTCTTAGTAACTAATAAATAAAACAGAAAATTATAATGGTATATATCTTGTTTTGAAAAAACTCGTGAATTACTAAATACAATATATCAGTTTTGTTGTCATATTATATCAAAATTATATTAAGATTGTAACGTAAATTGGTCGGTTTTTTGGAAAAGATGTGTCGAAATTAAGTCCAATATACGTTACAATGTTTACTTTTGACAAATCTTTCGAGCATTATTAGTATAAATTACAATTGATAATGGTAATTCATGACAAAGGATGGCCTAATTCGAAAACCTCATACACTAAATACAGTATGTCGATTTTCATGTCATGACAAAATGATATTATGACGTATAACATGAACAAATTAATATTCACGAGAAGACGTGCAAAAATTGAGTTAATACACGTTATAATGTTTATTGTGCGACAAATTGTTATTTCTTATTTACTTTTAAAAAAAAACTATTAAGTATTTTTTATTTTTTTCAGTTTTATATACTAAAAAGATTACTACCTGATAGGCCCGGTCCAGCTAGTCAGACCCAAACATAAAGACAGGACCAATAAACTGGCTCAGTTCAACCCTCGATCGACTCTGTTCATTAAAACCCATCTCATAAAAAGGAGCCGCCTTCCGCATCACCAGCTGGGCGTAAGACTTGATCTTTAAAAACCTTTTCACGCACTCCACATAACCCTCGGTCGGCACCCTCGTCCTCGGCTCCTCATTCACCTTCCTCAACCGCTTCAACTCGGCTTGGTCAGGTCCCCACTTCTCATTCCCCCTATTCAGTTTACTGATACGCCATAAAGGTTGACAATCTGCAAGTTCCTCCTCCCGCCGTCCGCACTAAATTCATTCGCTTTTCCCTCCCAGAGTTTGGTCGAGTCCTGGGCCAGCTTCAAGTGGGAGGCGGCCAGCATACAATTGAACTCGGCTTTCTTCCTCTTTCTTTGATCCTCCTCAACCTCCTTGCGATGCCCGGTTAGCCGATTCGAGGTGGACTTCACCACAATCCCTAGTTGAAAAAAAGAAGACAAAACAATATATGAAAATCCACGTCCCAGGAAGCTATAACAACCAAACTAATAAAATAACACATTCCTCTTCCATCTTAACCCGAAAAATCTGGTCAAGCTCCTTCGTGCCCGGGAAACCGTAGTATTCAGTATCGATCGGTATATGAAGAGCCTTCAGGGTATCGTGGGGATAGGGGGCCCGGTATCGGTCAGCCCTTATATATCTGCATATCAAGAGTCGACCACCCCAGATTACCCTTAGTCTCATCCATCTTCTTAATTGGTTCCCGATAGCCCCTAGCCACGGACTTCATGCCCGGACAAACAAATATCTTCGTCAACCTCCTATTTCTCCCCTCCCTCGGTGTTATGGAGCTTTAACTTTTCAACATCCCGCTTCGGGGGGCAGTTCCCCTCGTCTGGACTTAGAATCTCCTCTACCTCCTGAACAACAACTATCTCGGTGCGGTCCAAGTCCACTGCTTCTTGATGGGATCCCTGGTCGTTGCCTCGCTTGCATGCGACCGAGTACCTGTCTCTTCACTAACGGCATTAGCCAGCTTTCTTTTTGTCATACCTTCCTTTGGGGCGTCCATGACTTCTCCTTAAAGACCTTGAGCATGGCCCTCTTGTTCAACATTTCTGGGTAGGTAATAATACGGTGGAGAACTGTAATACAAGCATTAGAAATGTCAGATAATCGAGTATTATTACCGTAAATATTTGACACTACGAGAACCCCGAAATAGAAATAGCTAACAGATATATGCAACATGTTTTATGACAAGTTAAAATAGCAGCATATCGAACACGAGTATAATTAAATAACAAGACAAGATACATATGTATGAGCATATTTTATCATTGTACATCACAAAGAAAGACCTATCTTGGATCAACTCTAAGATCCACTCGCCATCCGGCTCACAATGAGTAAACCAATGGATCTCACGCTACTCATCCTTATACATGACAAATGGCTCTAACAGTACATCAATTTTTACGTTACAGCTTGGCATCTAGGCCAAATCCCCCCCCCACAAACGAAGATATATGTCACGTCTTATTCGACGAAGACATGCGATACCACTTCTCTCTGAACTTATTGTTGCTCCTCTAGTGAAGGTCATAAATGGGGGCATTGTTCATGACCTGGACCCGAAACAATGTGAAGAACAATCAAGTTATCGGATCCAAGCCCATTTCATCACACCGAGTGATAAAGTAGGCTATGCCCCTCATGATGTTAGGGGTGAACTGCCTAATTCCGCACTTGAAAACATTCGCGAATAAGTGGCGGACGAAATGATGTAGCCCGAGCCGGAACCCAACCCGAAAAAACTGACTAGAACCGCCACCCAAACTCCCTTGGGTCGGTGACAAGGCCTCTCATCATCATCAACTAACCTTCATTCATATTCATCAGGGATGTCAAAACCCTACTTGACAAACTCTTCGTGCTCTCGAGTATACCGACTCCGGACATTTGCATACTCATTACTCCATGCCTCCAAAAGCATCATTCAACAACTTCCTATCAAACTAAGGAGGTACAATGTTGTCTTCCGTTAATTCCTTTTCATACGTCTTGAAATACCGATACCAGATACACATAAAATCGTAGGATCTGAACAATTGAGCCTCCCGATACACAACCACCCATTAGCATCCCCATGGAGCTGCTGATCACGATCGGCTTAGACACGCTTCTCCCTAACATTCAAGCCTAAAATCGAGCTCCCACAAGGCAACAACCTCCACAATCCTCTTCTTAGGCACGACGGTCGGAACGACCGCACCTGAGCTATCACCACCTCCTTCAATGATCGCCATCACGGTCGGATTCAACCTCTCAGGTGTAGTATCCTCCGAACCTCGACCGTCATGCTTGTAATACCTCGAATTATTGAGACCTTGTAAAACGTATAATGAATAGTAACCCTAACGGACGGGAAAAACTTTTGAGCCCACACTATGTAGTGCATGAGAAAATGAGTTTTGGAGTTGATATTAAGATTATACGTACCAAATGAGTGTATGTAAACGCTATTAGTTTTCGAAGAAAACGAACTTTGAAAAACGACCGTATTTACGACTCATCGAGGATTACGGAAATCACAATATAATTACAAGATTAAAACCCTATGGATTTATATTCAAGTAGGATAAATAAAAATATAAGGAATAAATACGAAAGGAATTACGTCGCGAACCATTTACGAGTAAGTATTACGAAGAACGTTTAAGCAACCGAGCGAACGCGTAAACGATTAAATAAACGTAACGCACTAACTAAACCATGGTAAAAAAGTAGCCATGGTTACTTCATCAAATAGTGAGCTAACTATAGGATGATCAAGATAGCTAGCAAAATAGTGTGCTAAGGAAGCTAACCATGTAGTTTAGCTTGTAACCTAGCAAGCTATTAAGATTTGTCCCTAAGATTTGTAACCAAAAATCAACCTAGAATGCTATACCAGGAAGAATAAAATCAATTGCAAGATATCACCCCATCTTCCTAGAAGCAACCTAGCAAATCAACCAAGAAGAGTATAAATACCCCCCATCACAATTGCTTCCATTCGGCAATTTGAAGAAAAAAAGGGGAATTCAAATTCAAAACTCAAAGTTCTAGCTCTTGTAAAATTCTCCCATTAATTCTTAAGCCTCCTAGCAATTAAACTAAGGTTCTAAAAATCATACCAAGCACTTTCAAGCCTCCACCATCCTCAAGAACACATCTCAAGCTTTCAAGAAAGGTAAAAATCTTTGGCCCAACTTTATTTAAGATTCATTTTTATGATCCATTTAGTATGTGGTAGTAAACATAGTATAATGAGTGTCATTGATGAAATCTTGATGATTAAGTTAAGTATATTTAAGGTTGGTTGTTGTTGCCTCAAAACCATGATGTTCTTGAGAGGAGTTTGTGTGTTGATGATGTAATGATGATTATTGGTGGTTGTGTTAAGAGTTAGGGCGTAAACGAAACCCCGATCGTAAACGTAACTCCGTTAAAACCAACGAATCGTAACTTTAAGTTTCTGCAGAAAGTCCCGAAGTTGTAAACTGTATTTCTTGAAAAATATCCCTTTATTATGATAGACAATGTTATAAGGATCGTTTAGGCGCTTGAATCGCTTGATTCCGATTTACGGATTAAAGGTTATGACCGTTTTAGTAAAAGTGATTTACACGACAAAAACTGCTACAAATCACGAATTTTGAAAATATAAAGGATCGACTTAAAAATGTTCATAAATCATGAAATTTTTACAGAGAGTAACATATTGAGTTTCCTAACTGCCATAAAAATTTCAAGTGAAAATAATGATTTTTCAATTTTATAAAAATATCGGAGCCGAGACCGCGCGAGTAGAAATATTAATAATCCATAAGCGGATCCGACGACGATAATGAGAATGAACCTAAGATACTTAGGAAAATGAAGTGACCATAATGTGAATACGACTTAAAGGAATGATAAGGGTAGTATAAGTTGAGAGGGTGCATAATAAGTAGCGCATGAGTGCGAGTTGCCGTAAATTAGAACGGAACCTAACGAAATGAAATGTGTTTATGGTTATAGATTTCTGAGCGGAACCTAGAACATCCTCCACCTCGAGATACCCAGGCAAGTTTACGAACCCAACTCCATTTTACTGTTGTGCTGTGAAAGGATTGTTTTACTATCATTGTAAAAATACCATGCTTGCCATGATACGTAGTTGTTGAATTTTTGCATAATATAGCGATGTTGTACGATAAGTATATATCGTGAGATGTTTATTCCGCTTTAAGCGTGACATATCATATAAGACCGAGAGTCGGTCGGGATTTAAGATAAAACCCGGGAATCATTCCGGTGATATTATAGGATGGTTATAAGTCCATAGTAGTACGTTTTAAAAGGGACTCAACGTCCACTTACGAAACATTAAAACCCCTCGAACTTTTATTAAAACAATTTCCCAACGATCATATTCCCTCAACTATATTTTATTGATTCGAATAATAAATACTATATTCCTATTATTTTATCATGGACGTAGTATACCCCAACAATTATTTATTTCAAACCTGATTAATTATTAAAGATTAATAATTACGTAGACACAAACTAGTTGAGAATATTATTTTAAATATTCTTTTAAAGAGTAAACTCATTCGAGGTTTAATTATTTATCGATTATCATTTAATTAATTATTATTCTTAAAGGGTTTATTATTGATTTAAAAATCATAGATCCTGATTTAAAATATACTTTCTCATTTCAGAATATCATTCGAATAATTTCAGATCGTCGGTGAATATTATCCCGACTTATTTAATATTTTGAATATAGTTTCAAGGAGAAACTTTTCCCCCTTATTAATTATCTGTTGACAACGGTCAACTCAGATCCTTAATACTTCCTCCAAAATTCTCGGAAGTACGTATATACATATATATACACTTATATCTTAGAGAGATAAGCTGTTTCTATCAACAAGAAAAACGCTTGGGGAACTTCGATGTGGTTCGAGTTCTCGAGATTGATAAAATTCTTTTAAAGGACAAGGGAGGGGTAGACTCTGGTACTATGTGTGCTAGATGGACTACCAAAGGTACCGCAGGCGAAGGTACTCAGTGTACTCAGAAACTTGTGAAGTATGTGTATACCCGAAAATGGGACACGTAGTCCGAATGCGGCAAGGGTGATTACCGGGATGCGAAGGTGTCGTCCTTCTACTAGTAGAAAAGGTTACTATTATCGTATTACGACTGATCATCGTATACGGTGGCTCCAACGAGTGTCCTAAATCTTCCAATTGGAATTGAGATGCAATACCGTAACCCAAGCCTAGGTGTTGGGATTACTATTAAGGTATTCGCAGGATATTAAAATCCCTTAAAGAATTATTTTCATAAAAAGGTGTGTAAAACAAAGGAAAGTTATTTTCGAATAAAACATAATGATCATATATGATGTTATCATACAATCATTTTCATACTATAAATTATTATGTTGGGCATTTTAGCTCACACTTATTTTCTTAAATTGACATAACACAACAGTGAATCAAGATGTCTGCCATGAGAACCACAGCCATGAAACGGGTAGGAAATAGCCAGCTGTTCCATAGATTATTTGGTGTTGTACCACAGGTAGTCAGAATAAGCTGGATTAGTTTTCAGTTGTTTATAATTCGGCTTATTTATAAGTATGACTTATGTAAGGTAAGAAATAAGAAACGTATATTTAGCCGGCGGACTAGCCTTACCTAAAGGTCACTCCTCGATAAGATTAACTACTTTTGGGTTGTAATAAATATCACTTGATGGTTGACAATTACTCTAGTTATGATGGTTCATTTATAAGATAATAACCTGTAAGTGTGTGTGTGTGTGTGTGTGATAAGTGTGGGGTCGTGAAGCGTGAGTATTTATATATTGTAGTGTGAGTTTAGATGGCGTGGCCTCCGAGACTCCTGACCCCGGGTTTTGGGGCGCCACAGAAATGGTATCAGAGCCTTAGGTTATCAAATCTTGGAAATGATAGGACATAAAATACGTAGACATAAGAATAATAAAATAATCAATTAGAGCTCAAGTCAAGTTCGTCATCGGGCTACACGGGTAGTCTTGACTGTTTTACCCTCAAGGGAATTCTGACTCTAAGTTAGTAACAACTTGCCTATTGTGTCAAGTACCAGTGGAGCTTAGGAGGGAGGTTGATCCTGTTGATGATATCATGATTCCTGAGCATGACCCTATTCCCGAGCCAGAGAGCCCACCCATTGATGATTCAGATGATGACCCTACTGAGGATGTCCTAGAGGAGGAGACTGACCTTCATGTCCCCATAGCTAATGGCGTAGTCTGGAGAGATGTAGAGATGTACCCTCACCAGGCTATTCGCTCTCCTACACCAACCCCAGGGATTCAGAGCCCTATGCCTTATACTGATGATGATGAGGAGGAGGCGATACGTGCACAGTTCCACGAGGTTCATGACATATCCTCTAGCGACCCAGATTCACCTCTACCACCACCGACGACCATGCATGTAGCCGTACACGACTGGATAGTGGGTCAACTTAACGCTGAGATCATTGCGGCATCTGCTCGCATTGCGGAGTTATGCCAGGCACTGATAACTGAGAGAGCCACCCGACTAGGATATCCATGAGATTTCAGAGCTGCTTCCCCAGCCATAGCCCGCAGAGAGATCGATGGGATCGAGCTCCGTACTAGGGTTCAGATGAGCATGACAGCGGTTGGAGGATACATTCCGGTAGTTGATGCAGAGCTGATGATTGCAGGTGCGATGAGGAGTGTGCGTGACCTCACTCGTAGTGATAGTGACTGAGAGACTAGTGACTAGATATGGACCTTGAAGAAGGCTGGGTGACTTGCCACCAATTTTGATAGGATAACTAGTAGTAGATAGCGTTCCTAGCCCTTCAGGGTACACAGCTTATGTATTTTCATTTCAGTATTCAGAACTAGTAGTGATAGATTGTAATCAGGCATGTATGAACTCAGCTAGTTGTTTCATCCCCAAGATATAAGTGGGAGATCTTATTAATATATATCCAAGCAGTTATTAAGAAATTGATGTCTATATTATTGCACTTCATAAAAACCTGCTAGATAATAAGTGACATGCATACATATGAATAAAATAATCCAATTGTTATTATTACAACTATGTTGACCAATTTTCATTATCAGAACAATGCCACCTCGTAGAAGAGGAACCAGGGCACATCCCACAGAATCTGTTAACCAACAACGAGGTGAACCTGACCCTGTAGTGAATGAGGAAAGTAAAAAAGACCTAGACTATAATGAATATGATGAGGAAGAATATGTAGAAGAAGAGGCTGAGGATCCCATTAGGGAGGGAACCCCGTGAATGAATTTATGGAACTATTAAGAGCGAATCAGAACCAACAGCCTATTCCACCACAGCCATATGCTGCCCAACAGACTGCAGCTACTGCCTTTAGAGCCTTCAAATCTCTCAAACCCCTAGAGTTTCTAGGATCTGCCGACACCGTTGAAGCACGGGCCTGCCTCAAAGAGATAGAAAAGTCCTTCGAGATACTAGGCGTTGAGGAATGACACAAGACTATTTTTGCTTCTTACATGCTGAAAGGAGAAGCTAACTACTGGTGGGAATCCAAACGAAACCTAGAAACTGATGTTGTGATTCCATGGGATAGATTTACCCGACTGTTCTTAGACAAGTATTTCCCTAGGTTTATGGAGACCCAGATGGAGATTAAGTTTCTGGAGTTGAAACAGGATAAGATGACTGTAGCAGAATATGAGGCCAAATTTACTGAGTTGTCGAGATTCGTGCCTGAGTTCGTGAATACCGAAGAAAAGAAAGCGCGAAGGTTTCAGCTTGGTCTGAAACAGTGGATACAGAACCGAGTAGCAGTGCTAGAGCTGACAGACTATGCCACCTTAGTACAGAAAGCCTCTATTGTTGAAGCTGGCAGTGAGCAAAGTGTGAAGGAAAAGGAAAATAGGAAAAGGAAGATAGGAAGCCAAGGAATAGGAACCGGGAACAGGAGACTTCCGAGCAGGTTTGTTAGGGGAGCGGTGTCCCAACCTGCACGAGGCCCCGGATTCAGAAAGGCCCCAAGCGAGAGTGTGGGCCAGGGCGGCGGACAATCTAGGGCCACATTTCATAGCCAACCCCGCGCCCCAATACCAGAGTGTCAAACCTGTAAGAAGAGACACCTTGGAGTGTGTACCCAGACAAGAGCCCCTTTGAGATGTTACCGGTGTGACCAAATTGGACACCTTGCCAACAACTACACCTGGCCCAATGTAACGTGTTTCCAATGTGGAAAGGTAGGACACATGAGAAAGGATTGCCCAACGTTGAAGCCCCCAACCTCAGGGATGAGCAAAGCTGCATCCAACTGACCCCCAACTGCTAGGACCTTCAACATGATTGTTCAAGATGCTGTTCGAAACAATGACGTGATAGCAGGTACCCTTTTGTTAAATTCCAAACATGTAAATGTCCTATTTGATTCTGGAGTAACCAAGTCTTTTATATCTCAAGATTTTGCTAAAAAGTTAAAACTTAATGTCATACCCTAACGTGAGATATTACGAGTGGAAATAGCAAACAAAGAAATAATTCCTATAAATCAAGTACACCCTAAGTGCAAGTTGAAATTAGAAGGGAAGATCTTCAAGGTTGACCTAGTCCTATTCGCGTTAGGAGAATTTGATGTAATCTTAGAAATGGATTGGTTATCCAGTAACGGAGCGCAAATAGATTGTGAACGGAAGAAAGTAAAGATAAGAGTGCAGAATGAAAAAGAAGTAGTGTTTAAAGGTCAACGAAAGAACCAGAAATTTCTAACCATGCTACAGGCAAAAAGATTGTTAAGGAAAGGTAACGAGGCCTATTTGGCTTATGTGATAGATACCAAGAAGGAAGTCCCTAATATATAGGACATACCCGTAGTAAACGAATTCGAGGATGTATTTCCAGAGAATTTACCAGGATTACCACCTGACCGAGAAATAGAGTTCGCTATAGAATTAGCACCAGGACCGGCACCAGTATCCAAGGCCCCATATAGGCTAGCCCCAGTTGAGATGAAGGAACTAGTTTCTCAACTGCAAGAGTTAATGGAATGATGAGGCCCAGTGTGTCGCCATGGGGAGCGCCAATACTGTTCATAAAGAAAAATGACGGCAGTATGAGATTATGCATAGACTATCGAGAGCTGAATAAGCTGACTATTAAGAATAGGTACCCTCTCCCCAAAATTGAGGACCTATTCCACCAACTCAAGGGAGCTGTACATTGTTCCAAAATAAATTTAAGAACAGGATATCACCAGTTGAAAATCAAATCGGAAGATATACCGAAGACTGCTTTTCGCACTAGGTATGGACACTATGAGTTCTTAGTTATGTCGTTTGGGTTAAGCAATGCACCCGCAGCCTTTATGGATTTGATGAACAGAGTGTTCAAAAAGTAAATGGATATATGTGTGATAGTTTTTATAGACGATATTCTGATCTACTCAAAGATAGAGCAAGAACACGCAGAACATTTGAGGATAGTCTTAGAAATCTTGAGGAATGAGAAATTGTATGCCAAGTTCTCGAAGTGCGAGTTTTGGTTGAGAGAAGTTCAGTTTTTAGGACATGTGGTGAGTAGCAAAGGAGTTTTAGTCGACCCTGCCAAAATAGAGGCGGTATCCAATTGGGAAAGACCAACTACCCCAACAGAGGTTAGGAGTTTTGTAGGTTTATCCGGATATTACCGAAGATTCGTGCAAGATTTTGCTAAGATAGCCGGTCCACTGACTAGACTTACCCGGAAGACAGAAAATTTTGTATGGACAGAAAAATGTGAGAAGAGTTTTCAAGAACTGAAAAGGAGGCTGGTGTCAGCACCAGTGCTCGCTCTTCCCGATGGAAAGGGAGAGTTTGTAATATACAGCGACGCATCGCTTAAAGGATTAGGATGTGTACTAATGTAGCACGGCAAAGTTATAGCGTATGCCTCTCGACAATTGAAGGAATATGAGAGCAGATACCCTACGCATGATCTAGAATTAGCAGCCATAGTATTTGCCCTAAAAATTTGGAGACGCTACCTATACGGTGAGAAGTGCGAGATCTACACTGACCATAAAAGCCTCAAATATATTTTCACTCAGAAGGAACTGAACATGAGACATAGGAGATGGTTAGAGTTGATAAAAGACTACGACTGTGAAATTTTGTATCACCCGGATAAAGCCAATGTGGTGGTTGATGCCCTTAGTAGGAAGGAAAGACTCAAGATGATAATGACATCGAAGGAGCTGATTAAGGAATTTGAGAAGATGGAAATTGACGTGAGAACGATTGGTAAGGAAACAGAAGGATTATTTGAGATTAAGCTAGTGCCAGAGCTGACTAAAAAGATACGAATATGTCAGGAAAAGAAGATGAGTGAAGAAAGAGGAACATTGACCGGTGAAGAAGTGAGATGCGAGAAGGATGAGAAAGGAATCATGAAGTATGCGTCCCGGATTTGGATTCCGAATGTGCAAGAGTTAAAGGATGAGCTGCTGCACGAAGGGCACATCTCTAGATATTCAATCCACCCAGGAAGTACAAAAATGTACTGTGACCTTAAGGAATATTATTGGTGGCCTAACATAAAGAGAGAATTAGCAGAGTGGGTCAGCAAGTGCTTGACATGCCAGAGAGTGAAGGCTGAACATCAACGACCTAGTGGACTACTACGACCCCTAGAGATTCCGGAATGGAAATGGGAGCATATAGTCATGAATTTTGTGACAGGCTTACCAAGAACAAAGACCAATCACAATGCCATATGGGTTATCATAGATAGATTGACCAAGTCTGCACACTTCCTACCAATCAACGAAAGATACACCGTAGACAAATTGGTAGATATTTACTTGAAGGAAATTATAGTGAGACACGGCGCTCCTGTAGCCATAGTGTCAGATAGAGACCCAAGGTTTAATTCCCGATTTTGGAGAAGCTTCCAGGAATGCGTAGGCACCGGACTAAACATGAGTACCGCTTACCACCCCCAGACTGATGGACAAAGCGAAAGGACTATTCAGACCCTAGAAGATATGTTACGAGTATGTGCCATTGGAATGACCACTTACCCCTGATCGAATTTGCTTACAACAATAGCTATCACGCTAGCATAGAAATGCCCCCGTATGAAGCTCTTTACGGAAGAAGATGTCGCTCTCCCCTGTGTTGGGATGAAGTTGGAGAACACAAGATATTAGGACCAGAGTTAGTCCAACAGACCAGGGAAATGATAGGACTCATCAAGAAAAGACTGGTAGCAGCCCAGGACAGACAAAAGAAGTACGCCGACCAGATCAGGAAAGATATGGAATATGAAGTAGGAGATTCTGTGCTATTAAAGGTATCTCCGTGGAAAGGAGTGATGAGATTTGGAAAGAAAGGGAAGCTGAGTCCCAGATTCATAGGACCCTTTGAAATATTGAGGATAATAGGACCTCTAGCTTACGAGCTCGCCTTGCCTCCTAATTTGCAACAAGTGCACAACATATTTCACGTGTCCATGTTAAGGAAGTACCATGCAGATGCATGACATGTACTAGAATACGAGCATGTAGATTTACAACCAGACCTGACCTACATCGAGCAGCCAGTAAGGATAATGGACCAAAAAGAACAAGTGCTGAGGAACAAGACTGTGAAGCTGGTTAGGATCTTATGGAGAAATCAAAATGTCGAAGAGTCAACTTGGGAACTTGAAGACGCAATGAGGAATAGATATCCCCACTTATTTTCTAATTGATTCTGCGACGAAATCCTTGTTAGAGGGGAAGACTGTAATAACTCGAATTTTTGAGACCTTGTAAAACATTTAATGAATAGTAACCCTGACGGACGGGAAAAACTTTTGAGCCCACACTATGTAGTGCATGAGAAAATGAGTTTCGGAGTTGATATTAAGATTATACGTACCAAATGAGTGTATGTAAACGCTATTAGTTTTCGAAGAAAATGAACTTTGAAAAACGACCGTATTTACGACTCATCGAGGTTTACGGGAATCACAATATAATTACGAGATTAAAACCCTACGAATTTATATTCAAGTAGGATAAATAAAAAAATAAGGAATAAATACGAAAGGAATTACGTCGCGAACCATTTATGAGTAAGTATTACGAAGAACGTTTAAGCAACTGAGCGAACGCGTAAATAATTAAATAAATGTAACGCACTAACTAAACCATGGTAAGAAAGTAACCATGGTTACTTCATCAAATAGTGAGCTAACTATAGGATGATCAAGATAGCTAGCAAAATAGTGTGCTAAGGAAGCTAACCATGTAGTTTAGCTTGTAACCTAGCAAGCTATTAATATTTGTCCCTAAGATTTGCAACCAAGAATCAACCTAGAATGATATACTAAGAAGAATAAAATCAATTGCAAGATATCACCCCATCTTCCTGGAAGCAACCTAGCAAATCAACCAAGCTAAGCAACCAAGAGGAGTATAAATACTCCCCATCACAATTGCTTCCATTCAGAAATTTGAAGAAAAAAAGGGGAATTCAAATTCAAAACTCAAAGTTCTAGCTCTTGTAAAATTCTCTCATTAATTCTCAAGCCTCTTAGCAATTAAACTAAGGTTCTAAAAATCATACCAAGCACTTCCAAGCCTCTACCATCCTCAAGAACACATCTCAAGATTTCAAGAAAGGTAAAAATCTTTGGCCCAACTTTATTTAAGATTCATTTAGTATGTGGTAGTAAACCTAGTGTAATGAGTGTCATTGATGAAATCTTGATGATTAAGTTAAGTAGATTTAAGGTTGGTTGTTGTTACCTCAAGAACATGATGTTCTTGAGAGGAGTTTATGTGTTGATGATGGAATGATGATTGTTGGTGGTTGTGTTAAGAGTTAGGGCATAAACGAAACCCCGATCGTAAACGTAACTCCGTTAAAATCAACGAATCGTAACTTTAAGTTTCTGCAGAAGTCCTGAAGTTGTAAACTATAGTTTCTTGAAAAATAACCATTTATTATGATAGAAAATATTATAAGGATCGTTTAGGCGCTTGAATCGCTTGATTCCGATTTACGGATCAAAAGTTATGACTGTTTTAGTAAAAGTGATTTATGCGACAAAAACTGCTACAAATCACGAACTTTGAAAATATAAAGGATCGACTTAAAAGTGTTCATAAATCATGAAATTTTAATAAAGAGTAACATATTGAGTTTCCTAACAGCCATAAAAATTTCAAGTGAAAATACTGATTTTTCAATTTTATAAAAATATCTGATCCGAGACCGCGCGAGTAGAAACAATAAGAATCCATAAGCGGAGCCGACGACGATAATGAGAATGAACCTAAGATACTTAGGAAAATGAAGCGACCATAATGTGAATATGAATTAAAGGAATGATAAGGGTAGTATAAGTTGAGAGGGTGCATAATAAGTAGCGCATGAGTGCGAGTTGCCGTAAATTAGAACAGAACCTAATGAAATGAAATGTGTTTATGGTTATAGATTTCGGAGCGGAACCTAGAGCATCCTCCACCTCGAGATACCCAGGCAAGTTTACGAACCCAACTCCATTTTACTATTTTGTTGTGAAAGGATTGTTTTACTATCATTGTAAAAATATCATGCTTGCCATGATACGTAGTTGTTGAATTTTCGCATAATATAGCGATGTTGTACGATAAGTATATCTCGTGAGATGTTTATTCCGCTTTAAGCATGACATATCATATAAGACCGAGAGTCGGTCGGGATTTAAGATAAAACCCGGGAATCATTCCGGTGATATTATAAGACGGTTATAAGTCCATACTAGTACGTTTTAAAAGGGACTCAACGTCCACTTACGAAACATTAAAACCCCTCGAACTTTTATTAAAACAATTTCCCAACGATCATATTCCATTAACTATATTTTATTGATTCGAATAATAACTACTATATACCTATTCTTTTATCATGGGCGTAGTATACCCCAGCAATTATTTATTTCAAACCTGATTAAACATTAAAGATTAATAATTACGTAGACACAAACTAGTTGAGAAATATTATTTTAAATATTCTTTTAAAGAGTAAACTCATTCGAGGTTTAATTATTTATCGATTATCATTTAATTAATTATTATTCTTAAAGGGTTTATTATTGATTTAAAAATCATAGATCCTGATTTAAAATATACTTTCTGATTTCAGAATATCATTCGAATAATTTCAGATCGTCGGTGAATATTATCCCGACTTATTTAATATTTTGAATATAATTTCAAGGAGAAACTTTTCCCCTTATTAATTATCTGTTGACAACGGTCAACTCACATCCTTAGTGCTTCCTCCGAAATTCTCGGAAGTACGTATATACATATATATACACTTATATCTTAGAGAGATAAGTTGTTTCTATCAACAAGCAAAACGCTTGGGGAACTTCGATGTGGTTCGAGTTCTCGAGATTGATAAAATTCTTTTAAAGGACAAGGGAGGGGTAAACTCTGGTACTATGTGTGCTAGATGGACTACCAAAGGTACCGCAGGCGAAGGTACTCAGTGTACTCAGGAACTTGTGAAGTATGTGTATACTCGAAAATGGGACACGTAGCCCGAATGCGGCAAGGGTGATAACCGGGATACGAAGGTGTCGTCCTTCTACTAGTAGAAAAGTTTACTATAATCGTATTACGACTGATCATCGTATACGGTGGCTCCAACGAGTGTCCTAAATCTTCCAATTGGAATTGAGATGTAATACCGTAACCCAAGCCTAGGTGTTGGGATTACTATTAAGGTATTCGCATGATATTAAAATCCCTTAAAGAATTATTTTCATAAAAAGGTGTGTATCATCAAGGAAAACTATTTTCGAATAAAACATAATTATCATATAAGATGTTATCATACAGTCATTTTCATACTATACATTATTATGCTGGGCATTTTAGCTCACACTTGTTTTCTTAAATTGACACAATACAACAGTGAATCAAGATGCCTGCCATGAGAACCACAACCAGGAAATGGGTAGGAAAAGGCCAGCTGTTCTGTAGATTATTTGGTGTTGTACCACAGGTAGTCAGAATAAGCTGGATTAGTTTTCAGTTGTTTATAGTTCGGCTTATTTATAAGTATGATTTATGTAAGGTAAGAAACAAGAAACATATATTTGGCCGGCGAACTAGCCTTACCTAAAGGTCACTCCCCGGCAAGATTAACTACTTTTGGGTTGTAATAAATATCACTTGATGGTTGACAATTACTCTAGTTATGATGGTTCGTTTTCAAGACAATAACCTGTAAGTGTGTGTATGTGATAAGTGTGAGGTCGTGAAGCGTGAGTATTTATATATTGTAGTGTGAGTTGTGTGAGTTTAGATGGCGCGGCCTCCGAGACTCCTGACCCCGGGTTTTGGGGCGCCACAATGCTCATTAGTACTACCTGCCACAACGCGGATTTCACCGTCTTGCGAACCCTAAAAAAGTGGCTCACCCCCACTCTGAATCCCCAATATACTCACGAGCAACATTTTTCGCTGTGATTGGATAACGCAACTTCATTGACCTCACTATCTCACCGTACTCTACACTTGAAAATAACCTAGACAAATAAAAATATTTGCTCAGAATCAACCAAGCAAGATATACTATACAAACCTATATATACATATACACAAATGAGAAGATGAACGTCAACCTTGATGTTCATCACGCAAACCCATAAAGACGAGCAACCCCAAAAACACAACTCAGAATCCACAAGATGACCAAAAGCTAGAAACATAAACAGCAGTATCTGAGCCCATAATTCTAAGATAAAAAACAAAATACTTTTGGCAATACTCCTACAACTATACTCAATGTAAAGAAACAAAAAACACGTATGCAAGATCAAGAAGATGACAACCGTGAAAGCAAGAAGATTACAAGGCATGACGAACTAACCTTAAAAAAAGAACATATATTTGCAACCATCACACCCCCAGTAGATCTCCGACAAACACTCCAATTTATCAGATGATCTATTTCCTCTCGTCTATTTCTCTTTCCATGTGCTTTTTATTTTAGTGACAATAAGATAAAATGACAAGGTGGGAGGTTATTTATATACAAAAAATAAATAAACCACCAGGACACGTGTTAGCTCATCGTTGGCCGCCAAGAAATCAACCAACGACGGTTTGGCTTCCCACGCGCCCACGCCCCTAATTTATAGTATCACCCCCCCACGTCTCTAGCCCGTGCATTGATGACATACTATTGATAACCATCAATGTACATTCCCTGATTTTTCGACGCTCAACTCCCTAAAACCATTCTTTTTAAAAAAAATTTAAAAAATCACCTTTTCACCTTTAAATTTCAAAAAGGCACATAATTTTTCACCAATGAATGCGATCTTTATATCCAACTTCAACTACGCCTTTCATATGAAAGACGATATCAACCACCTTCCAGAGTGGGGCACCATCTCAACTTTCACTCAACTACACCTTTCTTATGAAAAACGGTCTCAACCGCCTTTTAAAGGGGGCACCATCTCAACTTTAAATCAACTATACCCTCCATATGAAAGACGGTCTCAACCTCCTTCTAGAGGAGGGAACCATCTCAACTACGACTTCAACTAAGCCCTCCATATGAAAGGCGGTTTCAACCGCCTTCTAGAGGGGGCACCATCTCAACTTCGACTGGAGGTGTGCACGGGTCGGTCCGGCTTAATTTTTACCGAAAACCGTTACCGTACCGTGCATGTCGGTTCGGTTCAGTTTTTAGCTATTAACTGTAACTGAACCGTCCAAAACGGGTTTTTTCGGTTCGGTTAACCATTGAACGGTTTCAATTTTTTTTTAGTTTTTAATCTAATTAAAAAGTTATTTACAAATTTAATAACATTAAACTTGAAAATATTATAATATAAAAGAATAAGAACTTTAAAATTATAACTATACATTTTTTATTTTTATAAAATTACCATTATTAACCACTGATGTTGTGCCAGAAACAGTATGGCAGGAGTTGTACCTGCTCTGCATATTAGGAATGCAGGTATGTATTACTTCTTTCATCTTCCTTCCAATATAACTGTATTACAACTTCCACGAACTATTGCAATGTTATATAGCCAGTGGTCTTGAACTCTATTTGCTATAAAATATAATAATATTTATACATAGTTTCATATGATAATATTATATATATGTATAAATATATCTTATATTATATTATGTATCAATGGTTTGGTTTTTCGGTTCAGTTGTAAGGATCAAACCGTAACTGTTACCAAACCGTTATATCGGTTCCGTTATGTTACAGTTTTTCGATTTTTTCGGTTTCGTTTTTTTTTTCTAGTTTGGTTTTTGAATTTTTTTGTTCCGTTTTGGTTTTGCGGTTTTTTTGTTCACCCCTAACTTCGACTCAACTACACCCTCCATATGAAAGACGATCTCAACCGCCTTTCAGAGAGGGTAGCATCTCAACTTCAACCCAACGACGCCCTCCATATGAAAGACAGTCTCAATCACCTTCCGGAGGCTGGCACCATCTCAAATCCATCTCAACTCTATCAACCATAAGCAACTCGCTCGAAATAACCGACTCTCGCCATAACAGCTTCCACGCTTAATCCCCCGTGCAACTAATAGTTACATAAGGAAATGAGGATAAATCATAGGCCCGACCCAGCTAGCCAGGCCCAAGCTTAAAGAAAGGCCCAACAAACTGGCCCAGTTCAACCCTCGACCGACTATGATTCCCGATAAAACCGGATGTCAGCCGACAAACCCAATTGACACCCCACGTGGGAGACTGATACACCCATGTGGCACTACTGACATAATTAGCCATCGATATCGCACAACATACGACACCTCCGCTGATGTCAGCAGGCATGATAACTCCTACACGTTCCCTCACGTGCATGTGCTACTCATAAGTGCATAAACTTCTAAAAATACTCAACGAAAGAAGAGGAAAGAGTACATTCTCTCTAACTTTCTCTTTCTAGAATTTGGCCGAAATACTTACTCTTACACCTGAGGTGTCTCCGGAGATCTAATCTCCGTTGGACATTCCATTTCAGGTACCCCACACCCGAATCCAGTTCAACTTTGAAAAAGGAAAGGCCCACGAGGATTGGTTTAGAGCCTTGTCACTAGCTAGTATAAAATTTATGAATTCTGTAATTTTCGTTGTAGAGAGTTTCTACATATTTGTTTTGTTTAAATAGAAAAGAAAGGATATATGAGTGCCTGAGTGGCATATTGGTGTTAGTTTAAAACAACGACCTTTTATCTTTGATATGTTTTTAGTAATGAGTTATCTCATTTTTATTGCCCACAAAGATTACAAATGATAATATTTATATAATCTATTCAAACAATTAAACTCAAGTATAGCTGCACTATAAACAAATTTCAACCGTGTATACAATGCAAGCTCTTTTACAAGTAAAAAATCAGTACCAATTTCATAGAATGCGAACTAATAGTATGAACTGATAGTACCAATCTTATAACTTGGACACAAATTCAATTCATTTTGAATCACAATATTTTTTATTGTAAACAACATCATATTAAGAAAAAATATGTACTACGCGACTTGATAACTCCAATCCACGGTCTGGTCCTTCCGACGCCACGCCTGGACCCTTCTTGCGGTGTAGCTGCAGTTGGGTGTCTGCAAAACAAGACCGGAGGGGGGTTTGAGCCCCACGACGTCTCCGGTGTTAGAGTAAGAACTTGCTTTTTGAATGATGAATGTAGAAATGTAAGGTGACTATGTGTGCGTATGATAATGTGTAGAAGAGAGTTATAAACCTCTAGGTCTCTCTTCCTTGGACTATTTATAGCCCAAGGGTAGGGTTTTGGGATTGTTATTTTTCAATCAGGGTCATTCGTTGTTGGGAGCGAAGGACGCCTGGCTCAAATGGGTGTCTTAAACATGTCCTAATAAGGATTGTTGAGAAATGTTTCAAGAATACTCTGACACGTGCCTTGATTAATTTTGTTATTGGTCATTAATAACTGTTGTGGTCACATGTTTGGACTCTTTTCTCCCGTGCTATACTTTAGTTGAACTTTGTGGGACAGGGCGTATGAGAATGCTCGATCCCATTTGGTCCTGGACTGGCCGGAGCCGGATCTACCCGATCCCGGGCTAAGTGGACTAGAGCCCGGGTTGACGTATGAGTTGGGGCTACCCATACCTGGACTAAGAGGTTCAGACCGGGGATCAGAGCTTTATTTTCTATCACGACTCATGCAAGAATCCGAGTCCGGACATAAGATTATTGATTTTCTGTTACCTTTTGAAATCGTTTATCATTTTTATAAAAAAAAATTATGCTTAAACCAAATTCATTTACGGTTCTGGGACGACTCACCATCCGACCAAACAACTATCGATGCAAATTTTGAATTACAAGCTCTTGTTCGGATAAAAATCAAGTAGAATGCAACTTACAATACATTTTATATGTACTTATATCTCGCGCGTGTGTGTGTTACACACCCTGTGCATAAGAGGGGCACATGAAAAGGTTACAATTGGGATGTGCTTAGATTTGGACTCGATGTTAATGTTTCAAGAGGGAAATTCATGTATCATGTGTATTATGGGGATGGCAAAGCTCCAAAATTAACTTGTTTACTTTGAAATAGAAGCATTATTACAAATGTGTCCAAATATGGTATGGGACCCTAACAAGACCTGTTAACAAGCAAGGAATTACTTTCCAACGATCCCCATGTTGAACCCTGTCGCTCTGATTCAATTAGACTGTTACATACCACAAATATACACAAGTAAAGATGGTCAAGCTTTTACAAAAGAATGATAAAGGCGATCTTCAACAAGTCATTCCACTAGGCGATTAACCCCTCAAGACACGAGAAATTTATTCCTTTGTTAGCTTGCTTGGATCTCAATGATCATGACTTCTCTACATTGAAAACAACTTGTTACATATATCCAGTGATACATTAAACTACAACAAAAACAACATAACATAATGAAAGTTTCAAGTTCTTTATTTTCTCAACTTTAACTAGCAAGCATTTCACCTTGTCATCATGCCCTCGAGTCCTCGACATTAATCTACAAGCCAAACAATGGCCTGATGACAATGTATTCGTCTGCCGAATACTCTATAGGCATGTAACACAACATCAATCAAGGTACTTTCTACAAGCATGGATAATTAAAGCTTTGATTACCCATTTTATTTAATCATGATGCTAAATTTTAGCCAAGGGTACGGAAATCACATCTAAACCAAACATCTAATCCGATAATGAAAACCTCAATTATATCTAAACTCTGAAGCAGAAGTTATGCTAGCAACTTCTATATTTCAAGTTTATAGTATCATCCTTACAAAGGAAAAGTCTTAAGGACGAAAGTAACTCACGCTTTAACTGTGAGCTGAAAATTTCTGTTATATAAGATAAACGATTTTCATCACTGTCTATAGTTGAAGGCACCGCCCATACTGTTTGTCAATTAAGCACCACCAGATCCGTACTTCTTCCCGAAAACGAGCACCTGAAGCTTATCATAACCAGCCAGGACACCAGCCCCAGCAACAGCACGAAGAATGTTGGCACCAGCACCCTTGAAGAGAGACTTGGCACCCTCTTTCTTCACAATCTGAGTAAATGCATCCATTGAGCTTTTGTACTTCACTGCTTCACCAGACGTCATCATCATTCTTCTGCGAACAGTGTCAATTGGGTACGAAGCAAGGCCAGCTCCGTTAGTAATCACCCAACCAAGGGCAAAGCTAGCAAAGAAACTATCCTGGAACCATCAATTAGGAATGTAGATAAGTTTAAAAATTGGTGTCAGAAGTTTAACAAAAATATGTTTAGACTCAATGATTCTGTTCAAAGTTTTTCTTTCATGTAAAAGAAAGATACTGAATTTAAGGACTTGCAAAAATTATTGTAAGCAATGGGTGCACATGAGAGGTAATAGCAGCAGAACCGATTAATTTACATCAGCCTTTTATCTTATAATAATAACTACGTCATAACGTATACCTGCATCTTTCCGGTGAGGAGGACTGGCTTCAAGGAATCATACATTCCAAAGTAGAGACCACGATAAACAATAATTCCAACACATGAAATATTGAAACCGCGGTAAAGCCCAGCAATTCCATCACTTGTTAATGTCTTCTTATAGACATCAACTAAACCATTAAATTGTCGTCCTCCCCCCTTCTTTGCTGCCTTAGCGTCATTTGCTAAACGAGTTCTAGCATAGTCCAAGGAATACACAAATAAAAGGGAGGAAGCACCAGCAGCACCTCCAGATCCCAGATTGCCAGCAAACCATTTCCAGTAACCATCTCTCTCTTTTTTGAAGTTAAAAAGCCTCTTCAAGTAATCTTTAAAAGCAAAGTTCAAGGCCTGTTGAAAATATGTAAATTCATAAGCACATACAGTAAAAAAGAGCACTGTCCTACTGAAAATTTAGAATATAGACTGGCCTGAGTTGGGAAGTAACGGATGACATTAGCGGTGTTTCCTCTCCACAATGAAATGACACCTTCATCCTTCATTGTTCGTTTGAAACAATCACCGATACCCTTATATGGTTCAGACAGCCTTCCACTCTTGATCATCTCATCCTGGTTCTGAGTCAGAAGCTTGACCCGCTCAATTGGGGCAGCAGCAGTCTTGGACACAGCTGCAGAAACTCCACCCATGAGAAAATCAATAGCAAACCCAGCAAAGCCTTTCTCAGATGGTGCTTGCACAAAAACAGGGGATAAGTTCGGTGAAACAATAGATGAATAATATGTTGCTCGACAAGGCTTCACCATTGGATATTGAAAAGCAGCATTGCAGTACTTTCCAGACATGAATTGCTTCTGGTACAATGATTGGTTCTGGAAACCAAACTCTTGAGTTTGGCTAGATCGAAACAGACCACTAGCTACAGCTGGATGTGTAACAGTTGGATGCTGTGCTCGATCCATTGCCATGTCTTTACTCATGCACATAAAAACACAATATTAAACACACTTCAACTTTAAAGAGAAGAAACTATTTAAACATAATGTGAAAGAATGATCGAGATTGCTTATAATAACTGTGTTCCTTATTCGTCTTAAATGTCTGATGAGTAAAGCTTTGAGTAAACACTAATAGAACACTATGAACATCCAATTATTGCAAGACAAAACACAAACCAAAGATAGAAATTTAATTACATAAAAGGTCTTCAAAAGTACAGGGCATTGCACATTATCTGAGTAAAATACAAAAGAAAAACCGTCACCACGATATTCACATTGTATCAGATTACATATATTATAAAATATATATATATTATAAAATATTAAAAATAGTAAATGGAGGCCAATGTTGTAGAAGCAGAACAATTAATCTGGAGTGGTGCGAGCGAGGCTCGTTAGATAAGTTAAATCGAAACAAAAACTGCAAAACATCCATCATACTACAAGGAAAGCGGCTAAATTCGAAAATTACGTGCGTAATAAGAACAGTTAACAGAGAAACAAAGGTAAACAATAGACATGAGGATAAGGGATATGATTGAGGGTTGAGGAATTATAAATGAAGAGTGAGGTCAAGGTGAGCAGAAGGATCAACATGGGACTCATTATCATATTCATGAGCAGCTTGAAGATGATGATGAGTACCGACGACATCGTTATCATGAAAGAAGAAAGGACCCAGGGATGTCTGATCAGGAGGATCAGCTGAACTACTGGTGGTGTAGTAGTGGTGGTGTACCATGACTATAGAAACAAAAATTGAAGAAAATGCTTGCAAGAAGGGACATATAAAACACAGCATAGAGTACAAACATAAGCAAGCGGAGCTCAACATATTACTTATACTAATGCTTGTACTGAGACATTATTATATCACATTATCCAATGATTAGAATGAATGCACCTCGTATGTAGTTTCAACTTTCAACTTCCAGTGGTTGTACATATTTATGTTATTTGATGATATCAATGTATTATTGTACCAAGACAATTTTGCAAGTTGGCTCATATATATAACCAAAAACGCACCACATTAACAGTTAATCTATTGTCTTCCTGTTTTACTTTAATATGGAAAGCAATGTTAAACAGAAAATAGTGCCTTCTTTAACTGGCAAGTGCACAAACAATACAGTTAACCAGCTTGTATTCCAGTACTTTGTTTCCTTTTTTGTGAAGTTAAAAAGACAAACAAGCTTGTATTCTGCAAACACTTTGGACCAGTCTCACAATCAGAGAAGCAAACGATGCGTTCTCAATTAAAAAGGTTAATTTTATAGAAACATTTCCATGAGCAATAAAATCGGGTTCAGGCTTCTGGTCACAGTGGAGAGTGACAACTTTATCTAAATATCATTATATCAATACCCAAATCCGAGACGCTGAAGAACAGAGTTCTTATAAACAAGAATATGTCCACAGGACCGCGGCTCAATGACTAATGACGAAACAAGTACCACATTGATAAAAATTCATTCAAGCAACAAAGCAGAAAATAAAGTAAACATCCACAAACTTATTAGCAACCGAAAATTATTAGACATTTAGTTAGCAAAGCAAGTGCACAAGGGAGTAACAACATAAAAAGCCAGGATGCAAAACTGAAAAGAATTTGTAACTTGCAATATAAAACTACATAGCAACATTATACCTGCAAGAACAAAATAAAATTCTGCTCTACATCAGTCAAAACAATATATGAAAATTACCTAAATTTCCCCGAAAACAAAACACGGCTTCAAAAAGAACAAAAAATGGTAAATCTATATACATATAAATGTCTAGCTTAAAAACAAGATCATTGTCTATATAATTTAAATATAAAGAACAAATTTGTGCACAATATAAATTAAGTCTCGTAGCAATTCAAAGTTTTTCGGACAAGATCAGACCAAAAAAATCAATTAATTATTTTCAAACTTCAAACTCTTAAAAGATCATTATCCGATTTAAAAAATAAAACACTTGTTTTCGTGACAATACCATGAAAATAATGTACACTCTAATTCGATTTTACAAAAATATGATGATGCATCTTCGCTACGACATCTTGAAATCGAAATTAATAAATTTACTATTTAAATAGAAATTATTAAAATATACAATAACTTTTTATATAATTTGCAGGCAGGATGATGTTCCTCGGGTGCACACTCTATAAGACTATTAAACAAACAAATATGATAACAAGAGAAAACTACTTAAAAATTAGGTTGCAATCATTTTGATGTCCCAATCAAAAAATTTATCGATATATAAAACAACACAAACTAGTAAAACACACACCACAATTACATAAATAAAATTAAAAAGGATGTAAATCAATAATAAAACAGTAGATCTAATAAAAAGAAACAGAAAGAGAAAAAAATTCGACATAGAAAATGATTACCCCGTTTGTTTGAACGAAATGCCGCGTTACAGTGAGGCGATCAAGTAGGGTAAAAGGGCTGTGCGATAATGGATTAGTGTGCTCAGTCTATCTATCTATACTATATTATTATACTAGTCGGTAACCGTACAAAGCACGGGTTTAAAATTAAAAATAATATTATCACATTATTATTTGAATAAAACTGAAACTCATAATTCGTGCAAAATACAGATCTAAATATAATATATAAAATATTTTTAAAATATGTAGTTAAAAAAATTGAAATTAGGTGTAACTCTAAAATTTCACCGTATAGTTCTACTAATGCATGCGCCTAATTATTTATTTATATAAATCTGACATGTTAATTTACTAATACGATTATTTTAAAGGAAACCGACGCTTGGATGTTTAGTAACAAATAAAAATTTAAGGGAAATAAAATTTACAGAAAATAAAAGTTAATTTTTTCGGTTGAGATTTTATTACATAAAATTTTAAAAGAAGTTGTATAATTTTCTAGTGAGTACCAAGATTTGGGACCTATAAACATGGTTTCGCTTATTAGTATATATAGTTGATAACCCGTGCGAAATACGGGACTGAAACTAAAAATATCGAACTAATATTTGTAGAGAATTATTCATAACGAATTAAAATTAATATATTAATATAAAATATTAAATTGATACTTGTAAAAAATAGTTATGTAATTAAAAAGAATCGAATGAGTTATGAAATTTTCCACTATAATTCTGATTTTGCATTGTTTTACTTGATATAAAAAATCTAACATATTAGTTTTATTTTTGTGAAACGAATTGTATCTCTATCTTATGCACCAAATATATGTTCTTTAGACAATTTAATATTAATTAATATAATTTGATAATTATCTTATAATTAGACTTTTCAATATAGTGTATTTAATATTACTTAATTATCGATAAAAATTAATTTACAAAATAAAAGTAAATAGACGTTATTAAACTTAATTTAATATTACTACATATAATCTAAATACAGACCATAAATTTTTTATCGTTAAAATATTTTTTTTAATTTAATGTATATAAACGTTGTGATGGACAATATCCGTGCAAAATACAGATCTAAATATAATATATAAAATGCTTTTAAAATATGTATTTAAAAAAAATTGAAGTAACTCTAAAATTTCACCGTATAGTTCTACTTATGCATGCGCCTAATTATTTACTTATATAAATCTAACATGTTAATTTACTAATACGATTATTTTAAAGTAAACCGACGCTTGGATGTTCAGTAACAAATAAAAATTTAAGGGAAATAAAATTTACAAAAAATAAAAGTTAATTTTTGTCGGTTGAGATTTTATTACATAAAATTTTAAAAATAGTTGTATAATTTTCTAGTGAGTACCAAGATTTGGGACCTAAACATGGTTTCGCTTATTAGTATAGATAGTTGATAACCCGTGCGAAATACGGAACCGAAACTAAAAATATCGAATTAATATTTGTAGAGAATTATTCATAATCCGTGTGAAACACGAATTAAAATTAATATATTAAAATCAAATATTAAATTGGTACTTGTAAAAAATAGTTATGTAATTAAAAAGAATCGAATAAGTTATGAAATTTTCCACTCTAATTATAGTTTTGCATTATTTTATTTGATATAAAAAATCTAACATATTAGTTTTATTTTTGTAAAACGAATTGCATCTCTATCTTATGCACCAAATATATGTTCTTTAGACAATTTAATATTAATTAATATAATTTGATAATTATCTTATAATTAGACTTTTCAATATAGTGTATTTAATATTACTTAATTATCGTTAAAAATTAATTTATAAAATAAAAGTAAATAGATGTTATTAAACTTAATTTAATATGACTAAATATAATCTAAATATAAGTCATAAATTTGTTATTGTTAAAATATGTTTTTTTAATTTAATGTATATAAACATTGTGATGGAGAGTAACAAATATGATCATTAAATCAATAATTATCAGTTTATAAGTTAATAAATGTTACTAATGTCATTTGCTATTACTTAATATTTTTCTAAAATAATACTACATAGAATAAAGTTTACAGAGAATAGAAGTGTTAATAGTTTACTTTGTAGTTAGTAGTTTTTCAAAATTAAAGTAAATATATATTATTTTAATTGATTTAACGTAACTTAATAAATTTTTTAATAAAATTTATAAATAAATAAAATTTACAGAGAATATAAGTCAATTTGTGCTAGTAGTTTGTAGTTTTTCTAAAATTAAAAATAAATATAAGTTATTTTACTTAATTTAACATAACTTAATAAATTTTTAATATAATTTACAAATTGTTTATAAAAAATATTTTTATTTTATGAAGTAAATAGATGATTGGATGAACACTAACTAAAAAATGATAAAATTTACAAAGAATAGAAGTCGAGTTGTGTTAAAAACAAAGTTGTTAGAGAATAGAAGTCAACTTATGTCAGGTAAATACCAAAATTTGGTACTTTGGTACTTTTGATACTTTTAGCACAAAATTATACATGATTTCGCTTATTAATAAAGAGTATAAATTATAATAGACAAAACATTAAAAATTTGTTAGTCGGTTGGTCGGTACTTACTTAAATTATTTAATTACCCTTATTTAATTATTCTCTTACCTTTTTTTACTAATTTGGCTTATATGCCTTACAATTGAGAATCTTTCTTAACAAATTTTGGGGGTGAGCAATAATCGAATCTGAGACGACAAGAGATAAGCCCTTAACCACTTGAGTACTTAATTATTCTAATTCTAATTATTGGGTCGATCAATTCTAATTCTAATTGATATTAAAGTCAACTTCCTCTATTACTTTACCAATTTCAATTCTATTTTATATCGAACTCTATATCATTATAATTTATATTAAATTCAACTTCTTCTACCAATCTATATTTTAATTTATATTGAATTCTATATTATTCTAATTTGTTACTTCGGGCTAAATTAAATTTAAGGAAACTAAATATAATTATCAAGATTTAGTTGATATATCATGTGAATCGGGCTAAGATAAAATAATAATACTATCAGTCCTTCTAAAAAAATTATACTAATGAACTTGGATAAATAAAATAATATATTTTATTTATCCATGATAAAAAAATACATTATACAATTGATTCAGACTAATACAAAACTAAAATAAAAATGCAATTCGACCAACAAAAATAAAATCATATATACTATTTATTCAGTCTAAAACAAAATTATCTTATTGATCCAATTTTTAAAAATAAAATAAAATTAAACTAAAAATAATTAGTTTGATTTGGTCGGTGTATTGAGCATCTCGCTAAAATAAAATAATGAAAATCACTGATCCGAGAAAATCAAATTAACATTAGACTAAGTATTATTCATATCCTATTGATGTGAACTAAAAAATTAAATTTTAATTAAAATATAAATATTAATTTTTTATTAAAAATACACATAGAATTATCAATAAAACTATATCGTTCAATTAATAAAATTGTCTCTTTTTTATAGAATTACAGTTAATCGATTAAGTAATCGTCATGCTAAAATAATATTTTTAAGGTCCCAACATAATGGAGATATTATATTTTTACCCTCTATAAAATAATAATTTCATTATAATAACATTTCTCTCCTTACCAATGCTATCACTTTAAATAAGTTTAAATGTTCTAAAAAGTTATGAACATATACATCTACTAATATAATTATTATGAAATCATATCATTTAAAGTTTTAAGTCAACAAAATTAAAAATTGAATTCAATTTTTTTTAAAAAATATATAATATTAAAAAAACTGTGTGATCCGTGCATCTCACGGGTTTTAAACTAGTTATACTAAAAATGAAATATTAAAAATTAGGTTATTGGTCATTAATCACTTAATTTGGAACCGTTAGATCAAATTGATGAGAACCGTTAGATATAATTTTAAAAATTATTATTCAAGTGATATAAGATCGAATTCTACAACCATCATATTATTAAGATTATAATTTATAATATATAAAGATAAAGGCGACCGTGCATCGCACGGGTCTTGTTTGATTTTTCTATCACTCCCTCCGTCCCACTAAATTATTAATATTTGAAATAAAATATTTGACACATATTTTAAGACTGTTACTTACTATAGTTACATAAATTATATTAAAAACTTTTTTCCTTGGAATAAAAATTAAATATTCAAGTTTTTATTCAAAAAAAAATCTTAAAAATAATATATACAACTATACTATATAAGAGTCTTAAAATACGTGTTGAACTCTACATTTCAAATGTTAAGAATCTACCGGACGGAGGGAGTATTATATCCTATATATAATTGGAGTAAGGGGTTTTGGTGGTATGGTTTTGTAGTCACAGTGGTGGGTTGCACGTGCTTTAAATGTATGTATAATATATTTATTTCATTTATTCTGTTATACTATTATAATAGCTAATAATTTGTATAAGAAACACAATAGATAACTAATTAAGAAACTGAATTATAAATATATATTCTTAAATGATATAAAATAAAAAGAAAGTACTATATATATATGTGTATAATACAAGCAACAATTATTTTAATAAAAAAATATAATTATATCCTATATATAATTGGAGTAAGGGGGTTTTGTTGCTATGGTTTTGTAGTCACAGTGGTGTAGTCACAGTGTTGGGTTGCACGTGCTTTAAATGTATGTATAATATATTTATTTCATTTATTCTGTTATACTATTATAATAGCTAATAATTTGTATAAGAAACACAATAGATAACTAATTAAGAAACTGAATTATAAATATATATTCTTAAAGAAATCATTTCTTAATGGGTTAATGTAATATCATTTTTTACAAAAAAATTGAAATGTGTAAGTTTGATTTAAAATATTTTTGAATAGATAATTTTATTTTCATCTTATAAAATAAGAAACACATTTAGATTATATTTAGATATAAATATTACATGTGTTTTGGTTCTTTTAAAAAATCTAGAGTACATCGATCCTATAAAATATATTACATGTGTTTTGTTTCAATTTGTAAAAAAGGAAAGTTAATTTTAAAAATTTAGAGTACATGAATTTTATAAAACATATAACTAGGAAAAATATAACAATAATCGTGAAAAAACTATTATAATTAAAAATTGAAAAACAAACTAATAAAATAAATTTAAAAGTACTATTAGAAAAAATATAAAGTATTTTTCTAAAAAAAAAACGTTACTAAAACCTAAAAATTATAAAATATTGGCAAGATGTAAACCACCAAACAACTTTCCAATTTTTTTTATCAAAATTCACAATATTTAGAAAAGAAAAAAATATAAATAAAAGAAAATTAACTACGTAAAAATATATGTGAACTATAATTATATATTCTTAAATGATATAAAATAATATTAAAAATATTATATTATATATATAATAGAAAAAACAAATTGATTTAAAATATTTGTGAATAGATAATTTTTATTTTTATTTTATAAAATAAGCAACACATTTAAATTATATTTAGGTATTAATATTACATATGTTTTGTTTTGTTTTGTAACAAAAGAAAATTACAATTTGTCTTTTAAAAAATTTAGATCATATGAATCCTATAAAACTTAAAAATGAGGAAAAAATATATTAATAAAAAACTATTACAATTCAAAACTGAATTACAAATCTAAAAAAAAATAGATTATATTTAATTTATTTAATCTTTCATTTTACGACACAATAATTAATTAATTAAGCAGTTGAACTATAATTATATATTCTTAATCTTATAAAATAATATTAAAAGTGCTATATTTAATACAAGCAACTATTATCTTAATAAAAATAAATATAAGTAACAATCAACAAATCATTTGTTAATCGGGTTAAGGTACTATCATTTTCTTAAAAAAATGGAATATGTAAATTTGATTTAAAATATTTTGAATAGATTATTTTAATTTTTATCTTATAAAATAATAAACACATTTAGATTGTATTTAGGTATAATATTATGAGTGTTTTGATTCATTTTGTAAAATGGGAAAATTACCGACTTTTAAAATTTTTAAAGCAAATGAATCCTATAAAACATAAAAATTAGGAAGAAATATAATAATAATTTTTTTTTATTACAATTAAAAATTGAAATTCAAATCTAATAAAATATATTTAAAAGTAATATGACAATTAAGTGTAAAGAATTTTTTTCAAAATCACTACTAGAACTGAAAAATTATAAAATATTATTACAAATGCCGCAAGATGCAAATTCCAAACAACTTTTTAATTTTTTTTTTTTATCTAAGTAACCCGCAGCCGCTACCCTTTCGCGGGCTCACTTAATAGTGATGAGGATCAAGGAATGAATATGTTAATTTGGATTTGGTTATGTGTGCTCGTGGTGATGTTCAATTGGAGAGGATGCAAACATGGGTTATGCAGCTTACTTGGACAATAAGGAATAAAAGAGCGATGAATGAAGTTGGACAAGTAGCTGATTATTATATAATTATTAATTCGAATTTTTCTTGCAAGTTTTTACCTTTCACTTGAAAGGGTTTTTCTTGTTTTAAGCACTTAGGATTTTATTTTCCTATTTGGATTTGGTTTTTGTCTTTTTTCTATTCGGATTTGGTTTTTAAATTTGTTTCCTGGAAAGATTCAGATATTGGCTAATTCAAGCTGATATTGAATTTCTCTCGGAATCCTATTGGGTTTGGGTTATTGTCTAAGCCTATAAATACCCTTCTAATGTAATCTTTTAAGAGAGACAATGGATGATATAAAACTTGTGTTTGAGATAAATTATGAGAAGTTTTTCTTTTCTCTAAACTTCAATTACTGGATTGTTTTGAAGGTTAGATTCAAATTACTTAGTTTCTGGATTGATCTAAGCAATTTGAGATTCAAAGTTCACGTTTCTGGATTGATCGTGTTCTTTTGAAATATCCTCTTCTTCTCTTATCCCTTTTCTTTCTTATTTTTTGTTTCTTTGTGGTGCGATCCACATCAATTTGGTATCAAGAGCCAAGTTTTTTTCTCCAATTTCTTAATTGTTGGGAGATCTAGGTTTCAAAAAAAAAAAATTACTATTCACGAGTACTGTTCACGGGGGGTTACTGTTCACAAAATTACTGTTCATTGGCACTGTTCACGGTACTGTTCACAGGGGTACTGTTCATCGTCACTGTTCACCAAATTTTTTTTTTGAGATTTTTCTTATGGCTACGGATGAATTGTTCAGAAAATTACTTGGAAAATTGAATGAGATTGATAAACGTACTCAAAAGCTTGTTAATTCAACGGAATCGAGGTTTGATGCATGGGATAAAATTTTAATTAAGGTGAAAGATAATGATGAAGTCTATGATCCTGGTATAGAGCTTGATTATTTTACAGGTTTGGGTAGCATAGATGATTTTGTTGAATGGGTTACACAAGTTGACAAGATTTCTGCTTATACAGGTTGGACTGAGATGAGAATATTCAAGAGTGCATCGCTTAAACTTACAAAGAAAGTAGGCTTGTGGTTTGATAATCTAAACACAAAAAGAGTTAGATCTGGAAAAGAAAAGATTATGACTTGGACATCTCTGAAGAAGAAACTTCGTGCAAAATATATTCCTTTGCATTATAAATTCGAATGTATAATGAAGATGACATCCCTCTCTCAAGGTACTATGAGTGTTTCTGAGTATACTTCTGAATTTTATAGATTGCGCCTTATTTGTGACTTGGAGGAGCCGAAAATAATTAAAATTGGAAGATTTATTCGTGGATTGAATTTGCCTATTTATCGAAAGGTTAAATCAAGTCCATATATCTCGTTTAATGATGTATGCAATCTTGCTTTGGAATTTGAATCTTTTCAACAAGACGAGAAATTGAAGTCTTCCCTTCACGAGTTTACTCTTTCAGAAGAAACTAAAGAAGAAGACTTTGTCAGTGTGGAGAATGTCGCGGATCTTGTTGTTGATTACCATGTGTTACATGTGGCGACTACATCAAGTTTGGATGAAAATGATGAACCAGTTACAAAAGAAGCTATGATAGAGAAGCATGAAGAAAGACAGTCACTTGATGATAAATTCTTGGTTGTTGAAGAAAATCATATAGATACATCTCTTAAACTTGTGTGTCGTGACATGGTTGAAGAGAAAAAGGTACTCGAGGATATGTTCCAAACTAAAGAGGTTGTGTACAAGAAAAACAACATCATCATTGTGGAACACATTGATTTTCTAGGGGTAGAGAACTTGTTGAATGCACCAATCTCAACAAACTATCTTATTCTTTCTAGTTTACTTCCTAAGATACTGGTTATGGAATTGCAATTCAAAGCTTTCAAGTTCTACGAGAAATCACCTCGTTGTGTGCTTATTCTTAAATACTTTAGAACTCGAGGGCGAGTTTTCTTCAAAGGAGAGGAGAATGATGAGGATCAAGGAATGAATATGTTAATTTGGATTTGGTTATGTGTGCTCATGGTGATGTTCAATTGGAGAGAATGCAAACATGGGTTATGCAGCTTACTTGGACAACAAGGAATAAAGGAGCGATGCATGAAGTTGGACAAGTAGCTGATTATTATATAATTATTAATTCGAATTTTGCTTGCAAGTTTTTACCTTTCACTTGAAAGGGTTTTTCTTGTTTTAAGCACTTAGGATTTTATTTTCCTATTTGGATTTGGTTTTTGTCTTTTTTCTATTCGGATTTGGTTTTTAAATTTGTTTCCTGGAAAGATTCAGATATTGGTTAATTCAAGCTGATATTGAATTTCTCTCGGAATCCTATTGGGTTTGGGTTATTGTCTAAGCCTATAAATACCCTTCTAATGTAATCTTTTAAGAGAGACAATGGATGATATAAAACTTGTGTTTTGAGATAAACTATGAGTAGTTTTTCTTTTCTCTAAACTTCAATTACTGGATTGTTTTGAAGGTTAGATTCGAATTACTTAGTTACTGGATTGATCTAAGCAATTTGAGATTCAAAGTTCACGTTTCTGGATTGATCGTGTTCTTTTGAAATATCCTCTTCTTCTCTTATCCCTCTTCTTCTTCTTCTTCTTTTCTTTCTTTGTGGATAGATCCACATCAAATAGCCACATGAACCAAGATAAACCGTATTTATGCGACAAACTCTGACAGAGGAGGCATAATCATAAATTCTCCTCCCGTGGGATTCGAAGCTTCGAAGCTGTGACGAAGAGTTATCTCACACTTCACAAGATTTAGAAATATATATATATATAATTACGTATATATATATATTATATGATATGATTAAAATATTCTATTCACAAATTTATAATGTGAAAAAAATCATACAATGAAAGAAATAAAATATATAATAACACATATGTTATATTTAAATTATCAATATCAAATATAATAATAATAATATATTTAAGTACAAAAAATACAATTTTTTGGAAAATACATTATTCATGTAGAACATAAAATTTATTTAGGTAATAAAATTTTCTTATTTAAAAATAATTAAATCAAAAAAATCAAAAAAAATATATAAAAAATTATAATAATCCTGTGCATCGCACGGGTACAAAGTTAGTATATATAATACAACAACACGGAGGTTTCATGATAAATCATATATATAATACAACAACACGGGGGTTTGATGATTAATTTAATTAATATGACGATTATACCCTTACATTAATATCTATATAATATTTATTTCACCTCATCGTTCATTTACTAAAAATTATTAATTATTGTATAATTGGTATGTGCATACATACACTTATTCCTACGTAAATGAATAAATACAATAAATATATACTTATATACAAATTAATACATGCATACATACATATATATACATGCATACATACACACACATACACACACACATATATATATACGTAAATCTATATACACACATACATACATATAATAAATATATACATAAATAAATTAGCATACAATACATATATATATATATATATATTAATACAAACGCAAACACACACACCTACATACATACTCATATATTTTTATTTATCATCAATCTTACCTCATTCTCCAACATAATGAAATGACGAAATATTATATTAAATCTAAGGAAAGAAAAAAATAAAATAAACTATTTATACACATATGTACATATAATACAACAAGATAACAAGATGTGGGTTTGATGTACAATTTAATTAATATGACGATTATACCCCAACATTAATATCTATATAATATTTATTTCACCTCATCATTAATTTATTAAAAAATAATAATTGTTGTATAATTAGTATATATTCATACATACGTTAACGCCTATGGACATGCATACATACATACGACATGTATAAAGCCGAATTTTTGACATCGATAAAAGACCTTTATGTATAGTAATCTTGCGGTTTAATAAAAAAAATCGCGACCACACTATTTACGAGTATTTAATTTAAGTTTCCGAGTTGATATTATAACTATACATAATAAATGAGTATAGGTAAAAGTCATTAGTTTTCGAAGAAAACCCAATATTTCAAAACGACCGTATTTTTGGAGCTATCGGGGAATACAAGAATTGCACGACGACCAAGGAATTAAAATCATACGAATAAAACTCAAGTTCAAGTATGAGAAAAGATAAGGATTTTGATTAAAATATTTACATCGTGAACCTCTTACGAGGATTGATCAAGATTACGAGAGAACGATTAAGTGATTATGTAAGTGAATGAATGAACGAGCCAAGGCCTTGTGAATTTCATGCAACTCCCATGCAACTAATTAGCAACAAATTAACCAAGCTAGCTAATTAAATTCTTATTTTAATCATGATAAAACTTGAAATGGGTGCGCAAGCTATGACCCTAGGCTTTGGAAATTTGATGCATCTTGATATTTACAATACATTTATACATTATATAAGTCATAAAGTAGCCAAGCTTCAAGAATAAGCCAAGCAAACTCTCTATTTTCCTCATCTTCTTCCATTTGAGTTTTTCAATAAATGGGGAGAAGAAAATTTTCAAAATTCAAGCTCTAGCCATGGAACAAACCCCAAATTAATTCCTAAGCTTCTCTACTACCAAACTAAGGTAAATTAAATATCTCATCTCACTTCATTGAGTTTATCCTAGGTAAATAAATTGTTGAAAATAATGATGAATAGTAACAACAAGTTGGGTTTGTTGTTTTCTTGATGATCCAAGGTTCTTTAAGGATAGATAAGGGTACCATAAGGTCAAAAAATTCGAGAAGAGATCTCCAAGGACTTAATAAAGGTATAAAATTCCCGCACCTACTTTGTTCACTTAAGAGTTTTACCAAGAAAACTACAAATTTATGATGTATGTTATATTTAAGAGATTTGTTGTTAATTTGATAGTTTGTTGATAAGTATTTCGTTACATATGGATTTTATGAATCAAGTCTTGAGTTCTTGATTTAATAAGGATGTTAAGTTGTTGAGGATTGTGTATTGGTTAGTTGAAATTGAATTGGTATAAACAAAAACTCATGGACCGTGTTCGTTACGTTGTTGTAATGCTTAATTTTAGGTAGCATAGTTTTCTGTAGAAACACCGTATTGTTAAACTGTGATTTTGGGAATGTAAAGACGTTTAAATTGTATAGATTTTTATGAGGATCGTTTAGGCGCTTGAATTGCTTTATTTTGATTTACGGTTTGAAAGATAAGTCCATTTTGGTAACACGTCTTATACGATAAAAACTGCTACGGATTACCAACTTCGACAGTATAAATGATGACTTAAAAAAATTCAAAACTTATGAAAATTTAACAAAGTCTTGGTTATATATTCATTAATCCCATATAAAATGTTTAGCTCAAGTTATTGATTTTTTGATTTTATACAAATGTCGGAGCCGAGGTCGCTCCGAATAACGAGAATTGTAAATTATTACACTTATTAGTACTATAAGTGGTCGATGAGATTAAGAATACTAATTAAGATTATGATATATGTTGATTAGAAAAACCCGGAACTGGTGGAAGCCGGAGAATGTATCTTGGACTCCAGGCAAGTTTTTGAACCCTACTTTTGAATAGTGTTGTGTTGTGAAGAATTGAACTATTTTATATATGCATGAAGCCATATTACATAAATATATGATTTATGAAATATATCATGATTGAGATTGATGATTGATTTCGATATACTAAGGTAATAGAGTTATAAAGGTTAACGCGAATAAGTAGCGTGATATGTTATATTATAGACCGAGGGTTGGTCGATAAAAAGCCGGAAGTATCCCGGAGTCGTTTGAAATAATTATTTTCAATTTAATAGTAAAGTAAATATTCCAAGACTCTCGATGTTCCCTAGCGGTTTATCAAATACCTCAAAGCTTTTATTAAACGATTCCCAAAAATCTTATTTACTCAACTTAAATATTTATATAGTCGATGAATATTATTTTAAATATTTATTTAAAAAGAGTAAATATTCAAATATGATTATTATATATTTTTTAAATATTGAATATCTACTAAAGATTTGATTGATTTTATGTAAATCAGTTAAAGAATATTATTTCCAATATTCATTAAAAAAATTATTCAAGGTTTAAATATTTAATAATTATCATTAATTGTTAAATATTAATTAAAGGATTTTATCTAATTAGAAAATCAAAAATCTTATTTTAGAATATTTTTTGAAATTCAGTAGATCATTTATATACTTTCAAATCTTCGAAAAATATTATTTTGACTTATTTCAAATAATTTGACAATAGTGTCAAAGGAAACTCCCCCTTAAATATTTATTTGTTGACATCGGTCAACTCATATTGTTATAATACTTCCTTCAAAAATTCCCGGAAGTATGTATATATAAATCGGTATGTACCTATCAACAAGCATTATGCTTGGGGAACAAAATAAGTTCCAGATATGTGATATGATTCTTAAAAAGAAAAGGAAGGGTAGACTCTAGCACTTTATTAAATGGGGTGACTACTAATTACTACAACATGAGAAGGTACCATGAATACCGATGGACATGCAAAGTATGCAAAATATACCCAAGAGAAAGGGGAAACATAGAATGCCCGAATGCGGCCAGGGTGACAACCGATAGTAAGGAAGTCATCCCTCTACTAGTATAAAACAATAACAACATTCTACTATACAACTCATCAACGTATAGTAGGGGCTCCGGTGAATGTCCTAATAATTTTTCAATTGAAATTGTTATGCAGTACTGTAGTAGGTTTACCAAGGACTAAATCGAATCATGACGCCATTTGGGTAATTATTGATAGGTTAACCAAGTCTGCACATTCCTTTTCCATCAATGAAAGATATTCTTTGGATAAGTTAGTTAAGATGTATTTAGATGAAATTGTGACCAAGCATGGAGTTCCTATCTCAATTGTTTCTGATCGAGACGCAAGGTTTAACTCGAGATTTTGGACGAAATTCCAGGAATATTTGGGAACTAATTTAAAAATGAGTACCGCCTATCATCCCCAGACAGATGGCCAAAGTGAGAGGACGATTTAAACGACAGAAGATATGTTGAGCGGATTTGTGTTAGATTTCAAAGGGAACTGGGATGATCACTTACCGTTAATAGAATTTTCATATAACAATAGTTGTCATGCTAGTATTAGAATGCCACCCTATGGAGCATTGTATGGACGGAAGTGTAGATCTCCACTTTATTGGGATAAAGTTGGGGAAAAGAAGTTGTTAGGTCCTGAGTTAGTTCAACAAACTAAAGATGCAATGGTATTAATTCGGAAAAGGTTAGAAGCAGCTCAGGATAAGAAAAGAAAGAATGCAGATTTGCATCGAAAGCATATGGACATAGAGGTTGGGTCATTGGTATTATTGAAAGCTTCTCCTTGGAAATGATTGGTTAGATTTGGTCAGAAAGGTAAGCTAAGTCCTAGATATATCAGACCGTTTGAAGTTTTGAAGAAAGTAGAAAAGGTTGCTTATGAGTGGGCGTTGCCACCGCATACTACACCATAAACGGCCTATTACCACATTTAAAGTTGATGTTGCTATTGATTTTGTTGGATTTGCCATCCTTAATTTGGTTAATCCAACATTGTCATTTTTATGTTGTCTTAGATATTAAAACTCTGTTGCTAAAGGTTCAAAATATGGTTATGTTGCTTTAGCACTGAGAAAGTGTTGCCATATTTTTATATTAAAAAATATTTTTCTGAGGTAGCACGTGGGGCCTTTTAGGCACAAAACACGCGCTAATAATTCACGCAAGTATACGCGTTTGCAAGTAATATAGAATAAATTCTAGTTCATTCCCACAGAGACTCAGACTAATTATGTTCAATTAATACTTACTCACCAATGTATGATTACTTCTCAATGTCAAGACAATAACACTTAGATTTGATTAACTAATTATTAACTACAATTAACTACGAGAATTAAACACTTAATTGACACTTGAATTAACAATATTAAACACATATAAGATCATAACTTTATTACTACTTCCTTCAATAGTTATTTGTTATTACCCTTAGCATGTAACAATGATGATATTAATCGAACAACACGAAACTGATAAAAGCTAACGTTCGTTGTACTAATACCATTCTACCAAACATCCACAATTAAGATAGAAGTTGAATATGCATCAATTATGTTGAGACCCAATATATCTACAGAATTTGACAACATAACGATTTAAGCACAAGTTATTCTTTATGATTACACAGGGCAAGTAAAACGGTTAGAGTTACCCACTAATCATGTATACACATACATGAACCTATGCTAGCATGGCAAGTTCTAAACCTTAAGATCCACCGTCGCTTCACAAGAGATTAACAGCCTATCTTATATGTTCGCGATACACATAAGACGAATAAGCACAACCTATGCTAGATATCATACAATCATCACACACTAAGGTATTAAACAACTAACTAAAGAAATCCATAGTAAACCCGTTATGACCCCATGATCACGATTAGCCCATGACGGAACTCATCGTCACCATGGGTTCATATGAAAACATGGTAATAACACACAATATAAACTAATAAAAATACTTATTAAAACCAGAGTATGTCACAAGAGTAATAAGGTTCAAAGTAAAGAAAACTAGCATCCACTGATACAACGAATAAAAGAATCACAAGAAAATGTATGCTTCCTCATCTTCGTTATGATATGCTAAAACGGTCTTCTTCCTTCTCTCCTTGTTCCTTGCTTGATACCACACTTTTTTTTCGTGAAACGTCTCTAAGAACTACTTATATAGAAGCCCACAAGAACCAGCCATCTCAGAAGTCCATCAGAATAAGGATTTATAAAAATCAGAATTAATTTTCTCGCCTCTGGGCGGCCACCCCAGATTCCTGAGCGGGTGCCCAAGCTCCTGAGCGGCCGCCCCAGCATCCTGAGCGGGCGCCCCAGCATCCTGAGCGGGCTCCCAAGCACCTTCTGGAAAATTCTGAATTCTGCTCCTGATTTTGCTGCGTTCTGCCCCCAACTTTCCACAACCAATGCCAAGCAATTCCCTAGGCTTATTTCTGATGAATTCTTCCTACATACGCAAGTTATACCCTGAAATGTAAAAACACTAGAAAAACGCATCAAATACACAAAATACCTGATTTCAAGACATCAATTCAAGCCATTATAAGACGTTCTAAGTGGTATAAAATGTCACTTATCTCACCCCCAAACTTAAATCGATGCTTATCCTCAAGCGTCACAGACTAAAAAAACAAAACAAAAACATGCATGAATGCAATCTACATGAAATGCAGCGATCCCCCTCACAATGACTAAACCAACCAACTCATGACATCTCAACAAATGCAATTAGGCGAATAAAGATCAATCAAATCATGCAAACTAACATACAACCAGAAACGTGGTGTGTGCGGATGCTTAACAGATATGCTTCGAAACTAGATCAATTATCATAACTCGATTATCCTCAAGGCAATCACATGATTATACGAAGAATAAATTCTGGGCACAAAATGACTTATAACACTTCAAGATCACTGGAGCTTATTACGGAATCATGCTTTTATTCAACACAACAATAAATGCTTATTTGACCGTGCAATGAGTGAGGTCCACAAAAGACTTATGCAATGGCATCCATTTGGCGAGCGTTAGGTTAGCGGATCCCTGACTATAAAATCCTTAGGTCACTAGGCATAAAGTCCCCTAAGAACTTAATAACTCGAATACCAAAGAGCCCACTCGTGATCAATTATGCATTAACTCTTTATTTTTTTCCCCTTTTTTTCTTTTTTTTTTCTATTTTTTCAAATTTCTAAGCAAGTGCGTTTCGCTCCATCTTGCTCAATCCTAGACTACTCGCATAAAAATACGAACCGGCTACTAGCCATTTGACGCCTAGCCACAATTAGCAATGAATTCCAATTTTTACTCCAATTTTTTTTCTTTTCATGCCTTTTATCATTAAGAGCCTACCATAAATTCTAAGCATAATCAATAGATTAACCTCAAAAACCTTCAAACCATGACAACAATCTAGTCCTTAAGCATACTCTAAGACTTAGTGATATTACAAGTGTTATGGATAAAAAACCAAGGTTATTACTTGCTGTATTTAATACTAAGATTCGGGAGCTCAAGGCCTTTAATGGCTGCTCTCGTGTTTCGTGACTCAATCTGCCTTTACGAGATGCCTACGTATCTCTGTAAATTAGAGAATCAAGCCAAAAAACGTAGTTCTGATTGGTGGGGGTGAGACCCCTTATATAGATGTTGGGAGTCCTTGAATTGGACTTGGTATAGGAGACTTGGTGGGCAAGTCTCATAATTAGAATGGACTTTGGAGTCCTAGATAGTAGGAAACTGATTCCTTATCCTTTTAGGTCCCCTTGAGGCTAATCTCCAAGGATTTATATCCTTATCGGGACTCTTTTCAACATCTGATTTGTCCCTTATTAATTAATTACGAAATTAATTAATAATCAGGGCTTTTGGGCCTTTTTTATTCCATCAGGCCTGATCTGGTCCATCAGGCTTAACCTTTCTGGTCTGAGTATCATATATCTTTTTATTGGGCCTGGCAGCCCACAGTTTGTACAATTAATGCAGTATTTAATTATACAAACATAATTTATTTATCCCTATCATTTGCCCCCCAACTTTTGGGAAACATTGATTAGGTTTCGCAGAAGTTAAGTCTATTTGTTCCCTTACAGGGTTTCGTTTTTCCGTAAAGTGTGGAGCGACCTACACATTTACAACGAATTTTTCCTTTTATTCAGGAATTATCTTAATTTCCAGGAATTTTTCCCTTATTTCCGGGATTTTTCCCTTATTTTCTGGAATTTTTCCCTAATTTTCTGGGATTTTCCCTAATTTTCTGGGATTTTTCCCTAATTTTCTGGAATTTTCTGGGATTTTTCCTTATTTTCTGGAATTTTCCCTAATTTTCTGGGATTTTTCCTTATTTTCTGGGATTTTTCCTTATTTTCTGGAATTTTCAAATTTCCAGCCCTTTTTTCGACCAGGATCCAGGTCGAAATTTCGACCAGGATCCTAGTCGAAAAATGGGGCCAGCCTTGTCATCCTGGTCGAAGGAATTCGACTAGGATCCACGACCTGGAATTCGACCAGGATCCTAGTCGAAAATTCGACCTGGATCGAGGTCGAAAATTCAACCCCTTTTTTTTTTTTTTATAAGCCTATCGACTAGGATTTCGACTAGGATTCTAGTCGATATTTCGACCTGAATCCTGTTCGAAAATTCTTTGGTTTTCTTGCTTCCTGGTCGAAGGATTTCGACTAGGATCCACGACCTGGAATTCGACCAGGATCCTAGTCGAACTTCGACCTGGGTTTTTAATCCCTATTTTTTGAAAGATGCTTGGTTTTATTCGACCTCATTCCTGGTCGAAGCTTCGACCTCAATTCAGTTCCGTTATTCCAGCTATTTTCGGGTGTCTGCTCGAAAGATTTCGGGCAGGATTCACGACCTGGAATTCGACCTGGATTCTGGTCTTTTTTACCCGCTATTTTCGGGTGTCTGCTCGAAAGATTTCGGGCAGGATTCACGACCTGGATTTCGACCTGGATTCTGGTCTTTTTACCCTCTATTTTCGGGCAGGATTCACGACCTGGATTTCGACCTGGTTCCTGGTCTTCCACTAGCCTTCTTTATTTAGCTTTAATTTAGGGTATTGTATTTTCCAAATCCTAATTGGATTTGGGCCTATCCTTTTTTGTTGGGCCTTATTAAATTTTTCTGAGCCTCTATTATTGGGCTTTTCCAAATCTTATTGGGCCTCTTTTATTGGGCCTTTTCAAATCTTATTGGGCCTCTTTTATTGGGCCTTTTCAAATCTTATTGGGCCTCTTTTTATTGATCTGGGCTTAATACACCCTGTTAAGAATGCTCTAGAATTCCTTGGAATATTCTGGAATATTCTTTTTTCTGGGCTTTTTCTTATGGGCTTTTGTCCTCAATGGGCTTTTCGTCCCTTCAACTTCCTTTTCCTCTTATATAAAGGAATGAGGAAAGGCTATTACTCCTCACTTTCTCATTTCTTAGTTTTCTTCTTCATCTTCCTGCTAAGATTCTCAGAGGAATAACAGCAAGTCGGAGCTCAAAGCCTTTTTTCAGGAGCGCTTCTTCAGGTAAGATTCCTCCCTTTGCTTTTCATTATTTTTCCATTGTGTGCCATTTTAAGATAGCCTATTTACGTGCCTCATACTTTTTTTCAGATGGCTGACAAAAGAATGACTCGTTTGGCCAAGATGAACGTGGCTAGAAAGTCCAATGATTTTCCTATTCGATCGAGGTATACTTCCTTAATCGACATGATCAACACTCGAGGGGACGAGTATCCGTCTGATGCGCATCTGGACGCGCACGATCATATCAGTGCTTTACGGGATCCCAAGGAGCTGGAAAAGTTGAGCAGCTGCTTCAAAATCAAGGAGCCTTTTAAGCTGGTTCTTGCGGGTCCGGCCGACAGGGCCTGTCAGTGGAAGAAGGACGCGCTATGCGTCTATAGGGATACTCTGAGGGCAGGTATTAGACTCCCTTTTCATCCATTCATTCCTTTGCTACTGGCTGATGTGGGCATCAACCCTTGCCAACTTCCCCCTAAATCCTGGAGGTTGATTCTGTGTTATCTGTCGCAATGCGCCAAGCACAACGTCCCCACATCTGTTGCTGTCTTCAGGAAGATTTTTCAGTTTAAAAACAGCCCTGATAAAAGTCCGGGTTAGGTTTCTATCAACCAGCGCCCCACTATCCCCCATATCGTAAATGGGAAGTCCATCCCTGACAACAACTTGGGGTGGAAGAAAGATTTTTTGTTTGTTATTTGGGAAGGTGGAGATTGGGGCTCCCTGTTTCGATCATCCTTTGGGCTGGCCGTAGACGGGAGCCCGAATGACATAACTTTGTCTGAGGAGGAGGCTAGAGGTTTCAACCTCCTTACGCAAGACAACGGCACTTCCCATTGTTGGGACCTTATCCGGGAGACCGTCCTGGTAGAACGCGGCCTTTCGCCCGTTAATAAGAAAAGTAAGTTCCCTTTCTTATCTCCTTTTTTTCCTGCACTTTTATTTCATTGATTTTCAACTGACTTTGTTTGTTGCAGTGGCTGAGAAGATTGAGGAGGCTACAAGCCGAAGGACCTGGAGACAACCAGGATGAAGAGGGCCGGGAAGATCTTTAAGGACCCTCGACTGGGTGACCGCTTCCCGGAGTTCCTTCTTCAGGCGACGGAGCCAGATGAGGAAGGCCCCAGCCAAGTTCTGCGCACCAAGCAGAGGCCAGGTGCCTACTTTCAACCTGCTTGGGGGATCCGGGGCAAGGACTCAATTGTGGGCAGCACGGCCCTGTCCAAGGAATGGTCTAAGCATTCCATTTCCCCGGTGGATTATCAAGATTTTGTCCTTCAACAGGACTTGGAGGGGAATGAGCTGTTTGGAGCCCAAGCTCTGGCGACGGTATGTACTTTACTTATGCTTTTTACAATTCTCTTTTCTTTCTTTTCTAAACCTTTGCTGTTTTCTCCTGCAGGCTAACGCCCATTTTCAAGGGGCTATTCACCAAGCCAAGGCTTGGAAGGTTGGCCTGGAAGATGCCAACAAGAAGTTGGAGGAGGCCAATCAAAAAATTGAGGCCCTTGAAGCTCAATTGGCCTCTTCCACTTCTGACCTGGAGACGGCCCGGGCTGAAAATGTCATCTTGAAGGCGCAGAAGGAAAAAGCCTTTGATGGCTGGATGGACACTCAAGAATTCAAAGACTTGATGGTGGAGCATGACGCCCTTCTTCATCCTGTTAGCTATAAGGAAGGCTGGGACGCTGCTGTGGAGGCCATCCAGGATGAGTTTCCCGAGGTCCTTGAGCAGTTGCCCTTTCCTTGCCCAGTGCGGGTTCCAGAGCTTGGAGGTGTTACTGAAAAGCTTGCTGGTATGATCAAGGATGGAGAGGAGGAAGATTCCCCCGAGGAGGAATTCGAGCCTGTTGCTAAGAAGGCCAGGGTGGAAGAATCTCCCAAAGCAGCGCCTCAACAGCCATCATCTTCTGCCGAGGGAACTTCTACAGGGACTTCGGAGGGGACGACCGAGACGTCCGAAGAAACGACTGAAACTTCCGAAGAGACTTCGGATAGTGGTTCTGAGGAATCTCATCCTTCCAAGGCCTAGCTTTTTGTATATCTTCTTTTTGAACTTTATTTATATCAGAACTTGTTACCCTTCGGGGTTATGTTTTATACGTTGCTTTTCTTGCCTTTTTCTGTTTTATCTTTACAATCTTAATATGCATTTGAACCTTAAACATCCTTAGATAGAAATAATTTCAAACTCTTTAATATGAAGTCTGGTTTTCCAAAACCTTACATAGCATGGGTTCGACCCTAATCAACAATAACTAGACAATGTAAATTCTACTGGAATATAAAATCCTATGCAAGCAAAGCTTCAAGGTGCTTTTAAACCTACTTGTCAATGACAAGTGAGAATCGTACTTCTCCTATCTTACACATAGTAAACCTTCAGGTTTTGTGCGTGCCAGGTCCTCGGGACTTCAAAACCTTCCATAGTTTCCAGCTTGTAGGTTCCTCTACCCTGAACGCTCTTAACTCTGTACGGCCCTTCCCAATTCGGGGCAAGCTTTCCTTTCTGTCCAACACCAGAAGCCTCTATTTTTCTCAAGACTAGATCTCCTTGTTTAAAAAATCTCTCTTTAACCCTTAGGTTGTAATAGAATGAAGCCTTTTTCCGATATTCTACTATCTTTGCATGTGCCTCATCTCGCACTTCATCAATTAGATCCAGGGCTAACCTCTGCCCTTCCTCATTTTCTACAGCATTGAAAGTCTGAATTCTTGGAGAGGAATGCGATATCTCCACGGGAACTACTGCTTCTGCCCCATATGCCAACATGAAAGGAGTTGCTCCTGTCGTGACTCTACAGGTAGTCCTATAGGCCCATAATATTGGAAGTATCTCATCCACCCAATTATTTCTTGACTTCTCGATCCTCTTTTTTAGTCCATCCAGGATTATCCGATTTGCTACCTCTGCTTGCCCATTGGCTTGCGGGTGAGCCACAGAGGTGAATCGTAACTCAATTTCATTTTCTTCACAATACTTCTTGAATTCCTCATTGTTGAATTGTGTTCCATTGTCAGTGACGAGGATACGGGGAATTCCATATCGGCACATAATGTTTTCCCACAGGAATTGTGCAACCTGCTTAGTTGTGATTTTGGCCAAGGGTTTGGCTTCAATCTACTTGGTAAAATAATCAATGGCTACAATCAGAAATTTCCTTTGTGCCGTGGCCATAGGAAAAGGCCCTAGAATATCCATCCCCCACATGGCAAAGGGAATAGGCGAGTTGATAGAGGTCAGCATCTCGGGGGGTTGTCTAACAACTGGTGCATGCTTCTGACAGCGATCACACTTCTTCACATATTCTTTGGCATCAGCCATCATTTCTGGCCAATAGAAGCCTAAACGGGTTATTTTATGAGCCAAGGCCCTGCCCCCCAGGTGTTGTCCACAAATACCTTCATGCACTTCTTCAAGAGCCAAGCGTGCCTCATCGGGCCTGAGACACCTCAGGTAAGGAACCACGAAAGATCTTTTATATAGAATCCCATCTATCAAAGAGTACCTTAGTGCTCGAACAGTTAACTTCCGTGCCTCAATTGCATCGCTTGGCAACCAACCGGTCTGAATGTGCGCCTTGATGGGATCAATCCATGACGTCCCCAAGCCTACGGGAGCCACAAGCTTAACATCTATGCTTCGTGTCTTCAAAACACGGAAGTACACACTTCCTGAACTTTCTTCAATCTCAGATGAAGCAAACTTTGATAGCGCATCTGCTTTAGCATTTTCTTCCCTTGGAATGTGTTCAACATGGCATTCATTAAATTGGGTCATCACAGCCCTTACTAGGCGAACATACTTAGCCATCGTATCATCCCTTGCCTCAAATTCTCCCTTTACATGGGATATGATCAGCTTCGAGTCTCCACGGACCTTTAAGTTTTTGACTCTAAGTGTCCCAGCTAGACCAAGGCCAGCAATCAGGGCTTCATACTCTGCCTCATTGTTTGTTGTTGGGAAGTCTAGCTTCATGGCATACTCAATTAAGAATCCATCAGGGCTTTGCAAAACCAACCCTGCTCCACTGGAATTTGTTTTTGATGCTCCATCAAAATAGAGAACCCAATATTCTTTCTCCTTGTCCCCATTGTCGACTCCCTTGTCTTGAGGTATGGTATCTTCCTGCCCTCCGACTTCTTGGTTGGGTATGGTACATTCCACCAGGAAGTCAGCTAGTGCCTGGGCTTTTATGGCCGTACGTGGCTTATACTTGAGATCGAACTCTCCCAACTCTATTGCCCACTTAATCAGTCTCCCACTTGCCTTGGGACTGTGAATGATATTTCTCAGTGGCTGATTTGTTAGCACTTCAATTTGGTGAGCTTGAAAATAAGGACGCAGCTTTCTTGAAGCCATTACCAAGGCTAAAGCGAATTTCTCAATGGCTGAATAATTCAACTCAGCACCATGCAAAATTTTGCTGACATAGTATACGGGTTTCTGGACTTTCAGTTCCTCCTTAACCAACACGGCGCTCAAGGCGCTCTCTGAAACAGCCAAGTACAAAAATAAAACTTCATTCAGAACTGGCTTGGCCAACAACGGGGCCTGGCCCATATACTTCTTTAACTCTTCAAATGCCTTCTGATTTTCCTCATTCCATACAAAGTCTTTGATGTTCTTCAGTGACTTGAAAAATGACAAGCACTTGTCTCCTGACTTGGAGATGAATCGTCCTAACGCAGCAACCCTTCCTGTGAGCTTCTGAACATCCTTGACAGTTTTGGGGGGTTCCATGTCCAGGATCGCCTTTATTTTATCGGGATTTGCCTCAATTCCCCTCTTCGAGACCATCAATCCCAAGAATTTTCCAGATCCTACTCCGAAAGCACACTTCGTCGGATTCAACATCATCTTGTGGTACCTCAGGACCTCAAAAGCTTCCCTTAAATGGGCTATATGATCAGTCTTTACTAGACTCTTGACTAACATGTCATCAACATAGACTTCCATAGTCTTACCAATAAGATCCTTAAAAATTCTATTCACCAACCTTTGATAGGTGGCTCCTGCATTCTTGAGACCAAACGCCATAACAAGATAACAATAAACACCAAAGTCAGTGATAAATGATACCTTTGGAATGTCATCCTTATGCATTTTGATCTGGTTGTATCCGCTAAACCCATCCATGAAACTCAGCATCTCATGTCCAGCGGTAGCATCAATCAAAGTATCAATTCTAGGCAGCGGAAAACAGTCTTTGGGGCATGCATCATTCAGATCGGTGAAGTCTATACACATCCTCCACTTTCCATTAGCCTTCTTCACCATTACAGGGTTTGCTAACCACTCCGGAAATTGAATCTCCTCAATGAATCCAGCCTCTAAGAGCTTTTCCACTTCCTGCTTTATAGCCTCTTGTCTTTCCGGGGCAAAATTTCTTTTCTTTTGTTTCACTGTCTTCCGGCTTGGATCTACGTTTAGCTTGTGAGTAATTAACTCCGGGTCTATGCCTGGCATATCAGCTGCTGACCATGCAAACACATCACTATTTTCTTGCAAAAATTTCACTAACTTCCCTTTAAGGGGCTCCTCTAATGTGGCTCCAATGAAAGTCGTCCTCTCAGGATTCTCGGGGTATAAAGGAACCGCGACCAATTCTTCTGCTGGCCTTCCTCTATTCTCATCATTTTCTCGAACATCCATATCTTCAATAGGAAGAACCTGCCCTCCGACTCCATCTGCCCTCAAATAGGCCACATAACAGCTTCTAGCCATTTTTTGATCTCCTCTTTCTTCTCCAATCCCGTTTCGGGTGGGAAACTTCATGACTGAATGGTAGGAAGAGGGGACTGCCTTGAAGGCATGTATCCCTGTTCTCCCCATGATAGCATTATAAGTTGAACTAGCCTTTACCACTACGAAATCCAGCATCTGCGTTGCTTGCCTTGGCTCCGTACCTATGGTGGTTGGCAACTTGATTATCCCTTTCACAGGACATTCTACTCCAGCAAATCCATATATCGGCATGTCGGTTGGTGTTAACTGGGAGTCGTTATACCCCATCCTTAGAAAGGTGTTGTGGAGCAAGATATCCACAGAAGCACCATTATCCACAAGGACCCTCTTAACCTTGCTATTTCCTATTATTGGTGTTATGACCAGCGGGTCGTCATGGGGAAACTTCACACCCTCTAGGTCGGAATCATCAAAAGCCAATGTTACTTCTGTCCTGGCCCTCTTCGGGGCTTCTCCAACAATATGCATAACCTCTCTAGTATATGCCTTTCTGGAATTTTTGGACAATCCAGCAGCAGTTGGACCTCCAAAGATCGTGTTTATCACAGGCCCTCGAGGTCTCGGCCCTCCATAAATGGTGTTTATAACTGGTCCTCTAGGCTGGGGGTTTCGCCCCTGATCGTCTTGGTCCCTCCTACGATCTTCAAAGTTCTTCCTTCCATTATTATTTCTGTCCCCTCCATCTCCAGTATACTTGTTCAATCTTCCTTTTCGAATCAAAAACTCAATTTCATCTTTCAATTGCCTACACTCATCGGTGTCATGGCCAACATCTTTGTGAAACCTGCAATACTTGCCCTTATCTAGCTTGGCGGGATCAGCCTTCAAGGGCTTAGGCCAGCGAATATCTCTGTCTTTCTCAATCTCCATCAAAATCTGACTTCTGGGAGCATTCAACTTAGCGTATTCAGTGAACTTTTGCCCAGGTCCTCCCTTCTTGGGGGTTGAATCAGGGTTTTGTTCGGTTCTAGGATATTTGTCCTTAGCGATATACTCCAAATCAGTTTTTCGTTTCTTGCCTCCAGTGGGCTCATTACTTACTACGGTCTTCCTCATACTTTCTTCAACCTTGATATACTTCCCTGCCCTCTCTTGGAGCTGCAACATGCTCTCAGGGGGTCGTTTGGCCAAAGACATCTTGAAAAACTCATCCCTAGTTCCTTGTTGCAGTGCTATCATGGCTACCTTATCATCAAGGTCTGGGACTTTTAAAGCCTCCTTTGTAAAACGATTCAGGTAATCTCTTAAGGATTCCTTAGCTCCCTGCACAAGACTCATAAGAGATGCTGAACTTTTCTCATGGACTCTTCCACTGATGAATTGCTTAATAAAAGCCTGACTTAATTCTCTGAATGATCCAATAGAATTTGGGGGTAGGCGACTGTACCATCTTTGAGCCATACCCGACAGGGTTTGAGGAAAGGCCCGACATTTTATAGCATCGTTCACGGGTTGCAGCAGCAGTGCATTAGAGAATGTCCTAACATGATTAGCGGGGTCTCCCGTGCCATCATAGGCTTTGATAGTGGGCATCTTGAATTTCCTTGAGATATGGGCATTCATTATCTCTTCTGTGAAGGGTGGAGTTGGATCATCAGGATCTCCAAGGGGAAGGAGATTGCTTGGATCAGTTCTTGGGACAGCAGCCCTTCTTCTTACCGGACCATCCAGGTCTATGATAGGAGGAGGATTTCTCCCCCTAGGAGGTATGTGGGTTCTGGTGGCTTGGTGAGCCTCCAAGTCACGCCTCAGCCTTTGGATTTCAGCCTCATGAGCCCTGATCTTTTCCTGCACTTCTTGGGGATTCGCCCCTGGGGTGCTTTGGGGGCGTTGCCTTCCATCGGCCATTGGCTCTTTTCCAGGACGCCTCCTTCTCGGGGCCACTTCATCATCCGAAGATTCGGAGTCTCTCTCAGTGTATGGACCAGAAAATTCCCGATCCTCAGGGATAGGATCCAAACCTCGTATATAGGGGGGCGACCGCCCTCGTGCTTCGCTTCGCCCAGCATATCCGCTTCCTCCAACCTCAGGATGAAGGAGCATCCCATAAGGGGGGTTAGTAGTAACAATAGTTGAATATTCATACCCGACGGGTCGAGAATTCACAGGTATATGTATTTGTTGAACTTGAGGATTCGTACCTTGAATAGTCGGGGGAGTTGTCCCTTGTGGCTGAGGATGAGTTGCCCCTGTCTGGGCTTCCCCCTGAGTAGATGCATAAGTTGAATGGGGAGGAACCTCCACGGTTGATGAAATCACCTGGGTTGCCTCTAATGGTGTTCCTTCCTCTAGAGCTCCAATTGTTCTCCGTGTTCTCGCCATGGTTGTTGTTGTGTTTCCCACAGACGGCGCCAAATGTTATGGATAAAAAACCAAGGTTATTACTTGCTGTATTTAATACTAAGATTCGGGAGCTCAAGGCCTTTAATGGCTGCTCTCGTATTTCGTGACTCAATCTGCCTTTACGAGATGCCTACGTATCTCTGTAAATTAGAGAATCAAGCCAAAAAACGTAGTTCTGATTGGTGGGGGTGAGATCCCTTATATAGATGTTGGGAGTCCTTGAATTGGACTTGGTATAGGAGACTTGGTGGGCAAGTCTCATAATTAGAATGGACTTTGGAGTCCTAGATAGTAGGAAACTGATTCTTTATCCTTTTAGGTCCCTTGAGGCTAATCTCCAAGGATTTATATCCTTATCGGGACTCTTTTCAACATCTGATTTGTCCCTTATTAATTAATTACGAAATTAATTAATAATCAGGGCTTTTGGGCCTTTTTTATTCCATCAGGCCTGATCTGGTCCATCAGGCTTAACCTTTCTGGTCTGAGTATCATATATCTTTTTATTGGGCCTGGCAGCCCACAGTTTGTACAATTAATGCAGTATTTAATTATACAAACATAATTTATTTATCCCTATCAACAAGTGTTTCTAGCATGCATGTCAACCTACAAGACTTAATCATCACTCTAATGCTATCACTACACTTGCATCAATATCACAAATCAATCAGTAAAGCAACGCAAAAGGGATCATGGTATATGCATGAGCTAAATGACATGATAAATAAAGCTATAAAATAAAAAAAAACTATATATGGCAAAAATATGAACTAAACTATTATGAATATGTAACTACATGACACACACACAAAAATATTCCTTAACTATCACCCCCTAACTTAAAATCTTCACTGTTCCCAATGAAGGTAGTAGAAAGGAACACAGGGTATACCTACTCGGAGAAATCATCGTCATCACCCTCAGAGGGTGGAGTGTCAGGAGGTGGATAAGCAGAGTCCTCACCAAAAATGGGCCACTAATGTCAGCTCCAAGGCCTCTGAAAGCAGTCCCAAGTGCAAGGGTGAGCTCCTGAGCGAACCTACTCTGCGACTCATACATCGTATCCATCCTCCTCGACAACCTCCTATACTAGGCGTCAGCCATCCCAGCACCTTCCTGGTCTCTAGAAGAGCCTGCCTCATCACGAACCTGACTGGGCCTAGCCATGGTAGCACCAACTGCTGGACGTCCTCCTGGAAGAAGATATCCCAAACCATGCTCTTCGGGCTCTCCACCCGTCCACTCCTGCATCGCATTCAGAGTCGCTGAGTTAATAGGAGCGGCCGACATCTGCAGCTGCTCATGAGAAGGCCAATGAACTCCAACTGCTCTGCACAGCTTCGTGACAGTAGATGCATAAGGGATGTTGCTGTGTTTCGCCCCCCTCAAAAACTTCAAAATCCCTTGGTATATGAACTCACCAAGGTCCACATAATACTCCTCATTCAAGATCCCCCATAACAACCTTGCTCTCTCGACTGTAACCTCATGTGCATGCAAAGTAGGCAAAATAATAGCACAAATAAAGACATTCCATGCACGGGCATACCTATTCATCGCAACCGCCGGAAAAGAACGATACTCATTAGATCCCGTCTTGAACTTCCACACCGTGCCCGGCTGACAGAGGGTAGCCACAATCAAATCCAAATCAAAATCCCCGGGGGTCTTCTCATTCCAATTCTCCTATATGGGCTTTCGTTGTCGTTGCCCAATAACACGGCGAATCGCCTCCGGCTGATAATCCACAGTAAGCCCATGAACAACAGTAAACCCATTCTTTTCAGCCTTGGCGTTCGCATAAAACTCGTGAACCACACTCATTGGAACCGCCTCCGGTGACTCACAAAAAGAAATCCACCCTTTCTCCGCAATCATCGGTAACAACTCACCATCCCTCCCTGATGGTAAAAAATCCCCTCTCCTTCAAAATTGGCTTAGTCAGAAGCCTAGTATACTCCTCCTAAGCAGCCCTATCCATCAAACGAGGTCTCGAAGCAGTTCCCCTCGAAGAATCAGTAGTAGGAACGGTGCTATTGCTATCAATAGTTCGGGATCTCTTAGGTGCCATTGAAACTGAGAAAAAGTGTTTAAGAATTGTGTTTTGAGTGTAGGAGAGAGTTTTAAAGTTGAAAGTATATGGGAGTGTATATGGAGGAGTTGTGTGTATATATATGGTAGGAATTAGGGTTAAAATTAGAGTAGGAGTGGGGTTTGTGGGAGAGAAAATGTGGAATTGTGGGAGAGAAATCGTGGGTTTTTATGTTTTTTAGGTTTTTCTGATTTTTTGTGGTTTTTTATAAGGCAAAAAAATTCTGGCAGAAGGGTCCTGAGTGGACGCCCAGGACTTCCAAGCGGGCGCCCCAGACTCCGAGCGGCCGCCCAGGATTCCTGAGCGGGCACCCAAGGGGTTTCTGGAAAAAACTTTTTTTCTCTGCCCAATTTTTTGATTTTTTTGGGTGTTTTGGATATGGTACTAACTTCTAAAGGTTCCTAAAGGTTAAAGTCTTGGGTTGCCTCCCAAGAAGCGCTTCTTTTACGTCATTAGCTTGACGTAGAGTACTTCGATCAAGTTGACAATAAAACGGCACTAACCACTTCCCGGTTTGCCGTGTCCCCATAGTAATACTTCAATCGCTGACCATTAACCTTGAATGCTTGGTCCGGATTGTTCTCAAAAATCTCCGCCGCTCCATGTGGAAATACAGTTTTGACGATAAAAGGTCCAGACCACCTTGATTTCAACTTTCCAGGAAAAAGTCGGAGACGAGAGTTGAATAAAAGAACTTGTTACCCCGGCACGAATGACTTAGGAGATAGCTTCCCGTCGTGCCACATTTTTACTTTTTCCTTGTACATTTTGTTGTTCTCGTACGTTTGAAGTCAAAATTTATCAAGTTCATTTAACTGAAGCATTCGCTTCTTCCCAGCTGCATCTAGATCAAGGTTCAACTTCTTCAACGCCCAATAAGCCTTATGCTCAAGCTCCGCAGGTAAATGACATCCCTTACCATAAACAAGTTGAAACGGGGACATCCCAAGTGGAGTCTTGTATCCTGTTCTATAAGCCCAAACAGCTTCATCGAGCTTTAAAGACCAATCCTTCCTTGACGGACAAACAACTTTCTCTAGAATGCATTTGATCTCTCTATTAGACACTTCAGCTTGACCATTCGTTTGCGGATGATAGGCAGTAGCAACACGATGATTCACATTGTAGCGCTGCATCATAGAAGTGAACTTACGATTGCAGAAATGCGACCCTTCATCACTTATGATTACTCGTGGCGTTCCAAACCTTGTGAATATCTGCTCGTGGAGAAAATTCAACACTACCTTTGCATCATTCATCGGTAGAGCCTTGACTTCTACCCATTTCGAGACATAATTGACTGTCAGCAAGATGTACTGATTATTGCAGGATGAGACAAATGGTCCCATGAACTCGATTCCCCACACATCAAAGACCTCGACTTCAAACATTACATTTAAAGGCATCTCATCCTTTCTAGTAAGATTCCCCACTCTTTGGCAACGATCACACCTTAAAACGAACTGATGCGCATCCTTAAACAACGTAGGCCATAAAAAACCTGCTTGCAAAATACGAGCTGCCGTCTTTTCACCACCATAATCTCCACCATAAACTGTGGAATGGCAGTCTCGTAATATCCCCTCCGTCTCACAGAATGGGATACAGCTCCTGATGATCTGGTCAGCTCCCTGTCTAAACAAATATGGTTCATCCCACATGTACCACTTCACCTTATGCAGAAACTTCTTCTTTTAAGCTGCATTCATATTAGGAGGCATTATATTGCTGACAAGATAGTTCACAATATCTGCGAACCATGGCTCTTCCTCCTAAACTGCGAACAACTGCTCATCCGGAAAAGATTCGTTGATTCTCAGTATCTTTTCGATCCTTGATCTCTAACTCAAATTCCTGTAGCAAGAGCACCCAACGAATAAGTCTAGGCTTCGAATCCTTCTTTGAGACCAAATAGTGAATGGCAGAATGATCAGTGAATACTGTCACCTTTTTCTGAAGCAGATAAGATCGAAATTTTTCGAAACCAAAGACTATAGCGAAGAGCTCCTTTTCAGTAGTGGTGTAGTTCATTTGCACTCCATTAAGAGTCTTACTATCATAGCATACTACATGAAAAAGATTATTCTTGCGCTGCCCAAGAACTGCTCCCACTGCATAATCACTCGCATCACACATCATCTCAAAAGGTTCTGTCCAATCAGGTGTCGTAATAACTGGTGCAGTTATCAAACTCTTCTTGAGAGTCTCGAATGCCACCAAACATTTATCATCAAATTTGAAAGGCACATCTTTCTCGAGCAAATTGCACAATGACTTAGATATCTTCGAGAAGTCCTTGATGAAACGCCGATAAAAACCCGCATGACCAAGAAAACTACGGATTCCTTTCACAGAAATAGGTGGTGGAAAATTTTCAATAACTCCCACCTTGGCTTTATCCACCTCAAGACCCTTGCTAGAGACTTTATGCCCAAGAATAATGCCTTCACGCACCATAAAGTGACATTTTTCCCAGTTGAGCACCAAATTAGTTTCCACACACCTTTTGAGCACCGAACGAAGATTATTCAAACATTCATCATACGAATGTCCAAAGACGGAGAAGTCATCCACGAACACTTCGATATTATTTCCAATTATATCAGAGAACATAGCCATCATACATCTCTGAAAAATGGTAGTTGCACCACATAAGCCAAACGAAACTCTACAAAAAGCAAACGTGCCAAATGGACAAGTGAAGGTAGTCTTTTCTTGATCTTCTGGTGCAACGCAAATCTGATTATACCCCGAATAGCCATCCAGAAGACAATAATACTCATGACCAGCCAACTTGTCAAGCATCTGATCAATAAATGAAAGAGGGAAGTGATCCTTTCTCGTGGCTTTGTTAAACTTTCTGTAATCCATACATACCCTCCATCCTGTGACTGTTCGAGTGGGGATGAGCTCGTTCTTTTCAAAAATAGGATATATGATTCTTGCATCTAGCCACTTCAGAATTTCTTTCTTCACCACTTATTTTATGATAGGATTAAGTCTTCGCTGTTGCTCAACAGTCGGCTTACTACCTTCCTCTAGCAGAATTTTATGCATACAGTACGAAGGGCTGATCCCTTTTATATCTGCTATAGTCCATCCGATGGCCGATTTGAATTCTCCCAAGATCCTTAATAGCTTGTTCTCTTCACTACCTGAAAGGTCAGATGCAATAATAACAGGTAAAGTAGATGCATCACGTAAAAAAGCATACCTCAAGTGTTCAGGCAATGGTTTAAGCTCCAAAGTAGGTGCTTCCTCAATAGATGGTTTGAGCTTTCCCTCAGCATTCTTGAGATCAGTAGTACCAAGAGATTCAAATGGAATGTCTAGCTTTCACCTCCAAGGAGAAGCATTTAGATATTATAGTTGCTCATTTCCATCCTCATCTTCAGTGTCAAATTCCCCCACTAAGGCTTTCTCTAAGGCATCAGACATCAGCACATGATCAAGTTCTGAAGTTACCATAGAATTAATCAAATCCACCTTTAAGCACTCCTCGTCTTCTATAGGGAACTTCATCACCTTGAATACATTACATGTCACATCCTGATCCTGCACCCTCATAGTAAGTTCACCTTTCTGCACATCTATCAAGGTACGACCTGTAGCCAAGAAAGGTCTCCCAATATTATGGGAATCTTCTTATCTTCCTCGAAATCTAAAATGACAAAGTCTGCAGGGAAGAAGAGCTTATCCACCTTTACTAACACGTCTTCCACGATGCCTCGTGGGTAAGTAATAGAAGGATCAGCCAATTGTAGAGACATGTATGTGGGTTTTGGATCGGGCAAATTCAACTTTTTGAAGATAGACAATGGCATCAGATTGATGCTTGCTCCCAAATCGCACAGGCACTTGTCGAAAGACAACTTGCCAATGGTGCAAGGAATGGTGAAGCTACCTGGATCTTTAAGCTTTGGAGGTAATTTTTATTGCAGCACAACACTGCACTCTTCCGTTAGAGCAACGGTCTCAAGGTCATCCAGTTTCACCTTCCTTGAAAGAATACTCTTCATGAATTTTGCATAACTAGGCATTTGCTCCAGAGCCTCAGCGAAAGGTATGTTGATGTGAAGTTTCTTGTACACCTCCAGAAACTTATCGAATTGCTTATCCAATTTTTATTGTTGCAATCTCTTAGGGAAATGTGGTGGAGGATAAAGCTGTTTCTCCCCTGTATTACCCTCAGACAGAGTATGTTTAACAGTAGTCTTCCTTGGTTCCGCCGCTTTCTCCTTTTGTATCTCTTCTTCATCAACAACTTCAACTTCTCCATCTTTCGCTTTTTCAGCATCAACAACTTTTCCAGACGTTAAGGTGACAACCATTACTTGCTCCTTAGCTTCCTTCCTGCCTGGCACTTCAGTATCGCTGGGAAGTGTGCCAGGTTGACGATTGAGCACAACATTGGCTAATTGACCGATTTGATTTTCCAAGGTCTTGATAGAAACAACCTGACTATTACACAACAGCTTGAGCTCCTCGAAATCAGCACTAGAAGGTGGAGCAACACCTCCTTGTTGAGGATATGATTGCCTTTGAGCATAATGCTGTGGTTGCTGGAATCCAGGTGGATTAAACTGCTTACTGATAGGCTGTTGATATGGTTGCTGAACAACATTCGAATTATTACTCCAGCTGAAATTGGGATGATTTCTGTTGTTAGGATGATAAGTAGCTGGCACAGGCTGCTGCAGTCGCTGATAATTATTCACATACTTAACAGATTCATTAACAAGAGAACACTGATCCGTAGCATGAGAACCTGCACAAAGCTCATAGACCATAGCTATCTGATTGACTCCATAGTTGGCTAAAGAATCGATCTTCAAAGACAGCGCTTGGAGCTGCGTTGCAATAGCTGTAGCTGCATCAACTTCCAGAATACATGTACCTTCCCAGACATCATCCTTTGAGTTGGGTTTTGATGCTCATTTGCAGCCATAGTTTCAATAAGATTATAAGCCTCAGTATAGCTATTGGCCCACAAGGCACCTCCAGCTGCTGCATCGAGCATGGGCCGAGATTGGGCCCCCAAACCATTATAGAAACCAATGATCACCATCCAGTCAGGCATACCATGATGTGGACACTTTCTCAACATCTCCTTGTAGCGCTCCCAAGCTTCGCACATAGATTCTGTTGGTTGCTGCGCAAACTGAGTAAGAGCACTCCTCATAGCCGCAGTCTTCGCCATTGGATAGAACTTCACCAGAAACTTTTGCGCAAGATCTTGCCAAGTAGTGATGGACCCAGTTGTCTCAGAATGTAACCAGTCCTTAGCTTTATCCCTATGAGAGAATGGGAAAAGCCTTAGCTTGATAGCCTCATCAGTCACGCCATTATATTTGAAAGTACTACAGATCTCAACAAAATTCCTGATATGCATGTTGGGGTCTTCAATCGCAGCACCTCCGAAAGAAACAGAATTCTGCACCATCTGAATAGTGCCCGACTTGATTTCAAAAGTGTTAGCTTGAATAGCCGGATGAAGGATGCTTGACCGAATGTCATCAATTATAGGCCGAGACAAGTCCATAAGAGCTGGATCTGCTGCTGGAACTATACGATCACCCATGATTACTGGTTCTTTCTGCTCACTCTCTTTATCTGAATCTTCAAAATCTATCTTCACCGGAATATCAAGAACTGAGTCTGTCTCCTCAGCCGTATCTAAAGTTCTCTTGCGAGTGCGAGAACGTGTTTGCATAAACGCTCGATAGAATACCTAAAACATAACCGGAAACAATAAGTAACACGTCTTAATCAATGAGTCCGAATGACCACTGACGGCAAGTACATAAACTAAACAAATACACCGAGTCCCCGACAGCGGCGCCAAAAACTTGTTAGGCACAAAACACGCGTTAATAATTCAAGCAAGTATACGCGTTCGCAAGTAATATAGAATAAATTCTAGTTCGTTCCCACAGAGACTCAGACTAATTATGTTCAATTAATACTTACTCACCAATGTATGATTACTTCTCAATGTCAAGAAAATAACACTTAGATTTGATTAACTAATTATTAACTACAATTAACTACGAGAATTAAACACTAAATTGACACTTGAATTAACAATATTAAACACACATGAGATCATAACTTCATTACTACTTCCTTCAATAGTTATCGTTATTACCCTTAGCATGTAACGGTGATGTTATTAATCGAACAACACGAACCTGATAAAATCCAACTTTCGTTGTACTAATACCATTCTACCAAACATCCATAATTAAGATAGAAGTTGAATAGGCATCAATTATGTTGAGACCCTATATGTCTACAGAATTTGACAACATAACGATTTAAGCACAAGTTATTCTTTATGATTACACAGGGCAAGTAAAACGGTTAGAGTTACCCACTAATCATGTATACACATACATGAACCTATGCTAGCATGTCAAGTTCTAAACCTCAAGATCCACCGTCGCTTCACAAGAGATTAACAGCCTATCTTATATGTTCGCGACGCACATAAGACAAATAAACACAACCTATGCTAGATATCATACAATCATCACACACTAAGGTATTAAACAACTAACTAAAGAAATCAATAGTAAATCCATTACGACCCCATGATCACGATTAGCCCATGACGGAACTCATCGTTACCATGGGTTCATATGAAAACATGGTAATAACACACAATATAAACTAATAAAAATACTTATTAAAACCAGAGTATATCACAAGAGTAATGAGGTTTAAAGTAAAGAAAACTAGCATCTACTGATACAACGAATAAAAGAATCACAAGAAAACGTATGCTTCCTCTTCTTCGTTGTGATGTGCTAAAATGGTCTTCTTCCTTCTCTCCTTGTTCCTTGCTTAATACCTCACTTTTTTTCATGAAACGTCTCTGAGAACTACTTATATAGAAGCCCACAAGAACCAGCCGTCTCAGAAGTCCATCAGAATAAGGATTTATAAAAATCAGAATTAATTTTCTCGCCTCTGGGCGTCCGCCCCAGATTCTTGAGCGGGCGCCCAAGCTCCTGAGCGGCCGCCCCGACATCCTAAGCGGGCGCCCAAGCACCTTGTGGAAAATTCTGAATTCTGCTCCTGATTTTGCTGCGTTCTGCCCCCAACTTTCCACAACCAATGCCAAGCACTTCCCTGGGCTTATTTCTGATGAATTCTTCCTACATACGCAGGTTAAACCCTGAAATGCAAAAACACTAGAAAAACGCATCAAATACACAAAATACCTGATTTCAAGACATCAATTCAAGCCATTATAAGACGTTCTAATTGGTATAAAATGCCACTTATCAGGGCCCACCCATGTGGGGCCACAAAATGACGTGGCACTTATGAGATGCACCTATGGGGACTATTGTGCTTACGTGTCACCTGTGAGGTCCACAGGTGCTGATGTGAAACCTGTGAGGCCAACCAGTGCTAACGTTGAACCATAGGTGAGGTCAAAATAATCAAAACGGTCACAACTTAATTTTATAGTTGTAAAAAATATTCTATAAAATTTAATAATATACCAAAAGTAATAAATAAATTAGTTTACAATTAGTTAAATAATTAATTAATATTTAAAGTAAATATTTTTTTTTACTTATAAAATATTTATAGTAAAAAAAATTAAAACTTTATTTTATAATAGTCATATCGGACAACTGTTAAAACTTAATTTAATGAAATTAAGAAATAATTTTAAAATTTTAATAATATACCAAAATGATAATGAATAATATACAAGATTTTACTTTTTTTTTATTTTAATATATTTCTAAACACTCAAATTTAATTACTCATTTTTTTGGCTAAATTTAATTGGACTGCAGTATCACGAGTTTATACTCAAGACATTTTCTTTGAAGCCCAAATTATGTAACAAATCTCGCCCGACCCGATCCAGTAATCTAACCGCATAACCCTAAAAACACATTCATATCTTCTTATAACCTACTTATTCCCCATTCATCTCTAATGAGTTGCAGACGGCCGCCTCACATTTTCACCAGGTAATCTCTCAACCTATACACATATAATATGTACGTAAACGTCAATTTCATTTTAATTCTAGATCTAACAATCAATTCATTTTTATTAAACAATAACAGAGAGGGGGCAAAGATGAGTAAAGTCACCGGAGGTGCCGAGAAGGGGAAGAAGAAGGGAGCGACGTTCGTGACTGAAAATGGAAAGCCGGTGGAAGATAAGATCATGGACATCGCTTCACTCGATAAGGGAGCGAATTAAGGTCAGCGGCAAGGCTGGCGTTCTCGGCGATTCAGTTACTGCTGTGTTCGTGAGATAAAAGCTCACAGTTGTGTCCAGGCTGTGTCATAGCGCTCATAACGAATTGTTGATAGTCAGATGGTAGAAATCATTCCCGAACAGCATCAGATGCAGCGATTAACCGAAGACTTGAATCCAATAAACATTCTTGAGGTAACATTTTGAAATAATCAATATTATTCCGACTAACTTCTGGGAGTGATTGGTTACTCATTTCTCTTGGGATATATGGAGAGGTCAATGTGTTTGTTTTTGTATTTATTGATTTATTGTTCAGAGGAAGAGTCTTGAGAAAGAGCTCGGAAGCAGCTGAAGTCGACACGACGATAGTGTCGTGAGTCTTGAGAAAGAGCTCGGAAGCAGGTTTCATTCGAGACCGAGACGAGCCGTCGCGCTGTCCTTAGGTTTCGAGTATCGAGGTTTCCTGTTGTTTTTTATTTATTTAATAAGAATGAAATGTTGTTTTCGAGCGCTTTCTCCAGGATTTTCGGTTAGTATTTGCGTATTTCGTCGGATTCTAATTATGTTATACATTTTTAATGGTTTATGATATTGTCCTTGGATTATTTGTGATTTGTTTTGTACGGTTGTTGTAAATTGTTATGTTCATTGGTAGAAATGTTTGCTCGTAGTTGCTGATGCTGGTTTTTGTTATTTTGCAAAAAGGTTAGGTATTGTTCTTCCGAGTAGACTGTGTTAGTTGTTGTTATCTGATGAATGATAAGTATTTATAATTCCGTATATGCTTTGTTATTGCCTTGTTTGCAAGTAATATCTATATCATGTTGTTTGCTGAAGTTTTTAGCAAGTCATTGTCCTTTTATTAATAGTTTGATATGTTGTCTATGTTTGTTGTTATTTAATCTAAGGTGATACGCATTTGATTTCATATCGTACCTTTTGGATCACTGCTAGTTTTATTAGTTAACCTGCTGTTCTAGAATAATCAAGTATCGTGCTCTAATATTTAAAATAATTCCACTGATAAAAAAGACCATAAAATAGGAAAACTGGAAACACAACTGTACGGTGATCAGTACACTACATAGTACTAGTATATGCTATCTAAGAACTTTGTATATAGTAAATTGTTCATGAAGACAAAGATGGATTTTGTGTGATTTTCTTGGGTGCAATTCTTGATGGAAATTTTGGGTTTTTGTCAGATATCAACAAGAATAATAACATGTGTGTTTTATGATATCACAAGTTTAATAATTTACCGCAGTAGTTTGTACAGGCAGTGTAAATGAACACTCTCTTCATTTTATATTTACTGCAGTAAGTAGTGTAATAGGGAGTAATTTCTTCGTTTGTTAAATTTATAGAGGCTGAGCTTATCTATTGCTATAAGAAAGTAGTAAGGTAGTTGGAGGGCAATATACAACAGCTATACATACATATTATGTAATAGCTAGTTATAAACATAGATTCACATATATGTGAGTTTGTTTTGCCTTTCATCCTTGTATCAACATAAACACTAACTTCTCTCATATATTCCTCAACTTATTAATAGTTTGTAATTGTCATGATTTATGGGGCTTAGTTTGCAACTGTATTTGTATATGCTGCCGTAACAATTTTACTAGGCCTTGCTGTTCCAGAGGCTTCAATACAGTGTCTTGCTCTGTGACAAAGAAAATAAACTCAATACTCTGTTCTTTTTACTCTATAAAATATAATCACCAAACAGAGATTCGATTTCTGTTGTGCTGGACAACAAAATTACAAGTTGAAGGTGTAGTGCTATCATGTCATAGTATGTCATAATAAGTAAATATTGTGCTAATATATCTTTGAGAGACGTGGATGATAACTTTTTACGTATTTTTACAAAAATCTGTGAAATTGCAGTTGAAATTGACAACTCAGATGAGACCAGAGACCTTGATAAACCGCTGAAAAAGTGTTTTTATCTACTACCATTGCCACCAACCGAGGCAGCAGTGAGGGAAAAGGATTCAGCCAAGGATATTTTGAATGTAAAGGAGCTCATCGACAAGAAGGCATGGCCATATGTTCAAACTGATCTTCGTTCTAAGGCTTCTTAATTGTGCTACGATCTAAACACTATCATTGTGATTAACTAGTATGTAAAATATTGCTGACAAGTTGATGTAGCCGGTTAAATGTACTTTGAATCATGATTGGTCTTTTTGATAATTCTTAGGGTGATTTTATGTTTGATGGACATAAAAAGTCCATGTTTATGTTGGTTTTTGTTATTATGTGAATTGTTAATTTTGGAGTGCATAAATACAAATAGTGCCTTTTACTGTGTACAAGAAAATGTGTTCCAATTTATTCTAGAGTGTTGTAAAGAGGATAAAAAATAGTAAGAAAATGTAGTTATAAAATTTTGCAGAAAAATGGCCACATTTGGGCCCCATATGAGAGCTCCACATGTTGGCTCCACATATGCTGATGTGGCAGGGGTGGGCTCCATGTTAGCTGACGTGGCACTTGTAAGGTCCCATATTAGCTGACGTGGTACTGGCGGGACCCACAACCATTTTTCAGGATGTTAACACAAAGGAAACACATAATTAGGTTGGTATAGGGTAATAATATTGTTGCTATTGCAATCTGTTTTAACACAAAAAATTATGTTGGTATAGAGAAGAATTGTGTTGCCATAGAACTCAAAGGCAACATCGAAAAAACCAACACCAGAAAAGTGTTGCCTTTGAATTTTTTGGGCCTACAGCAACATATTTTGGACTTAAAATAACATTTTTTTTGTTGTAATAGGCTGTTTATGGTGTAGTGGCAGCTGCAACATATCTATAACGTGTTCCATGTCTCTATGTTAGAGAAGTATATCCCTGATTCAAACCAAGTCATTGAGGATGAGCCAATCGAGCTTCAGCCAGATTTGTCCTACGTGGAGCAGCCAATCCAGATCTTAGATCGTAAGGAACGAGTCCTTAGGAGTAAGTCTATTCCTATAGTGAGAGTACTTTAGAGAAATCCTCTAGCAGAAGACTCTACTTGTGATTTAGAGTAAGATATGCTTGACAAATATCTTCATTTGTTTGGTTAGGTGAGATTCTGAGGATAAAATCTTTTTAAGAGGGAAGGTTATAACGATCTGTATTCCTATATTATTAAAATATGAATATTAAATAAATAAAAATATGATATGTTACTTCTAGTTATGTGTTGTGCTAATATTGATTGTGTGTGACTCAGTGGTGTTTGAGAATTATTTGTATTATTAATTACTGAGTCGTATCATTTTGTTTTTACTTTTAAAAGGGATTTTATTGTAGATTTATTTTCATAAAATATTGAAATTATCTTTAAAATTATTTTTATGGCTTCATAGTTTCAATAATTATTTATTGGAATTTATAAAATTTAGAAAATTAATATTTCGTCAATTATTTATCCCTAAATAATTTTCTGATTGTATTTAATTACGAGTCCAATATTAAATTCAAAAATGTTTCAAAAATTATGAAATTAATATTTTACTAGTTTTTAAATATTTCTAGAATTTTAAAATTAGTTCGATAATTTTTTGGGTTATTTTCACCCGCAAGTTTGTTCGAAATCGCAAAACACGGGGCGAAACATAGTTGTCGGGGGATGCATTTACACATGTTTACCTCCCGTAAATTGGTGTTACACATGGCAACCTCTCAGTTTCTTGCTGCTATGTGTTGTTGTATAAAAAATATAAATAATAAAAATAAAACAAACAAAAACACAGATATCTACACCCAAACTTATCCTCCATCATGTTCAATCTCTCGGCTCTCAGGTCTCTCTCTATCGACCTCACCCTCTCTCTCACACATCACTCCCCTCCTTTCCTCTCTCTCTCTCTCTCTCTCTCTCTCTCTCCCTTATCTCTCTCCCTCTCGTTTTTTTTGTTCAATTCCATACAAGTTTCCCCTGCAGTTTTCTCCCTCGCGGCCATTTTCAGTTCATTTTCCGGTTAATCACCGGATTCTACTCTTCTTACCTGATATATACATACGTATATATATATCATATGATGTGTGTGTGTGTGTACTCTCTGTGTGTGTGTACTGTGCGCATGTATGTGTGTTGTAGTTGTGCTGATGGTGGTACTGTTGTACTGTAAATTTGATTTCATGGTTGATTTTGTGAAAAATTCGATGAGAACTTTTTTGATTATTAAATTAATTATTTGGTTTCCAGAAATTATCGGTGGAATTCACGTTGAAAACCCGTAGTAAACGGGTATCACTGAATTTTGTCACCATCGACGATGAGTTACCGCGAGCCGATGATGGCCGTGATGATTTATTCTGAGGTCTACAATTATAAAAATATTAAATAGTTCATAAAATTATTTTTTGAAACATAAGTTAGTCTTTATAAAAGTTGTATGTAGGTGATTTGGGTTGTGAATCACATGGCTATAATTGATTGCGTCAATTTGAAATCGATTGGTAGTCCGATAAATAGAGGAAACACTGCCCGATTTTCGAGAAATTAATTTCAGAAATACGGGAAGGTATCCTGTAATTATCGAGAACACCGGTCGGACATATATAATTATATAATTGTATATATATAAATACTTTATGAACCTACTTTTGTATCGTGGTCAAATATTTTGCAAAATAGTTTGATGACCCTATTTTCTAGAACGACGGTTATACGTATTTTTTGAAAATAATTATAAAACCGAATTTCAAATACGTGAGCCCTATTTGTTCTGTGTATTGGGATAGTGCGTATAAATTCGAATCGGGTTTTAATATCGTAAGGGTTGAATGATAGTGAATATATGTCAAGCGTACATGATCGTCTAATTTAGGGTATTTTGATTCTATAGGTTCTAGTCGCAAGACCCCGGCCCCGAAGTCAGTCTAAGGATAGCCTAGAGTTCAGTTGTTAAAGCTTTGCAAGGCAAGTACCTCTGACCATATCTGTTACGATTCAGTACTTTTGAACAAACATGGTTGCATTGTTGATTAATGTAGTAACTCATGGACTGCCTATCTCTAATTGTGATTTAAAGTCAAATTTGGAAATTTTATCCTGTCCACCTATTTCGTGGAATATTTTGTTCACCTATGTCATGAAATATTTTGTCCACCTATGTCATGGAATATTCAGTTCACCAATGTCGTGAAATTTGAAAAGAGATAGTTAAAAATCAATTCAAATGTTAGAACTGAAATAAAAAGGGAAATCATGTAATCTATTGAAGTGGCGTAAGAGGTCCGTTTTTCGGTAACGGCCCAACATGTGGTGGCGTAAGAGGCTAATTCAGTTGCACATATTCTTTTACCGATTAGTCCGACATGATAGAGACCTAGCTAGTCTCTAAGTTCCGGAACACTTATTCTGGATGGCCGCTTAGAGCTGTCCGGCGTTGATAGACTGATCAGCTATCTTCACCTATTGAACATCCAATAGAACCGATTAATTCAATTTCAAAAATGTTTAAAGTCAATTTTTTCAGAAAAAGGATAGCATGTTATAGTCAAAGTTTTGGAATTCTTTATTCTATTTTTATTGTGTTTGATTTTGAAAAGCATGCTTGTATGATGTATTTTCCAGTTCTTAAAAAGGATTTCAACTATTTTAATTAATCGTTTGGTAAGAAATCTATAACCTATTTATTCATATATATGGTACTGCTGAGCACTCGTCGGCTCATTGTTTTGTATATCTCTATATTACTCTTTTCAAATGCCTAGACACCGTTTTCCCGCTAGAAGAACCACCGTTGGTTATAATAAGGTCAGAAGTCAGCCACCTATTCTGTTTGGTTCCTATGAGGTGGGTTCGGTGGTAACAAATAGGCATGTGATTAGGTTCTGATAGGTTTTGTTATAAGTTGTAAAGTTTTGTATAACCTAGTTTCATACTTAAACCTGACAAGATCTTGGTCAGGGGGTCATAGTGTTGTGTTTGTGTATTCTATTTTAGTTCAGTTGTTAATTTATATTTTTGTTTTATTATTATTGACGTCAAACTCTAGACCCCGGAGTTTGAGGCTGCCACAGATGCTCTATATTACAGGCGTTGGATTCGTCCCGAACCTCGTCAATGAGGTCAAGGACGAGCCTCATGCCTTGTTCATTAGTTTCTAGTTCATATGCTTCAACCCTTGGTGATCCATGGGTGATTTCAAGGGGCACTACAACCTCGGTTCTGTAAGCCAATATGAATGGGGTAGCTTCAATTGTAACTTTGCAAGTAGTGCGATATACCAAGAGTATAGGTAGAAGTTCATCCACCCAAGCATTTCTTGAGCGTTCAACCCTCTCCTTGAGTCCATCAAGGATGATCTGATTAGCAACTTTTTATTTCCTATTTGCTTGAGGATGATCAACTAAGGTAAATTGGAGTTCTATGCTGTTGTCATTACAATAATCCTTATATTCTTCATTATCAAACTGTCGCCCATTATCTGTAACAAGGATGCGTGGGATTCCAAATCGACATATAACATTCTCTCAGAAGAATTGGGAAATCTGCTTGGTGGTTATCTTGGACAGTGCCTTGGCCTCAATCCACTTAGTGAAGTAGTTAATGGAGACCATAATGAACTTCCTTTATCCCGATGCTACATAAAAGGGACCTAGTATGTCCATTCCCCACATCACAAAAGGGATGGGATAGCTAGTGTGTAATATCCCATATTTTCAAATATTATTATTATTATTATTTGGAATTATTATGTGATTTTTATGTGAATTTTTGGTGAATTATATGATAATTGGAATTGATGTTTGGGTGTTTAGATGTGATATTATCTGAGTATTTGAATTTTTATATGTCCAGAATAAAATATAGATAATTGTGATATTTTCTGGTAATTTTTGGACTGTTAGATGATTTTATATTGATTTATGAATTATTAATTATTTCTGAATAATTACAAAAATTATTTTATAAAGCCGGGAATCGTTCAACTTCAACCGTTTTTGCGTTTTTACAACCCGAAACTCTTCCGAAAACTCCTTTCTAACCTAATCTGGTAATTCCGGACATTTTCCGTGTTTTGACTTTTTCGATCCGGATTACGGTTTGACCCGTGCGTGGCCCGGCGCAAGATTTTCGATACGATAGTTATTTCGATTAATCAACAAAACCCGTATTCTCGAGAGGCGGGATATTTTTATATTATTTTCGTATATGGTGTTTTATGAAAAGTTCGGTTTTGATAATTATTCAATTCTGGTATTAAATTGTATCGTTATATAATTACTTAGCGGCTAAGTAATGTATTTTCGGATCCCATATGATCCAATATGATACGTGTTACGTGTTTAAAATGTATTTATATGAATCGATCCGTAATTTATACGCGTGGTTACTTGCGTTACTCGTTTTATGTGAGTCTGGTTGTGTTTTATAGATATTCGGGGATTTCTGTAAATTTAGGAATCGTCTCTGTGTTTTAAAAACAAACGGACCAGGACCCCACCGGGATGTTAAACCCCACAATATCTGTGTTTTTATTTTTATAAAATTATACGTGTTTCAAATATCCCGTATTGTTGTATTTTTGAAGTATTCGCGAATTTTAGGAAATTTTGATACAAACCTTATATTTTATCGCTTTAAAATTTTTCCCCGAAATTAGTATTTTTGGGCCTAATTATTTTAATTAAGGGATAAAAACACCCTAAATTGATTTTGGGGTATTTATTTTACAGAAAATATAAATAGCTGCAAAATTTCCATTTTATTGATTTATTTTCATAAAAATTCAGAAAATAGAATAAAGCCAAGAACAAGGGTTGGGGGTGAAATCTTTCTCTTAAGCTTTGATCAATGATTTTAAGCTAACCAGGAAGCCAAATTTGATGTTCTGGTAACCAAAACAATCCTCATGATGAGACCTTTCTGTTGATATCACTTTTCCAATCTGAGAGTAAGTATTGATTAAAATCGATTTTTCAAGTATATGGTTCGAATTCATTTTTGATGTTTGAAGGATTGTTTGATGTTGTTGATGCTTGATTATCATTACTGGTACTCTGAGGATTAATTTCGTATATTAGAATGTTAATTTTGGTTCTGTTTTAGCAGAAGTCGAGTTTTTTGGTTTTTCTAAAAGTTTCAAATCGATTTTAGGATTATTCTGTGATCGGTGATTGATTTTGATTGCAAGAACAGATTGTATGGGTAATTATCTGCGTTTTGTTATATGATTCAGTGATTTTGGTTAAGGATTCATGGGAATCGAGTTTTTCGCCGGAAAATTCGAAGAAACCGCCGGCTTTAATGTTTTTCCTGCCGGAGTTGAAGCTATATCGATCATCTGTTAGTGTTGTTTGTGTATTCAGGTTTCTGGGTTGTTGCTTGTCTGGTTTGGACTGAGAATCGGGATCAACCCAGCTGATTTTAGCCGGAACAGGGTTCACCGGAATCGACAGAACCCGCCGGAAACGGGGTAATTTCCAGAATCCGGTCGGTGTTCATACCCGACCCGCACCTGTTCTTGGCAACCCGGTTGGGTGACCCGAATTCGATCCATCTAAACCCAAAACCCCTTTTTCATAAACTGTTAGTAGGAATTATATTTATAATTAATTTCAAAAATTCTTATTAATTTCTGAAAATGCATTTTAATTCTAAAAATCATTATTTTTAAATTCTGAAAATTTATTTTAATTCAAAAATAAATCCAAATTATTTAATTAATTAATTTTAGTTGATAATTAATTATTTAATTAGTCAATTAATTTAAATATTAATTGATTAATTAATTTAATTAGTTATTAATTAATTTTATTTGATTATTTAATTAGATTTAATTATTTATTTTTGTTTTAAAAATTCTGAAAAAATAGTTCGAGCTTTAAAATATTATTTTAAATTATTTTCCAGGCTCGATAATTCTTATAAAATTATTTTCGGGTGTTCGAGCACTATTATTAAGTTATAAAATGATTTAGAGACCCGTTTTTATTCCGAAAAATGTTCAAAAATTCATAATAAATAAACTGTTCGTCCGTTTAATAGGAAACGAACGCGTACAAACTCAGAAAAATATTTCGCTTTCAATAAAAATACTTTTGAGACCCAAATCCTTTTGTTTCGAAAGGTCACTTGTTTTACGAATGATTCTGAGTCGTTTATTCATCGATAAATCAATATTTTTGACCTGATTTCAGTTTTAAACGTATCGAGTCGAACCTTTTGGCGAATTGAGTCATATGTGATATGAATTATGTGATATGTGGATTATGTGCTTACGTGGTATATGAATTATGTGTGTATGTGGATCAAGAGTCCTGTGATTGTCTGTTATATTTATGTGTTGGCTATCATATGGGTAGACGATAGGCTTTTGACGCGCAGTTCGTCGAGTGATTATCGTTTAGACGATTAAAGTTCTATATTTTAATTATAGATGCGGATTATTCGAGCTGATCGGGACAAGACGTTGGATAAAGAACAAGATGGAATGACATTGGATATCTGGCTTCTCGCAATCGCAGGAGCAGCATATCGGTGAAGTGTTGAAAAGAAAGACGGTGATACTTTAAGACAGAATATCAGAATAGATGCGTCATTGCAAGTGTGACTAACTGCTAAAACCCAAAGGCAAGTACCCCTGACTTCACTTATCATTCAAGTGACGTTTATTTCGAATCATATTATGCAAGTATTGTTTTCCCTATTCTCTGTTCGGAATAGATAAATGTTTTACATATCGCTGAATTAAATAATTCTGTTTATGCAAATACTCATCTGCTATTCTATATTCAAAATAGTCAAGTGATTTTACTTATCCAATTACTGGATTTATAAATGTTTTGGATTTTGAGAAAAGTGATTTGGTTGTGAATATTCCTACCCAAGTTAATGGGGGAATAAAATTGTTTCGGTTGTCGAGTATTATGACCCCTTTTCAATAAAAGGTTTTGAGATTTGATGGTTACTGGTAGCGTAAGAGGCCGAGACACCGGTCCAGCGTGAGCTATTATACGAAAGTGCAATACAGAAGTGTAATATCTTACAAGGCTAGTTATGCCTTTTTCTGGCGCCCTATAGGTACTGTATGTCTTCGGAATACGGGTAGTACCTATATTTACGGTATACTGCGGGATACCGGTGCTGTTTCATGACTGATTATCAGGAACAGCATAGTGCATAATTTGGTTCCAATCGAAATTATTATATTGCTTTTGACATCTTACAAGGAATGATTTATTAAGTATTTTATTTTCGGATAAAAGATGAAATGTGGTTTTGATTCAGTTTCTCATTTTGAGAATACTTACTTTGTTGTTAAATATCAAAGATGGTATTAGTACAGATGATTGGTGTTGACTTCAGTATGGAATGTTGTGAGCATCAAAGTTCGTAGTGATATCTAATTTGATATGATAACAAAATAAGTACTAATTTCAAGAGTTCAGTTTTGAGTAAAGTTTACGATTCAATCTATGATCATTGTTTCATGTTATTGTGGTTTACGATATTTCCGTAAACACTATTTTACGAGCCTTGCTCTCGTCAAGATTCAAAGTATTGCTGAAGCCTTTCGCTGGAAAATATCAAAAAAAGTTTTATGATTCAGCAACTATGATTTTAAATGTTCTGCTTTAATGCAGATGTTGGTTTTATATCAAAACGACCCTATATTTTCTATATTGATCTTGCTGAGCATTTCTTTCGCTCATACTTGCCTGTTTTCAAATTTAACCTCCAGTGAAAATTAACTTGCGCTGTTTGACCGCGTAATTCAAAGAAGCAAATGAGAAGCTTTTCGAAGGTGGTTGGTCCAGGGTTTGCGGACTAGTGTAAGTTTTATTGTATAAAGTTGTTTATATTATATTATATTATAGTTGTATATTTTATTTAGGCCTAGTATACTTCATTTCGAAGTTATACTAGTGGGTTTAGTTTTGAGTGGAATTTATTGAAAAGAGTTTCAAAAGAAAGTGAAAAAATTATTTGTGGAATTTGGATATCTTGTTTCTAGAACTGTAACCTTAAAAGATCTTGGATTAGTTGGGGTCATTTATGCTAAATATCTTCCGCTGACATTTATTTATTGATTTAACAGGTTAATTTGGATTGAAGTTTTATAGTGACGACCAAATCCTCTGACCCCGGATTTGGGGGCGTTACAGGTTGGTATCAGAGCTGAGGTTATAGTAAACTAGAAACGAGAGTGTGTAGGAGTGTGTATAGCTATGTGAGGACGTTTGAGCTCATATCGAGTTCCTGTTGGACTATCAGATATGGTACAAAGAGTAAGTTAAGATAGGCGCATTCGTTTGAGATGATTGTGCTGAGCTGGATGGAACTCCGAAAAGCTGTAAACTTCTATTGTGAAATCTTCCGTGGCTACTACGATTTGACGATGATGAAGATTATCGATATCCCTGGAATATGAAGAAGTGTCGAGAATCGGATGACGAGTCAACTGAAGAGTTCAAATTGAAGATAAGCATTAAGACTTTGGCAATACCTTCTCTTTCTATAATTTCTTTTGGCCTCTCTCAAAAGAAGTGATTGTTAGAGGATATATTCCCTAACACTCATTTTTAATCCTATCTGTGTTTTAAATGTGCCAGAGGCTGTCATGAAGCCTATTTTTTTCAGGTTTTGATAGCTCTGTCAACTTATGATAATTAATTCCACTTTTCTTATTTGGTGGATAGTTTCTTGATGATGTGACACCATTTGCTCATTTGGTGACATAATTTTGTTCTCTGGATTTCATTTCCTTCAGAAATATCAGCTTTGAAATCTTATCAGCTTTATTCATTTGATTTTCAATTTCTTTCATATTCTTTTATTCTGACTGAGATGAAAAACCCTAACTATAGGGGACACAAGGTATACCTGTCTGTGTGATAGGAGTTGGATGGGACGCCATCACTTGTGTGTGTTGTGAATACATGAAGGTTAACAACCTTTAGTAGTGTCTTAATTTGGACACGCAATACCAAGTTCATTTGATCTTATTGATCTCTCGGTTATTCTCCTATTTCAACAATACTTTTTCTCAAATTCAAATCTTGGTCCCGTTATGGTATCAAATTCATTTCTCTTTGAAATTCCATGATTTTATCATCTCAAACATTCGAAGGTATGCCAATCAAGTTAAGTTGAGTATCCTGGTCAAGTCAAAGTAAGGCGATGTGATTGAATTACGAAGGACGACAGTGGACTGCAATGCGATTAGAATATTAGTGGCATATACCGAAGTCGGTCTATTTCTTTATTTCCCTCTCTCTATCTATCTCTCTATTTCTTTTCTTTTTCTTCATCTTTCTCTCTATTCTTCTTTTTCGCGATCAGTAAAAGTGATTCTATTGAAGAATTGGTCAAAGGATGTGAATGGAACAGTGGTGTGCAGCGAAGCTCCTGTAAAAGTTTAATTATACAAGTAATACAAGATTCATTTGAGATTATGGAAAATTGAGGTTATTTGGAAATGGAAAGTTGGCTAGAAGATCCCTTAGTGCTTTCTTCTGCTGATTCCGAGGACGGAATCCTTATAAGGGGGGTAGATTGTAATATCCCATATTTTCAAATATTATTATTATAATTATTTGGAATTATTATGTGATTTTTATGTGAATTTTTGGTGAATTATATGATAATTGGAATTGATGTTTGGGTGTTTAGATGTGATATTATCTGAGTATTTGAATTTTTATATGTCCAGAATAAAATATAGATAATTATGATATTTTCTGGTAATTTTTGGACTGTTAGATGATTTTATATTGATTTATGAATTATTTCTGAATAATTACCAAAATTATTTTATAAAGCCGGGAATCGTTCAACTTCAACCGTTTTTGCGTTTTTACAACCCGAAACTCTTCCGAAAACTCCTTCCTAACATAATCTGGTAATTCCGGACATTTTCCGTGTTTTGACTTTTTCGATCCGGATTACGGTTTAACCCGTGCGTGGCCCGGCGCAAGATTTTCGATATGATAGTTATTTCGATGAATCAACAAAACCCGTATTCTCGAGAGGCGGAATATTTTTATATTATTTTCGTATATGGTGTTTTATGAAAAGTTCGGTTTTGATAATTATTCAATTCTGGTATTAAAATGTATCGTTATATAATTACTTAGCGGCTAAGTAATGTATTTTCGGATCCGATATGATCCAATATGATACGTGTTACGTGTTTAAAATGTATTTATATGAATCGATCCGTAATTTATACGCGTGGTTACTTGCGTTACTCGTTTTATGTGAGTCTGGTTGTGTTTTATAGATATTCGGGGATTTCTGTTAATTTAGGAATCGTCTCTGTGTTTTAAAAACAAACGGACCAGGACCCCACCGGGATGTTAAACCCCACAAAATCTGTGTTTTTATTTTTATAAAATTATACGTGTTTCAAATATCCCGTATTGTTGTATTTTTGAAGTATTCGCGAATTTTAGGAAATTTCGATACAATCCTTATATTTTATCGCTTTACAATTTTTCCCTGAAATTAGTATTTTTGGGCCTAATTATTGTAATTAAGGGATAAAAACACCCTAAATTGATTTTGGGGTATTTATTTTACAGAAAATATAAATAGCTGCAAAATTTCCATTTTATTGATTTATTTTCATAAAAATTCAGAAAATAGAATAAAGCCAAGAACAAGGGTTGGGGGTGAAATCTTTCTCTTGAGCTTTGATCAATGATTTTAACCTAACCAGGAAGCCAAATTTGATGTTCTGGTAACCAAAACAATCCTCATGATGAGACCTTTCTGTTGATATCACTTTTCCAATCTGAGAGTAAGTATTGATTAAAATCGATTTTTCAAGTATATGGTTCGAATTCGTTTTTGATGTTTGAAGGATTGTTTGATGTTGTTGATGCTTGATTATCATTACTGGTACTCTGAGGATTAATTTCATATATTAGAATGTTAATTTTGGTTCTGTTTTAGTAGAAGTCGAGTTTTTTGGTTTTTCTAAAAGTTTCAAATCGATTTTAGGATTATTCTGTAATCGGTGATTGATTTTTATTGCAAGAACAGATTGTATGGGTAATTATCTGCGTTTTGGTATATGATTCAGTGATTTTGGTTAAGGATTCAAGGGAATCGAGTTTTTCGCCGGAAAACTCGAAAAAACCGCCGGCTTTAATGGTTTTCTTGCCGGAGTTGAAGCTATATCGATCATCTGTTAGTGTTGTTTGTGTATTCAGGTTTCTGGGTTATTGCTTGTCTGGTTTGGACTGAGAATCGGGATCAACCCAGCTGATTTTAGCCGGAACAGGGTTCACCGGAATCGGCAGAACCCGCCGGAAACTGGGTAATTTCCAGAATCCGGTCGGTGTTCATACCCGACCCGGACCTGTTCTTGGCAACCCGGTTGGGTGACCCGAATTCGATCCATCTAAACCCAAAACCCCTTTTTCCATAAACTGTTAGTAGGAATTATATTTATAATTAATTTCAAAAATTCTTATTAATTTCTGAAAATGCATTTTAATTCTAAAAATCATTATTTTTAATTCTGAAAATTTATTTTAATTCAAAAATAAATCCAAATTATTTAATTAATTAATTTTAGTTGATAATTAATTATTTAATTAGTCAATTAATTTAAATATTAATTGATTAATTAATTTAATTAGTTATTAATTAATTTTATTTGATTATTTAATTAGATTTAATTATTTATTTTTGATTTAAAAATTCTGAAAAAATAGTTCGAGCTTTAAAATATTATTTTAAATAATTTTCCAGGTTCGATAATTCTTATAAAATTATTTTCGGGTGTTCGAGCACTATGATTTAGTTATAAAATGATTTAGAGACCCATTTTTATTCCGTAAAATGTTCAAAAATTCATAATAAATAAACCGTTCGTTTGTTTAATACGAAACGAACGCGTACAAACTCAGAAAAATATTTCGCTTTCAATAAAAATACTTTCGAGACCCAAATCCTTTTGTTTCAAAAGGTCACTTGTTTCACGAATGATTTTGAGTCGTTTAGTCATCGATAAATCAATATTTTTGACCTGATTTCAGTTTTAAACGTATCGAGTCGAACCTTTTGGCGAATTGAGTCATATGTGATATGAATTATGTGATATGTGGATTATGTTCTTACGTGGTATATGAATTATGTGTGTATGTGGATCAAGAGTCCTGTGATTGTCTGTTATATTTATGTGTTGGCTATCATATGGGTAGACGATAGGCTTTTGACGCGCAGTTCGTCGAGTGATTATCGTTTAGACGATTAAAGTTCTATATTTTAATTATAGATGCGGATCATTCGAGCTGATCGGGACAAGACGTTGGATAAAGAATAAGATGGAATGGCATTGGATATCTGGCTTCTAGCAATCGCAGGAGCAGCATATCGGTGAGGTGTTGAAAAGAAAGACGGTGATACTTTAAGATAGAATGTCAGAATAGATGCGTCATTGCGAGTGTGACTAACTGCTAAAACCCAAAGGCAAGTACCCCTGACTTCACTTATCATTCAAGTGACGTTTATTTCGAATCATATTATGCTAGTATTGTTTTCCCTATTCTCTGTTCTGAATAGATAAATGTTTTACATATCGCTGAATTAAATAATTCTGTTTATGCAAATACTCATCTGCTATTCTATATTCTGAATAGTCAAGTGATTTTACTTATCCAATTACTGGATTTATAAATGTTTTGGATTTTGAGAAAAGTGATTTGGTTGTGAATATTCCTACCCAAGTTAATGGGGGAATAAAATTGTTTCGGTTGTCGAGTATTATGACCCCTTTTCAATAAAAGGTTTTGAGATTTGATGGTTACTGGTAGCGTAAGAGGCCGAGGCACCGGTCCAGCGTGAGCTATTATACGAAAGTGCAATACAGAAGTGTAATATCTTACAAGGCTAGTTATGCCTTTTTCTGGCACCCTATATGTACCGTATGTCTTCGGAATACGGGTAGTACCTATATTTACGGTATACTGCGGGATACCGGTGCTGTTTCATGACTGATCATCAGGAACAGCATAGTGCATAATTTGGTTCCAATCGAAATTATTATATTGCTTTTGACATCTTACAAGGAATGATTTATTAAGTATTTTATTTTCAGATAAAAGATAAAATGTGGTTTTGATTCAGTTTCTCATTTTGAGGATACTTAGTTTGGTGTTAAATATCAAAGATGGTATTAGTACAGATGATTGGTGTTGACTTCAGTATGGAATGTTGTGAGCATCAAAGTTCGTAGTGATATCTAATTTGATATGATAACAAAATAAGTACTAATTTCAAGAGTTCGGTTTTGAGTAAAGTTTACGATTCAATCCATGATCATTGTTTCATGTTATTGTGGTTTACGATATTTCCGTAAACACTATTTTACGAGCCTTGCTCTCGTCAAGATTCAAAGTATTGCCGAAGCCTTTCGCTGGAAAATATCAAAAAGAGTTTTATGATTCAGCAACTATGATTTTAAATGTTCTGCTTTAATGCAGATGTTGGTTTTATATCAAAACGACCCTATATTTGCTATATTGATCTTGCTGAGCATTTCTTTCGCTCATACTTGCCTGTTTTCAAATTTAACCTCCAGTGAAGATTGACTTGCGCTGTTTAACCGTGTAATTCGAAGAAGCAAATGAGAAGCTTTTCGAAGGTGGTTGGTCCAGGGTTTGCGAACTAGTGTAAGTTTTATTGTATAAAGTTGTTTATATTATATTATATTATAGTTGTGTATTTTATTTAGGCCTAGTATACTTCATTTCGAAGTTATACTAGTGGGTTTAGTTTTGAGTGGAATTTATTGAAAAGAGTTTCAAAAGAAAGTGAAAAAATTATTTGTGGAATTTGGATATCTTGTTTCTAGAACTGTAACCTTAAAAGATCTTGGATTAGTTGGGGTCATTTATGCTAAATATCTTCCGCTGGCATTTATTTATTGATTTAACAGGTTAATTTGGATTGAAGTTTTATAGTGATGACCAAATCCTCTGACTCTAGATTTGGGGGCGTTATAGGTTGGTATCAGAGCTGAGGTTATAGTAAACTAGAAACGAGAGTGTGTAGGAGTGTGTATAGCTATGTGAGGACGTTTGAGCTCATATCGAGTTCCTGTTGGACTATCGGATATGGTACCAACGAGTAAGTTAATATAGGCGCATTCGTTTGAGATGATTGTGCTGAGCTGGATGGAACTCCGAAAAGCTGTAAACTTCTATTGTGGAATCTTCCGAGGCTGCTACGATTTGACGACGATGAAGATTATCGATATCCCTGGAATATGAAGAAGTGTTGAGAATCGGATGACGAGTCAACTGAAGAGTTCAAATTGAAGATAAGCATTAAGACTTTGGCAATACCTTCTCTTTCTATAATTTCTTTTGGCCTCTCTCAAAAGAAGTGATTGTTAGAGGATATATTCCCTAACACTCATTTTTAATCCTATATGTGTTTTAAATGTGCCAGAGGCTGTCATGAAGCCTATTTTTTCGGGTTTTGATAGCTCTGTCAACTTATGATAATTAATTCCACTTTTCTTATTTGGTGGATAGTTTCTTGATGATGTGACACCATTTGCTCATTTGGTGACATAATTTTGTTCTCTGGATTTCATTTCCTTCAGAAATATCAGTTTTGAAATCTTATCAGCTTTATTCATTTGATTTTCAATTTCTTTCATATTCTTTTATTCTGACTGAGATGAACAACCCTAACTATAGGGGACACAAGGTATACTTGTCTGTGTGATAGGAGTTGGATGGGACGCCATCACTTGTGTGTGTTGTGAATACATGAAGGTTAACAACCTTTAGTAGTGACTTAATTTGGACACGCAATACCAAGTTCATTTGATCTTATTGATCTCTCGGTTATTCTCCTATTTCAACAATACTTTTTCTCAAATTCAAATCTTGGTCCCGTTATGGTATCCAATTCATTTCTCTTTTAAATTCCATGATTTTATCATCTCAAACATTCAAAGGTATGCCAATCAAGTTAAGTTGAGTATCCTGGTCAAGTCAAAGTAAGGCGATGTGATTGAATTACGAAGGACGACAGTGGACTGCAATGCGATTAGAATATCAGTGGCATATACCGAAGTCGGTCTATTTCTTTATTTCCCTCTCTCTCTCTCTATCTATCTCTCTATTTCTTTTCTTTCTCTTCATCTTTCTCTCTATTCTTCTTTTTCGCGATCAATAAAAGTGATTCTATTGAAGAATTGGTTAAAGGATGTGGATGGAACAGTGGTGTGCAGCGAAGCTCCTGTAAAAGTTTAATTATACAAGGAATACAAGATTCATTTGAGATTATGGAAAATTGAGGTTATTTGGAAATGGAAAGTTGGCTAGAAGATCCCTTAGTGCTTTCTTCTGCTGATTCCGAGGACGGAATCCTTATAAGGGGGGTAGATTGTAATATCCCATATTTTCAAATATTATTATTATAATTATTTGGAATTATTATGTGATTTTTTTGTGAATTTTTGGTGAATTATATGATAATTGGAATTGATGTTTGGGTGTTTAGATGTGATATTATCTGAGTATTTGAATTTTTATATGTCCAGAATAAAATATAGATAATTGTGATATTTTCTGGTAATTTTTGGACTGTTAGATGATTTTATATTGATTTATGAATCATTAATTATTTCTGAATAATTACCAAAATAATTTTATAAAGCCGGGAATTGTTCAACTTCAACCGTTTTTGCGTTTTTACAACCCGAAACTCTTCCGAAAACTCCTTCCTAACCTAATCTGGTAATTCCGGATATTTTCCGTGTTTTGACTTTTTCGATCCGGATTACGGTTTGACCCGTGCGTGGCCCGACGCAAGATTTTCGATACGATAGTTATTTCGATGAATCAACAAAACCCGTATTCTCGAGAGGCGGGATATTTTTATATTATTTTCGTATATGGTGTTTTATGAAAAGTTCGGTTTTGATAATTATTCAATTCTGGTATTAAATTGTATCGTTATATAATTACTTAGCGGCTAAGTAATGTATTTTTGGATCCGATATGATCCAATATGATACGTGTTACGTGTTTAAAATGTATTTATATGAATCGATCCGTAATTTATACGCGTGGTTACTTGCGTTACTCGTTTTATATGAGTCTGGTTGTGTTTTATAGATATTCGGGGATTTCTGTTAATTTAGGAATCGTCTCTGTGTTTTAAAAACAAACGGACCAGGACCCCACCGGGATGTTAAACCCCACAAAATCTGTGTTTTTATTTTTATAAAATTATACGTGTTTCAAATATCCCGTATTGTTGTATTTTTGAAGTATTCGCGAATTTTAGGAAATTTCGATACAAACCTTATATTTTATCGCTTTAAAATTTTTCCCCAAAATTAGTATTTTTGGGCCTAATTATTGTAATTAAGGGATAAAAACACCCTAAATTGATTTTGGGGTATTTATTTTACAGAAAATATAAATAGCTGCAAAATTTCCATTTTATTGATTTATTTTCATAAAAATTCAGAAAATAGAATAAAGCCAAGAACAAGGGTTGGGGGTGAAATCTTTCTCTTGAGCTTTGATCAATGATTTTAAGCTAACCAGGAAGCTAAATTTGATGTTCTGGTAACCAAAACAATCCTCATGATGAGACCTTTCTGTTGATATCACTTTTCCAATCTGAGAGTAAGTATTGATTAAAATCGATTTTTCAAGTATATGGTTCGAATTCGTTTTTGATGTTTGAAGGATTGTTTGATGTTGTTGATGCTTGATTATCATTACTGGTACTCTGAGGATTAATTTCGTATATTAGAATGTTAATTTTGGTTCTGTTTTAGCAGAAGTCGAGTTTTTTGGTTTTTCTAAAAGTTTCAAATCGATTTTAGGATTATTCTGTGATCGGTGATTGATTTTGATTGCAAGAACAGATTGTATGGGTAATTATCTGTGTTTTGGTATATGATTCAGTGATTTTGGTTAAGGATTCAAGGGAATCGAGTTTTTCGCCGGAAAACTCGAAGAAACCGCCGGCTTTAATGGTTTTCTTGCCGGAGTTGAAGCTATATCGATCATCTGTTAGTGTTGTTTGTGTATTCAGGTTTCTGGGTTGTTGCTTGTCTGGTTTGGACTGAGAATCGGGATCAACCCAGCTGATTTTAGCCGGAACAGGGTTCACCGGAATCGGCAGAACCTGCCAGAAACTGGGTAATTTCCAGAATCCGGTCGGTGTTCATACCCAACCCGGACCTGTTCTTGGCAACCCGGTTGGGTGACCCGAATTCGATCCATCTAAACCCAAAACCCCTTTTCCATAAACTGTTAGTAGGAATTATATTTATAATTAATTTCAAAAATTCTTATTAATTTCTGAAAATGCATTTTAATTCTAAAAATCATTATTTTTAATTTTGGAAATTTATTTTAATTCAAAAATAAATCCAAATTATTTAATTAATTAATTTTAGTTGATAATTAATTATTTAATTAGTCAATTAATTTAAATATTAATTGATTAATTAATTTAATTAGGTATTAATTAATTTAATTTGATTATTTAATTAGATTTAATTATTTATTTTTGATTTAAAAATTCTGAAAAAATAGTTCGAGTTTTAAAATATTATTTTAAATTATTTTCCAGGCTCGATAATTCTTATAAAATTATTTTTGGGTGTTCGAGCACTATTATTTAGTTATAATGTTAGGTCACACACACACTGTAGAGGGGGTGAATATAGTGTATAGTACACTCAAATCGAACTTTAAGAACTTAAGTAACTGAAAACAAACTTTATTGAAACAATAAACTCTGTTACAGTATGGAACTGTTACCTCTCAGTGATGAACAAATATCACGAGAGCTGCTAGGGTTACAATGAATAATCTTTTCTAATAATAATAACACTTATAGTGTAAACCCTATATCTGTATTTATATACTACACAGTTACAAGATAATCGCTAATTGATATGGAATATAATTCTGCTTCCTAAAATATATCAATCAGATATCTTTTCTTCCAAGTATTCCATTCTTCACGGAATTCCTTCTTCATGCATATCTCTTCTTATGTTTATCTCGATCTTCTTTCCTTTAATCAGCTACTGTCCTTATCTGATTGTCCTTCAGCACTTAAGTTCTGATATCTATCTTCTGATGATTATCTCCTGATAATATAAGTACTGATATCCTTAAGTCCTGACTTCCAGTATAAGTACTGATCAACAGTTAAGTACTGATTTATCCTGTTCACGTAAGATCTGAAAGCTAAACATAAAACATATTAGCCATGACATTATCAAATATATCTAACAATCTCCCCCAACTTGTAAATTAACAAAATATACAAGTTTAACAGATATTTGATGATGTCAAAAATATTAAGTACAAATGCATGAGAAATAGACTAGATAACTACAACTTACAGTCCTTAAAGTTTTTTTACCAATTTCAACTTCTGATAACAACTTCAATCTGTATAAATGTCAGAATTTAAGCAGTTGTAGATCTTCGACTTGGCTTCTTCATTTTCTGATCTCTCTGATGTCAGGAGTTGTTCTGAGATAGTTCTTCAACAAACATTTCTCAGCATATCTTAGTTCATCAATCATTCTCCTTTCAACACCTTTAAGTTCTGCAGTATCTTCACCAGTTTGAAAGATTGCAGCTCTGAGATCATTAATCTTTGCTTTTCTCAACTCCTGATCTAGTCTTATGACATAAGCTTTGTCAGACTCAAGATTGAATTCAAGTCCCTTAATACCAAGATACGTTCTGATCTGTGCAGTATTAGGCTTCATATCAACAATATCACCATTGTGATCTCTGTACTTTGGAACATATATGCTGTCGGACTTAACAGAATAAAGCCTTTTCTGTCTTTGAATCTGTTCTTTTAAGTAGTTTGCAGCAGTCTCTGTTATTCTGTCATCCACTTGAAGTAAGAAAAGTACATGCTCCAATTCTTCAAAATACTTCAAAGGAATGGCATTTTGTCTTATATGATAAACCCTACCATCTGTCATGAAATACAACATGATGTATTCTTTCAAGTAGGTATGGTAAACCATCTGTACAGATTCCAGTTGATTCAATCTCTCAGGAGTTGCTCCAATACCTGGTTCACTCAAGGAAATTGGATCATTGGTAGTGTTGTGTACTCTTCTTTCATCAGCACTTCCCAATCTAGTTTTATCTCTAGCTTCCTTTCCAGTAACTACTCTTGCTTCAAAACCACTTGCAGTAGTCTTCAAAGATTGAGTCTGTTTTGCTTTAGTGAATCCTGGTTGAAGTGTCTTTGATCTATTTTATGATATTAAGTTAACTTGAGCTCTGTCAGAGGTTACTTGCTTCTTCTGAATATCAAAACTTACAATTTCTTGACTCTGAACAACTTGAGCCATGTCAGAGGTTGTTTTAAGAACTTTTCTTGAAGTCAGAGCAAGATCATCTTTTCCATCAGTAATTTCTTCTTCCTCAAGAGGTACATAAGCCTTGATAGGTTCACCAACCTTTTCTTTACCCTTGGATCTTGGATCTATCTGTGGTTGTGATCTAGCCAATGTTGCTTCAGTATGTGTCCTTTCTTTGATCACAATGCCTTTAAGTTTTGGAAGTGACTTTTTACCAGAAGCTTCAGATTTAGATGTGACTTTCTCTGATTTAAGTCTGGCTTCTTCTTCCTTTAAACTTTCCAAGTCCATCCCTGGATTTTCTTGAAGAAATAACTGTCTTGACATTTCCTCATCAAGATCTAGAAGTTCATCAGAACTTATCCTTTTACCAGCAGCAGAACTTATTCTTTTCCCAGTATCAGAACTTGTTCTGTGACTAGCTTGTCTTGATGTAAACCTTCTACCTTGACTATGACCACTACCCATTCCAGAGTTTCCTTGGTCATCTTTTCCATCATCCTTTCCTTGCAGTGTCTTGTTTGTTTTGCATTTGGAATTAATTACCTTCTCCCCCTTTTTGGCATCACCAGGTAATAAAAGAGAGATAAGTAGTTCCACTGAGGTCTGGATTTCAGTAAGTTGCGATTGCTGAGAAGCTTGATTTGTCAGAATTTGATCAATCTGAGCTTGTTGTTTCTCTTGAGTTTTCTCAATATAAGCAACCCTGTCAATGGTAGGTTGGAAGAACTTTTTCTTATCAAGTTTCCAAACTTGTTCCTGTTTGATAAAGTTCTCCTGAATCTTGTGTAGCTCTGCATGAGTATCAGAATGAAGACCTTGTAGATGTTTAGTACTCAATGCAGTGACTCTAAGCTGGGTTTTAAAATCATCAGAATTTAACATTTCATCAGCTTTAGTCAAGTGCTCAGCAAGATGTAAAGCATTTGGAACACATGAAACTGAGTTCCATTCCTTAGTCCACTCCTGACCTGCAGGAGTTTCACTCCAAGGCACCGGTGCATCCCTGATAACAAACTCCTTTAACAATTCAGACTTAGGAAGAGTCGGTGGAGGAGTATGTCCTGAAGGACCTGCTTCATCAGCATCTACAGTTGTAGCAGCTTCACCAGTATCTCCAACATTTGCAGCATCAGAACTTAAAGAATCAGTATCTTCTGATAAGACAACAGTGTGAGTAGCAATGGAGGCTTCAGCATCCTCTAATTGCTGATCTGATACTAAGTTCTGATCAACAGCCATATCCTGATGCTCACCTAAAATCTGATCATCAGCATCTTGATGCAGAGAAGGTGTTGTTGATAACTCTGGAGTTTGAACAGCATCAGTAACAGGTGTTGTGGAAGGATTATTTGCTGTTGGAGCTTCTAAGAAAAGTATTGCAGGCACAACCAGGTTCTGAATATCAATTTCAGCACTTGTGCCTGGATCAACAAGAGACACAGATGGTGAGTTAGCCTTGTCAGAGACAACTTCCTGAGATGGAGTTGATGGAGAAGAAGTGACTGGAGCAAATTCCTTGCCTTGTGAGATCAGAGATTCCTGATCCCCTTCCTTAGCTGCTTCCTCCTCATCATCTGAAACTGGCCTTTGTGCCCTCTGTTTCTTGTACTTCCTTGTTGATTTGGATTCCTTGGGAGTTTCAGGAACTGTCATACGTCTAAGCCTCTTGAGAAGCCTAGAACCCCCAATTTCAGAATCCTTCTAAGAAGTTGCTTTCTCAGCTTCAACCACCACAGGTTCTGAAGAAGGAATCTGTTCCTCAGAATCTGATTCATCTCGCAAAGTAATTCTCCTCCTCTTTTGAAGTGTTTGAGGAACAGTCTTTGTTCTCTTTGGCTTAGAGGATGTAGGCTTCACAGTAGGTGCTGAAGAAGAAGGTTGAGCAGTCTGTGAAGTGGAGAGATAGGATTTGAGATAAGTTCTGAGGGTAGGTTGAGTAGAATGAGAGGTATGTACTGAAGTTGATGGATTTTGGTTATGGTGAGTTGGTTGAACATTTGAGTAAACAGATTTGTAAGTAGCAGGATCAGCATTTACCAGAATCTGTTTCACAGACTGAGGAATCTGTAATGGTCTCACCATTGATTTCTTTGTGTTAGCATTTATCAGGTCGTTAAAGTACCTTTTTGCAACCTTAAAAGGTGGGGTTTGAGTGCTGACTAACTGGGGTTCATCAGTACAGTAAGTGTAAATAAGTTGACAGAATCTAGCAAAATAAACAACATCTCGATCCTCTGTCATCCTATCCCCAATAAAACCAATAATTCCAGTTGCAAAATCAAAATGAGTTTGATGGATAATAGCATACCCTATGTGCTGACTCAGAATTGGGATAGCATCAAAATTTGAATATTTGTTCCCAAAAGCTTTGGTGATGCAATCAAAGAAGAAACTCCATTCTCTTCTGATATTAGCCCGTTTCAACTGTCCAAGTTTCGTCAGACTCTTTTCATATCCCAATTCAGCCATTAACTCCCGAAGGGCTGAGTCCTCTGGAACTGAGAAAATACAATCCTCTGGAAGATGTAAAGCCCTGCGTACTGTACCAGGAGTGACTACAAAGGATGAATCACCCACTTGGAAGATAATACTGGGAGTTCTACGGTTACCACCATCATCAAAAACTCCAGTCCTCCAGAACCTCAGAACTTGTTGACTTGAAAATAATTCAGGCTGAGTTAAGGCGTACCCAACCTCACTATGTGCAAGAAGATCTTGCACAAAGTGCAATTCAGATGGAGCGTCAGCATGATCAAGAATTGCAGCATAGTTGTTTGGAACAAACTTTGCTCCATCAACGATTAAATCCTTTGGTGCCATGTGAAAAAAAAATATTGAGTTTCAAGGATGCCTGTTAGGTGTTTGAGATAATGTCTGTATGAAAAACAACGGAAAAAGTAAAGTGAAGGAGAGTAAAAGTAAGAAGAGAGATAAAAGATGAAGAAATTAAAAAGATTAAAGAAATCTTCTCTCTGTTGTACTTATACAAAAAATATTACCGTTGGACACCTGTCAGACATGCAGTAATAACGGATAGTTACTGGGCTCGAGAAAACAGGAATCATTACTTACCCAGTTGCCTAGTTTCAAGGAAAAACCGTTCCATTTATCAAGAGAATCAGTTTTAATTTAAAATTTAAACCGTTAGCACTGATTGAATTATTTTTCATTGCATCATTGAAATTCTGAAAATACATCACATGAAAATGACCAAGATAAATTAGATATATAAGTGCTGAAAATGAGTCAGAACTTAATATAAAACAAAGGTTATATGGTCATCAGAATATCAATCAGGATTTATCAACACAAGATAAAATAACTCAGAGACAAAATCTTGAAGTAAAAACAATTTTCATTAATATATCAAGTCAATACATTTATGAAATGGAAATTTACATCAGTACTTATACAAGATTTTCCCTAAGCTCCTAATCCTAACATCAACAGCTTTAGTCCTAGCTAAGAAGCCTGACAAAGCTGAGGATGAAGAAGAACAGGAAGAAGACAAGATTAAGTCATCTTCCTCTTCCTATCTTCGACGAACAAGATGGCGAGTCGTATGATTCGCTCTTGCTGACGGATAGCTTCCCGCCTTTCCTCCTCCAATCGCTCCAGATGGCGATGGTAGTCCATATAGAAGAACATGAGGCGTGTCAGTACCTCCTGTGGGACAGAGTCCCATATCTCCTCAGGAATGGCTGTGACATGCCATTCCTGCTGCCACTCGGCATAACTTAGCTCCATATTGAAGGTTTGGTAGTTCAAAAACATGTTGTATTTGACCATTGTGTTTTTGAAAGAAAAAGTATGAAGATAAGTGTGTGAGAAGAATGTGATGGAAAGACTGATGTGAAGTGGTTGCTTATATAGGCAAGAGAATGCCAAGAGACGCAAAGATATTTAATGCTGACAGGTAGAATTAATTCTACCTCGTCTCCCTAGACTTTGAAAAAGAATAACAGTCATTGGAAAGAGGAGTCATGGTCTAGACCGCACAAGACACAAGAAACAGTGGACTGTTCAAGGACAAATACCATTAATCCTAATCATAGTGACTATTACTCTTCCACTTCAACATATTTTAGTTCGAACTGAGACTGTTATTAAATTTTATTCACAGATAAGCCAAGTAAAGGATTAGACTGAGAAATCAGAACTTAGACCTATACCAGAACTTAACAGTCATCAGAACATAATTTCTTAACTCGAAAAAGGAATGTCTATCTTAGTAAATACTCATACAAGTTCTGAGTTATGGACGTCAGAACTTAATCATCAGAACGTGTAACTTAGAACTTGTCCTCAGAATTTGTGCAATAATGACACAATGACTATTTATCTAAAATAACATAGACCACCACAGAAATTTTCATCATTCAGATGGAGTGATTAGTGTGTGCATTAAGCTAAAAACAGACAAAGAGTAAACTCTGATTCACTTCAGTACATCTTAGAAATAAGGCATAACTAAAATTTTGCTAAAGATCTGTCATTGTCCTGAAACCTACTGAAGAATGAGTTTATGCTTGAATCCACCTCAACTGTTTTGTGCTAATTTTATGCATCTTTTGAAATTCTATTTTACAGTGGCTTCTCAGTGTAAGTGAGTCACGACTGTTTATCAGAATTTATGCTATTATCAGAGTATTTCTCTAGTAATCATAGAGTGTAAAAAATCACCAAGAAAATATTTTGCTTTTCTAATGCATATTTACTTAATACCAGCAATGCACTTGGGTCGTCCCTTCCACATTTTTACTCTAAATCTCAAAGGAGTACCTGATTTTAATCTTTGATCTTTTTGCTGTTTCTTTTGATAAGAGAGGTTTATCAGCACTTAGTACATTCAGCAGTTTTACTAGTATCAGAACTTAACAGATGAGTAGCATTATTCTAATTTGTGACTCAGTAATAAGATATACAAAGTAAACTTAACTAAGCTCAGTTATCAGAATTTGCTAGTGTCATAAGATTTCCACTGAAATAATTACTTCTTCCATGGAATCATTTGTTTATTGAAGACTACTAGGTCAGTATCTAGCACAGTTATCCTCATAGGATTGAATAGGTACTAGAACAGACATATCACTTATCAGAGTTTAAAAACATATATCAGATAACAGTCAGTACTTAAAGACATTTATCAATTAAGCACAGAATACACAATGAGATTAATTCTGTAAATACTGAGCATAAAGTCTGATAATACAGAACAAGTCTAAGCAGATTTAGAGAAAGAACCTGAAACCATTCCAAGTTCATTTACCAATCTTGTAAAAGTAGCTTCACATAATGGTTTTGTGAAGATATCTGCCAACTGTTGATCTGTGGGAACAAAATACAATTCCACTGTACCTTCATCCACATGTTCCCTGATGAAGTGGTACCTGATGCTGATGTGCTTTGTCATTGAGTGTTGAACTGGATTACCTGTCATAGCAATAGCACTTTGATTATCACAGTAAATAGGGATTTTGAAATATGTTAACCCATAATCCAGTAACTGATTCTTCATCCAAAGAATCTGTGCACAACAGCTTCCTGCAGCAATATACTCTGCTTCTGCAGTTGATGTGGAAATTGACTTTTGTTTCTTGCTGTAACAAGAAACCAATCTGCCTCCAAGAAATTGGCAGCTTCCACTTGTGCTTTTCCTGTCAATTTTGCAACCTGCAAAATCTGCATCTGAGTAACCTATTAGTTTAAAATCTGATTCTCTAGGATACCATAATCCCAGAGCAGCTGTTCCTTTAAGATACTTAAAGATTCTTTTTACAGCTGTTAAGTGAGGTTCTTTTGGATCTGCTTGAAATCTTGCACAAAGACAGGTAGCATACATGATATCAGGTCTACTAGTAGTTAGATAGAGTAGAGAGCCAATCATACCTCTGTAGTCAGTAATATCTACTGATTTACCGGTATCCTTATCCAGTTTTGTTGCAGTGGCCATTGGAGTGGATGCACTTGAACAATCTTGCATTCCAAATTTCTTTAGCAAGTTTCTGGTGTACTTGGTTTGACAAATAAAAGTGCCTTCCTCATTCTGCTTGACTTGAAGGCCCAGAAAATAGCTTAGTTCCCCCATCATACTCATCTGATATCTTGACTGCATTAGTTTGGAAAACTTCTTGCAAAGTTTGTCATTTGTAGATCCAAAAATGATATCATCAACACAAATCTGGACCAGAAGTAAGTCCTTTCCATGGTTGAGGTAAAACAGTGTTTTGTCTATTGTCCCTATGTTGAATCCACTTTCCAGAAGGAACTGAGCTAAAGTCTCATACTATGCTCTAGGAGCTTGCTTAAGTCCATAAAGTGTTTTGTCAAGTCTGTAGACATAGTCTGGATGTTTGGTATCTACAAAACCTGGAGGTTGTTCAACATATACCTCTTCCTCCAATTCTCCATTGAGAAAAACACTTTTCACATCCATTTGAAAGACAGTAAACTTTTTGTGAGCAGCATAAGCCAAAAATATCCTTATGGCTTCTAACCTAGCAACTGGTGCAAATGTTTCATCATAATCAATTCCCTCCTGTTGAGAATATCCTTTTGCAACCAGCCTTGCCTTATTCCTTGTAATTATGCCATCACTGTCAGTTTTGTTTCTGAATACCCACTTTGTACCAACAACAGATCTATTCTTTGGTCTTGGAACTAGGGTCCAGACTTTGTTTCTTTCAAATTCATTCAACTCTTCCTGCATTGCTTGCAACCAATCAGCATCTTGAAGAGCTTCTTCCACTTTCTTTGGCTCAGTCTGAGAGAGAAAAGAATTGTAAAGACACTCATTTGAAGTACCTGTTCTAGTTCTGACACCTGCATCAGGATTTCCAATTATCAAATCAGGTGTATGTGATTTTGTCCACTTCCTTGCAGATGGAAGGTTTTCTCTAGAACTGGATGCTCCCCCATGATCCATGCTATCTTCATTTTTATTTTCTGATGCTCCCCCTGAAACTATGTTCTCTGAGTTGGATTCTTCAGTATTTAGATTTTCAGCACTATCAGAACTTGGCTTATCAGAACTTGACGAATCAGAACTTGAGGAGCCAGATGCATGTTCGGATGTTTCTTGAGATGTGGTAGGATCTTGAGTATGCTCCCCCTGCATAGGTGCATCTTCCTTTAACATAGTCACCACAGTTTCAATAACATCAGAGTTTAATCCATCAGAGTTTGCAGTATCAGGACTTAGACTGTCAGGATTTTCAGTATCAGAATATGAGTCTTCATTTGCAAATCTCAGCTGATCATGGTCAATGAAATCTTTAAGACCAGTGATCTTCTTGTCATCAAAAGAGACATTGATAGATTCCATGACCACTTTTGTTCTCAAATTATAGACTCTGAAGGCTTTTGTGGAAAGTGGATATCCAACAAAGATTCCTTCATCAGCTTTTAGATCAAACTTTGATAGCTGTTCAGGATGAGTCTTGAGAACAAAACACTTGCATCCAAATACATGAAAATATTTCAGATTTGGCTTCTTTTTCTTCACCATCTCATATGGTGTTTTTCCATGCTTGTTAATGAGTGTTGCATTTTGAGTAAAACAAGCAGTCTGCACAGCTTCAGCCCAGAAATAGGTTGGAAGCTTTGCTTCTTCAAGCATTGTACGTGCAGCTTCAATGAGAGTTCTATTCTTCCTTTCAACAACTCCATTTTGCTGTGGAGTTCCAGGAGCAGAAAATTCCTGCTTTATTCCATGGCTTTTGCAGAACTCTTCCATTATCAAATTCTTGAACTCAGTGCCATTATTACTCCTTAAAATTTTCACAGAATCTTTGACCATTTTATCCAGCTGTTTGACATGATCAATCAAGATAGATGCAGTTTCACTTTTTGTGTGCAAGAAATACACCCATGTGTATCTGGTGAACTCATCTACTATGACCAACGCATACTTCTTCTTTGCAATAGACATGACATTTACTGGACCAAATAGATCAACATGTATAAGATGATAAGGCTCAAGAATTGATGAATCAGTCTTGCTCTTGAATGAAGATTTTCTTTGTTTGGCTTTCTGACATGAATCACAAAGACCATCAGGAGCAAATACTGTGTTTGGCAATCCTCTCACAAGATCTTTCTTGACCAGTTCATTTATATTGTTGAAATTTAAATGAGAAAGTTTCTTATGCCAATTTCAGCTTTCTTCAATTGATGCTCTACTTAACAGACAGATTGCAGAGCCATCAGTACTTGTTGAAATCTTAGCTTCATAAATGTTACCACGTCTGTATCCTTTCAGAACAACTTTGCCTTTAGATTTACTCACAACTTCACAGTGTTCTTCAAAGAAATCAACATGATAACCTCTGTCACAGATTTGACTTATACTCAGTAGGTTGTGTTTAAGTCCTGAGACCAGAGCTACTTATTTAATTATAATATTTCCAAGATTGATATTGCCATATCCCAATGTTTTTCCAATGTTGCCATCTCCATAAGAAACACTTGGGCCAGCTTTCTCCAAAAAGTCTGATAGCAGGGCCTTATTTCCAGTCATATGTCCTGAACATCCACTGTCCAGAACTAGAATATTTTTCCTGTTGCCCTGCAATCACAAAGACCACTAATTATTAGTTTTAAGGACCCAGACTTGCTTGGATCCTTTGGCCTTATTAAGTTTGTTAACATTTGCAGCGGATTTAGCATCAGAGTTTATGTTAACATTTTTCTTATCAGAATTTACACTATCAGACTTTGAATCAGAATTTACACTAGAAGGAACAATGGAAACTTTCTTCAAAGAAGGTTTTATTTGATAATAATCATAGTACAAACTATGATATTCCTTACAAGTATAAATGGAATGCCATAAACTACCACAATGAAAACAAGGATTTTGTGGTTTGTATCTAACAGACTGACTCTTAACTCCTGATTTTGAAGGTAAGGAGTTAATATTCTTATTTTTCCTGCAAAAAGAAGCCAGATGGTTAGAACTTCCACAGTTATGACACGTTTTCCTAGGAGCATCAGGAACAGGTTTATAATCATTGCTTTTATTCACACCTTCCTTTTCATTCCTATTTTTCCTAGGTGATTTTACATTGTTTGCATTCTTGACATCTTTCAGCTTATGCTTAAGCTGCTTCTTTGTCATTAAGCCTATGTTCACTTCAGCTGTCTTTTCCTGTTTTAGTTTGTCAGAAGTTAATTCCTCTTTAACTTCTGATTTCTCATTTTCAGACTTTACAGTTACAAACTTAATAGGTTTAAACTTTGGCTTTTGCTTAACAACAGGCTTAATTTCTTCAGTTCCTTTATCATTCTTATCTTCTCCATAACCTAAGTCCTCTTTCCAGTTTCCACTACTTAGCAAATTTTGAGTTGTTTTGCCAGAATTAGTCCAAGTCCTGATAATCTCTCTTTCCTTTTCTAACTCAGTTTTTAGAGATTCATTTAATTTTAGCACTTCATTCCTAACATAAAAAACATCATCTCTATCCTTCTGAGTTTGATGGAACATGACTAACTCTTTTTCTAAGAAATCATTCCTTTTCTTAAATGCAAGATTTTCAGAAGTTAATCTTTCACATGTTAAAGTTTGGTCTCTATAGCTAACAAACATGGTTTTAAGATATCTTCTCAACTCATTAATATCATCAGTATGAAAAGCATAAGTAGTCTGAGGTACCTTTGTTTCAGCAGCTTCAGAACTGCTCTCAGCACTTTCTTTATCAGCATTTGCCATCAATGCATAGTTCTCCTCACTTTCAGAGTCTGAGGTGTCTGTCCAGCTTTTCTGCTTTGTGACCAGAGCCTTGCCTCTGTCACCCTTTATCTTCTTGCAGTCAGGAGATATGTGGCCTTTCTCACCACAGTTATAGCATTTAACATTGGTGTAATCTCCTCTGTCAGACTTTCCTCCTCTGCCTTCAGATCTTCTGAAATTCTTCTTATCAGAACTTATGTTTTTCCTGGAAAACTTCTTTCCCTTCCTGAACTTCCTGTATGCCATCTTTGTGATTCCTTTCACCATAAGAGCACACAGCTTCATCATCTCCTCATCAGCATCAGTCTCAGGCAAGCTTTCAGAATCTGAGTCATCATCACTCTCAGAACTTGATGACTCAGTATCAGACTTTATGAAAAGAGCTTTACCCTTGTCTTTCTTTGAGGAAGCTGCTTTGGGGAATTCTTCTTCAGCCTTAAGAGCAACTGTCCTTGACTTTCCTCCTTTCCTCTTGCTTCTTTGTTCCATCTCCAGCTCATGAGTCTTGAGCATTCCATAGATTTCGTCAAGAGTTGTTTCATCAAGATTGTAGTTGTCTCTTATTGTCGTTGCCTTCAAATCCCAGCATTTAGGAAGAGCTAACAGGAACTTAAGGTTTGAATCTTCAAGATCATACTCTTTATCAACCAATGACAAATCATTCAAAAGTTTGACAAATCTATCATATAAATCATTCAATGACTCATTAGTCTTTGAGTTAAAGTGTTCATACTCTTGAGTGAGTATTGTCTTCATGTTCTTCTTAATTGTGTCAGTTCCCTGACATCTTGTTTCTAGAGCATCCCATATCTCCTTAGCAGTCTTGCAGTTGATTACTCTGTTTGACATTACATTATCAATGGCACTATGCAGTAAGTGTCGTACCTTAGCATCCTTAGCAATTGATGCTATGTCCTCAGCAGTATAATCACTCTTCTCCTTTGGTACGGTCATTGCTGCTTCACCTGCAACTGCAACAGCGAGTTTGGTTGGTTTGTGAGGACCTTCCTTGATTCTATCCAGGTATTCTGGATCTGTTGCTTCCAGGAACATGGTCATCCTTACCTTCCATATGGGATATTCAGATGGTCTCAGTATGGGGACTCTGATGGTCTCATACCGACTCTGAATTTGTGTCTTTGGTGGTTCCTCAGTTGTGGTAGGCTTAGTTGGTGTTTCTATGTTCGACATGATTGTGTTTGGATCTTTAACTGTATGTAAGTTAACAGATAGGCTCTGATACCAATTGTTAGGTCACACACACACTGTAGAGGGGGTGAATACAGTGTATAGTACACTCAAATCGAACTTTAAGAACTTAAGTAACAGAAAACAAACTTTATTGAAACAATAAACTCTGTTACAGTATGGAACTGTTACCTCTCAGTGATGAACAAATATCACGAGAGCTGCTAGGGTTACAATGAATAATCTTTTCTAATAATGATAACACTTATAGTGTAAACCCTATGTCTGTGTTTATATACTACACAGTTACAAGATAATCGCTAATTGATATGGAATATAATTCTGCTTCCTAAAATATATCAATCAGATATCTTTTCTTCCAAGTATTCCATTCTTCACGGAATTCCTTCTTCATGCATATCTCTTCTTATGTTTATCTCGATCTTCTTTCCTTTAATCAGCTATTGTCCTTATCTGATTGTCCTTCAGCACTTAAGTTCTGATATCTATCTTCTGATGATTATCTCCTGATAATATAAGTACTGATATCCTTAAGTCCTGACTTCCAGTATAAGTACTGATCAACAGTTAAGTACTGATTTATCCTGTTCACGTAAGATCTGAAAGCTAAACATAAAACATATTAGCCATGACATTATCAAATATATCTAACATATAAAATGATTTAGAGACCCGTTTTTATTCCGAAAAAATGTTCAAAAATTCATAATAAATAAATCGTTCGTCCGTTTAATACGAAACGAACGCGTACAAACTCAGAAAAATATTTCACTTTCAATAAAAATACTTTCGAGACCCAAATCCTTTTGTTTCAAAAGGTCACTTGTTTTACGAATGATTCTGAGTCGTTTATTCATCGATAAATCAATATTTTTGACCTGATTTCAGTTTTAAACGTATCGAGTCGAACCTTTTGGCGAATTGAGTCATATGTGATATGAATTATGTGATATGTGGATTATGTGCTTACGTGGTCTATGAATTATGTGTGTATGTGGATCAAGAGTCCTGTGATTGTCTGTTATATTTATGTGTTGGGTATCATATGGGTAGACGATAGGCTTTTGACGCGCAGTTCGTCGAGTGATTATCGTTTAGACGATTAAAGTTCTATATTTTACTTATAGATGCGGATCATTCGAGCTGATCGGGACAAGACGTTGGATAAAGAATAAGATGGAATGGCATTGGATATCTGGCTTCTAGCAATCGCAGGAGCAGCATATCGGTGAAGTGTTGAAAAGAAAGACGGTGATACTTTAAGACATAATGTCAGAATAGATGCGTCATTGCGAGTGTGACTAACTGCTAAAACCCAAAGGCAAGTACCCCTGACTTCACTTATCATTTAAGTGACGTTTATTTCGAATCATATTATGCAAGTATTGTTTTCCCTATTCTCTGTTCGGAATAGATAAATGTTTTACATATCGCTGAATTAAATAATTCTGTTTATGCAAATACTCATCTGCTATTCTATATTTAGAATAGTCAAGTGATTTTACTTATCCAATTACTGGATTTATAAATGTTTTGGATTTTGAGAAAAGTGATTTGGTTGTGAATATTCCTACCCAAGTTAATGGGGGAATAAAATTGTTTCGGTTGTCGAGTATTATGACGTATAATAACCCCAAAATTTTGAACTCTTTGTAACCCTTATGAATAGTGTTTTTGCTGATATTGCTGAATAAGAAAACTGTTCATGCCACACTATGTAGGGGTTCTGTTATGGATATTCTGAGATTTTATTGGTACTCTATAGGGTATATAAGTGTATGTAAAGATGGTCAGAATCCAATTCCGAATACTTTGATTTTTCCCGGAAATCCACTAGATACGGAAAGAATTGAGTATAAGGTAACAGGATAAAAAGGATTTAAATTAAAGGATTATAAGAGAGGATCCTAAAAGGAATATAATATATTGAGAAAGGTTAAGCGAACCTAAGTAATAAGATCCCGGGTATGATCCCTCAAACGATAAACGAAAACGAAAGTTAAGCGAACCGTATAACAGATCAGCGGTCATTAGGCAAACAATTAGGAAGTTAATCAAGGAGGTTAGGGATGATGAGGTCATCCAACCAATAAGGAGAGGACAAGTAAGAGATGATGACACAATAAGGTGATGTAAGCATGACATAGGGAGGGAGGAGATGTGGTTGGTTTATAACCATACAAAGACAAGGTTAATAAGGTAATTAACCAAAACAAAAACAAAACTACATCCACCAAGCCAAAACAAATCATTTCATCAAAACAAAAATTGTATTTCTCTTCACCAAGAACATTTGCTCTCGGCTTTTTCCATTTTCAAAGAGAAGATTTTTCAAAATCCAAGTTCCAAGCTTCCTAAATTGGTAAGATAATTCTCTAGTACTCCTTATGCATAGTTATGGCTATCTTATGAGTTTAAGCCTCCAATTCATTCTTAATCTTCTCCAAGAAATCAATGAAGAAGATAATAAATAGTGATTTCAAGGTTTTTAACTTTATTTTTCTTGTTTTTCCTTTAAGATCCAAGCATCCCTAAGACATCTCAAGGTTTCTTAAGGCTTCCTAGCTACTCACATCACTTCAAGGAAGGTATATCATCTCCAAACCCTAGCTTTACTTTGTATATTAGGATGATTTTGGTTGTTATGGTAATAGAGTAGCTTAATGCTTGTTGGTTTAGAGTTTGGGTTGGAATGGTGGTGAATTGAATGTTGAAATCTTATGGTTTGGTTAAAGGACTTAAGTATAGTTTAAATTCAAGTTTAAGAATAAGTATAATTGTTAATATTGAGTTGATTGGGGCTGTTATGATGTATTGTGGATGGATGTTGGTTGTATGTATGGATTGGGATTGATTGGTGGTTTTATTGGAATGGTATAAAATTGGGAAATCGCGTAAACATAGCCGTCGTAATGTCCGATTTACTTTAGACTGCTTTTGTTCATAACATTAGGACCCGAGAACTCCCTGCTAGGTTTTTACCATTTCCATTTTTAGATAGTTCATGTTACGAGCTTCGTTTTGATATATGGTTCGTTTGATTCCGATGTACGGTTTAGGAGAAACGGCCGTTTTAAGTAACGACGTTTCGCGAACGAAACATTACCCCTCGCCTTACTTTGAAACATAGGTTAAAGACCTAAAAAGGGTTAATTAGTGTATGAAACAATTATGTTAAGTGTGTTAGGCAGTTAGTAAGACACTCGCGAAAGAATCGCCTTAAAACTCGTAATGGTTAATTTATCTCGACTATTCTTCAAATCAAACCATTATAACGCATACGAGTATATGATTCATTAACAACTAAATCTTTACGACCATAACTATCACTTATAGCTCTTTTAAAATCAAACAACTTAATTCCCTTTTATTTTATTCCTTAATTCGAACCACATACTACAATCAAACAAACAAATCCATGAATATTCACATATACACACCCAATCATCCTTTCAATTATCAAAAACCAAGTTTTGACTTTTAATCCCTATGGCCTATTCGGCCTTATTATACAAAATCAATCAAATACTCACTTTAGTTCACATAAACACATAGCTCATTCAAAACCGTAAAATAATCATTTTCCTTTCTTTTAATCATCAAAATTCGAACCATAACCCTATTAATACAATCAAATTTCTCAAAAATTACACCATGCAACTTTAGTTCTAGCATAATCCAACATTTAAACTAACACCCTTTTCTTTATCAACAAAATTCGAACCAAATCATACATATATGCTTTCGTACAATTCAAATTCATCTCTTAATTTAATCAAACACTCATTTTAATCATAATTTTCGAATTGCACATCAAAACATCACTTAGTGACTCAAACCCTAATCGAATTTTCCAATTAAACATACATGCATTCACTTAACATCAAACCAATCCCTTTTATACCCATTTTTCATTCCGCTATAACCACAAATCACAATTCAAAAACCAAACAATGACATGCATCTCTAATTCCTCTTTTAAATCAACATGCAATCTCATTTCTTACTAATTAAACTTAGTTTACACCAAGATCAAGTCATGAAATCCGATTCCCTTTTTATTAGTACTAAAACCGAACTACAACCTCAATATGCAACGACAAATTTTGATTTCTCAAGCACCCAATCAACCACACAAGTCCACATACTTTTAAAACAATCATCTAAACCCTTTATATCAACCAAGACACTTAAATTTTCGAAAGAAATACAAAACCCTTTTGAACTTTTCAAGAAATCAAGACATGCAAAGGCTACATACAAGTTTTAAAGTGCATAGAGCTCAAAAACCACATCATTTCAACTAGCACATCGTTTTCCTAAAATCCCACCGGCTCTCCTTGGATCATGGCCGGTGGTGGTCGAACTTAAGAATGCCCATAACGGGTCTCCTTTTGAGTTTTAAACCACAAAATCACTTTAAATCTCTCTCATGATCATATATCAAGAAATCACATTTCCTTGAACACAACCATGGTGATGGAACTATGAAACTTACATAAACACTTACATGCAAGTGGTGTTTGAGTAGAATATCAAAAATGAAGACTATGTGTAACGCCCCCAAATCCGGGGTCAGAGGATTTGGTCGTCACTATAAAACTTCAATCCAAAATTAACCTGTTAAATCAAATAATAAATGCCAGCGGAAGATATTTATCATTTATGACCCCAACTAATCCAAGATCTTTTAAGGTTACAGTTCTAGAAACAAGAATTCCAAATTCCACAAATAAATTTTTCACTTTCTTTTAAATCTCTTTTCAATAAATTCCAACTCAAAACTAAACCCACTAGTATAACTTCGAAATGAAGTATACTAGGCCCAAATAAAATACAAAACTATAATATAATATAATATAAACAACTTTACATAATAAAACTTACACTAGTCCGCAAACCCTGGACCAACCACCTTCCAAGAGCTTCTTCTTGCTTCCTCGAATTACACGGCTAAACAGCAAGCTAATCCTCACTGGAGGTTAAATTTAAAAACAGGCAAGTATGAGCGAAAGAAATGCTCAGCAAGTTCATTATAGTAAATATCGGGTCATTTTGATAAAAAAACTAACATCTGCATCAGTGCAGATCATTTAGAAATCATAATTGCTGAATCATAAAATTTTAGTTGAGGAATCCCAGAATTGATTCCTTAATTGTATTCAAAAACCCTTTTTATATTTTCCAGCGACGTGCTTCAGCAATACTTTGAATCATAACGAGAATAAAACTCGTAAAACAGTGTTTACGGAAATATCGTAAACCACAATAACATGAAACAATGATTATGGATTGAATCATAAACTTTACTCAAAACCGAATTCTTGAGATTAATACTTATTTTGTTGTCATATCAAATTAGATATCAATACGAACTTTGATGCTCACAACATTCCATACTGAAGTCAACACCAATCATCTGTACTAATACCATCTTTGATATTTAACAACAAACTAAGTATACTCAAAATAAGAAACTGAATCAAAACCACATTTCATCTTTTATCCAAAAATAAAATACTTAATAAATCATTCCTTGTAAGATGTCAAAATCAATATAATAATTTCGATTGGAACCAAATTATGCACTATGCTGTTCCTGATGATCAGTCATGAAACAGCACCGGTATCCCGCAGTATACCGTAAATATAGGTACTACCCGTATCCCGAAGACATACGGTACCTATAGGGCGCCAGAAAAAGGCATAACAAGCCTTGTAAGATATTACACTTCCGTATTACACTTCTGTATAATAGCTCACGCTGGACCGGTGCCTCGGCCTCTTACGCTACCAGTAACCATCAAATCTCAAAACCTTTTATTGAAAAGGGGTCATAATACTTGACACCCGAAATAATTTTATTCCCCCATTCACTTGGGCAGGAATACTTGCAACAAAATCATTTTTCTCAAAACCCAAAACATTTGTAAATCTATTCTGAACATAGAATAGCAGAGGGTACTTGCATAAACAGAATTATTTAATTCAGCGATATATAAAACATTTATCTATCTTGAACTGAGAATAGGAAAAGCAATACTTGCATGATAAGATTTTAAATAAATATCACTTGAACAATAAGTGAAATCAGGGGTACTTGCATACTGTGATTCGAAATAAACATCACTTGAACAATAAGTGAAATCAGGGGTACTTGCATACTGTGATTCGAAATAAACATCACTTGAACAATAAGTGAAATCAGGGGTACTTGCATACTGTGATTCGAAATAAACATCACTTGAACAATAAGTGAAATCAGGGGTACTTGCATAATATAATTCGAAATAAACGTCACTTGAATGATAAGTGAGGTTAGTGTACTTGCCTTTGAGATTTTTAGCAGTTAGTCACACTCGCAAACACGCATCTATTCTGAAATTCTGTCTTAAAACATCACCGTCCTTCTTTTCAACACTTGACTGATATGCTGCTCCTGCGATTGCTAGAAGCCAGATACCCAATACCATTCCATCTCATTCTTTATCCAACGTCTTGTCCTGATCAACTCGAATGATCCGCATCTATAATTAAAAGATACAACTTTAATTGTCTAAATGATAATTACTTGACGAACGGCGCGTCAAAACCCTATCGTCTACCCATACGATAGCCCACATATAATTAAAACAGATAAACACAGAGATTCTTGTGACCCACACATAAATATAACAGACAAACATAGGACCCTTGATCCACATACACACCTAATTCACATCACACATAAGCACATAACTCATATATCACATAATTCATATCACATAAGACTCGGTTCATCAGAAGGGTCGACTCGATATGTTTAAAACTGAAATCAGGTCAAAAATATGATTTTTCGATCAATAATCGACTCAGAATAACTTGTAAAATAAACGACCTTTCGAAACAAAAAGGATTTGGGTCTCGAAAGTATTTTTAATGAAAGCGGAATATTTTTCTGAGTCTGTACGCGTTCGTTTCGTATTAAACGGACGAACGGTTTATTTAATATGAATTTTTGAACATTTTTCGGAATTAAAACAAGTCTCCGAATCATTTATAACTAAATAATAGTGCTCGAACACTCGAAATAATTTTATAAGAATTATTGAGCCTGTAAAATAATTTAAAATAATATTTTTTTGGAAATTGGACAACACCTCCTCTATTTCTCGGACTGCCAGTCGATATCATATCGACACAACCAACAACAATCAACATAATAATTTATATTTACGCGTATAAACACTCCAGAAATGAATAACACGGCCACCTGAACCAAAACTCGGACCAAAAGTGACTTCTCCAACAATTTCTAAAAATTATGAAATAAATATATAAACACTAACATGCTATAATATATACAAGTACGAAGGCGGAATTTCGGAATCGTTACCCAAAATAAATTCTGATCAACCCGAAGGGAAAATCTGATGTCCGGAAAATATCTCCAGAAAAATCCGAAATTAATAGCCATAGACATATACATGCTGAGATGCCATTTGGAGTAATCACCGCCTCCAAACTCTTTTTCTATGCCCCGAAAATAAATTAAAACGGAAATATAACGGAAATATGCCCTGCAAATTTTCTTCTTAAAACCTTGCAATATATATACCTATGCGTAGGTATCGAAACGCTGATCGTTTATATATATAATAATTGAAATTTGGATGAACGGTTTGTAAGATATGAATTTTTGAAAATTAAAAAGTATATACAGAGGAGATAGAAGTGAAGCAGAGAAGAGAGAGACAGGGGGTGGGGGTCTGATGCGTAGGGAAATAAGGGGGGGGGGGGCGTGGCAGGGGTGGGGGTGCTGGGTAGTTTTAGGATTTGACACGTTTTTCTATTTTTTTTTTTTTTTAATTTATTTTGCCCCGCATTTCTCAAATTATCGAATAAACGCGCCGGTAAATAAAATCAGAAAATTACCAAACAAATTCTAAAATTCTCAGAATAATTAAAAACTAATAAAATAAAATTTTTATAATTTTTAAAGCATTTTTAACTTGCGCACTATACCCGCACTATACGATTTAACGAACCGAGCTGCACTTAAAACAAATCCAGAATATCACGAAAATAGTCTTAAAATGTTACAAATATCCCGAAGTTTATAAAAACATAAATTTTGAAATTTTAAAATAATTTTTGAAACGCAATTTATACCCGCTTTTATCAATTAAACGATTCAACGTGCGGGTAAAATTAATCCTTAAAATTCCCAAAATAATTTTAAAATTCTCCGAATATTTCAAACTTGAATAAATATGAGTTTCATAATTTTTGAAGAATTTTGAAATTAAATATGGATTTTACAAATAAATGAAATCAGAAAATCATACAGGGCTAAATAATTGATGAAATATTGATTTCTAAATTTTATAAAATCCCAAAAATAATTATTGTAATTATAAAGTCATAAAAATATTTTTTAAAGATAATTTAAATATTTATGAAATTAGATTTTCAATAAAATCACTTTTAAAGACGAAAACAAAACGATACGACTCAGTAATTAATAATACAAATAATCCTCAATCACAACTGAGTCCCACACAATTAATATTACATATAACATATAGCAGACAAAATATCCATTCAATCCCTAATATTACTAAACGAACTCAATTTACCGATATCAATAAATGATCGGGTTTCAAATAAACTTTTGAAATTAATACATTTAAGGAAATATTTTCAGATATTAACAAGGACCGATATAACACTCAACAATTAGCACATTACCAATTAATAACACAAACTCGTCAAATAGGAATAAAATATCCACCATTTTATTCCTTCTAAATCAGAAAATCACATAAACATATTCAAATATTAATAATAATAATTCTGAAAATACGGGATATCACACTATGGATGATAAAATCTTTGAATTTGGATGAGTTTTTATTGTTGCATGTAAGAGAGAGAGAAGAGAGATGGAGAGAGAGTCGATAGAGAGACGAGAGTGATCGAGAAAGAGAGAGAGAGAGAGAGAGAGAGAGAGAGAGAGAGAGAGAAAAAAAAAAGAGTGCCACGGGAAAGAAAAAGAAGGAAGGGGGAGAAAATGAGCTAATATATATAATAGAGGGCAGGGGTAGTTTAGTAAATTACTAATCCCATTTTTAGTTTGATTTTCTTTCTCTTTTTACTCCAATAAAAATGAATGTAAGTATTAAATATATCTCTCTCATAAAGTCGAAAAATATTGCGATTGACAATTTTAAGACGTAGATCTCGAAATTAGCTTTCCAACCATTACTCATAATAAACTTTTGAGCGTACGGTTGATTTTATATGATTTTTACAAGTTTACGCTAAAAATAACATTTTAATACATAAAATCATTTTAAATTGCAATGATCATGAAATAAATCCGCTTATCCTTTTTAAAAAGTCCCTAGGACTATTTTGAAGATAATAAAACAAATTCCACGCCTTGACCTTACTCGAATAATTTTATAAAAATGTGCAAAGGTTAAATAAACCTTATTAAAATCAAATAATTCTCTTAAATCCATAAAAATATTAACAGATCACGTAATCATGCATACATACAAGCAATCACATATACTCACACATCACAACTCATGTCTGATCATAAATTTTTTTCCCTTTTTATCGTTATTCCTCTTTACGCGTACCGGGTCACGTTCTGCCTGACGGCCCGACGCTTAGCGTTTCAATTACGCTTCTTAATTACCTTTACCAACCGACACGTCACTAGAACGCAATACTTACTTAAACATTTCATTTCACATAATAACACATATTCCATATTTTAGACACTTTAATCCCTTTTTAGGACGGCTTCCGTTCTACCTGACGGCCCGACAACACAGCTTAACTCCTAAGCTGACTCTTTAAATTGGAACACATCTATCTACGCTCCCAGATACTAATATACAATAAAGACAATTAATCATCACTTAATCATATAATTTATAATCACGGCACATAAATCACACTTTATTCACTTAATTACGTCACAAAATTCTTAGTTGTCACAAATAACATCAACTTTATCCAAATAATTAGCCAACAACAATCAAACTAACTATGTAATCCTCACAACTTATATTACATCCAAGATCTATACTTTTCTTGAAAATTTATTTCTAAAATAAAAGTGAAAGAAAGTTTTCATACCTTTCTTGGTCTCTTGGAAGGTTCTCTTTGGATGGATTATGCTCGATGTATCCTTGGATGAGTTTAAAGATCCTTAATTAACCAAGTACAAAAACAAACCTGGATTACTATTTGGTCACTATTCATCATTATCTTTAACATTTTATTTACCTATTATGATAAACTCAAGGAAATGGGTTGAAAGATTTATTTTACCTTAATCTAGTAATATGGAAGCTTGGAAATTAATTGGAGAATTAATCCATGGCTAGAGCTTGAGATTTAAATTCTTCTTCCTCCTTTTTTTTGTGCTAGGGCCGAATGGATGAAGAAATGAGGGAGAGAGAGAGAAGTTGATTGCTTCTTGCTTGGTGTTGGTTAATTTATGTGGTATAATTGATATGTATATTGCTTGTAGAAATCAAGAAGTAAGATTTTCCATGGCTAGAAGCTAGCTAAGTACTAAAGCACCATCCCTTTTACTATTCACTCAACCAAGTTACTATGTGTTAGGAATATGTTGTAGGCTTGATGATATTTTACTAAAACACCTTAGTAGGTTTAATTAAGTGAATTTGTAGCTTTCAATGGATAATCGTACTTGTCATCCGTTGAAAGAGTAGCTTATGATTAAATAAGTTTTTGTAGCACATTCCTGTATACTGTAATGCTGGAAGTTGTAGGATATTCTGAGTCATGTTGACTACAAGAATGATATATAAAATAAGTCGGCTTATTGTATATATTAGATGCCTTGTAATTTTGCATAAGTGAAATTGGGTCAACTGCTATGGAAATACTTTCAACGGATATTTCTACAAGGCTTCGACGGATGACCCAAGTCTCATTCAACGAATGATCCAACAAAGTCTCAACGGATGATCCAACAGAGTCTCGACGGATAATAAATTCAAATAGGAGTTGATAGTGACTTGATAGTCACATGGGTTGATTGTATACAAAAGGAATGTGGCAGCCTATTAGTAGGGTTCTGAGAACAAAGAAGCATTTCCATTTCCATGCTTACTTGAAGAAATACAAAGATGCCGGATGGAGAAATGAAGAAGCATGTGATTCGACCTAGACAGTTTTGTTTCATTAGTTTGTCTTTTTCACGTGTAACTTGGTGATATATAAACCAAGAGTAGCAAGTAGAAAAATATCAATCGAAAGAACTGAGAAATAGATAAGGCATAATCTGTTAAGAATTTCTTAGTTCTCTCCCTATAAATTTACTTGTAAGCAGCTGTGTACATTCTTGCATCACAGAGTTCTCAATCAATATATATCTCTGGTGGAAAGTTCAATCCACCAGAAAGTTTTAATTCTTTGTGTTTAGTAACTTTGTGTTTTGAATACATTCATATTTCATTCTGCACTCTTGCAAATTCAAACACTGATATATTTTGATGAAGTACTTTCTTAAATTTTGAAAAGAAACATAGAATTACATTCAACCCCCCTTCTGTAATTCTATTGTTAGATTGTTTGGGAATAACACTATGCTTCTTAACAAAACCACTATTTGATCACCCATTTCTTGTTTGCTTTTGTACTAATTGGTTTACATGCTTTGCATGTGATTATTTCATTTATTTTTCATTTATTTATTCACATACGTACTTACTTGGTCGCTTCCTCATAATTATGGTAAATCCTCGTAAGTGATTCAGGGAGATAATCCTTTCTTATAGATCCTTATGTTTTATAATCTTGTACTTGGATTTTATTCGTAGGATTTTAAATCCTTAATCGCAATGTGATTCTCGTATTTTTCAATAATTCGTAAAATAAGGTCGTTTTGAAATATTGGTTTTCTTCGAGAACTAACAACTTTTACATACACTAATTTTGTGCATATAATTATAATACTGACTCAGATATTTAATTTAAATACCCTTATATAGTGTGGACTCAAAAGTTTTTCCTTGATTATTAGGAGCGTTTTACAAACTCCAAAAAATTCTTGTTATTACACTCGTCATCATAATATTGACATTATGCACACATAAATGAATGCACTTCTTGGTGATGCAAAGAAGACCAAAGATCACGAAGTCAAGAAAAAATTGTCAAGATTTAGGTGTACACCATGAGTTATGTATTCGAGGTGATGGCACCGAACCACATTCATCATACACATTTTCAAAGGAATAAATTTGTAAGTTGTTCAATTGGATTGTCGCATTAAAACTTTATGATGGTTATGCCTCAAATATATCTAGGTGTGTCAATTGGGAAAAAAAATTACATTCGTGGTATGAAAACACATGAAGGTCACGTCTTCATGTAAAAATTGTTACCTATCAGTTGTCGTGACCTTCTTCTGAAATACTGATCAAATCATTCAATTGTGCAACGTTTTCAAGATTTATGCTCTTTAAATCTCAAGTACTCAGATTTGGAAAAAATAGAGAAATATATAGAGAGGATAATGTCCAAACTTGAAACCGTCTTCACTCCTGGTTTATTTGATCCAATGGAGCATTTCCCACTATATTTAGCAACTGAGTGTAAGTTGGGTGGTTCAGCTAATGGGTGTTGGATGTATTTTATTGAAAGATACTTGCACAACTTGAAATTGAAAGTAGGAAACAAATCTAGAGCGGAAGGTTGTAAAGTACATGAAATAAGATATTTGTTTGTATTACTTTTGCATTTAATTTAGTTTACAGTATAATTTTTTATTTTTAGCTTGAATATTTAAAGGATTCCAAAAGTTGGTACAACAACAATACCTATATTTGAATAATGCGGAAAAGGAACAATTTTAAAAAGAACAATTTATGGATTGGTTCGAAAGAAGCGTATGCATTATATTTACATATGCACACATATTTATAAACTTTGGATAAATTATGTTTTCACATATTATTTTTAGGTACAAGATGATGAGAAATTCAAGATAAAATTCATAGACCTAATAAGAGGTTCGCTGAATAAAGTGGAGTCTTATAAAGCATGCAAGTGAAACAGTTACAAATTTAATTTAATAAATACTACTGAGCTCACTTCACCAAATTCCGGTGTAATTGTCGTAGTTGAGAAAATTTATTTTTTTCTTAATATTTAAGTTGTACTTTTTCATTATTATTTGTTTCCAAATTTAGTACATTTGTAATTGTCAGGACTTTTTATGAAAAAAATTATGGAAACTATTACTGAAGAATAGAAGAAATTTTAAAACTATTCTATTATAATGGACAAAAAGTGATCGTATTCAAATGTAATTGGCTTGATCATACAAAATATGTCTAAGTCGATACACACCGAATGACACCTGTGGATGTGGAATCAAAAATAAATGCCAAAGACATGTTTGTGTTGGCTTGTCAATCTCATCAAGTGTACTATGCATCAAATATTTTTAATGCAAAATCATCATACTACACGATTCTAACATTAAAGAGATGACTAGTTGATGAAAGCGTGTCAACTCAATAAAAGAACATAATCAATAATGATGCTCTACAAAATAAAGTGTCAAATGCTTCTTCATCACACGTTAAAAGAGTTATTGTTTGTGATCCCTCAAATTTCTTTATTGACTCGAGGATGTTTGAAAATGACTATTCGGTGGATGACAATGAGGAAGAAGAAAATAAAAAACATAAGGAAGAGGAAGACAAAGACAACAATGAGAATGAAGATGATGAATTAAGTGGTAACGATAATTTAATTAATTTAACAATTTTATGAAATGTGTACTAAAAGTTTATCTATTAATTTAACTTCTTTAAATTGAGTTTAATAAAATTTTGTTATTATTAATGTAAGACGGGATGATGTTTTTTGTTTTGATAAACTAAAATAAAGGATTTATGCAATAGGGCAGCAGAGGCATATATCATATATTATGGTCACTTAAATTTGACTGTATTAAGTCAAAAAAAGTCTCGGCTAAATTTGACCGAATTAAGTCAAAAAAAGGTCTGGCTAAATTCAACTGCCGGAAGTCAATTAGATGTTCCATATATAAACACATTTGTCTCATTTTTACTATTTTCATCGCCGCCTCATCAGACGAAATTAGGGGTTTTTTAAAAATCAAGATCTCAAACACCAAATCCATGGCTTAGGAAGTCTCAAATATGCTTATCAGACAGATAATACGTTCATAGGTTTGACTCTCTCTCTAGCTCTCAGTTTCACTGCCTGCGAATCTCTCTCTATATATGGAATCTCTATTTTTTTGGGGGGTTTACATTTGGGGATATTCTATAATTTAGGAGTTTGGTTCTTTACTGATTTTTAAATTTATTGTATAAGGTTTATGTGATTCTTGTAGAGGGTTTGTTTATGACACCAAATACCTACTACTAAAACGGATACTTGGAAAATATAACAACATAATTTGGGGTAATTTATGGGTGAAATTGTTTTGAGATTGGATTTGCTTGTTTTTGATATATAGGAACCTTGCGGAAAAAGGACTTAAAACCAACACCTTTGTAATTTTGAATTTCAATTAATTCAATTTTAATGATTTTAATTTCTGTATATCTTGCGGGTGGTCTGGGCTGGTCGGAATTCATGGAAGAGTAAAGAAAACAAAGGTAAAGAAAATAATGGTATTGAAGAAAGTTATGTGGAAGGGACTTACGAGGTTAGTGAAAGTAACCGCAAGATTACATTTGAGAGGAAAATGCAAAACTGTTTAGAAGGGGAATACCTGAGGAAACCGACAATAGATGCAAGCCCAACAGTTCATTTTCTTCTGAACGAGAAAGGGTAAGAGATTTTATGTAACTTGTAAAAAAAAATGCTTTATGATCATTTATCATAACATGGTTGTATCAGTTTATACTTTAATCATAACAAATAGTTAAAAGACTAGAAAAAAAGATAACATATTAGTAATGGCCAAAAATTGTAAGCTGACCGTGTGTCAAAAGGTCAAGCTATGTTAAAAGCTTTGTCAACTAGGTTTACACCTTATATTTCAAGTGATTAATAGTGTAATAGAAAGGACTAATCGGACAGACTCATATATTTTTCTCATTTTTATTAATTGTTTATATAACTAATTCTGCCTATACCGACTTTAGCCAAATTGTCTAATATAAATTTGATATCCTAATTTTCTTACTGATTCTAGTTTTTCCACGTAGATGAGAGAGTCTAGATGTATGTTTATGTGTATCGTAAATTCTACAAAAAATGTTGGCTGACATCTTGAAATATCCTGATTTAAACTGTAGGTGTAAACCAGCCAAGATTAGCTTGTAGATTGTATCTCAAATATGAACGATCTCAACAAAACTAGTAAGCAGTTATAGTCATATATGAGAACTTGAGCCATTTCAATAATAACATCATTTGTACAATAAATTTGTATCACATTCGACAATTTTTAGTCTGAGTTTATTCTCAAGGGAGCAAGCTTGCCTCTTGCTGAAGCTCAACACCCTAAGAAAATAAACTTGAGCTTGAAGCCTTGAATGAGATAAATTTTGTAGTTGAAAATTTTACAGATTGAAAACCTAATATGATTTTATATTTACTATATTTACTATGTGCGATGCACGGTTTTTTAAAATTTTCTATTTTTATTTTTTGAACTTATTAAAAAATTATATTTTTTTTAATGTACATGTCTATTGTTACTTACAATGTTGTTGCAATTTTATTTTCATTTTTGATAATTTTTTGTAATATTGTTGTAACAAATAGGCAAATATTGAGAAATATTCGCATGTGGAATTGAATTATTACAGCTATATATAGTAGAATATTTATCGGATTTTATCTACTTTTATATCATTGTATTATATTTTGGTGTCCGAAAAGAAGTAGAACAATATAATCCTTTTATATTTATGATTTGTTAAATCTCCAATAATATTTTATCTAGGATTGTATTAGAATATTATATCGCAATTGGTGTTTGACTAGTAGTAGAATAATATAATTATTTTCTATATATGATTGTATTAAAAATATACTTATTCTAATAAGATATAATCCTAATCGTCTATTTTTAATTATACCAGATCAACAGTTGAGATTGTTTTGGCAGTAAATGACCAAAGTTTTAGATAAAAAGTCCCTTACACTTATTATATATAAGGATATAATTAAAAAATTAATGTATTATGTGATAGTTTTAATTATGGTTTTAGGAGCTTTGTGCTTTTGTAGGTGTGAAAAGTTTAAATCATTTAGATATTTGAATAATCATAATTTGTTAGAATAAGTAGCAGTTGAACTATAAATTGTAACATAAAGAATTTATACTTCTTTGCAATTAATTGTTTAAAATAGTCTAATAATTTTATTTTAGTAGCTTTCTAATATATTTAAAATGACTATTCATTCTATCATCTCCCTAATGTTAGAATAAGGAATATTTATTAACTGGAATGAGGAGCATTCCAGTTAGTTGATAAACATTCTCTTTTTATTTTATTGTAACCTAACTTCTTGTACTCTTAATTCATCTTAATCCAATCTATTTTCGTTTTTTGTTACAGCTTGTTGAAAAATACACCCAGACTATCTGGACAAAGGGAGCTTCACGTAAAGCTTTTGACACCTTGTGTATCAAGAATTTTAAAGAAAGTAAACACCTATTTTTTTCCCTTTCCACCAATTACTATGCAATTTACACATAAAATTTATAGTTCTGTTTATTTAATTAATACTATGCAATTTGGTTTGTCAGAAGTATTATACGTATCCATTTCCTTATGATGATGAAGATGGGGACCAAGTTGTGAGATCGTATCTGCGTAGAAATTGGAAGTCTTATCCCGGTGCTAAGAGGAACCGACTCGTGGAAAAAGTGAAGCATCTATTGGAGTCTTGATATACCGAGAAAGATTTTAACATTATGGATGAAGGATTGAAGCCCTACTAGTACTCGCAGCGCACATGAAATTCTATGTGTGGTTATTGGGATGCCGAAGAGTTTAAAAAATTGTTCACTAATGGCCGGAATGCCCAGTAAGATTGATTTTGTATCTTGCAGCCGGGCCAAATCATTTGAGTAAAGACGTCATATACGATTCTTTCTTGCAAATATATTAGTTCACCTGCATTTTTATTTTATATTGCCTCAACAATGTTTCATGATTTTTTTTCATATAATAGGAAATAAATGAAAAAAGAGAGATTAAAAGAGAGTTACCGTTCTCCGAAGAAGAATTCAATGCAATAGCGTACGATCCTACTCAACCATCTAATTCATGTTTATGCTAACAGAAGAGCGGATCCAATACCAAGACGTCCAGAACTCAAACGCAAGATCCGCAGCTTTGGAATATTTTTGTATCATTAAATTTTCTGGTGAGAGAGCCATAAAAATATTAATTTCTTTGTTAAATTAAAATAGTATAGTGCTGATATGTATGGAAATTAATTTGCTTTTTATTAAAAATCCATAGTAGTGATAGAGACGATGTCGGGGTAATTTATAAACTCTTTTTTTTTCTGATGTAACAAGTTGAGAACATATAGGTGGTCCATAATTTACTTATATTCAATTATTATGTTCTTAATTTATGATATAAGAAGGATTTATTATTTTTAAATCATGCAAGAAAAAATGAAAAAGTTCAAACTTATTAAAGAACCAACATCCTTCCGTACCCAAAAGGAATTTTATGATAAAATAGCGGTTAATGTGTTGGCTAGTGCAAGATCCCCAAGGAAACGAAGGATCAACCCCCATCCCCAAGACACTTTGGCTGAGTTTTGGGCCCACAAGATGCACTACAAGTGATAGAGTAATAGAAAATGGACAGATCTCAATTTTCTGTTGATGTTCATGTTCCAAATGAAATTTACAAGATGATGTCGGAGTTTTTAAATGCAGTTTGGGAGATGGTTTTTTCTTTACCCGTGAGGTGAAGCAGTCCATTCTTGATGAGAAGGTGCCTAAGTTGGCCTATGCCGCTCTTCCGGACTCGAGTCAACATTCATTTTATTGTAAAATCAGTGGTAGTGCTTGATCTGATCTTAAAGAGGAATGACAAGATCATTCTAGAGGTAACATTCTTTTTTTTTTTAAAATCATTAAGCTGATGATTATGGTATATAAAACGTTAAATTGGGCACCTCTTGATGAGTGATCTTTAAAATAAATATAGGAATAAATGAGAGAGTGTATTTATATTTAATTAGGAGACAACATACATTAGTGTATATATATTTAATTCTTGAAATTATTTATGTGTGTATAGCCAGGAATGCACAACTATACTAGTTGAGGTCTGAGTAGTACATAAATTTTTATTAGTTTATGTTCTAGACGTGTTAATATATATCTATTGCGTAGTTAGATTGTGATAACTTAAGCAATGCTTTTGGCAATTTAAGATAAAATAAGTAATTTGCTGAAATTTAAGATCATTTGGCCTATAAAAGAATACTGCAAGCATTGGAACTTAATCTGCAGGAAACATCTTTCGAACCATGTCTTGATATCTATTTGGTTGCTCGACATCTTATTTCTGCATATAAAATCTTTCTACCTTATAAAAAAGATAATTTCTGAATATTTACACTACTAAAAAAAAGCGGACATTTCTGACCAATTTATTTCTGACCAACAAATATTGGTCGGAAAAGATAACTTATAATCGACCGATATAACCGACTACCAAAATCAATCATAAACAATATCATAACCAACCAACAATGGTCGGTTATGAACCATTTGGGTCCCAACATCCACATCACTATCATTTCTGACTAACCGATCAACTAGATCAAAACCGACCATATGTCATGTACTGATGGGGCCACAACCACGTCATTTCATTTCCGACCAACTAATAACCGACCAAATATGTGAAATCAACCAAACGTCATGTCAAATAACTGGTTGACTGTTAAAATCTCAAATCAAATAATTTTTTTAATTTTTGGAATATCATTAAGATACATAGATCTTGACATCCATACGGCTGATTATCGAGATATATTTTTAAAAAAATTTGAAACATGAATCTTAGAGGAACAATATTTAGAATTATCGGTAAAATAACTGGTTTACTATTAAAATCTCAATTGGAATATAATAATTTTTTGTGTAACTTTAGGAATATCATTAAAATAAATATATCTTGACATCCTTACTTCTCGATACTCGAGAATTTTTAAAAAAAAATCTAAACAATAATCTGGGACAAAACTATAGTTAGAATTAATTATTAGTTCAGTAACTTGTTGACTTTTCTCAAAACAAATGAATTTATTTTTTTCTCAAATTTCTGTAATATCATTAAAATAAATTGATCTTTACATCCATACAGTTGGATTATGGAGAATTATTATTAGAAAATTTGAAATATGAGCTTGAGACGAACTCTAGTTAGAAGTGTCGGTCAAATAACTGGTTAACTATTAAAATTTAAATTTAAAATAGATTTTATTTTTTGTGAAATTTTTTGAATATCACTAAATACATAGATTTTGAAATATATATGAATAGATCGTCATGAAATATTTTTAAAAAAAATAAAACACCACCACTACAAATTTAAACTTAGAATACACCACTTGTATAGCACTTTTTTTAATTCCCTATGGAAGGGAGATGCTAATATAACATTTTTTAAATAAATGCTATGTAAGGTGTAATCAGCTAATTTAAAAATAAATATAAAATAAATAAAACATACTACCACAGCGTTTTATTTGTAAAAGCTACTCCCTCAGTCCCGGCCAATTGTTATCGTTTCTGAGGGAGTTTCCGGCACGCATTTTAAGATGAATATAAAGTATTGTTCCATAATTTTTTTTTTAAATTTCTTTTTCTGAATAAAATTAGAATGTTTAAACTTTTATTCAGAAAAAGATTTTTTTTAAAAAAAGTTATCGAACTATACTTTTTATTCATCTTAAAATGCGTGTCGGACAATCTCTCAAAAACGGTAACAATTGGGAGGGACGGAGGGAGTATATAAGAAGTAGCTACTATAGCATTTGCACAAAAGCTATGTAAGTTAACGTATTTTAAGTATTTAGTTTTATTTTTTTATTAATTTCTAAACACTGCCAAATCCCTTTTACAAATGCTATAAAAGTAAATGTCTCCTAAAAAATAATTTAAAATGTTTTACTTGCTAATTTCTCTTCACTGTGCATGGAACATAGAGACGTCTTTGTATCTCTACCTTCTAGAGCTTCATTTGAAGAATCAATTCGAAGCCTTCATTGAGCACTTTACCTTCATCGAACGAATCTTGAATCGACTTGTAGGTAGTTACTAGTTTGGGTTTTCAATTGGGTTCTTCCTAATTTGCTGGTTTCTAATTTTAGGGTTTTAAACTTGGGTTCTATGTACGGTTTTCTTTACTTGCCCTGTTTTGTGCTTTTTTCTTGTCTTGGGTTTTTTCTAATCTTTTTTCTTGTGTTGGAGAACTTATTCACAGGAGTTGAACCAACTCAAAGGGGAGTTCAGATATCTAGTGAGAAGGATTGAACAACAAAGCTAAACACTATGCCAAGTGCCTGACTAGTAAGTGACCAAACTAATGATGGAGTGTCATTTATAAGGTACTAATATGCAGCTCATATATCAAATTATATCTTTCTGAGTTTTATGAATAAATACATGGTCAGTTCACATTCCAGGTATAACATATTAATGATTTTATATTGGAGATTACTTGAACATATATGGGGACCAAGAAAACTTGATCCTAAGTGATTACGTGGCCACGAGCATATTCTTTGTAGATTACAGAACCAGAGTACCAAGTTTTTTGCACTCTAGGTCTTTATAGTAATTGATATATTAGAATATTTTTGATTTGGCCTAGGTTTTTTTGCACTTGTGAGTTGAAAATAGGTTCCTTATAACAAATTTACTTACCAAATAAAAAAGGATTTAAAATTTATGTCCAAGAGTATATTTAAAAGTTGTTTACAATAATTTTATGATCGGAAGTTTTAGCAATCTCCTTGTCAGGTGGTAAAATATGAGTATTTTTTATAGGCCCAAGTTTATCTGTTTTGCATTATTTTTGTTGACATTCTTTTCTAATCTTCTTGGTTTCAAAGAAAGAGCCCCAAGTGAGAGGATCCAGAATCGACACATACTCATGCTTGTTGTTATCGATAACACCACTGGCTACGGTAAATGTTATTGAGGAGGTTGAGATTTTTTTTATGGATGCAGATGAACACCATTGCACAAATCAATAGGTAGGCAAACAAAAATTCGGCGAACTTCGAAATGACTTGGTTTCCAGCGTGCATCAATTGGGTGATTATAAAAGCTTGCTAACTCCACCAGGATGAAATAGTTAACGTTACCTTATTTTCCACTTTTAAGTAGATTTTCTTGTCAACATTAATTTACTTATAGTTTTGTGAGTTATAATTAATTTGCTCTCTGCCTTGATATCTATAAAAGTGTCAAACAAAAAATAGTTACAAGGACACTACTATCCATTGCTGAACACCCACATTGCAAAAATATCATAATGGATAATCTTCTCAGTTTCCTTTTTTTTTGCATTCGCGGAAGTCTTAACTTATTAGGTGATTTGGGCACATCAAAGTCACAGTTCCTTAAGTAAGAGCTTTGCACTTGCGGAAAATTGATTCTTATAACAAATATATTATAACTAATATCTATTTTTTGGAATTTTTTTACAGAGTATGTTGAAAGGACCTGGACAGAGGGATGTTTACACAGCATGGAACATATTTTTGTATGTCCTGCATCAACTTTGTTTTGTTTCTTATGTGCAACATATATAATTTGATGTTTGTCCATATGAAAATCAAAGTGATTTAATACTTGATTTAATCTTGTGTGTGATGTTCTCAGTTGCTTTTTAATTAGTTGTATGTCTAACATGTTAGTACCCGAATGCTTGTCAACAACAGGATAACGTTTTTGAGACTTAAGTGCTCTCAAAAATTTTGTGATGATTGTAATTGATCAATAGATAAGAAATTACTGGGAACTTATCAAGGCTCTTTTCAAGAGATGATCCTGACAAATAAAAGAAACCCAGTGTTTGCCTATATCAACTAATGTACAAATTATTTCACTATTGCTCCCCCCATATATTATGATCATGCTGGTTGTTGTTCTGTTTCCTTTGTTTAATGTTTAGTTTAAAAGAGGCATTTTTTGGTAAAGTAATTACATATGCTGGAAGTTGTGCTTGGGAACAGTTGATGTTTTCACAAAAATAACCTTAAATTTTAATCTACTGATTTTAATATGCAACACAGCCAGCTAATCAATTGCAATAATAATTTCAGGAATTACTAGGGATGGCCTGTTAATGAGAATGAACACACCTAAGCAGCAGGAGATGATTGATCTTAATCTGAGAGGTGCTTTCACAGAACAAGGGAGAATTATTGTTTACTTGGGACTGAACTGACAAAGAAACACTGAGAATGACACACATGGTTTAGATATTAGAAATATGGTTCATTGAAATTAGAAACTTATGAGACTTTTGATGATAAAAATTTATTTATTTATGTAATAGTTTTTTTACATTAATTATTTAACAGTGCTCTTTGATTTCAAGTAAATAAAAAAAAGAATGAAATATTTTAAGGCTTTGTTAAATTATTTAATTGATACATTTGTTTTTGTTTTAGTTTATTTATTAAATTTTTAGGGACATTATGGGTATAATAAATTAGAAAAAAATTAATTTTAAAAAACTCTTGCTTAAATAGCGCTCAATGAGAGCTATGAAAGTAACAATATAATATAATTTGAATAGCACATATGAAAGTGTTATTAAAATGTGGGAGCTCCCGTATATCACTTACTTTTATAGCGTTTTAAAAAGTTCTATCTAATAGTATAACACTTGTATAGTACAATAAAAAGTGTTATATAAGCCACTTGTACTTGCATAACACTGTCTTATATAGCACTTAAAAACGCTATGCAAGTTGAAAAATAAATGCTGTAGTAGTACACCTATCTCAGACAAAACAATGATTATAAGAGTGATTAAATGACACTTTGACTATTATAATCTCAATTGAAATATAATAATTTTATTATGAAACTTTAAACAAATCATTAAAATACATATACGCTGACATCCTTGCTTCTCGATCCTGGAGAAGTATTTTTTCAAAAAATCTTAACAACAATCCAGGAACAAATTCTAATTACAAGTATTGGTCAAATAACCGATTGATGGTTAAAATCTCAAAATAAATGAATTTAATTTTTTCTAAAATGTTTGGAATATCGCTAAAATACATCTATTTTGACATCCATACGGTTGGATCATCGACAATTGTTATTAAAAAATTGAATTACAAATTTGGTGGAACACTAGTCAGAAGTATTCGTCAAGTTAACTTTTGGATATTTAGGCAGTTGTGTGTATGGCTAGATCATTTGAGTCTTATTAGAAGCATCCCGGTCAGGCTACTACTTGTTTGACTCATAAAAGTTGGATCTGATATTACAGCGCATCATGTTGACACTTTACTCTTGTTTAGTGGAGGTGGCACTCGGTAAGATGTTGGACGTCGTAGCGAGACACATGGTAGTTTGACGTTTGCTCAATCTCAATTCTCAATGATTGTTCGGTTAGTTATTTTCTTTTATTTTTTAGTTATCTTTTCTTAACACATTTGTTTTACTTATATGCATTGTTAGTAATATTATATTTTCCAAAAATTCACATCCACTAAAAGTATTTCTATCAATAGCTATCCGAGTATAATATTAATATCCTTGAAATCTATTATTTAATGTTGAGTCGATGCCTGGTAACTTGTACGTCTTATGATTTATATTCAAATTGATGCATTGATGTATAATTTTACTGCTTAGACGATATTGTTTTTCACATTCATGTTAGATGGCAATTTGGAGAGAGGTTTCATCATTTCTTGCACTATGTTCCTGCTGGTTTCCGTGTATTAGGACAGATGGGAAACCTGAGACCAGGCACTAGAAAGCCAGCCCTACCGGCATATGTAGATGACCCTGCTTCAGCTTTATAAACTAAGCTATGTAATTAAGTGAACACAGCAGGAGGATGCAAGTTCGATGATAAATGTTGTTTGGCCCTTGGTGAGTTGTATTTGTTTGTGATTTTTGTACTAAACTTAAGTAGTTTTGGTTTATGTTTAATATGAATGTAACGCTATGTTACTGAAATTAAACTATCTGGAATATAATGAAGGACATATGTTTGATAGTTTGCTTTTTTATTTTTAGAAGTTGGTATGAATGGTTATGTAATTTTTTTACGGTTTATGATTTATGTTTCATTGTTTAATTTTGATTTGTTAGTAGCAGATGGTGGTAATGGTAGCTTTTTTTTTTCAAAATTGTGCCCAGAAAACTAGTCAAGCTACTAGTGACATCCTGGGCAACTTAGAAATCCGATCATATTCATCGAGTTGTGGTCGGTTATAACGAGTGAAAAAAGTGTATTGACATTATTGACCGTTACCAACCATTTTTTTCTGACCAATCATGGTTGGTTAACATGACGTGGCGATGAATATGTAGCTGCCATGTCATATGTGGAGTCAATCAGCATACCACATGACCGATTTTTTTTGTCGAATGTCGGTTGGTAATAGACCTTATAACCGTCTGATAGGTCATTTATAACCAGGTTTTAAACGATCACCCTTATCGGTCGATTGTGGTCGGTTTTCACCCTTATTTCTGAATGACTAAGCTCATTTTTGACCAAATTTGATGATCACAAATATGCAATTTTTTTATAGTGTACTTACTCAGCTTATATAAACTAAAGAAACTTTTGGGTTTTAGAATTTTCTCCTCTTTGTATAAAGCTGTGTATTTCTTTTGTTAAATTTTCTGTAAGTAACTAATGTTTATCAAACTTTCTAGTATTGAACAACGAGGACGAAACTAACTCGACATAACCATGACTAATCAACTTTATGTTTGAAGCCAAGTATTTTATATGGTTCTCTTTGTTACTTGTGATGTTTTGTGCATGAAAATTAATTGGTTTTTTGTTTGCATGTGGTTTACAATAGGATTTGTTTTTTGAATTTTTGTTATGTTAATACTACCGGAATTAGTTCAACATAATTATTGATCAAAATACTTGCAATCGAATATTTACTGAAAATAGTTGAAATTAAATCATTACCAAAAGTGGCCGAATTTAATAAATGAAAATATACAGCCGAATTTAACATTTCCGGGTTTTTTTAAAAATTTTCATGAAAAATTTAAATTTTTATATGTGATTTTCAAAATTTAAACAAAAATTTGAAATTTCAAGCCAAAATATGGCAAATTCAAATTTGATTGAATATGGTTATACTTGGGTGGTTGTATTTAACCGGTTATATACAATAAGTTGCTAAATATGACTCGAGCATTTTGATCAATACAAAATAATGGTATTTAGGTAAATGTAACCGGTTTAATTTAGCCCCTGTGGATTTAAATTAATCTTATATAAAGACTTTGGTGTTATAGTGTAGGGTTTCACTCTTGGAATCTAAAAATAGTAGAAATATATGATGATTGCAAGTCACTGTTCACATACTAATCTGATGTCATATGCATGCAAAGATTAGGCGGATTATCAGCTCCCTGTCTGCATGAAAGCGATGGTGGCGTTCTCTCTTTTCACACACTCGCAGAGTCAGGTCAGGTGACATATGCTCATATATATCGACATTGCATGTAACAAAATTACAGCATATAACTTAGAAAAATCATTCCTATGTATAGTGGAAAGAGACAGTTCATGCGGTTTATTGCATTGAGATATATCTAGATGTTCATGGAGCATGCCCAGAAAAGGATGTGTACCAGTAGCCACAACTTCCTTTTGTTTGACATCTTAACTTGAACTCAATAAATCTTTCAAACAAATATATATATTATAATTAGCTGTTGGCACAGAGCTCGTAAACACAGTACTAGATATTAATCAATTAATTATTTTTACCCAATAATTCAGATTATTCGGACAGATGCGTAATAAATTCCTCCAAAAGCCTGCATCAACATCTGTCAACACAAACACGAACAGACACGTTGCCCCGCCCTGGATGATTAGAATATGACACGTATACAGTTCACATGGTTCTTTGAAAGCATGCTTCGCAATCCAATCAAGAGGTTTGGGTGTTAAACTGATCTTCACAGCTTTCTTTTTTCTTTCTCTATCTAAATCTTCCCCTTTACGATTAGAATTTATACATGATATTATTTTATACATGGATTTATAGTTCATGAAGAATGACTAATTAAACTTGTTATATATAATCAAATCTAGTTGTCTTTCTAAAAGTTTTAGTTCATGAAGAAAGACAGTAATTTAGACCAATGACTTATGAGTAACTTATTATTTAAAATTTTATATATTTCTTTTCAAATATATAAGCTGCTTATAAGATGTTCCAAACAGTGTCTGCGTCTATTAATACGATATAAACCAATTGATTTATTATTTTGTCAGTGTTCTACTTTTCACGGCTTAAACTATGAAGTTGATGAGTTGTGCTTGACCATATAAATTTATATTTTTTAAGTTAACTTATAAGCAACTAGGATTTTTGCTCGCTACGCATGGGCTCCAAATTGTGAAAATTTTAAATTATGAAAATTTGATATTATATTATAATTTTGTTATTTTTTTAGGATATTAAAATAACTTATTATAAGTTGCATTTTCGTTTAACAAAATTTTGGTTTATGCCTTGTTTTTGGGCCATTTGCTTGCTTTTTGTTACAAATATAATGAGAATCTGTGGTGCCCTCCAAACCCGGGTCAGAAGTTTGGGGTTCACACACACACCTTATTTATAACCTGCTTATAACAATAATAAAGATAATAATAATATATGCAGTGACCCTACTTACCAACCACCACGGACCGCAACAGGTTAAAGTATGCCCACAAGCCACACACACTAATATATTACAAACCGTTCAAATCCCAACTATTTCAAACTCAAACTGAGTATTAAACATGATTACAAACTTTTACAAACTTAAATTATCCCAAAAGAAGCCTACTAGCTCCGCTTCCTCAACCTGAACCCCTAGCTCTCGCGCTGGACTGGGGATCCTTGCTACCAACTGGTTCTTTTTTAACTGGAAAGAATATAAACAACATCGCACAAATGAGCTAACTAGCTCAGCAAGTCACAATGACAAAACTGAGAATAATGATCATCAGGTGTATATGATTATGATATCAAGTGAATAATGGATTATGATTTAGAATTGGATATTATACTTTTAATTTAAAAACCAAGGTTAGGCTACTGATCAGTCACGCACTAACCCCGAGCAAGGCACACAGCATTGCTCCAACTACTGGATCCAAGACACACATTGGCCTAACTTGACCATTATATGGTCTGACCACGAATCTGGTCCACAATTTTATAAAAACAATCCAATTCTAACATAATAACAGAATATGCAATAATAAACAATAACCGAAATCATTAACAATAATAAATGTTTAACAATGAAAGGGTTTCAATCCTTGTAAGGATCAACAAGGTACTTTCAAAGCTTGAATGCTGGGTAATGAAAGAATTGGATAACCAAGAAAACAACGTTTCAGGGTTTCAAGGATTTGGTCTTTCAAAGCATAAGATATCATGGATTGAGTATATAGTAATCCAGTTCAGTGTCTGGTATTTAGTTTGTATGTATTTGTGGAGTAGTATCGTAGATTTGTGGTTCGTGTTTGGGTATACAATAATCAATGGCTTAGAAAGAATATGGTTCATGGCTCAAGAACAATAACTGAAATCAGGATTTAGGTTTCCGTGCTTCAAAGCACTTGCAATGTCAACAAGACTATCAAGAATTACAATATGTCGAGAAAGTTCAGAACACTTGCCTGGTATTAGCTTACTACTCTGCACTCGCTTCCAATCACAACCGTCTTACTCTTCAACTATCTGTTTTCCTTTCCTACGTCTTGCCTCTTCTGCTCACATATCATAAGCATCTATCAATCATCAACTCACAAGATTCTATTCAACACATACTTCTATCTACCCTTCGTTTTACCCAAATCCGATTAACGGATTGAAATCTATGCAATAATGAAGTAAACACCGACTATATAGACCGATAGTCAAACAACAGGTCACGTATAACACATAATACATCACGTAATCAATGACATATCATTTATAAAGAAGTCTCGGGTCATAAATGTGCTTTCGGGTATTTAAAATAATTTTTAAAACATTTTTCGGAATTAAAACGGGTCGTTGGATCAATTTCGGAATAATAAACAGGGTTCGGTTGGCCAATTCTGGCTCCGAAACAATTTTAGAATAATTATCGAGCCTTGAAAATAATTTAGAATAATATTTTAAAGCTCGAAACTATTTTTCGAAATTTTTAAATCATTTTTAAATAATTAAATCTAATTAAATAATTAATTAAAAATCAATTAATAATTAATTAAATCAATTAATCAATTAATTTTCGAATTAATTGACTAATTAATCAATTAAAAATTAACTGAAATTAATTAACTAATTAATTCAGATTTATTTGTGAATTAAAAATAATTTTCGGAATTAAAATAATAATTTTTAGAATTTTCAGAAATTAAAAATGAATTTTTATAATAAAAATAATTAGGAAATATGATTTTTAAACATTTTCAAAACAGGAATCCAATTTTTGCAAAGTCTGGAAACTTCAGGGACCAAACTGCATCGTTTTCAAAACTGCAGGGACCAAACTGCAATTTTGCAGTCCAGTCGCCGGAAAAAGTCGGGGGTGGCCGGAGAACACGTTCCCGGCGTCCTCACCCCACCAACACCTCCAGATCACATCTACAGGTTATTAGGAACACAACCATGCAATCAAACAACCTAACAATCCCTGAGTTGGCCGGAATTTGGCGGTGAAATTTTCCAGTTTCCGGCGAACATCGGAAAACTTCAAAACACAACTCCCTTCTCTACAGACCTCGTTGGTTCATGAAACTTATACGACTAGATTGTAAATTTCACAGAGAACACAACCCATTATAACACAACATCAATCTATCACAGAATAAGAAACCCCCAAATTTCAATTGAGAACATTCATACGGGTTATAAACCCTAATTTTGAAATTCGAAAATTAAACTCAAATTTGAACATGTTATTGAACTCCAAATCAGACGTATGACATATGAAAATCATCAGGAAAACAAGCTCTACAACATGCAATCATCAAATCATACAAACAATCATCCGAACAAAAATTCATATTTTTAATAAAATAAATTCGAAAATAAATAAATTTTTAGAAAAATAACCTTGATTTCTGCAGTGAAACAAAGCTCAGAATCTGATAGAACACCTCAAATCCTTCGTTTTGGTTACTCAAGCTTTGAAAACAGAGATCGGTAACGCCTTCGTTTTGCTGTTTGATTCTTAGAACAGTTTTAAGAAATTAGGGCTTTTCTCTGAAAATTATATAATTAACTATCTGCAAATGATTTTGATACGAAATAAAATACGGAAAAAGGCTATTTATAATTATGGAAAATTAGTATCCCGTTGGATCATTCCGGATATAAAACGGTACGTTTATTTATAAAAACTGATCCAAACGGTATCGGTTTTCGGGATAATTATCCAAATCAGTACAATTTGTAATGCGGTCTTGGTCTCAGCGCCTGGTTACACGTATTACGAAGTGATAATTGTGATAGTTTAATAAAAAGCTCCCGTTTATCGAGAATACGGGTTTTATTGATTTACCGAAATGAATATTGTATCGAAAATGTTGCGCCGGGACCCGCGCAGGACAAACCGTACGCCGGATCGAAAAAGTCGAAACATGGAAAATGCTCGGAATATTACAATTAGGTTAGGAAGGAGTTCTCGGAAGAGTTTCGGGTTCCAAAAACGTAACAACGGTTGACGTCGGTTGGTTCCCGTTTTTATAAAATAGATTTTAATTACCTGGAAAAAGATTTTAGAAATTTCATATGATTCTTATAAATCCATAAATCAACATAAAAATAATTAGGAAGATATGACAATTATCTATATTTTATTTTGGACATATAAAAATTAAAATACTCAATTAATATTATTTTTGAATATTCAAGTACAAATAACACTTAACAATTAACTCACAGAATAGATACTGAGCACACATAATAATATCAAAAATAATTACACGATATATCCCGGATATTACAGAATTTATTGATTTCAATAATTACCGTGGTTAATTTCCAAAAAATACTCAATTTGTAATCTACATTTGTAATCTACGGGCCGTAATGCAACCCATTTAATGTCCAAGATGAAGTATCAATTATTTCGGGCCCAAAGAGTATAGGTCGAAGGACTATACGTCCAATGTATAATCTTTCACCTTTGTGGTCCTGTCAAAATTAGACCACAGATTGCATGCAAATTAAATAAACAGACCATAGGTATTTGTGGACCAAGAACAATGAATTTGTAAAGGGTCTAAAATCAATTGCATGTGTAAATAGAGCATAGAAGAGATGGAACCCATTTGCAATAAATATAGATAGTAAAATAAAATGTCCAAAACATCCATGAAATTCATTCATCAGAATAGAAACATAATTTTTTCGAATATTAAAAACCTAATTGATACGTTTGCGGATCTTGGTTGCCTCCACATGGATCTTGACCATCTCTTTCATGAGTAGCTTTTGTTGCTGGATGAAGTTGAGGCAGAACTCCTCGTGGTTCTGATTGAAGCCTTCTATGAACAATTTCTGCTGTTCCTTTAAAGTAAAACTGAACTCTTGGTGGCTGATGCTCAAGCCTTCGAGCTGCTCGGCAACGGATGCAAGGTTTGCATTGAGATTGGTAAGGGACTTCTCGATGTGCTGATAGTCGGTGTAGTCTTCAATTTCGTTCATCATCGGATCATCGGATTCGCTTGATGATCCATTAGAATTGAAGGACGAAGCATTCCTGAATGATTAAAGAATAAAAAACAAAGATCAAGAAACAAAGTAATATAAACAGGTATATATACATGTATATGAGTAGCCATACCTAGGGTTGGATGAAGATGCCATTGATATTTTTTGCTGATCCTTTGACAATTTGTGATTGAATTGAAAGTAACAAATGTGTGTTGTATAAATAGGCAATTATGAAAGAAAAGAATACAAAAGGCCTCTCGGAATACGTGCAGACTTCTGAATTTTACATTGTATTAATAGAGTTGTAATTTTTCAGTTTTTTCGCCTTTAGATATGGACTCAACAGGAAGTAACAGTCTCAAATTTGTCAAATTTCTAAGCCGTTAAGCCGTTATGGATACATGTTGCCTGTCGATTTTAACAAAAGAAGCAGAATGTTAAAAGGTTTCTCTAACTTTTTTACACATTTTGGGTTAACTGGTGGTGAACGGCTTGTTTTTGAGTACTATGGCCAATATGATTTTAATGTGTATGTCATTGGGAAAAATAAGTCGAAAATTGACTATCCTAACCGACTTCATCATTTCAGACTGGTAATCCACGTCAAGGTATAAGTTCAATAACAAATTTAAATTCTTTACCTCATACATTAGTTTCCATCATTGTATATGTTATGCACAATAACAATAATAATTACTTTGTTTAATTTTATACAGTAACTATTCGTGATGGTGGTTGGAGGTTTGTGCATTACATCAATACGCGATACGAACTTGTCGATGAAATTGTTAGTAATCCTCATTTCATACTGATTATTACTTTTATTCATGCATTAAAGTCATTTCACAGTTTTACTTAATATAATTTCTCATTTTAGTAATTTACCATATTCAATTTTAGGAACCACCAATATCTTTTGTTGATTGCTGTGGAGGAACGCTTCGCAACTCTGTGAAATATGTTCTCAGTAACGGACTGACCGTTTCTGGATCGTATAATCTTGCTGCAAATAAGTTAGTTGGTCTGCGTGACTTGAGCCGATTCATAAAAATTAATGATCTCAATACATACCATTTGTTGTTCTTCACATATGATGGAAATTCAGAGTTCGTTATATCTGCTTTTGGGGAAAATCGGCTGGAGGTTGTCTTCCCAACTGTCTTCCCAAGTACACAGGATTCTGGAGGTAACAAATTCCAATTGTATAAATTGTTTATTTACACTACAATATAAGTTTTTGTTTTTATTTAATGTGTTATCTTATAGGTAGTACATCTGTTGTGCCTGGTACAAACAAATTCGAGATCATAGTACAAAATTTCCATATGCGCGGATACAATTATGGAGTGGTAAGATATTAAGTTGTTTCAGTTGTGAGCTTCATAACGCAAAATTATACCTGCCAATCGCAAAATTGTGCACAATACGCTTGTTTTGGTTCTAATTATTTGAAACTGTCCAAATTTTAATAGGACATCCCGTCTAGGTACAGAAACATCTGGCAAGGCTGAAAGGAGACTGATGTAATAACTGTGTACTCTACAATTAAATCATGGAGCCTTGAAATCAAGATTCACGACAATGGGAAGCGTAAAACAATTAACCATGGCTGGACTAAATTCAGAGATGACATGGGATTGCAAGTTGGAGATCGTTTATTTTTTCAGTCCCGAAGTACTAACCCTTCTTCAACTGAATTTACTGTCTACGTTCAGAAGAAGGAACACTGAAGATATGTAAGAGGAAGTTAAGAATATTCAGTTTCTGTTTGAGCTCAAAATGTTCCTTTTGAATTGAAAAGTTTCATTTAAGACCGAGAAAGTTTATGTACTTCGTCCTACTTATATCGTACTCTTTGGAGGAGCTGCGTTATTTTGCGAATTGACTTAATTTATTGGGTTTTAAGAACTCATATACTGAGTTTTTCTAGATATCAGTATTGTTACCTGCTTTGTGTCTATCTTCATACGTTTGAGATTAAATATTAAAGCAGGGCTGACAAATTTCTTACAAAAATAAATGAGGAACATCCACTAATACATTCTTTTCTTACATATATAATGGTCAATCTGAGTTACTTCTATATTTATAATTGACCTAATGATTATAAGTATGGTTTCATGTTATTATATATCACAACCTGAACAGTAAATAAATAAAAGAAGGACTAACAAATTGTATAGAAATAACACATTGAGGAACATGGTATTTCATTAGGGAGCAAGTTCAGACAAACATAGCTAACGTGACATTAAACAATAACATTATAATGACTTAATATTTGTAATTAGAATATGACATTCAAATTGGGTAATAATTCAGCTCTGTCCAATTGTGTAACTAAGCCCAGAGAGAGTGTCAAGATGATAGCTTGATCCAGATGTCTGTATAACAGTGTAACACTAATTACTCATGCAAAAATAATAGTAAATTTGAAAGGACAATAAAAGTTAGTAATTTGTTGCTTACTTCTGCATCAATATGCTCAATTGGATGAGGGTGAGTCTCAACATCAGTGTTATCGATATTAAACCCTTCCATTATGTCCCTGACAAGGTATATCGGGTATCCATTGCTTATGTTTTCCTTGGTTACGATCATTTTGACAGTGCAATCCTTGTTCTCAATAGTTTTAAGAACTTGTATAATACTTTCATCATTGTGGCCCTGCATGAAATATTAGATTACATCACAAGATAAGATAGTTCAGACACTAAGATGAAAAAGAAGTGGTGATTGTAGGTTGTACCTCATACCGCAACTCATAATAAGTTTTTCCAATCAATGTCCTTACTTCTCTGTCTTCCAGCATAATATCTATTGGACCAGTTTGATCAGAGGCAAATATGCACAATTCAAACCTGCATGAATTTTATTATAAGTTGAAGTTCATATAAAATCTATTGAAGTTTAGGGAGCAATAGTTTCATACTTCTTCTCTGCATATGATCCTTTCCTCGGACAGTGTACACATGTATAAAAATTTCCCACAATCTCTGCCTTCTTGTAACATGACGTGCAAACTTGAACAAACCAGCTTCTTAGTTCTTGCAATTTCCTAATTTTAACTTGACAGAGTACTTCATTCTAACAGAAAAAGTTCAAGATATTATTATGAGTACTTGATCAACATCATAAATAAGTTATCAGTACTATATCTTACCTCAGTTTGATCTACTCCCATATTTTTAATGCCTTGTACTGTCAAAATTTTGGGAAAAGGGATGCTCGGTGCTGCAAGATTTGTTCTTGCAAATGATGATTTAGATAACCTAAAAAGAAAATACTCATTTTAGATTTAACACTTTTAAATATTACATAAAATGTTGTCAATGAACTTTGATAAAAGCACTACATTCTTCTCATTTCAGTCACACTGTGATGCTTGATGTTGAGGTAGAAATTTGTAGCTGCAGCATTAGAGAGGACTACTTCATCTACAACAGTAGGAATTCATAAAAATATTGATGAATCATGATTAAAACTATCATAAAGACATGCATCCAAGTTAAGAAACTTATATCTCAAAATACCTGACCACTTATTCACTCTAGCACATCCAATAATGATGATAATAGGATAATCAATCTCTTGTTTGAGAACATCATCAAAGTATTTGGCAAAGTCATCCCAAAAGGTTACTTTTATGGTGTTACTGTAATAAGAAACATATTCAAAACAAAATTTAGTGGTAAAGAAAACTACATGGGTACTATATTCTTGCAAATATATGAAACCAAACCTTCCGTCGGTAATTTTGAATTTAATCTGTTGTTGTATGGCTCCATGTTTATTTGGGATTTTTGCCAATGGTTTAGGTTTTTCCATCACCCCAATAACATCTTAAAACAAACGACATTATATAATTTGAAATTATATACTTTATAAATTGGCATAAATAGAAAAAATGGCAATTATTTAGATAACATACCAGTAAGATATCGGTTTTGACTTGCTTGTGAATCTAGATCAGCAAGGTCAAACAGATTAAAAACATACTTCTCAATGTTTACCATTTTCTCTTCTAAAGCTATAATTTTGGTTTGAGAATCAAGTATAATTTGAATGTCCTTCCTAAGAGGTCTGAAAATGTCCTCATGCCTGTACTCTTTAATTGTAAAATTCTCAAATAGGTAGACTCTTCCAATTTCTAAAATAGGCTCCAACTGCCAGCGTCTTTACCAGCTACAAAACCATGAATTCTTGCACGCTACAGGAAGAAAGAAAAAGAGAAAAAAACATGAATAAGACTACAGTATCAGTGTTGAAACTTTAGTAAAAAAGTAACAAAAGTTTGTAGGCTTACTTTGCCATCCACAAGTAGAAGATTAAAGCTTTTGAATGGCTCTTTAGTGCTTGTGTAACCTCTCCACAAATTCATTACCCTGCCTGCAACCTTCCAATCATATTTACCCTTCCTTAAATCTTTGAAACTATCATACTTCCTAGCAGACATTTTATAAAATTATGTGACTAAAACTTGATAGAAAGGTTTGGGTAAAAGGACACAGGAATCTCACTTATATAGAACTCTTGGATTAAATAGTGTAGTATGACATCATTTAATGTTAGTTTCCAGGTAGGTGTATGTAAATATATGGGGTATTTAATTTTCAAATTAATGAAGCAATGTAGTTGAGAACCTCCTACTGCAGTTCTGTTCATTGTTTGATGTTACAGAGGAAGTAGTGATTACTAAGGTAACTTTGCTCTGAACATACTATTGTGTTCACTAAATATAAAGGTTGACAATAAAGAAATATATATCAACATACCAATTGTATCCTGATCATTAACTTCAAACAGAACACTTTAAAAGCAAAAGTAGGAAGTGTCTGTGACAATATTTAAACATTCAATATTACAATTGATGAGAATCCCAAAAGTTGTGCAAAAAATAAGTTCAAACATTCAGAATTTGACACAAAAAAGTCTACAGATTTTAAAATTGTGCCACAAGAGAGTAACTTCAATATCTTCTACTTTTCAAAAACATGCAGATTACTTAATCAGACCCGCAATATTGAAAAAGTATTGCAAAATTATGAACAAATTTATACAACTGTAATATAGTTGAAGATATTGATAAACTTCAAAAAGAGTAACTGCTTTAAGTGTTACCTCTTTCTTAATATTTTTCCACCTACCAACATGAACATTTTCATCCAATTCACAGGATACAACTTCATTTTGTTTTCTTGCTTTGATTTTGTTTGAAGCCTTCTCAGTAGGAGGACTATCAGCGCTTCGCTTAGAAAGGAGATCAATTCCCTACAAATAGTATTATGGTTAGATACCATTATGCAGTATTGCTGAATACAACATAAATAGTATTTTTTTTACATAAAATACAGTAATTCACATTACCATAGTGACTGAATCAGCATTACTGGTAATGTCCACTGTGTCACCAGGAGTGTGATTTCCTAACATTTCAACTGGTTTATCAAGTGCATAGACAGTATAGACAGAGCAGGATTTCTTTATATTTTTTTCCTCAATCAAGAGCGTTACAATGTAATCACGGTTCTCAAATGCTTTCAACATAGGAGGAAAGTTTATCCCATCTCCTACCTTTGTACACACCATAAACAGGTGTAAGAAAAATTATTTAACAGCTTGTTAAAAGAAATGTGGAACATAACTAATCTTACTTGACTGTTATCATTCTCAATATCAAAGACATCTTTTCCAGTAAGCCAATAAATTTCTTCATCAGGAAAAACCATTGCAATAACACCAGTAACATCTTTACAAACAACAGCAAGTCTAAATCTAAACAAACACAGAAATAAATCATTAGATTTAGTGTTGAAGATATTTCATTGCTGATCTTCAAATATGTCAATACCTTTTATCAGGATAAGGGATATATTGTTTACATGTTTCACACTTATACCTTTCATCAACAATGTTTACCTCGTCACCACAGGTGGTAAAGAAATTGTCATACCAGTTGTTTTTTTCCTCCACTTTTTTCACATTAACTTGGCACCTCACCTTCTTCTGCATAAGATATTAAAATATTAACTAACATAGGTACAACGTAGGTAATTTGAATATTTACGCTTTCCTGATTCTTAATTAAACGGGTAATTACCAACTAACCTGAATGTACTCTTCAGTGAACTTTTTAATTTCTGCAATGTTGTAAAGTTTATTATCAATGACCTCTTCTACTTCCATAGTTTCGACAATTACTGGGGGGTCAGCAAGCCTGAAATTTAAAATGATTTGCACATTTAGTACATTTCATGGAAGACTAAAGACTAAAAATACGTATAAGTTCTAACTTAAAGAAATTTAGAACCTTTTCTTTAACAGAGGCACACTATAGTGATCAGGATTAAGATAGAACCGAGTGGCGGGATAGTTGTTCAAACAGTTCTCTCCTAAGGAATAAGTTATGTGAAAGAACATCATGATTTTAGTAACAACTGAATGTGCCAAGTAATAAAATTCATCACCAAAAAAATAAATGTGTATAATAATTTACACACCATCAAATAGATTCACTTTTGCACTTGATATGATGATTATTACTTGCTCCTCTTTCATTTGTTTCAGTTCTTTTTCAAACTCAACATCTAATATATTAAAAAAGGTAACATTCAGATCAGACCTGTATAAAAGGTTGTGATGTAAACACATTAAACATATCAGGAGTATACAATGTTCTTGGCAAGCAAATTTTCACAAAATTAATTTACCTTCCATCACTTATTCGGAATTTGATATGAGACTTGCTCGGGTCATCTTTCGATAACACAGATTCAACATCGGTGTTTTGAATAACACCAACAACATCTATTAAAAATTAAAGGTAAGCAATTAAACTTTTTAGTTAGGCGAAACCGTAAACATGATAATCAACTAATTTATACCTATTAAGAACCTGGAATCTTTCAAAAATATGGCCACTTCATCAAAATCAAACAAATCAAAAGCATAAGGCGCAATACGGGTGACATTGTCTAATTCAGGCTCCATTACGGTATAATTGTCAAAATATATATGCTTCTCATTTCTGATTGCCCTATTCTTCACAATAGCTTCGTAAGTTCTCACATGAAAATTTGAAATACTAAAAATCTTCCCTTCTTTCAAATCATCTTGGAAAAGCGGTGCAATTTTAGAACTAACAAAGGCATGAATCCGACAGTTCTACACGGAGAGAAAAAAATATTTCACTATAAACAGCATAAAAAAAGAGAATAGCAATTAAATATAAATTTACTTTGAAAAGGTAAATTCAACTACCAAATGGCTTTAAAGACATCAAAAGTTATATTTCTAGACATGTCCAAAGTAAATGTTAATTTCAGTATAATAAATGTTACCGAATCATCAATGAAGATAACATTCAGACCACGAAATTCCATAGTTGCCCTGGTAATACCCTCCCAAACAGCTTGAGCTCTAACACGTATGGTCCATTCAGTCTTTTCACATCCAAGATTTTGCAGCTTCTCATACTTGTTAAACAACATTTTTTATACAAACCTGTATTGATGTAGATAGGATAATGAGATTATGAAGTTAAACTTTATTTTTATAAACATATGAAATGACATTCAAAAGAGAATGATGTAGAACAATGATGCTTACCTTGATAAATCGTCAAGATAGGAACGGTTCTCTTCAATAATGTGTCTAAACCCTGAAAACTTATCTTGATGTGTGGTGTAGAATGCTTTATAAAAATTGTCTTGGTATATATATCAGATAAACATCTGATTTTTCCAAACTGACAGGGCATACGTAATGCAAACATCATGGTTTTACAAATTGTTTGACTTCAAGAAGATATAATTGAATTATGATGACTTGTCTATATCAATGTTGCCTCAAAACAGATGTAGACTTGGGCTCTGTTTTACATAAAGGTATCTGGTAGCTATCAGATTTTAACATATTATCTAAAATCAAAGACCAAAATATTATTACATATGGGTAGTTTAAATAAATTCTAACGTAACCGGTTTTAAGGTTCCATTCGAAATATAAAGGATATGGACATGTTTAGTCACATTACAACGACAATAATTACACCAAAAATATAATAACAATAGAATTTGTTCCCTTACATGGTAAACGAATTCAAATGTTTCGTCATAAATTAAAAGATTTCAGGAAATTAACCGTAAATCTAAACTTGAGGTACATTATAGAAAACTTCTTTGTACACTACATTATGAGTAACATTTTTAGGAGTTCCACTACTTGAATCAATGAAAATTTTAAGCCCTTTGGGAGAAGTCACTCGGTTGACAGCAACGTAGAATTGACCATGGGTAAAAACTGACTTCGGAAGAAATAATCCAACTGTTTCAAGCGACTGACCTTGTGCTTTATTAATTGTCATGGAGTAGCAAATTTGTAAAGGCATCTGTTTTCTAATGAGTCTGAATGGAAGAGTAGTTTCAGTTGGACATAACTCCATTCGAGGGATAAAATGTCTTGTGCCAACAATGGCACCACATATAACTTCACATTGTACACAGTATTTTAAGTATCGGGTCACCATCATCCGCGTCCCGTTGCAAAGGCCAAGTGTCTGATTCAAGTTTTTCATAAGCATAACTGCAACTCCAACCTTTAGTTTCAATTCATGAGGAGGAACTCCTGGAATGTTGTATAAATTAAGATATTCCGGTGGAAAAGCAAAACTAAGATCAGATTGGCTACCAGCAAATTCTTCGGCCCTGTCAACGCTGAAATAGGTGACGGTCTCTCCAGGTATGGTATCCACAATAAGAGAATTTAGGCTGCCAACAGTTTGATTGGTGGGTGTTAAGATTGATCTTTCACTCAAATATTTGGGACATTGGAACTTGGTCTGGAAATCAGGATATGTCCATTTGATCATATTCTCAATTGAATTTTGGATATCAGGATCACAAAAATCAGCTGGAATGCTGATATCATATTCACAATATTCATCTGATCGATCAATGTGATTATCTATCTTACCATTACCAATATTAAGTACCCATTCTGTAAATAATTTCAACATTTGTCTTTCTTCTTCATCAACACCCTGGTTCAGCCTCATGTTCTGTTTCAAAACAAATATCCTAGCCAAATTCCACAACCTTGATCGAGTAATACATGTAGATACAATTTCACCACGTGATCCATTGGTTATAACTGGTAAAATTTGACGAAAGTCCCCGCCTAGTAACACTGTGATACCTCCAAAAGGCTTGTTTGCATTGTCTACATCCACTGATTTCATAATGTCTCTTAAAGAACGATCGAGGCATTCAAAAGCATGCCTATGCTGCATAGGGGCTTCGTCCCAGATTATAAGACTCGTGCATTTGATAAGAGCAGCAATGTCGGAATCATAATGGATAACACATGAAGAATAATCATCCAACACAATTGGAATTTTAAAACGCGAGTGTGCCATCCGTCCTCCGGGCATTAAAGTCGCTGCAATACCGGATGATGCAACCGAAAATACTATCTTTCCCAGAGATCTTACCTTGTAAATTATTGTTTTCCAAACATAGGTCTTGCCACATCCACCGCTGCCATAAACAAAAAACAAACCTCCTTGCTTGTTCTGAACAGCTTCGACAACGGCATTGTACACTTCTAGTTGTTCAGGGTTGCAGTTAGGAAACAGCTTGTTAAACTCTTGCTCCATTTCCAATATATTGTAACTTGTTTCATCATCAACCAAATTGCTTGTTCCGCTATGAAGATAGCTTAATGGTGGTTGAGGGAGCTGGGTGAACTGCTTCAATGACTTGTCAATAGATCTCAACATCTTGTTAATTTCTGTAATAAGAGTAAAAAACAAATAGCATGATTTTATATAACTTTAATTTGTTTCGCAGGGTTAAATTCATCACGATATATGACATTAGTAAGAACAAAAAAGATCCAGTATTATCTAATAAACTGTAATACTATATATCAAATACATGACAATCTTCAAGATAAGGTAGAATCTATAAAGCAAATCAAGTTCTGGACTATATCATTTAGACCAAGGCATGAGCATACAGACTCCATAAACAAATGAAATAAGTTCTAAAATGTAAATAACAATGGGAGGTTCTCATACATAATGAAATATGACATTACTAAAAAAGTACTTTATTTATAAGTTAAACAAACTAACCTGCCAATGTATAATACTGAAGTTGTTGGTCGCTTAGATCACCATTTGGCTTCCCTGTTTCAGAACGTCTGCGTAGTACAAAATCATCAACCATGTGCTTCCAATGTTTTTCCCATATATTCTTCAGATTAGTCACTTGACAGTTAACAATAATATGTACAAAAAGCTCTCTTATTTGAGGAGGGAATCCACTCTTTGAACATTCTTCAATCAATTCATTCCATTCATTGTCGTCGTCTAACAATCCAAGCTTTATACATGCCTCTTTGAAAGTTGGGTATACTACACCATCAACCTTTTTGAGAGCATTGAAAGATTTTGGCCCTTAAATTTTTGTCAGTAACAATCTTAGATACCAAATCTCTCCGGAGCTGTGATGTGTATACATAAGTCGGCCAATTTGTTTACCACGCTTCCTCAATGTCCACACATGATCTGAATCATTCCACACATAATATTGAGGAATCTCATCATAAGAGTACCGTCTCACATTTGGATCATCAATATTTAATTTGAAGAAAGCTTCCAATTGACTCATCTTAAATTTCTCACGTTCCACGACTTTTTGTAAATCATCATCTTCTCGGAAAGTGCAACTCTTGTCACCAGGGAGATGAAATGCTAGTCTGTGTACTAACACAGACCGATAATGTATATCAAAGCCGAAAATTCGATAAGCAGCCTCGACACCACATATATACCTTCCATCAAAATAAGACTGAATTTCATCTATCGGCTTATCCTCATCCAATTTTGATCCAGAATTCTTTGTAGAAACCTCAACTTTCGCTCGATCATGGCCTCTAAGGCAGTACTTAAATAAGTACTTCAAACTACGTGCGTGGAAAAAAATTTCTATGTTCATGTGACATTGGTATTTTACCAGCAGATCCCGGTTGTAGGGTACAACCCACTAGTTGTCAAGAGCATGATTGTTTTTCACAACAGTAATTTTAGTATCACGCCGCTTGTACACAGGAAATCCAGATTGATCAAAAAATGTGCTAGGACAATACCTACATTAAATACACAATGTTTCATTGAAAAATCTGTGTACAAATCAGACATTATATTACATGAAAATTAAAAATGCATCATAAAAAAATGTAATTTTATGTAGTTCATATTTTTTTGGGAAGCTTTTACTGCATTTGGAATCCTTCATGCAAGGAGATGTTTTCCTATGGGAACCACAAGGCCCATGGATCATAAAAGATTTTACTGCGGCATACCCAACAGGATCCTTAACCAGGTCAGGTATCTCAGCAGATACAAAGCTGTCAATATTATCATTCAATTTTCTTTTGGAATCAGAATCAAGCCAAATCAACATGTGAATATGCGGCAGTCCTCTCTTCTAAAATTCGACTACATACATAACTGCCAAAAAAATTAAAACAATTTATATATAGACAAAACAGTTCATCCAAGTATAAGAAACAATGGTTCTTCTTTATATCTTCTATTAAATTAAAAAATTCACTTGATATACAAACTCCAAAATACTGCTTCTTCTTTATATCTTCAACAATCTGATCTACTTTGAGCTTAAAAACCCGTGCAATTATATCAGGAGAATCAACAGCTAGACAACCAGGATGCAGTTTCATCATTTGTTGAATTTCATCCCACACAGGATTTGTGGTCATTGTCAAAAAAATGTCGGGGTGCCCAATATAACGACAAACGGCAAGGGCATCTTGAAAATTCTGTTGCATGTATCGCTTGGAACCAAGAAAGCTAGCCGGTAAAATAAATCCTATGCCAATATTAGAGGTATTATCTTCCCCGTTACGTAACATTTTCTGCATATTGCTGTATAAATCATATCGCAGCGTGGTCTGGTGAGTATGGAACCACCAAAGACGGGACTGCTCAATGGCAGAAAAGGCATCTACAATATACTGTTGGAAAAGTCTTCCACCTAATCGGGGAGTGTTGCCTGCACAAAATCAAGAACAAAAATGATTTAAATTAACACAAATCTGCAGAATAGCTAGCTAGAACTGTCCAACTACATATGTGCATTGTAAATTTGAAATTACCTTCGTTAAGCCGGCATTGTAACTTGTAAGAGTAGAACTCCTTCATTGTAATTCTCGTACGCTTCTTTTCAGCATACTTAGAGGTATTTATATAAGGAATATCATCATGATATCCGTCCTCACTAGTAGGAAACAATAACGGGTATTGTAAAGCCATTAGTTTAGGATGAATGTCTGATATACGCTGTAGACCATCTGCTTTGCTTTCAATAATTATGTCTCGTTCACCGCAGGTGTCTTCTAAATCTCCAACCATTATTGCACCAACTTCATTGGATGGACCTATGAAATTTTCACGACCAGTTACGGAGCGACATACTTTCATAACAATCTTAAGATCTTGCACTGGCTGCTCTTTAAGCCTGTCACGGGCCATCCGAAAGTATTTGACCAATTCATTTGTCTTGTCTATCATGCCCAACAAACCTTTCATAATTTCTTCTTCAATTAATTTCCCATCTTTAACATTAACCTAACGCAGCCTGTTCTCAACTTCATTTTCAGTGTCGTATATGTATAATTGAAAAAACTTGGGGTCGCCACCATCATCAGGGATAAGAGAACCAAATAAATGGTGGTTTTGACCATTTAGACGGTAAACATAAGGGGAGGAACCATTATTAATTGAGCGGTCAACTTTGCCGCCCATTGATGTAAAGGCGAACATCGTATTATACAAACGAATCTGGTTCTTGAAAAGTCTACTTTTGACAGGATGATTGTATATTTGCATTAGATAAGAAGGGGTTGGAGGTGTTTTTGGCAAACTGATCTGACCTTTGGAACAACATAGGGTGAACTCTGGTTTACCATGCTTCACATTTTTATTGAAACGTTCTTCTTTTCACATTATAGCGCTGCATTTCTCGCATAATACATTAGGTGGTCCAAGAGAGCAGTAACCTGGAATGACTGTACCATAAAAAAATGCACCATTTAACATAGACATTATCTTAAAAACTTGAAGTGAAACACAGTAATATTTAGAATACCATTGTCTTCATCACATCCATTGAAGTCATAATCAAAACCTACAAAAAGAAAGTTAGAAAGCAGAAAATAAAGGATATTAATAAATACATGAGAAAATTACCATCTTCATTAAACAGATCATCACCACCGTCTTCAAGAAAAGTTGCAATCGATGAATGTTCTGTTTAACAATTTGGCACTCATAACTTAATAAACTAATACTCAGGATTAAATTTACAGGATTCTCAAAATTATGTTACATTATCTGCTCACCTATACAATCGTCCACGTGTAAGCTCTTAGGATGAAATAGTTGGGAACTTGATTCTAACACAACTTCAGGTCGAACTCTTCTCCTATACCTCTTCCTTACAGTAGGAGCTGTTACTTATGAAGTATAAAAATTAGGAACCATGATTCTTGATAATGTAAGTTGAACTACATTTAATTCCGAGTTAAGATCAAGTCTGTAATATCTTTATCTTCAGAAATTCTTGAACTTGTGTCTGCACCTTTTAAAGGCAACTCTTTTTCAGTACTGGACACTGGATCAAATCCACTGCCAGTAATACATGTAGGAGTTACATATGAACTTTCTTTTACAGAAGTGAGAGATGCAGTTGCGAACTGGGAAATTCTTTTTTCTGTTAATGGATTAACAACAGTGGTAGTCCCTACAAAAACAAAATGTTATACATGTCGGGAAACACACAACATATCATTTACTTCTATAAGTTGAGGTACCTCTATGATCAGTCATTTCATTAGAAATGTTTCGGAGAGGTTGTCTTGCAGTTCCTAACATCCATATAGGAGTTTTAGATAATATGGCGTGACCAAACTTCCCTTTCATACTATTATTTGAAGGGGTGGTAAAACATCCAGAAGAACCAACTGTAGTGCTTGTTGTTAGGTCGACAATTGGATTCAATGTGTTACTTTTACTTACTACAAGTAAACAAAAATAGATGCACAATACACAAACAGTGTAATAGTTTTAGTATGGAAATTAAGTTAGTGTATGTCACCTTCAATTTATGTAAGACTGCTGGAATCATTAGGAACTGGAACACATGGTCTACTGCATGATTGTTGAGGAGCAATATTTTCACCAATTTGACCTACAACATTGTAAAATAGGTAATCAGGAAACAACATTTAATATAGCAATCCATTGAATGACTACTGCACAATTAATACACATAGAGTTCACTACACAATCAACTATTGAATGCAGTAGAGGGTACATGACACATTAATGAACACCTACATATATACTGAACATGTCTCAAAACAATCAACTTACAGGACACATTAATGCTCCACTACATATTAATGAACAGTTCTCAAAAAGATAACATCAACAAATCAAAATACATGAATTTTTATACCTAAAAAGGTGTAATATCAATACCTGCGGGATAAAATTTTTCATTATGAGGAGTAGTTAAAGCATTCCCCTTCTTAATTTTATAGGGTTGCCCCGTGATTCTTACTCTGCTGCCTACAATAACATCATGTAGATTTGGGTATGTAAACAAATTACAAAACAAAAAAGATTGTATTCATTGACATACCAGTTTGATGTTCTCTCCCAATAGTAGATGAGGGTTGTACATTCTCCTTGTTCATCACATCTCCAACTCTAAATCTTTCAATCCTGGATCTGCTTCCTACACATAACACAACATAAACTCATGAACACAAATAAGCAAAAAATAGAAATTATGAGAAGGGTACACAATCAATCAATACAAAATAAAATACCAGTATCAGATTTGAAGGATGTGAAATTATCGAGTTTCAGGTGATTATAATTTATCTGCAAAGAAATCAATAAAACAATGAGAACAAAACATTAATATAATCGAAATATTGAAAGCAATGAACAATATAAAGAATCCAAATCTGATACAATCGATAAAAAACTTTCACCTCTTTCATCTCAAAAAACAAAAATTAGTGAGACCGAGAGAATAGAGCTAGAATATTGGTAAAGTGATTTGGTATTCAAATTTCAAAATTTGGGCTTGATTATCTTCACTTATCAGGACAAAATAGATGAATAAGGTAGTTTGTGGGAATAAGAGGTATACCTGGGGATGGTAAACAACAGAGAAAGAGGAGGTCTGACCAACATCTTTGGAGACATGCATGAATTGTTGTATACTGCACAGAGGGTTTCAAAGTCTTCAAGCGTCCGGTCTGTCCTAAAATAGGAAAGGGAAGCCATACTCAGCTGGCTTGCTTTGTCTCATTCAGGAATTGTGGAGTATACCACTTCTGTAAAGCATGAATTGTAATTAATGCACTTGGATAGTAGTTTATACAAAATAATAAAAATAGTTTGAATAGTATTGATAATTTGGCATCAAGATAGAATTTAATGGCAATGTTGGTAATTAGTTATCAAGTCCTGGGGTAGTTCATGTAAAAAGGGCTTGTATATGGTAACATGATTTATTATTAGGGGGATGTCCATTTCAATGAAATATCGGATTCTCTCGGGGGCGTGCGGCAGAGAGGCCACTCGACTTGTAGTCCTAGACCTCTCTAGAAATCCCTGGGGAGCCCATGATAGCAATAAATTCTCTGCAGACTCTAAGCTAACTATAGAGACATGGTCCTGACCATTTTATAACCTGGCCCATTCTTTACACCAGGCTTAAGTAAATAGCCAAGGCAGTGGACCATATTTACTTCACCGTATATGTAATGCATATGCATGCCTCATCAAGAAAAAAGTATCGCGCGCAAATGGGGTCATTTATTTTCCTCAATGGTTATCATCGATCTCCAGCTAGCTAAGAATTGTAGCTGCATTTATTGGCTTTTTAAAGAAAAAAAGCAAAAGAGCGGATAGTAATTAGCGAGTCCTAGATAATAGTACTTGACAAAAATACCACCGGGTCATCTGCAGTGGACCAATATTATGTATATCGAGAGAAAATTGTTTCGGCTCACGAAATAAATCTCACACGCATGTTTTGATTAATGTTGTACTTATAAATTTAAGTCCGTAACAATTTAATCTTAATACTCGATTTATAGGTCAAACTTGTAAATTATGAATTGATAAATTAAATGCTAGTAATGATGTAATATTTCTTAAAATATTTTGATTTTTTATTAACTTAAAATTTTAACTATATGTTTCTAAACATTAATTTAATTTAAAATTTACGAATTCAGATAATTATATTTAAAAATTATTTATTTTAATTTATTTAAGTAAAAAACATTCTGACTTAAAGGAGTAGTACTTATAAGAATTTATTTACTTATTAATTATAAGTTATTTATTTAGTTCAAATAATAATTTACTTATTTTAAGATTTTTCAAATGAATTGATAATTACTAAAGGAGTAGTGCTATATGCACAAAATTGTCAAAAAAAAGCTTACTCAATGATGTGACAAATGAGGTGGGATGTTTTAATTGATGTTATTTATTTGAATGTTCATGTTTTGAAAAAAATTGTATGTAATTTTGTGAATATAACATTTTCCTTACATAAATTAGATTTTAAAATAGAAATGCCAGAGATGCAAGAAAAAATGTACAAAAAATTATTATCATGACATGACTAATGCGGCATTATGTAATAATTTAACTGGTCCGTTGTTATGGATAAAAACTTAAGATATATTAATTTCTGTATTTAATACTAAAGTTCGGGAGCTCAAGACCTTTAATGGTTGCTCTCGTGTTTTGTAGCTTAACTCTGCCTTTACGAGATGCCTACGTGTTAGGTCACACACACTATAGAAGGGGGGTTGAATACAGTGTATATTAAAATCAAATTGAATTCAAAGAACACAAGTAACAGAAAACAAACTTTATTAAACTCTGTTATAATGTGGAACTGTTCTCTCTCAGTGATGAACAAATATCACGAGAGCTGCTAGGGTTACAACGGATATTATTCTCGATTATGATAACACTTATAGTGTAAACCCTATGTCTGTGTTTATATACTACACAGTTACAAGATAATCACTAATTGATATGGAATATAATTCTGCTTCCTAAAATATATCAATCAGATATCTTTTCTTCCAAGTATTCTATTCTTCATGCATATCTCTTCTTGCGTTTGTCTTGATCTTCTTTCCTTTCAATCAGTTGCCTTCCTTATCTGAAAGTCTCCTTAAGTCCTGATATTATCTCCTGATAAATATCTCCTGAACCTTAAGTACTGATAACTTAAGTTCTGTCTTCAGTATAAGTGCTGATTTCCAGTTAAGTACTGATTTGTCCTGTTTAAGTAAGATCTGAAAACTAAACACAAATCATATTAGACATGACATTATCAAATATATCTAACAATATCCCCCAACTTGTAAATTAGCATAATATACAAGTTTAATAGATATTTGATGATGTCAAAAACATTAAGTACAAATGCAAGAGAATTTGACTAGATAACTACAACTTACAGTCCTTAAAGCTTTACCAACTTTATCTTCTGATAACAACTTCAGTCTGTACACACATCAGAATTTGAGCAATTGTAGATCTTGACTTGGCTTCAATTACTGATCTCTTCAATATCACAAGTTGTTCTGAGATAGTTCTTTAACAAACATCTCTCATCATATCTGAGTTCATCAATCATTCTACTTTTAGCATCTTTAAGCTCTGCAGTATCTTCACCAGTTTGGAAGATAGCATATCTGAGATCATTAATTTTTGCTTTTCTCAACTCCTGATCTAGTCTGATGACATAGGCTTTGTCAGACTCTAGATTGAATTCAAGCCCCTTAATACCAAGATATGTACTGATCTTTGCAGTATTAGGCTTCATATCAATAATATCACCCTTGTGATCTCTGTACTTGGGACATTATGTGTTGTCAGACTTTACAGAATAGAGCTTCTTCTGTCTCTGAATTTGAGTCTTCAAATAATTTGCAGCACTATCTGTTAATCTGTTCTTCACTTGAAGTAGGAATAGAACATATTCTAGTTCCCCAAAATACTTCAGTGGTATAACATTTTCCCTTATATGGTAAACCCTTCCATCTGTCATGAAATATAACAAGATGTATTCTTTGAAGAAGGTATGATAAACCATTTATACAGATTCAAGTTGATTCAATCTTTCAGGAGTTGCTCCAACACCTGGTTCACTTAAGGAAGTTGGATCATTGGTTATGTTTTGCACTCTTCTTTCATCAGCACTACCCAATCCAGATTTATCTCTTACTTCCTTTCCAGTAACTACTCTTGCTTCAAAACCACTTGTTGCAGTCTTCAAAGGTTGAGTCTGTTTGGCTTTAGTGAATCCTGGTAGGAGTAACTTTGAGGATTTAACATGAGCAATGTCAGAGGTTTCCTTTAACTTATCTTCTGATATCAAGCCAACTGGAGTTATGTCAGAGGCTGCTTGCTTCATAATTATATCAGAACTTACTATATCTTGACTCTGAACAACTTGAGCCATGTTAGAGATTGTCTTAGAAATCTTCCTTGAAGTCAGAGTAAGATTAACATCTTCATCAGATATTTCTTCATCCATAGGAGGCACATAAACCTATACAGGTTCACCAACTTTTTCTTTGCCCTTAAACCTTGGATCTATCTCCATTTGTGATTTGGCTTTGGTTGCCACAGGATTTGTCCTTTCTTTTATCACAATTCCTTTAGCCGTAGGATGTTTCTTTTCAATAACAGAAGCTTCAGATTTGGAGATGACTTTTTCTAACTTAAGTCTAGCTTCTTCTTCCTTTAGACTCTCATAGTCCATTCCTGGATTTTCTTTCAGAAATAACCGTCTTGAAATTTCTTCATCAAGTTCCAAAAGTTCATCAGAATTTATCCTTTTACCAGTATCAGAAATTATTCTTCTCCCAGTATCAGAACTTGTTCTATGACTTGTAGTTCCAGCTTTACTTGATGAATGATCTTTACCTTGACCATGACCTCCACCCATTCCAGAGTTTCCCGGGTCATTACCATCATTTCCCTTCAGTGTCTTATCAGGTTTGCATTTGGACTTAATTACTTTCTCCCCCTTTTTGGCATCAGCAGGTAAAAGAAGAGAGCCAAGCAATTCCACTGAGGATTGGATCTCATTGAGTTGATTTTGATGAGAAGCTTGATTTTTCAAAATTTCATCAATCTGAGACTGTTGCTTCTCTTGGGTTTTCTCAATGTTGGTAATTTTGTCAAAGGAAGGTTGGAAAAACCTTTTCTTATCCAACTTGACAACTGTATCTTGCTGAATTAAGGATTCTTGAATCTTGTCCACCTTGGCCTGAGTTACAGATTATTGACCTTGAAGGTGCCTTGTACTAAGTGCAGTAACTCTTAGCTGTGTCTTGAAATCATCATTGACTAGCATCTCATCAGCTTTTGCCAAGTGATCAACAAGAATCTTTTCAGTAGGAACAAAGGTAACTGTGTTCCACTCCTTATTCCACTCCTGTCGTCTAGGAGTTTCACTCCAAGGTACTGATGCTGCCCCTGTAACAAACTTTATGACTATCTCAGCTTTTGAAGTAGCTTGTAGAGGTGCATGTCCAGAAGGACCAGCTGCATCAACATCTATATTTGTAGCAGCATTACCAGTATCATCAACATTTGCAGCATCAGAACTTACAGAGTCAACATCTTCAGCATCCTCTCATAAAAGAACAGTATGAGAGGCTATGGAGGCTTCAACATCATCCTCTAAGTGCTGATCTCCAACTATGTTCTGATCAACAGCCATATTCTGATGCTCACCTAAAATATGATCTTCAGTATCTAGATGCAGAGAAGGTGTTGTAGGCAATTCTGGATTAAAATCAGCATCAGGAATTGGTGTTGTTGGTGGAGTGACTTGAGTTGGTGGAGCTTCTAGATACAAAACCTGAGGCACTTCCAAGTTATGGATGTCAATTTCATCACTTGGCCCCTGGTTATCAGCATGTACTGGAGATACTGGAGGTGTGGGAATGTGAGTAGTTTCTGGATCATGTAGTGGAGAGTGATCAGTTGCATGAAGGTCTGAATCAGCACTAGGAGAATTGTGAGCTTCAACAGGATCTTGTGAGATCAGAGATTCCTGACCCCCTTCCTTAGCTGCTGCTTCCATTCCTTTACCAGAATCTTCAGGTCTTTTTGCCAATGATTTGAATCTTTTAGCTTTTGAGGATGCTGTAGGAGCTGTATCATCAGAATTACGCTTTCTAAGCCTTTTTAGAGGCCTAGAACTCCCAACATCAACATCCTTCTGAGAAGAGACCTTCTTTGCTTCTCCAACAACAGGTTCTGATACATGAACCTGTTCCTACGCATCTGATTCATCTCACAGAATGAATCTCCTTCTCTTCTGTTGTGTTTGAGGTACTTTCTTAACCCTCTTAGGTTTGGAAGACGAAGGCTGCACTGTAGGATCTGAAGGTTGAGGTTGAGAAGTTTGAGGTGGTTGAGTAGAGGTGGTAGGTGCTGATGGATGAGGTTCAGATGGTTGGACATCAGGACATAGTGCATTATATTTAACTGGATCATAGGTTATTAAGGCTTGTTTGACAGATAAAGGAATTAGGAGGGGTCTTAACACAGCCTTCTTATTATCAGTAGATAATAAGTCATTAAAAGCTCTTTTAGCTAGTCTGAATGATGAAATTAATTCACGAGCATTTCGAGGCTTATTATCACAACAGAAACTATAGATAAGCTGACAAAATCTAGCAAAATAAACAGTAGTTCTATCTTCTGTCATTCTATCCCCAATAAAACCTAATACAACACTTGCATAGTCAAAATTAGTGTGATTTATGAGAGCATACCTGATTTGATGGCTGAATACGGGGATTGCATCAAAATTGGAACATTTGTTTGCAAAAGCCTTGGTTATGCAATCAAATAAGAAGTTCCATTCCCTCCTTATGAAAGATCTCTTCAACTGGCCCATCTTTGCTAATGTCTTCTCATATCCCAGACTGGCCATCATATTTTGAAGAACTGGCTCTTCAACAGTAGAATAGACACAGTTCTCAGGTAGCTGCAGTGCTTGTCGAACTGTAGATAATGTCACAACATAATCATCCTCCCCTGATGAAAAAATAATACTTGGGGACCCTTGAGCACCACCATCATCATATACACCGCTTCTCCAGAACTCCAGGACTTGAGTACCAGAGACTGCTTCAGGTTCGGTCAGAGCATACCCAATATCAGAACTAGCAAGAAAGTCCTGAATGAAGTGAAGTTCAGATGGTGCTTCTGACTTGCTAAGAATAGCAGAGAAGTTATTAGGAACAAACGTAGCTTCATCGAAAATTATGTCCTTGGGTGCCATGAGAGATACGTGAGAGAAAAAAATTGCCTGTAAGTTGTTTGATTAAACGCCTGTATAAAAAATCGTCAGTAGATGAGAGAGAATAAAAGTAAAAAGAGAGAGATAAAATATGAAAGTAAATAAAAGATTGTACAATCTTTTCTCTCTTTTACTTATACACGGTAAAAAAAACCGTTGAGACACCTGTCAGACATGCAGCAGTAAAAGATAATTAATGGGCACGGGTATTCAGTAATCATTACTTATCACATGCAGTTTTTCAAGGAAAAAAACCGTTCCACTTACCAAGTAATCCCATTAATCAAGGACATTCAGTTTTATTTTAAATCTTAAAACTGTTCCCACTTAATACATTACTGTTTTACCAATATTCTGTAAAAATATGACCAACGAGAGAATGACCATAAATAAACCAAGTAAACAAATACTGCCACGTCAGAATCAGAACTTGATTTATATTAGAGCTAATGAGGTAATCAAAATATGGCTAGTATCAGAATTTAAAATGTTATCAGAATATGAAATGACTCAGAGATAAAATCTTGAAAAAATATAATATATTAAGCAAATACATTTCATGAAATTCAAATTACATGCTTAAAATTACAAGATTGTCCTAAGCTTCGAATCCTAACATCAACAGCTTTAGTCCTAGTCTAAGATGACGGACAAAGATGACGGTGAAGAGAAACGGATAGCTGCAATTATTTCTTCTTCCTACTCTCAACAAAGAGAACAGCAAGACGAATGATTCGCTCCTGCTGTCGGAGAGCTTCTCTCCTTTCCTCTTCCAGACACTCAAGATGGCGATGATAGTCCATATAGAAGAACAAGAGGTCTGTGAGAACCTCTTGGGGAACTGAGTCCCAGATTTCATCAGGAATGGCAGTGACATGCCACTCCTACTGCCATTCCGTACAGCTCAACTCCATATTGAAGGTTTCATAGTTCAAGAACATGTTGAAACGAACCATTTTTGTTGATATGAATAAAAAGAGAGTGAGTTTGTGAAAAAATGAATGATGTGTAGGCTGGAATGAAGTGTTGGTTTATATAACCAATAGAATACCAAGAGACGCAAGGAATATTGAATGGTTATAGGTAAAAGTGATTCTACCTCGTCTCCCTAGACCGATGAGTAATTATGACAGCCATTGGAAGCTTAAACATGAGTTAATGAGCAAACGAAACAAGTAAAAATTATTGTGCATATACGAGTACCACTAACCTAAATTATGTTGACTGTCTATATCTCACCTAAATGTATTCTGATTTTAAATAGACTATTTCAGATTTAACCACAAATAAGTCAAGTAAAGAATCATGATTTAATATCAGAACTTAGACTTATATCAGAACTTAACAGTCATCAGAACATGACTCCTTAACTTGAAAAGTGAATGCCTATATCTGTAATTCTTCACACAAATTCTGATTTTGTTTCTTCAGAACTTAATCATCAGAACTTCCATCATAACTTGTCCTCATAATTTATGCAATCTGACACATAAACTGTTCATCTAAAACAACATTTATCACCACAGTAATTTTCATCATTCATATGGAGTGTATGTGTGTGCAGTCAGCTAAATATCAGATAAAGATTAAAGTCTGATTCACTTCAGTATATCTTAGAAATAAGGCATAACTAAGAACTTTGCTCAAAATCTGTCATGATTCTGAAGTCTACTTTAGAATGAGTTCATGCATGAGTCCACCTCAACTGTTTTGTGCTCATTTTATGCATCTTTGGAAATTCCATTGTATAGTGGCTTCTCAGTGTAAGTGAGTCACGACTGCTTATCAGAATTTATGCTATTATCAGAGTATTTCTCCAGTAATCATAGAGTGTGAAAAGTCACCAAGAAAATATTTATTTGCTTTTCTGATGCATATAACTTAATACCAACAATGCACTTGGTTCTTCCCTTCCACATTTTTACTCTAGATCTCAAAGGAGTACCTGATTTTTATTCCCTTTTCTTTTTCTTTTTCTTTTGATAAGTGAGGTTTATCAGTACTTAGTACATCCATCAGTTTTACTAACATCAGAACTTAACAGATAAGAAGCACTATTCCAGTTTGTGACTTAGTAATGAGATACACAAAGTAAACTTCAACTAAGCTCAATATCAGAATTTGCTTGTGTTAAGAGATTTTACATAAATAATTACTTCAAACATGAGATCTTTAGTATATTAAAGAGTACTAGGTCAGCATCTAACATAGTTATCCTCATTGGATTGAATTGTTACAGAAACATTCATATTACTATCAGAGTTTAGAAATTCACATCAGACAACAATCAGTACTTAAGCAATTTTCAAATTAAGCACAGAATACACAGGGATAGTAATATCTGTAAATATTGATCATAAAATCTGATGAAATAGAACATAAACTAAGAAGACTTAGAGAAAGAACCTGAAACCATTCAAGTTCATTTACCAATCTTGTAAAAGTAGCTTCACACAGTGGTTTTGTGAATATATCTGCTAGTTGTTGATCTGTTGGAACAAAGTGCAATTCCACTGTACCTTCATCCACATGTTCCCTTATGAAGTGTAACACCCCAATTCCCTTAACAACTCTTAATTTAATAAACAACCAACCACTGTGTACCGTGAGCCCACAATATATATACACACACACACACCACAAGTTATAGTCTCAGAGATGAATACCAAAAATAACACAAGTCATTTTATTCCACAATTATAAGTCATTACACCTCAAAAGGGTTTCTGAATAAATTTATATATTCTTTGCCGTTATTACAATTCATAAATATACATAAGTCTGGTACAACAAAAGTTGAAAGCCTAGCCTATTGGTAGTTCCTACCTCAGCTACAACGACATCAACGCCTACAGGAAACTGCGGAATGTTTCCTAACCGCTCACGAATTGGGAGCTTGATCCTGTTCATCTTGTCTATCTGTTGCTGTGTGATGAAAAAAGAAAGCAAGGGTGAGCAACAAGCCCACCGAAATAATATGTATTATAATTAACAATATATGAGCATTCTCATAGTACTCATGAAAGTCTTGGTCAAGAAGAAATGAACCAGGTTTGTTATTTTAATGCGACGAAGTCGCAAAATATTCAGTATATATATACATATATACTTCTCAAATCTTTGAAATCCTCTGACATGTATAATATACACAGAGTTCCAGTTTATAACTGTATAAAATATCGTTGCAAGGTGATCTCATATATCTGACTTTGTCTCAACGTTTTTCTGAAAATTTTTGTCATGCATAAGATAATCATTTACTAGATATAAGTTGAAAAGATGAAGTTACAAGATACTCTAATATACTTATATCTTTTCCGAATACTACTTGAACTACCACCGTTCAAGTTATAATTAGTTTCAAAAGTTCATCACACAGCTGAGACTACAAGATAAGACTTGAATAGATTCAATCTTTGAAATATTATTGAATGAAATGAAGTTACGAGATACTTCATTAAGTCCCGATATATATATATATCCATATATATCTCTCATACATTTCCTGAAAACCTCTGTCATGTAAAGTATGAACAGAGTTACAATATCCAATGAATTTGGAAAGAAAAGAATTTTGGTATAAACCTGATATCTTGCTGATCAGGCAAAGATACCAATGAGTAACATTTTCTACTAGTAGATGGATGAATCCCGCACCGGTCATGAAATAAATCAGTCCCGATATATTAGAAAATATCTGAATATTATTATTTAAATAATATTCCCACAAGGATAATCCTTATAAAAATAATTGAAGTAGAAGTTTTAAAACTTATACTTGAAATGAATAATAAATAACCAAAGATATACTTATACGAAAGTACGATCTTTATTTGAATAATCGAAAATAAGTTTGATTATCGAAACATTATTCTTTAATAAAATAAAGAATATTATTTAATAAAAGAAGCGGAGTCATAAGTCCTTGAATGAATATTCAAAATAATATTCATTTAATAAAATAAGCGGAGTCATAAGTCCTCGAATGAATATTCAAAATAATATTCATTAAATAAAATAAAGTTATCGAATAAACCTTATTCGATTAATAGTTTTGAAAACTATATCTATATATTTATAAATAAATAAATAAATATATATATATATATATATTATACTCGGGAATATCGACTCCCGGTTTAGAGAATGTTCACCTTTGGGTCCTCTATACTAAGGGTATACGCAACTACTGCTTATCTCTAGCATAGGTATTATGCAACTTATAAGCATTTGAATCAACAATTAGATATCAAGATTACGAAACAGACATGCATATATATCAAAGTTGGATTCAATCTCCCTTTCCTCTATATTTCTGTTCGGTTATATACACAAGAGATGCACACATTATGCCACAATTATAGCCTAACTATCTTCTGAGTATCTGCTAATTACAGTAACTGATTATAGTCTAGTTACCTCCTAGAGTCTGCTAATTACTATCTCTAATTACAGCCTGATTATACTATCTAAACTGTTAATTACAACTGATTTGCATCCCTGATTATAGTCAATATATCTATCAATTAGTATCCCGTGGATACAAACTGTAATCCACCGACATCCCCCCTCAAATTGATGCTGGTACATCCATAAGCATCAATTTGTCAATCAAGAATTGATGTCGAGGTCGAGAAAGTGCTTTCGTGAAAATATCCGCAGTTTGATGTATAGTTGAAATGTGAGGGAGGGTAATTACACATTTGTCGTAAGCTTCCCGAATCGAATGACAATCCACTTCGATGTGTTTTGTACGTTCATGAAATACGGGATTTGCAGTGATCTGAATAGCACTTGTATTATCAACATAAAGAGGAGTGGAACAAAGTTGAGGAAAACCAAGTTCACCTAATAACCCACGAAGCCACGTTATCTCTGAGCAAGCAGCAGACATAGCACGATACTCAGACTCTGTGGAAGACTTGGAAACTCTATCTTGTTTCTTACTCTTCCAAGAAATGAGGGTTGTCCCTAAAAACATGCACCATCCAGTAACCGAGCGACGAGTATCAACACATCCAGCCCAATCAGCATCACTATATCCGGTTAACTGTAAAGAAGGATCTGTGGAATATAATAACCCATGTGAAGAAGTGCCTTTTAGATATCGAATAATACGACGGACAGCGGAAAGATGAAGATGACGAGGAGCCTGCATGAATTGGCTAACTTGTTGTACCGCAAAAGAAATGTCAGGGCGTGTAATTGTTAAGTAGTTCAAACTCCCAACAAGTTGTCGATACAATGATGGATCTGATAGAAGCTCTCCTTCATCTTTCGAAAGCTTGAGATTAACCTCCAAAGGAGTAAGAACAGAATTGCACAATTCAAGACCCGCCAAAGAAATCACATCTCTCGCGTATTTTTGCTGATTTAGCAGTATACCAGATGAAGTTGGATGAAGCTCAAGACCGAGAAAATATTTTAAAGAACCAAGATCTTTCATATGAAAGGATGTCTTGAGGTGTTGTTGCAATTCATAAAATAGGTCAGAATCTGATCCAGTAATCAAGATATCGTCAACATAAACTAGAATCAAGACAATTACATTAGAAGTATTTCGTAGAAACAAAGAGGAATCATATTGACTTTGTACAAACTGAAAATCAAGCAAAGTGGATCAAAACTTATCAAACCATGTACGTGATGCTTGTTTCAATCCGTATATGGACCGGCGGAGGCGACAAACATCTGATGAAGGTGTAGTAAACATGCTAGGTGGTGGAGTCATGTATATTTCCTCTTTTAGATCACCGTGTAAGAACGCATTTTTCACATCCATTTGTCTCAAATGCCAGCTTTTGGAAATAGCTACTTTTAAAACAGTTCGAACAGTAGTCATCTTGGCAACGGGGGCAAACGTTTCATCATAGTTTAATCCATATACTTGACGATTTCCAAGAGCTACAAGGCGAGCTTTATACCTATCAAGTGAGCCATCAGACCTGTACTTCACTGAATACACCCATTTACATCCAATGGGTTTAATATTAGAAGGACACGGAACAATGTCCCATGTATGATTCTCCTGGGGAGCCTGAATTTCCTCTTGCATGGCTTGCTTCCAACATTCTTGAGAAGCAGCTTGAGCATAAGTGTTAGGGACAAAAATAGTATTAAGAGTAGTATTAAGTGATGTGTGAGGAAAACCAAACCGGTCAGGTGGCTTACTATTTCTAGAGGAACGCCGAGTAGCAACTTCGGAAGACATGTTATGTGTGTCTAGTTGCACAAGTTCAGGTTCTTGATGTTGCTCACGAAGTGGCAAAGTTGGACGTCGTCGCTCATACACTAATCCTGATTTAAATCTTTCAAGAGTAGTACTTATTTCATCAAAACTAGGAAGAATAATTTCCTTATGCATGGGCTCAACATATGTAGTGAAATATGGTTGATTTTCAAAGAAAACAACATGGCGTGAAATACGAAATTTGTTTGAATAACCATCAAAACAAATAAAACCTTTGTGTGCAATGCTATAACCCATAAATGCACATTTAACAGATTGAGCAGAAAGTTTATGACGTTCATGAGATGGCAAGTGAACGAAACAAACACAACCAAATGTATGCATGTCAAGATATTCAGGATGATTACCATGAAGACGAAAATATGGAGACTCAAAATCCAAGACACTAGAAGGTAGTCGATTGATCAGATAAGTTGCCGTACTTAAGGCTTCAACCCAATATTTTGAAGGAACAGATGATTCAAGCAATAAAGTTCTTGCAACATCTAATAGATGACGGTTTTTACGTTCGACAACTCCATTTTGCTGAGGTGTATAAGGGCATGATCTTTGAGAAAGAATACCTTTTTCTTGGAGGAAATCGTGGAATGCATGGGACATGTATTCACCCCCAGAATCAGATCTTAAAACTTTAATGTATGCTGAATATTGAGTCTCAACATGAGCCACAAATTTCTTAAATATGGAGAATACCTCAGATTTTGAGTGAAGAAAATAAACCCAAGTAAACCTGCTATAGTCATCAATGAAAGTAACAAAATATTTATACTTTGCATGTGATGTAACAGGAGTGATGCCCCATACATCGCTATGAATCAAATCAAAACACCATATAGCACGACTGCCATTAGCCGGAAAAGAAAGAGACTTACTTTTACCAAGTTTACAAGTTGAACAATCAAAAGAGAAATGAGAAGAAAATTGATTTTTATTACCCAATAAACCAGATTTCACGAGATGAGACAAAACATGAGAATTAGGATGTCCTAAACGTCTATGCCATGTTGAGTAACCAGCTCATCTAAAACCTTAAGGTATTAGAGGAACGCCCCAATAGGATCATATATTTAACACTCCCGCTCACTCGAAAGTCCATTTATGGGTCGAAGAGTGGAACACCGGCACCCATCTTTGGGTTATTAATTGCCTTTAGTGTCCACAATAAATTGTGAGAATATTGGGGGTGGCTGGGAATCGAACCTTAGTTCTCCCGCCAGCCTAAGCTCTGATACCATGTTTATTCACAGAAGTGCAAGCCAAAGAAACAACATTGGAATTAGGAAAGTGCAAAGGAAACAATCGTCCAACTTTAGGCCCCTTCGCAAGTATCATCCCCGACACCTGATCCTGCACAACACAACCATCACGAGAAAAATGCACATCACAGTTACTATCAATCAATTGCCCAACTGAAATGAGACTAGTAGAAAGTTCAGGAGATACAAACACATCTTTTACTGAAGAGTTGATGTCACCAATTGCTTGAATAGGTAATTGGGTGCCATTAGCAATTTGAATATTGCATGTACCATTATAATGGCGAACATTAGTTAAAGTACCGGGACAACTTGTCATATGATTCGATGCATCTGAATCAAGCCAAAACAAAGAGGGTGAAGTATCTTTACCTTGAAGACCCAAGGCTGAGAAAGTCGAAACAATCATTTATTGAACCATTTCTGGGGTAAGAGTTGATTTTTCAGCAGCAACTGAACCAACTACAGCTTGATTACCAATCGCAGCTTGGCCCACATTTTTTTGGCAATTTTGAGGACGAGTACCACATTCTTTAATAGTGTGACCAGGTTTCTTACAATAGTTGCAGAATTTCTTCACACAATTTGCTGCAATATGCCCATAATCCTTACAGGAATAATATTGAAATTATTGCATGTTTCTGCCCTTCCCTCTTGCTTGAGGTGCATAAGCAATTGCCTGATCGGGCATGCTGGTTTGTTGTATGGCAGATTGTGTAGCAAGACGTTGTTCTTCCCGAAGCAACTCACTGAAACATTCATCTAAAGTAGGAGAGGAAGCACAATTTATTAAATTAGAGCGAGTTACCTCAAATTCAGTACGTAGTTTCATTAGAAACTGATCTCTTTTGCTTTGTTCATTAACCTCTTGAACAATTAAGAGAGATGCAGCAGGCACTTTCGCATATGCAATATTAGTAAATTCAGCCCATAAATTCTGAAATCCAGAATAATATTCTTGAATAGATAAAGTGCCTTGAGAATAATTAGAAATATCATACTCAATTTGGAAGCGTTTGGCTGCATTATCCTGATTATAGACTTTCTTTAGGTACTCCCACATCTCCTTGGAAGCCTTGTACGGCTTTAAATTAAGTGCGATATTCTGATCAACGACACTTATAATCCACGTCATGATCCTTGCATCCTTCACCTTCCATGCAGCCAATTTAGTTGCATCTGTTGGAGCTGGTTCACTACCATCAACGTGACCCCACAACTCTTTTCCCGTGACGAAAAGACGAAACTGAAATTCCCAACTGAAATAAAGCTTCCCCGTAAAACGCAGACCAAAAACATCACCATTGTTGGTTGACATTATGCTTAGAAAAGAACCAAAAAATCAGCAGTTTTTGCTGAACCAAAAATTATCCCAAGAAATGCTCTAATGCTTTAGAAACTGAAAAAAATGTTTATGGCTCTGATACCATATCAAAGTTGGATTCAATCCCCCTTTCCTCTATATTTCTGTCCGGTTATATACACAAGAGATGCACACATTATGCCACAATTATAGCCTAACTATCTTCTGAGTATCTGCTAATTACAGTAACTGATTATAGTCTAGTTACCTCCTAGAATCTGCTAATTACTATCTCTAATTACAGCCTGATTATACTATCTAAACTGTTAATTACAACTGATTTGCATCCCTGATTATAGTCAATGTATCTATCAATTAGTATCCCGTGGATACAAACTGTAATCTATTGACAATATATACCATATCAGCATGCTCCAATATATCGCAAAATTTGCTAATAACAATCATGCACTTATCACAAGATAATGCATATACATATATTTACATCACAACAACAGTATAAGGGGTAGAAAACTTGCATGAGTGTTCCCGGTTAGACTTAAGCTTAGAGTGGGTCCGATAACCTATGAACAACAACATAAGTTGAAATTAAACCATGGTCGCTTAAGAAACTAGACTTTAACCAATTGAACCCTAACGTTTGCTTATGGTCACTTCTACGCTTAATGAATCACATAAGTCGTTCGAGTACCCTTGGCTCCACCATTTTAATAAATTAACCATTAAGAATTTTAAGGCGATTCTTTCGCGAGTACTCTACCAACTGCCTAATCCACTTTGCATAATTGTTTCATACTCCAATTAGTCATTTAAGGGCCTTAACCAAGGTTTAAAAGTAAGGCGAGGGGTAATGGTTCGTTCGCGAAATGCCGTTACTTGAAACGGTCGTTTCTCCTAAACCGTACATCGGATTCAAGAGAGCCACATATCAAAATGAAGCTCGTAACATGAACTATCTAAAAATAGCAAATGTTAGAATCTTTCAGTGAGTTCACGGGTCATAAAGTTAAGAACAGGACAGTTAAGGAAAATTGGGCATTATGACGTTTATATTTACGTGATTTCCAATTTAATTAACACTCTAAATTATCATCAATTCACTCACAACCACCAATACAACAATATTCAACCATCATACTACAAACTCAGTCCCCAACTCCAAGTTTTACCAATTTATCCAACCAATCAAAGACCCAATATTCAAAACCAATACAAATCCACCAAAACTACTTATAATCAAAGATCAAGCCTTAATACTAACAATGCTTCAATAAAACTTAATGGAATCATAAAATCAAAGCTAGGGCTTGAAGTTGATACCTTCCTTGGTAGGTTTTAAGTTGCTAGGAAGCCTTAGGGAGCCTTAATCTAACCTCCTACAAGCTTGATCTTTCCAAAGAAATCAAGAACACAAAGTTAGGTTTTGAAGTTTCTAAAAGACCGATTTAAAGAACTGTAAACATGAGGGTCTTACCATGCTTATTTGGATGAGACTTCTGAACAAGAGTTGTAGGCCATCTCAATACCTTTCCAACGAGCTATAGAACACAACATTTGAGTGAGTATTGAAGTAGATATGGTAGTGTTAAGTTGCTGCTTTGGTTTTGGCCGAGAGCAAGGGAAGAAAAAGTGAAGTAAAAATGTTTCTAGTTTGATTAAATGATTTGTGTGGTGTTTAGCTTGGTTACTTCCTTTTATTGTTAATTAGATTGTTACCATGGTAAAAATTGTGTGGCTCACAATCAACCAACCAATCCCTCCATTTGTCATGCTTATGTCACCATGCCTATGTCATCTTTCTCATGTCATCCTCTTACACTTGTCATCTTCTTGTTGGTGTGATGACATCATCATCCACTAACCTCTTTGATTAACCCCTAATTACTTGGCTAATGACCGCTTATCTGTTATACGATTCGCTTAACTTTCGTTCTCGTTTATCGTTTGAGGGATCATACTTGGGATCTTATTACTTAGGTTCCCCTAAACCTTTCTCAATATTTTATATTCCTTTTATGATCCTCTCTAAAAATCCTTGAATTTAAATCCTTTTTTATCATGTTACCTTATACTCAATTCTTTCGGTATCTGGTGGATTTTCGGGAAAAATCAAAGTGTTCGGATTTGGATTCTGACGATCTTCACATACACTTATATACCATATAGAGTACTAATAAGACCTTAGAATATCAATAAAAGAACTGCTACATTGTGTGGCATGAAAAGTTTTCTTATTCAGCATAATCAGCAAAATCACTATTCATAAGGTTTACAAAAAGTCCAAAATTTTTGGGGTTATTACATGAAGTGATACCTAATGCTGATGTTCTTTGTCATTGAGTGTTGAACTGGATTACCTGTCATAGCAATAGCGCTTTGATTATCACAGTAAATAGGGATTTTAAAATATGTTAACCCATAATCCAGTAACTGATTCTTCATCCAAAGAATCTGTGCACAACAGCTTCCTGCAGCAATGTACTCTGCTTCTGCAGTTGATGTGAAAATTGACTTTTTTTTCTTGCTAAACCAAGAAACCAATCTGCCTCCAAGAAATTGGCAGCTTCCACTTGTGCTTTTCCTGTCAATTTTGCATCCTGCAAAATCTGCATCTGAGTAACCTATTAGTTTAAAGTCTGATTCTCTAGGATATCACAAACCCAGATCAGCTGTTCCCTTAAGATACTTGAAAATTCTTTTAACAACTGTTAAGTGAGGTTCTCTTGGATCTGCTTGAAATCTTGCACAAAGACAAGTATCATACATGATATCAGGTCTACTAGCAGTTAGATAGAGTAGTGAGCCAATAATACCTCTGTAATCAGTAATATCTACTGATATACCAGTATCATTATCCAATTTTGTTGCAGTGGCCATGGGAGTGGATGCACTTGAACAATCGTACATTCCAAATTTCTTCAGCAAATTTCTAGTGTACTTGGATTGACAAATGAAAGCGCCTTCTTCATTCTGCTTGACTTGAAGGCCCAGAAAATAGCTAAGTTCCCCCATCATACTCATTTGATATCTTGACTGCATCAGTTTGGCAAACTTCTTGCAAAGTCTGTCATTTGTAGAACCAAAAATGATATCATCAACATATATCTGCACCAAAAGTAAGTCCTTTCCATGGTTGAGGTAGAACATTGTTTTGTCAATAGTTCCTCTATTAAATCTAATTTCCAGAAGAAACTGAGCTAAAGTCTCATACCATGCTCTTGGAGCTTGCTTAAGGCCATAAAGTGCTTTATCAAGCCTGTAGATATGATTTGGAAATTTGGAATCTACAAAGCCTGGAGGTTGTTCAACATATACTTCCTCTTTCAATTCTCCATTAAGAAAAGCACTTTTCACATCCATTTGAAAGAAAGTAAACCTTTTGTGAGCAGCATAAGCCAAAAATATCCTTATGGCTTCCAATCTAGCAACTGGTGCAAATGTTTCATCATAATCAATTCCCTCCTGTTGAGAATATCCTTTTGCAACCAGCCTTGCTATATTCCTTGTAATTATGCCATCACTATCAGTTTTGTTTCTGAAAACCCACTTTGTACCAACAACAGATCTGTTCTTTGGTCTTGGCACTAGGGTCCAGACTTTGTTTCTTTCAAATTAATTTAACTCTTCCTGCATTGCTTGCACCCAATCAGCATCTTGAAGAGCTTCTTCCACTTTCTTCGGTTCAGTCTAAGAAAGAAAAGAATTATAGAGACATTCATTTGAAGTAGTTGTTCTAGTTCTGACACCTGCATCAGGATTTCCAATAATTAAATCAGGTGTATGTGATTTAGTCCACTTCCTTGCAGATGAAAGATTTTCCCTAGAACTGGATGCTCCCCCATGATCCATGTTGTCTTCATCAACATTTTCTGATGATCCCCCTGAAATTATGCTCTCTGAGTTGGATCCTTCAAAATTTAAGTTTTCAGAATTATCAGAACTTGGCTCATCAGAACTTGATGAATCAAAACTTGAAGAGCCAGTTGTAGGTTATGATGCTTCTTGAGATGTGGTTGTTTCTTCAGTATGCTCCCCCTGCACAGGTTCATCTTCCTTTGGCGTAGTCATCACAGTTTCAATAACATCAGAGTTTAAGCCATCAGAGTTTGCAGTATCAGGATTTAGACTGTCAGGATTTCTAGTATCAGAATTTAAGTCTTCATTTTCAAATCTCAGCTGATCATGATCATTGAAATCTTCAAGTCCAGTAATCTTCTTATCATCAAATGAGACATTGATAGATTCCATGACAACCCTTGTTCTTAAATTGTAGACTCTGAAGGCTTTTGTGGAAAGTGGATATCCAACAAAAATTCCTTCATCAGCTTTTAAATCAAATTTGGATAGCTGCTCAGGATGAGTCTTAAGAACAAAACACTTGCATCCAAATACATGAAAATACTTCAGATTTGGCTTCTTTTTCTTCACCATCTCATATGGTGTCTTTCCATGCTTGTTAATGAGTGTTGCATTCTGAGTAAAACAAGCAGTCTGCACAGCTTCAGCCCAAAAATAGGTTGGTAGCTTTGCTTCATCAAGCATAGTTCGTGCAGCTTCAATACGAGTTCTATTCTTTCTTTCAACAACTCCATTTTGTTGTGGAGTTCCAGGAGCAGAGAATTCCTGCTTGATTCCATGGTTTTTGCAGAACTCTTCCATAATCAAATTCTTGAACTCAGTACCATTATCTCTTCTTATGATCTTCACTGAATCGTTGACCAATTTATCCAGTTGCTTGACATGATCAATCAAGATAGATACAGTTTTACTTTTTGTGTGCAAGAAATACACCCATGTGTATTTGGTGAACTCATCCACTATGACCATAACATATTTCTTCTTTGTAATAGACATGACATTCATTGGACCAAATAGATCTACATGTAGTAGGTGATAAGGCTCAAGAATTGATGATTCAGTCTTGCTCTTGAATGAAGATTTTATTTGTTTTACCTTCTGACATGAATCACAAAGGCCATCAGGAGCAAATACTGATTTTGGCAGTCCTCTCACAAGATCTATCTTGACTAGTTCATTTATATTGTTGAAATTTAAATAAGAGAGTTTCTTGTGCCAATTCCAGCTTTCTTCAATTAATGCTCTACTTAACAGACAGATTGCAGAACCATCAGTACTTATTGAAAGCTTGGCTTCAAAAATGTTACCATGCCTGTATCCTTTCAGAACAACTTTGCCTGTAGATATGCTTATAACTTCACAGTGTTCTTCAAAGAAATCCACATGATAACCTCCGTCACAGATTTGACTAACACTGAGCAGATTGTGTTTAAGTCCTGAGACCGGAGCTACTTCTTTAATGATGACATTTCCAAGATTGATATTGCCATATCCCAGTATTTTTCTAATGTTGCCATCTCCATAAGAAATACTTGGGCCATCTTTCTCCATAAAGTCTGATAGCATGGCTTTATTTCCAGTCATATGTCCTGAGCATCCACTGTCCAGAACTAGGATGTTTTTCCTGTTGCCCTGCAATCACAAAGACCATTAATGATTAGTTTTAAGGACCCAGACTTGCTTGGATCCTTTGGCCTTATTAATTTTGTTATCATTTGCAGCGAATTTAGCATCAGAGTTTATGTTAACATTTTTCTTATCAGCATTTACACTATCAGACTTTGTATCAGAAGTTATACTAGAAGGAACAATGCTAACTTTCTTTAAAGAAGGTTTTATTTGATAATAATTATAGTACAAACTATGATATTCCTTACAAGTATAAATGGAATGCCATAAACTACCACAATAAAAACAAGGATTTTGTGGCCTATATCTAACAGACTAACTCTTAACTCCTAACTTTGAAGGTAAGGAGTTTATGTTTTTATTCATCCTGCAAAAAGAAGCCAGATGGTTAGAACTTCCACAGTTATGACATGTTTTTCTAGGAGCATTAGGAACATGCTTATAATCATTGCTTTTATTCACACCTTCCTTTCCATTCCTATTTTTCCTAGGTGATTTTACCTTGTTTACATTCTTAACATCTTTCAGCTTATACTTAAGCTGCTTCTTTGTCATTAAGCCTACGTTAACTTCAGTTGGCTTTTTTTGTTTTAGTTTGTCAGAAGTTAATTCCTCTTTAACTTCTGATTTCTCAGTTTCAGACTTTACAGCTACAAACTTAACAGGTTTTACCTTTGGCTTTTGTTTAACAACTATAGGCTTAATTTCTACAGTTCCTTTATCATTCTTATCTTCTCCATAACTTAAGCCCTCTTTCCAGTTTCCACTACTTAACAAATTCTGAGTTGTTCTGCCAGAGTTAGTCCAAGTCCTGATAATCTCTCTTTCCTTTTCTAACTCAGTTTTTAGAGATTCATTCATTTTAAGTACTTCATCCCTAACATAGAAAGCATCATCTCTATCTTTCTGAGTTTGATGGAACATGACTAACTCTTTTTCTAAATAATCATTCCTCTTTTTACAGGCAAGATTTTTAGAAGTTAATGTTTCACATGTTAAAGTTTGATCTCTATAACTAATAAACATGGTTTTAAGATATCTTCTCAACTCATTAATATCATCAGTATGAAAAGCAAAAGTAGTTTGAGGTACCTTTAACTCAGCAGCTTCAGAACTGCTATCAGCATTTGCCATCAAGGCATAGTTCTCCTCACTTTCAGAATCTGAAGTGTCTGTCCAACTTTTCTTCTTTGTGACAAGAGCCATGCCTTTGTCACTCTTCACTTTCTTGCAATCAGGAGATATGTGGCCTTTCTCACCACAGTTGTAGCATTTGACATTTGTGTAATCTCCTCTGTCAGACTTCCCTCCTTTGCCTTCAGATTTTCTAAGACTCTTCTTATCAGAACTTGCACCTTTTCTGGAAAACTTCTTTCCCTTCCTGAATTTTCTGTATACAATCCTTGTGATTCCTTTCACCATCAGAGCACACAACTCCATCATCTCTTCATCAGCATCCATTTCAGGCAAGCTTTCAGTTTCTGAGTCATCATCACTATCAGAACTTGATGACTCAGTATCAGACTTTGTGATGAGCGCTTTTCCCTTGCCTTTCCTTGAGGTAGCTGCTTTGGGGGATTCTTCCTCAGCCTTAAGAGCAACTGTCCTTGACTTTCCTCCTTTCCTCTTGCTTCTTTGTTCCATCTCAAGTTCATGAGTCTTGAGCATCCCATAAATTTCATCAAGAGTTGTTTCTTCAAGATTATAGTTGTCTCTTATAATTGTGGCCTTCAAATCCCAACTTTCAGGAAGAGCTAACAGGAATTTAAGGTTTGAGTCTTCAAGATCATACTCCTTATCAACTAGTGACAAATCATTCAAGAGTTTGACAAATCTGTCATACAAATCAGTCAATGACTCATTAGGCTTTGAGTCAAAGTGTTCATACTCTTGAGTGAGTATAGTCCTCCTGTTCTTCTTAATCGAATCCATTCCCTGGCATCTTGTCTCCAAGGCATCCCATATCTCCTTTGCAGTCTTGTAGTTAATTACCCTGTTTGACATTACATTATCAATGACACTATGCAGCAAGTGCCGTACCTTAGCATCCTTAGCATTGATGCGATATCTTCAGCAGTGTGATCACTCTTCTTCTTTGGTACAAACTTTGCTGCTTCACCTGCAACTACAACAGCGAGTTTGGTTGGCTTGTGAGGTCCTTCGTTGATTCTGTCAAGATATTCTGGATCTGTGGCTTCCAGAAACATAGTCATCCTCACCTTCCATATGGGGTATTCAGATGGTTTCAGTATGGGAACTCTAATAGTCTCATATTGACTATGGATTTGAGTCTTTGGAGGTTCTTCAGTTTTGGTGGGCTTGGTTGGAGTTTCTGCTTCAGACATGATTGTTTTTGGATCTTAAACTATTTGTGTGTTAACAGATAGGCTTTGATACCACTTGTTAGGTCACACACACTGTAGAAGGGGGGTTGAATACAATGTATAGCACAATCAAATCGAATTCAAAGAACACAAGTAACAGAAAACAAACTTTATTAAACTTTTTTACAATGTGGAAATGTTCTCTCTCAGTGATGAACAAATATCACGAGAGCTGCTAGGGTTACAATGAATATTATTCTCGATTATGATAACACTTATAGTGTAAACCCTATGTCTATGTTTATATACTACACAGTTACAAGATAATCACTAATTGATATTGAATATAATTCTGCTTCCTAAAATATATCAATCAGATATCTTTTCTTCCAAGTATTCTATTCTTCATATAATTCTTTTTTCATGCATATCTCTTCTTGCGTTTGTCTTGATCTTCTTTCCATTCAATCAGTTGCCTTCCTTTTCTGAAATTCTCCTTAAGTCCTGACATTATCTCCTGATAAATATCTCCTGAACCTTAAGTACTGATAACTTAAGTTCTGTCTTCAGTATAAGTGTTGATTTCCAGTAAAGTACTGATTTGTCCTGTTTAAGTAAGATCTAAAAACTAAACACAAATCATATTAGACATGACATTATTAAATATATCTAACACTACGTATCTCTGTAGTTTAGAGAATCAAGCCAAAAAACATAGTTCTGATTGGTGGGGTGAGACCCCTTATATAGATGTTGGAAGTCCTTGAATTGGACTTGGGTTAGGAGACTTGGTGGGAAAGTCTTTGAATTAGAATGGACTTTGGAGTCCTAGGAAGTAGGAAGCTGATTCCTTATCCCATGAGGTTCCTGGGAGGCCAATCTACCAGGATTTATATCCCCACTATGACTCATCTTAATAGCTATTTTTCTCCCTTATTAATTAATTACGAAATTAATTAATATTCAGGGTTTTTGGCCTTCTTTGTTCCATCAGGCCTGATCTGGACCATCAGGCCTGATCAATGTGTTAACCTTTTTGGTCTGAATGTCATACATCTTCTTATTGGGCATTGTAGCCCAAATCATGTGTAATTTATGCAATATTAACTACGTAATCAGGATTTATTTATTCCCTATCATTTGCCCCCCAACTTTTGGGAAACAGTGACTAGGTTTCGCAGAAGTTAAGTTCATTCGTTCCCTTACAGGGTATCGTTTTGCGTAAAGTGTGGAGCGACCTACACATTTATAGCGATTTGCTTTAATTCCTATTATTTAGGAATTTATCTTAATTTCTAGGAATTTTTCCTGAATTTTCTGGATTTTCCCTCAATTCCGGGATTTATCCTTAATTTTCTTGATTTTTCCCTCAATTCTGGGATTTATCCTTAATTTTCAGGAATTTTTCCCTTAATTCTAGGATTTTTCCTTAATTTTCAGGAAACTTCCCTTAATTCTGGGATTTTTCCTTAATTTTCTGGAATTTTCCCCTTAATTCTGAGATTTTTCCTTAATTTTCTGGAATTTTTCCATTAATTTTGGGATTTTTCTTTAATTCTGGCTTAAAATCGATCAGGGGACATACCAAATCGATCAGGAATTCTGGTCAAAATCGACCAGGATCCTGATCGAACTTACTGTGATATTGTCACTCTGGTCGATTGAATCTTCGATCAGGATTTTTGTAAAATCGATCTGGAATCCTGATCGATTTCGATCAGGATCCTGATCGAACTAGCTCACAAAACACCACTCTAATCGATGGAATCTTCGATTAGGATTTTTGCAAAATCGATCAGGATTCCTGATCGATTTCGATCAGGATCCTAATCGAACAAGCTCACAAAACACCACTCTAATCGCTGGAATCTTCGATCAGGATTTTTGAAAAATCGATCAGGATTCCTGATCGAACTAAGTGGCTTTTTATCCTTTAGATCGAATGAAATATCGATCAGGGTTCTTCCCTTTGTCGATCAGGACTCTAATCGAACTAAGTGGCTTTTTACCCCTTAGATCGAATGAAATATCGATCAGGGTTCTTCCCTTTGTCGATCAGGACTCTGATCGAACTAAGTGTCTTTTTACCCTTTAGATCGAATGAAATATCGATCAGGGTTCTTTCCTTTGTCGATCAGGACTTTGATCGAACCATTTCTTCAATATTCTGGTCAATTTTTGACTCTTCAGTTTCTATTCCAGCTTCTAGAATACCCCTGAAACTTCCCTATGATGGGCTTTCTTCATATTGGGCCTGGCTGTATGGGCCTAAAAACGCCTCATATTCCGAGCTTTTCGCCTATAAAAGAGAAGTGAGAAGCGAGAATCCTCACTTCACTTCTCATTTCTCAACTTTTCTCTAAAAAACTCTCTCAAATTTCTCTCAAGTTTCCTCTCTTAGAAAGGCGATTTCCGGCGAACTCAGTCACCGTAGCTCCACCACCTTCAAGTTTTTCTGGGTTTCAAGCCTTCATCCGAAGAATATCAACGGCGGATCAAGATCTAGCTCATTTGGGAAAGATAAACACTTGCAAGAGAGGTAGTGCCATTCAAATCCAATCTCCGTACACTTCTTTAATAGATATGATAAACTCTAGAGGCGATGAATATCCCTCTTTATCTGAATTAGAATCATATAACCATGGTAACACTTTTCACGAGTTGGATGGTAGAATTGAGTCCATGAACACCATGTATAAACTTCCACCCTATCTAAGGATTACCCCAGCTGCCCCTGGGGATAGGACATGTAACTGGGAGGGGGACACTCTGTTTATTTATCGTGGAGCCCTGACCGCGGGTCTTAGGTTCCCTTTTCACGAATTTATTCCTCGTTTACTTGTAGACGTAAAAATCAACCCTTTTCAACTCCCTCCTAATGCATGGAGGAATATTATCTGTTTTATGGTTCTGTGTCTTAGAAACAATTTTCCTATTTCCGTAGCTGTCTTTAGGAAAGTTTTTCAATTTTATAACAGTTCCATGGGTCAACCGGGCTGGGTTTTAATTCGTCAACGGCCCAAAATTCCCCATATTTTTGATAGCAACTCTATAGTCGAGAACAACCCTAAATGGAGGGATGAGTTTGTTAGGCTGACCTGGGCTGGGGGTGATAGGGCCACACTCTTCCGTAGGCCCTTTTGTAAAGTGTCAGATGGGAGTCCTGGTAGCATCAGGTTAACTGATGAGGAGGAGGTGGCCTATCAAGCCCTCATTTAAGATGATGGAAAAACAGATACTTGGACTCTTTTAGAGGAGTTCTCGTTGAAGAAAGTTGGACTTTCTCATGCCAGTAATAAGGGTAACTCTACCTGCACATCTATTTTACTCCTTCTTTTATTGTAACTCTATTATTTCCAGATTTTTAATATTTTTCTTCTTTTCCTTTCAGCTTGCGAGGCCATTAACAACATCAACAAGCCTAAGGAGGGGGAATCTGGCCGCCAAAAGAGGGCCAAGCTGAACAGAGATCCCAGGGGCAAGCCTGATGCTCCCACCTTCCTTAGGCCCCACGTCCCTATTGTAGAGCTGAGGGATGATGTGGATCCTCCACTCAAGGTGCACTCCTTTAGGCCTAACTGGGGCTTTAGGAGAAGTGATACGGTGGTTGGATCCACCAAACATGCCAAGGATTGGTCGTACCATTCCATCACTCGCCACGACTTCACTGATATAGTTATGGGGAGTGACATTGAGACCATCGAGCTTCTGGGTTCTCAGGCCCAAGCTGTGATAACATGCTACTCCTTTCTTTTTAAATTCCAACTTTCTTGTTTTTTAATGAACTTGTGTTAACTCATGTTTCTTTGTGCAGAGTAACACCTACTTCCAGGCGGCCCTCCATCAGGCTAGGTCTTGGAAGGGTAACTCTGATGAGTTTGGAAAGGAGATGAAGAAATGGGAGGAGAGAGCTAAGGTCCTGGAGAAGAAGCCGGACACAAAGAAGGAGAAGCTGTCTAAGGCTCATTCTGAGCTGGTGAAACTTAGGAGTGATAAGGAAAAACTCATTGATGATTAAATGGATTATGATAAATTCAAGAATCTCATGGAAATCCACGATGAGGGTCTTTACTCTTTGCAGTTTACCCAGGGATGGGATGCAGCTGTGAAGGTGGTTTCGGAGAAGCAGCCAGAGACTGAGGATAGCCTGGATGCTCTCTTCAACTCTCCCCCACTTGATGATCGTATTCTGGATCCCAGCACTGCCTCTCCTCCTGCTTCTCCCGTGAAGGATGCTGAGAAAGAAGGTACCGATAAGGAGCAAGGGAATGAAGGCTCCCGCATGGAGGAGTAGTGTTTCTTGTTTGTAATTTTTATTCATAACTTATTGTATTATGAACTTATTACCCTTCGAGGTTTATTTATGCTGCTTTTTTCTTTATACCTTTCTCCTTTAACTTTTCAGCACTTATTATGCTTTTTAAAGAGAATGTTAAATGACTTGAACTACTTGGCCCTTTGAGTTGTGTAACAAGCACTCCTTATAATAGAAGAATTCTTAAAGTCTTCTTCTTTTAATGATCAAAGCATGATCTTTGTTAAAATCACACAAAGTATTATCACAACTTAAATATCCAAAGGTTGAAATAATTTCAAAGTCATTAATATAAAGTCTGGTTTTCCAAAACCTTACATGGGTATGGGTTCGACCTTTAACAATAATGAATCAACAATGTAAATCCTACTGGAATTAGGATATAAAATCCTACGCAAGCAAAGTTTCAAGGTGCTTTTCAACCTACTTGTCATCTTGACAAATGAGAATCGTGCTAAACCAATTTAGACATAGTAAATTTTCAGGTTTTGTGCGTGCCAAGTTCTCGGGACTTCAAAACCATCCATAGTCTCAAGCTTGTAGGTTCCTCTACCTTGAACACTTTTGACCTTGTACGGCCCTTCCCAATTTGGGGCAAGTTTCCCTCTCTGCCCTATACCAGAAGCTTCCACCTTCCTCAGGACTAAGTCACCCTGCTTGAAGAACCTTTTCTTAACCCTTAGGTTGTAGTAGAACGAAGCATTTTTCTGATATTCCACTATCTTTGCATGTGCCTCATCTCGTACTTCATCATTTAGATCCAGGGCTAACCTTTGCCCTTCCTCATTTTTCTCAGTATTAAAAGCTTGAAACCTGGGAGAGGAATGGAATATCTCTACAGGAACAACCGCTTCTGCCCCATATGCTAACATGAAGGGAGTTGCTCCAGTCGTGACTCTACAGGTAGTCCTATAGGCCCATAGTATTGGGAGTATTTCATCCACCCAGTTATTCCTCGACTTCTCGATCTTCTTCTTTAGTCCATCCAGGATTATTCGATTCACCACTTCCGCTTGCCCATTGGCTTGCGGGTGAGCCACATAGGTGAATCGTAATTCAAATTCATTCTCCTCACAATACTTGTTGAATTCCTTATTGTTGAACTGTGTTCCATTGTCAGTGACTAGGAATGCGGGGAATTCCATACCGACACATGATATTTTCCCACAGGAATTATGCAACCTGCTTAATTGTGATCTTGGCCAAAGGCTCGGCTTCAATCCACTTAGTAAAATAATCAATGTCTACAATCAGGAACTTCCTCTGTGCCGTGGCCATCAGGGGAAAGGCCCAAGTATATCCATTCTCCACATAGAAAAGGGGATGGGTGAGTTGATGGAGGTCAGCATCTCGGGGGGTTGTCTAATGACAGGTACATGCTTCTGACAGCGGTCACACTTCTTAACATACTCTTTGGCATCAGCCATCATTTCTGGCCAATAGAAGCCTAAACGGGTTATCTTATGAGCTAACGCTCTGCCCCCCAAGTGTTGCCCATAGATACCTTCATGTACTTCTTCTAGAGCCAAATGTGCCTCATCGGGCCTGAGACATCTTAAGTAGGGAACCACATAAGATCTTTTATACAAAATCCCGTCTATGAAGGAGTATCTTAGTGCTCGAACAGCCAATTTTCGTGCTCCAGTAGCATCATTTGACAACCAACCGGTTTGAATATGGGTCTTAATAGGATCTATCCATGATGTTCCCAGACCAATAGGAGCTACAAGCTTAACATCAATGCTTCGTGTCTTCAAAACGCGAAAGTATACACTTCCTGAACTTTCCTCTATCTCAGATGAAGCAAACTTTGATAAGGCATCTGCCTTAGCGTTTTCCTCCCTTGGAATGTGCTCAACATGGCATTCATCGAATTGGGTCATCACAGCCCTTACTAGGCAGACATATTTAGCCATCGTATCATCCCTTGCCTCAAACTCTCCCTTAACCTGGGATACGACCAACTTCGAGTCTCCAAAGACCTTTAAGTTCTTGACTCTCAGTGTCCCTGCTAGCCGAGGCCAACTATCAGAGCTTCGTATTCTGCCTCATTGTTTGTGGTCGGGAAGTCTAATTTCATAGCATATTCGATCAAGAACCCATCAGGGCTTTGTAAAACTAGACCTGCCCCACTTGAATTTGTTTTTGATGCTCCATCAAAATAGAGAACCAAATATTCCTTCTCCTTATCATCCTTCCCTTTGTCCTCCTTATCAACTTCCTTGTCTTGCGGTATAGTATCTTCCTGCCCCCAACTTCTTGGTTGGGTATGGTACATTCCACCACTAAGTCAGCCAATGCCTGGGCTTTTATTGCCATTCATGACTTATACTTAATGTCAAATTCTCCCAACTCTATTGCCCACTTGATCAGCCTCCCACTAGCCTTGGGACTATGAATAATATTTCGCAAAGGCTGATTTGTTAGTACTTCAATTCTATGAGCCTGAAAGTAGGGACACAACTTTCTTGAAGCCATTACCAATGCTAGTGCAAATTTCTCAATAGTTGAATAATTCAACTCAGCTCCATGCAGAATTTTGCTGACATAGTATACGGGTTTCAGAATTTTCAGTTCCTCCTTAACCAATACAATGCTCAAGGCATTTTTTGAAATGCCTTCTGGTTTTCCTCACTTCATACAAAATCTTTAACCTTTTTTAAGGACTTGAAGAACGACAAGCACTTGTCCCCAGACTTGGAGATGAATCGTCCCAACACAACAACCCTTCCTGTGAGTTTTTGAACATCTTTGATAGTTTTTGGTGGCTCCATATCCAGGATTGCCTTTATTTTATCGGGATTAGCCTCGATTTCTCTCTTGGAGACCATTAATCCCAAAAACTTTCCAGACCCTACTCCGAAAGCACACTTCGTTGGATTTAACATCATTTTATGGTATCTCAGGACCTTAAAAGCTTCCCTCAAATGGGTTATATGGTCAGTCTTTATTAGACTCTTGACTAACATGTCATCAACATAAACTTCCATGGTCTTGCCAATAAGATCCTTAAAAATTTTATTTACCAACCTTTGATAGGTGGCTCCTGCATTCTTGAGACCAAATGCCATAACAAGATAACAATAAACACGAAAGTCAGTGATGAATGATACATTTGGGATGTCGTCCTTGTGCATCTTGATCTGATTGTATCCACTAAATCCATCCATGAAACTCAGCATCTCATGTCCAGCAGTGGCATCTATCAAAGTGTCTATCCTTGGCAACAGGAAACAGTCCTTAGGATATGCGTCATTTAAATCAGTAAAGTCCACACACATCCTCCATTTCCCATTGGCCTTCTTTACCATTACAGGGTCTGCTAACCATTCCGGAAATTGAATCTCTTCAATGAAACCAGCCTCTAAGAGCTTCTCTACTTCTTGTTTAATAGCTTTTTTCCTCTCCGGAGCAAAGCTTCTTTTCTTTTGCTTCACTATTTTCTGACTTGGATCTACATTCAGCTTGTGAGTGATCAGTTTCGGGTCTATTCCTGGCATATCAGCTGCCGACCATGTGAACACATCATTATTTTCTTGCAAAAATTTCACCAACTTCCCTCTAAGGGGCTCTTCTAGTGTTGCTCCAATGAAAGTCACTTTCTCAGGATCCTCGGGAGTCAAATGAATCGTAACCAAGTATTCTGCTGGCTTCCCTCGTTTCTCATCATTCTCTCGGATATATAGATCTTCAATAGGCAGAACTTGCCCCCTACTCTATCTGCCCTTAGAGAGGCTATGTAACAACTCCTCGCCATTTTTTGATCTCCTCTCTCTTCTCCAATCTCATTCTGGGTGGGAAACTTCATAACTGAATGGTAAGAAGAAGGGACGGCCTTGAAGGCATGTATCCCTGTCCTTCCCATGATAGCGTTATAAGTTGAACTAGCCTTCACCACCACGAAGTCCAACATCTGTGTTGCTTGCCTTGGTTCCTGACCTATGGTTGTTGGCAACTTGATTATTCCTTCCACGGGGCACTCTACTCCCACAAATCCATATATCGGCATGTCGATTGGGGTCAATTGGGAATCATTGTAACCCATCCTTAAAAAGGTGTCATGGAGTAAGATATCCACTGAAGCACCATTATCAACGAGGACCCTCTTCACCGGGCTATTCCCTATTATCGGTGTTATGACCAGCGGGTCGTCATGGGGAAATTTCACACCATCCAAATCAGAATCATCGAAAGCCATTGTTACTCCTGTCCTGGCCCTCTTCGGGGCTTCCCCAACAATATGCATAACTTCTCGGGTATACGCTTTCCTGGAGTTCTTGGATAATCCAGCAGCAATTGGTCCTCCCAAAATTGTGTTTATCACAGGCCCTCGGGGTCGCGGTCCTCCAAAAATTGCATTTATCACCGGTCCCCTAGGTTGGGGATTTCGCCCCTGATCATATTGATCTCTTCTTGTATCATCAACGTTCTTTCTCGCGTTGTTGCTCCTATCTCCTTCATCTCCAGTGTACTTGTTCAATCTTCCTTTTCTAATAATGAATTCAATTTCATCTTTCAGTTATCTACACTCATCGGTGTCATGACCAACATCCTTGTGAAATCTACAATACTTGCTCTTATCTAGCTTGGTAAGATCAGCTTTCAAGGGCTTGGGCCAACGAATATCTCGATCTTTCTCGATTTCCATCAAAACCTGGCTTCTTGGAGCATTCAGCTTAGCATACTCAGTGAACTTTTGTCCAGGTCCTCCCTTCTTCGGGGTTGAGTCATTTCTTTGCTCAGTTCTAGGATACTTGTCCTTTGCAATATATTCCAGATTAGTTTTCCGCTTCTTACCTCCAGCGGGCTCGTTACTTACTACGGTCTTCCTCATGCTCTCTTCCACCTTGATGTACTTCCCGACTCTATCTTAGAGCTGTAACATGCTTTCAGGGGGGTGCTTGGCCAAGGATATCTTGAAGAACTCATCCCTAGTTCCCTGTTGTAGTGCTATCATGGCTACCTTGTCATCAAGGTTCGGGAATTTTAAAGCTTCCTTTGTAAAACGATTCAGGTAATCTCTCAAGGATTCCTTTGCTCCCTGTACAATGCTTATGAGGGATGCTGAACTTTTCTCATGCACTCTTCCGCTAATGAACTATTTAATAAAAGCCTGACTTAATTTTCTGAAGGACCCAATAGAGTTCGGGGGCAATCGACTATACCATCTTTGAGCCATACCCGACAGGGTTTGAGGAAAAGCCCGACACTTAATAGCGTCATTCACGGACTGCAACAACAGTGCATTGGAGAAGGTCATGACGTGATTAGCGGGATCTCCCGCTCCATCATAAGCTTTGATAGTGGGCATCTTGAACTTCCTTGAGATGTGGGCATTCATTATCTCTTCAGTGAATGGTGGAGTAGGATCATCAGGATCTCCAAGGGGAAGAAGATTGCTTGGATCAGCTCTTGGGACTACAACCCTTCTTTGTGACGGACCATCCAGGTCTATGATTGGAGGAGGATTTCTCCCCTAGGTGGTAATGAGAGTCTGGGAGCCTGGTGCGCCTCCAAGTTGCGCTTCAGCCTTTGAATCTCAGCCTCGTGGGCCCTGATTCTCTCCTTCACCTCTTGGAGATTCACCCCTCGGGTACTCCTAGGACATTGGTTTCCATCAGCCATCGGTTCTTTTCCAGCACGCCTCCTTCTTGGGGCCACTTCATCATCCGAGGATTCGGAATCTCTCTCAGTATAAGGACCAGAAAATTCCGGATCCTCCGGGATATGAGCCAAACCTTGAATGTAGGGGGTGTTTACCTTCGTGCTTCACTTCATCCCGCATGTCCACTTCCTCCGACCTTGGGATAAAGGGGCATCCCATACGGGGTTAGTGGTCACAACAGTTGAATATTCATACCCAACGGGTCGAGAATTCACAGGTGTATGTAGCTGTTGAAGTTGGGGATTCGTACCTTGAGGAGTTGGGGGAATCGTCCCTTGAGGTTGAGGTTCAGTTGCCCCTACCTGGGCTTCTCCTTGGGTGACGGCATAGGTTGAATGCGGAAGTATCTCCACTGTTGATGGAATCACTTGGATTGTCGTAGCTAGTGTACTTCCATGGGTGCTGTTGCCACTCCATGTTCTCGCCATGGTTATTGTTGTGCTTTTCCACAGACGGCACCAAATGTTATAGATAAAAACTTAAAATATATTAATTGCTGTATTTAATACTAAAGTTCGGGAGCTCAAGGCCTTTAATGGCTGCTCTCGTGTTTCGTAGCTTAATTCTGCCTTTACGAGATGCCTACTGTTAGGTCCTGTAAGAGGGCTATTTTAAGCTAGAAGGGGGGTTGAATAGCTTAATTACCAATTTAAAAATTGTTGTGCCGTTTTAAAAATGTTTTATCCCTTTTTAAAACTTTACCGAGTGGTTATGCAGTTTATATGTGCGGAAAATAAAGTGCAAGGAAAGAAAATACCACACGGTGATTTTATCCTGGTTCGCGATGGCGCAATCTCTAATAGATTCGCTCACCCCTACTCCAGTCCCCGAGCTCCTCTCCCGGACTCGGGATTTTCCCTTATAATAAACTCGCTCCTTTAGTAGGCAGAGAAGCCTTTACACCCTTTACAAGTATTTATCTTGGTGCGTAACACAAGGGTCACCACCTCAAAATAAATGTATTACCTATACAACTTATCTTAGACAATAACTCCCCGATATATCTTCAAAGTTGTTGTAGAGCCTTTGTGTGGACTTGGCTTCTTTAGCTTTTGCCGGTCTTCAATCTTAGTGATCCGATCTTGGGTCTTTCCTCTTCTTCACGGTGCGAAGACTACTAACTCCCCGTTAGTACGTCTAGGACTTGGGTCTTAGAACGAGAATCACCTCACGTCACTTCACATCACTACAAAACTAATAAGACAATCCACGAAACAAAACAAGTAGGAAAATATTTGTTTTGAACTAGTATGTTACTGTACTAGCCCACAAGTAGTATAATATCCAATTAAGAATATTAAAACTAATTAGTTATACTTGACTTAGAATAATACAAGATGGTCAATTATATTTATAATTACTCCTTTATAGATTTAATAAAGTTGTGGAGTAATATGAGAAGTCCCTTTTTATATTAAGCACTTATGGCTTATGACTTCTTGAGTATTCTTCTTCTTTCGATTAAGTATTTATGGATCGAAAAATACTTTAATTAAAACCTCAGAGTTGTAATTTTACCTTTAAGTATATCAACTTAAGGTTTTAAGGTATACTTGTATATTGACGATTATAAGGTCAAAGTATACTCTTTTAACTTCAAGCACATTTATAAGATTTATGAGTCTTAGCCAAGATCCAATTAAATAAGTGCAAGTAATTGGCTTAAGAGTGTGCTTTCGAAGTTTGGATGAATAATTACGAGCATTTTATAGATATCGTAGTATAACCCCACGGAACACTGAAAGATGTTAGAAGGGGCTTATACGATATGACCCGTAATTATTTATATACACGATATGTGTTAGCCAAGATCCAATTAAATAGCGTAAATTAATTGGCTAACTCGTGGATTTGATTCGTCCTTAATTTTAACGGATGATTACGAAGTAGTTTATATGGAACAAGCTATAATCCCCCGGAACACTAAAGATGTTAGAAGGGATTACACTTTTACTTCATAATATTTTATATGTACGTTACTAGTTAGACAAGATCCAATTAAAGAGCATTAATTAATTGTCTAACTCGTACGATCCGTTTTAAGATTTGACAAATTACGAAGTATTTATATGAGACAAGTAATAATCCCCCGGAACACTAAAGATGATAGAAGGGATTACACTTTTACTTCGTAATTATTTTATGAGCACAAATGAATGTTAGCCAATATCCAATTAAAGTGCAAGAAATAATTGGCTAACTCGTACTTGTGTCAAATATAATCTCCCCCTCGGAGATAAAGTACTTTTCTTTTTAGATTTTCTCGTTGGAATGATTTTTAACGAAGATCAAGTACTTATTCGAATTCCGAGTTCGAATCTAAGTTCTCCCCGAGAACTTACTTTATAAGAGAGCTTGTATTAGAGCTTAAGATGAAGTAGAGTAGTTAAGTACAAAACTTAAATACAAAGAACTCAAATAAGAAGCTAAAACTAACCACTTTTGGAAAACGGTCGGAAATGTTTGCGGAAAAATTCGCCGGAGGTTCGGCCGGATTTTGGCACTTTGGTCGAACTTGGGCAGCCCTTTGGGTGGCCGGTAAGTGGTAGTGGATGAGCTCACTTGTTGGGATAAAGCTTGGTTAGGTGAAGCTAAGCTTGGGTTTCAAAAACCTTGTATATATGTAAGTATATAGAAGAGAGAGATGGTTTTTGAGAAGAAGTGTATGTATAGAATTTGAAAGAGATAAAGAGAAGCACTTTTTGAAAAAATCCCAGCAACTTTGTGGCTCTTTAGCTTGGAGAAAATGGATTGGGGTGGGGGTTTATTTATAGGAGGAGTTGAGTGGATTGAATGGTTGAGATTTGAGAAGGAATGAATGGTAGATGGAGTGTATCGCATGGATTGATGACATGACAAGTAGGTTGTGTTTCTTTGCAAGTGGGAAGGAAGTACAAGCTAGTATTCATTCAAATCTCAGCTGATATATATATATATATATATTAAATATATATTTTCCTTTTCTTTTAATCATTCGTTAATTACTTTAATTAAGGATTAAGCACCATTAATTATGACCACCCCAAAAACTCTTAAATAAATATCATAAAAAATATGATAATTACCTAAATATTATAAAATGATGTCCTGAAAGTTTTGGTCAACTTTAGTCAATGGTAACTAGGTCAAACGTGGTCAACTGTGGGACCAACTGCCTCGATTTTTGTGCCCGGACAAAAATTCTCTGAATGCTATGAAATTTTTACCATACTTAGAAAATACCATTTAAATGATCAATAACAAATTTCAAGTCATTCTAGCATGTGGAAGTATTTTATCTAAAAATGAAACTGTTCTGTCAGCCTTTCTTCCGAATAAAAATATCGTTGGTCTTGAAATGAAGGAGATGGATCTTTTGACCAAAGTTTTGACTTGTATAAATACTTAAAATATATTTCCTAATATATAAAATATATTTGGATGATAGGAAATGTGGTTGAGTATTTTTGAACAATTTTCTCTGAGAAATGCTGATTTTACGAAACGAGAGAAAATTACTGTAAGTATACATGAATGAGTTGCAAAACTGGATATTAATATTCCAATCATGAATATTAATAATATTTGAATAAAAACTCTTTTGATATATGTAGAGATATATTTTGGAGCGAAGAGTTAAATATTTTTGATATAGCACGAGACCTCTAAAGAATATTTCCGATATATTCCTTATTCGAGCTTGTTGCCATATTCCTGTTGCAACAGAGATCTAAGAAATATCATATCTTGATATTTCTTCTTTGATCATATTGCCTTTAGAGATACATTCCATAAAGATATAGTTTTGATATTTTGCAAGAATGGAATATCTTTTTATCTATTTAAAAGACATGATTTTGCTAGTTTGACTTTTTGACTTTGATTTGGATCAATTAAATTCATGTCCTAATGGAGAGGATCTACGTGTTCTTAATTTTATGTTTAATCGTACAAATACCAAAATAAATAATATATCGAAGATATCCTTTCACCTACGTATCTCTGTAGTTTAGAGAATCAAGCCAAAAAATGTAGTTCTGATTGGTGGGGGTGAGACCCCTTGTATAAATGTTGGGAGTCCCTGAATTGGACCTGGGTTAGGAGACTTGGTAGGCAAGTCTCTGAATTAGAATGGACTTTGGAGTCCTAGGAAGTAGTAAGCTGATTTCTTATCCCATGAGGTTCCTGGGAGGCCAATCTACCAGGATTTATATCTCCACTAGGACTCATCTTAATAGCTGTTTTTCTCCCTTATTAATTAATTACGAAATTAATTAATATTCAGGGTTTTTGGCATTCTTTGTTTCATCAGGCCTGATCTGGTCCATCAGTGTGTTAACCTTTTTGGTCTGAATGTCATGCATCTTCTTATTGTGCTTTGTAGCCCAAATCATGTGTAATTAATGTAACATTAACTACGTAATCATGATTTATTTATTCCCTATCCTCCGTTAATTTAAATGCAATGAATTCATTTTCATTTAGTAAATGAAAATTTAAAACATGATATTATATAACTATTTAAGTAATTAATTTTGTACGCCTAGTATTTTCTATAATATATGTTACTAAGCATTTTTTTGCCAAGAATGAGAAGAAAATCATGAAAAAGGCTTGTTAGTACAATTATTCTTTGAATAATTAAAAAACACGAACTCAGAGGAGCACGGGTCACTAGTACGTACTGAACTAATGGGAAATATTACGCCTTAAAAGTGTGGAAGCGTACAAGTCTTGGATACAAATAATCCAAGCACTAGCTCACCCCCAAAGGCGCATTCGTGCTTACTTGGATACACAAGATTTCTTGGAATGTAATGCAGGTTACCAGGACATGCACGATCGCTTTTCTTAGAGAACTTAAATACCAGTACGTCCTGATTTGCATCAAAATCATGTTTTGAATTAGTTTTTTAATGTGAAGACAAACACAAGTACTAGACTAGCTATTTGTGCTTTCTCATCGTTGTATGGTCACGTTGATGACAATCTCTACATTAGACCTTGGCCAAGCAGATAAGCATGTTTACAATATGGCGCTAAGAACTGAGTTCATCAATCTATGTCTGTCAAGAATAAGAAGCTTTTAAATAAAGAAATGAACAATTCAGATTTTATTTGTTAAAATTTTAGGCAACATGCAACGGCCTTTCTGGCTACTTCCGTCTTTATATTCCTATTCCCGAGAGAAATGCAAGACTTCCCAAATTAAAAGACACTTGGTATTACTCTATTCGTAAAAGAATATTTTTAATTATTTATATTTCGTTAAAATAATATTTATTTCGGGTTCCAACATAATGAACAAAGTTTGTTTTACTCCCGATAAAGTAATAAACTCGAAAAAATAATATTTTTACTTTAAAGAGTTTTAACTGTATCATGATATAATATAATCTCGAATACGTAGGCTCACATTATTTCATGTTAACATCCCACATCGATAATATAAAAATAAGGTGTTTGAGATTTTTATAAATATTGATGAACAAATAATTTGTTCTAAATCATTAGTTTTTTAACTGATGTGTGATAAATTATTGAATCATGAATATATTCGATTGTGGGCTTTAATATTATATATACACACTTATAAATTCAAACAAAAGAATAAAACTCTTTAAATTAATTATTTAATATCACTGTGACTGTGTTTTACAAAAATGCGAAATCACATCTAATACATCTGATTAAAAAGAGTAGGCCTAATCCCTGAATTCACATAAATGAAAGGGCGGAAACCAAACAGGAACAAATTTGTACACACTAAATTATTCTCATGGTTGATCGATCCTTGTCAGGACTCTATTTGTCTCCACTTGATTGTCCCGTTCTATATTCACATCACATTCATTGCACCTTGCTGTATATAAATTTATTTATTAATGCTGTTCCTGTTCTTTTACTCCCCTCATTTTTTTTCAGCCCGCTTGGGGGTGTAAAATGGCAAATATACTGTTCAACTTGCAGACACAGGCCCCCTCTCCTCTCTCTATGTAGTAATGGTTGTGTTGGTCTCTGTAAGCGCTCTTGTGTCATGATGTGCATGCCAGGAGAAATATTAGATAAAGTATGATGAGTGATGGCTGATGGTTCACAGCAAATAATTATTAAATTATATATAAATAATTACGGCAGGTACAAGAAAAACTTCAAAATCTGGGAAAAGAACAAAGATTGCCTACGTATTACTATAATTAAGACTGAACTGAATGCATGTAGGGTTTTGTATTATATTTTTCAATATAACTTCAATATTTCCGGAAGATAAAAGGTATATTAAAGTTCTGCGGTTCAAACAGGTTAGGAATCGTACCTGTCCTTTTCTGCCATATTATTAAAGTCTCGATGCATTCCTTTTATATTGATTATTGACATTTCTTTATGTACATTATTATTTATACTCATATATTTTGAAGGTTGTTATTATTGCTACGTTTTCTTCACCACTGATCTGTTATTCGTAGTTAGACAAACGTAGTTGTTATATCCATATTTCAGTCACGATAGAACGTGATCAAGGAGGGACGGACGGCAAGGAATACAAGGAACAAGTCGAGACGGGAAGGGTAAGAAGGCGTCCTGTACATCAGCAGTCACATCCAACAACGAGAAGAACCGGGAAAACCGGAAGACTCTGTCAAGCCATAGTACGAATTTGGGGGAGAATCAGTCAAGTATTGCAGAAGGATTGCAACCATAATTTGAAGTGGGAGAGAAAGGAGGGTGATAGGGTATAAGAGATCCGGGTAAGGACCAACCTGGATCTATGGAATGCCGGGCTCAATCGATGTACCGAGACCCCCCTCTCCCAGTACAATCAAATGGAGAGACCAGACCCAGACCCATCCCATGACCCGGGTCCGGATCCAACCAGGAACCCGGACCTAATGCCTACCCGGATTCGGATCAGGTCTCAAGCCACCATGAGGGGGGCTCCTAGCAAACACGTGCAGATCCCACAACCCGCCAAGTAAAGGTACGTGGGCACGTGACTATGACAGCTATCAACAACCAGCACACCAGACAAGCACGGCGCGTGTCAGAGCCCGTTAGGACATTCGGGAGGTGGTCCTCCCCTGGACACGTGTAAGCAATCCACCCAAGCCAGGCGTCCTCTGGTCCCAACATCCAACGGCCCAGATTTAGAGGTAACTACCCCTAAACCCTACCTTGGGGCTATATATACCCCCAAGACTGAAGGGTTTAGGGGTTGGAAAATATTTTTACTCTTACACTCACACACTCTCATACACTAAAAAACACACAGCAGCCATCACATATAAACACACATACACAACAGCCTCTAAAATACATAAACATATATACCTTCATCTTCTCCAAAGCCTGTTCTTATTCTCACACCGGAGGCGCCGTGGGAGCCAAACCCGCCTTCCGGTGTTGTTTTGCAGGCGCCCAACCAGCAGTTACACCTCACCCCCGCACAGATTGTCCAGGAACGCCGCCGGACGGAGCCGCCCGCTCACCGGAGTTATCATTTGGCACTAGAAGGATGGGCGCTCCATCCTTGGGTCTCGGTGCCCCTGGATTCATCTTCATCAGCAAATTCTTGAGAGAGTCCACTTTCAAAATTGTAAGAACATAAACAACCAAACCCTTTCTTGAATATGAATGTTCATTTTAGCCACGTTTGTGTGAACTCGTTACTTTAGGCCACGTTTGTGTGAGCCCGCTCTTGTTAAGTTTTGGTTGTTTAGAGTTTGATAATCTTGATAGTCTTGAAGCCTGGGGTTTGATAGTCTTGGTAATTTTAAAACCCAGAACTGTTTTAGCTTGCATATTTTCTTTTGTGTTCAAGAGCCTGTTGTTCTTGTTTAGTATTGTTGTTAGCAAAACCCAGAAAATTTGCTTGCTGTTATTCTGGAAATTTTTTGTAATCTTCAAAAAAGCAACCTCAGATCCACATTTGTAGCCTCAAATCTTGGTCAGTTGTTTGTACATTCGTGGTGATGGCAAGAGCAGGAAAAAGTACAGCTGGTAGGCCCTCCGCCAGTACCCATATTCAGGATCAAGACCCCTCTCAAGTTCAAGAACTTGGAGGAGACAGGGAGACCTTCCAGGAGCAACCACTGACACAGCATACCCCGATCAGGGATGCTAGAAATGTCATAGAGCTAAATCAGTACAAGTACACCAATGTTCCAGTTGTAGAGGAGCATATGGCTAACTTAACAAGCCATGAACTTGCTGAAGCAATCAGGCTCTACAGAGATGAACAAGCCCAGGCTCAGATGGAATTTGAACAAGATGATGAGCAAGAAGAGTCCGGGGACTCTCAGCAATCCAGGAGATCTGTCTTCGACCGAATTGGGGCTAAGGCAAAAAAGAATAAAAAAGAGCCTAGTAAGAAGGAGACAGAAGCAACCAGAAAGAAAAAGTTAGAAGAAATCAGAGAAAAGATAAGAAAAGAAGAGGAGGAAAAGCTGGAGCAAAAAATTCAGAAAAGAATGCAGATGGAGGAGGAGAGGCTCCTAGCTAAAACAAGAGAAAAAAGAACTCGGAGGGACCCTACCCCCGAACTCATTTCCAATGACGAAGAGGAGGGTCAGAAAGACCTCAAAGAAATGATCTACGAGCTCCAGAGAAAAATGGAAAAAGAATCCGGGGTGGAAGTTGGGGAGACCCTCACGCCCTTCAGCCACTCCCTAGAAGCCATCCCCCGACAGAAAAATCTCAAACACTACAACTTCGATTTTTTCGATGGGCTGGGGGTCCGGAAGAGCACCTCAACTACTTCGAACAGATAGCTCAGATATACTATTACAATGACTTGACGAAATCCAGATTCTTCGCCTCGACCCTCAAAGGGGGGGCTCAAAGATGGTTCAGCAGAATCCCATCAAGAAGCATCCACTCCTGGAAAGAATTCAAAGAAGCCTTCCTTAGAAGATTCAGAGCCAATAAAACACATGAAATGCACATGTGCCACCTGGAGACAATCCGCCAGTATGATAACGAAGCACTCTCAGCCTACATGCGGAGGTTCCAGGAAGCCATCAACAAAGTTTCGAATCTCGATGAAAGGGAGGCTCTAAGCATATTTCGAAGAAACCTGGATCCAGAACACAACGAGAGATATATTGTGGAATTGATAAACAAGGAACCCCAAAGCCTGGCCGCTGCTTATTCTATGGCAGCCCGGTTCATAAAAGAAACGGATGTTCTTCAGGCAATGAGAATGACTCGGAATGGAGGAAACAGGAACAAATCTTCTGATGACCGACCGAAAGGGGGTTACCATCAGGAGAAAAAGTTCAAACAAAGCAACCAAACCCAGCAAACAAATGTTGTACAAAATACCCCAATATTCCAAAGATTGGGCCCTAAAACAGAGTCCAAAAGTGATCCCGGTCCCCCTAGGCAGCAAAGGGAGCCTAGGCAAGAGCCAGAGTGGACACAACTAAACAGGACCCGGGAAGAGATACTGAAGGAGATCAAGGGAAAGCCATTCTACTATCCTCCAAAGCCAATGCAGACTCCCCCAGAGAGCAGGCCTTACAACAGGCAGTGCGACTATCATGAAACCCATGGGCACAAGACTGAGAATTGTCTCTCTTTAAAATACTTCATTGAAGATCAAGTCAAGAAAGGCAACCTGAATCAATACATCTCAAGGGAGAAAAATCAGAGAGAGGAAAGGCAAAGAAAAGGTAAGAATGTGGTAAATGTGGTCCTGGGAGGCTCACACTCTCCCCCTAGGAGCCCGGGCTCAGGAGATGAGGTATTCTCAATTCAATCCTACCCGGAGATGATGATCTCATTCAGCAGCAAGGATTATGAAGGGGTCAACCCAAATCACAACGAAGCCTTGGTGGTAACACTTGATATCTTTGACAACGAAGTGAGAAGGATGCTGATTGATAATGGATCTTCAGTAAACATACTCTTCAAGCATACTGTGGACCGGATGAAGCTAGGGAGCGTGCGCTCAAATAAATGCCGAGAGGACCCTCTGTATGGGTTCGGGAATAACTTGGTCCCGATCCAAGGAACTTTGTACTTGCCAGTGATATTTGGATCGGCCCCAAACCAAGTTACCCATGTGATTAAGTTCTACGTGATCAATACTCCCTCATCTTACAACGGCATAATCGGGCGCTCAGCCTTGACCAGGATCCAAGCAATCACCTCCATATCACATTTGAAAATCAAGTTCCCAACCCCAACCGGGGTAGGAGAAATCAAGGGAGACTATGAGGTAGCTGAAAGATGTTATAGCCAGGCTCTGGTAATGGCTGAGACCCATCAAGACAGCAAGAGAAAGGCTGTCGCGCTCCGGAAATAGCAAAGTATTAAGAAACATCGCCAACAATCAAGGGATGATGGGAGAAAAGAAGTTCAGGTCATAGAGACCCTCTCAGATCCAAAAGCAACCAAACAAGGCTCAGAAGAGCAAAAAAGCAACCAAGTCACATAAGGGATTGAATTGGGCCTAGGCATTGACCAAACCAACCCTACTGTGCAAGCAACCAACCCAGAAATGACTGAAGAAAGAAACAATAAAGAGATAACAGCCCAGACTCAAATTTATATGAAAAAGAACACATAGGCTCGGATCCAGAAGATGGTATTAGATACGGATCAATCCAAGATAGAGGCCGCTGTTGAAACATAAACAATTCTGATCAGTACAAGCGATCCTTCAAAAAAGATAAAGATAGGATCCGGGCTTGAGGCTAATTTCAGAAAAGACCTGATTTCGCTACTCCAAGGGTACTCTGACATATTTGCTTGGAAACCAAGAGACATGCCCGGATTGGATGAATCCATAGCGACGCATAGCTTGGACGTCAACCCAGAGAGGAAGCCAATCAAGCAATATAGAAGAAATTTTGCCCCGGAAAGGCAGAAAGCAATCGATGAAGAAATTGAGAAGCTATTGAAAGCGGGAATAATATGCGAAATCAAGTACCCGGAATGGATGGCAAATGTAGTGATGGTGAAAAAAGCAAACGGAAAATGGAGAATGTGTATCGATTACACAGACCTGAACATCGCATGCCCCAAAGACCCCTACCCCTTGCCAAACATTGATCAATTGATCGATGCGACTTCTGGGCACGTGATGCTAAGTTTCATGGACGCCTACTCGGGGTACAACCAGATCAAGATGAATCTCAGAGACATTCTAAAGACAGCCTTCATCACCTACATGGCGGTCTATGCCTATATAATGTTGCCGTTCGGATTGACTAATGCGGGAACAACATATCAAAGGGCAATGAATAAAATTTTCAAGGATCAGATTGGAAGAAACCTGGAATCATATGTCGATGACATGATTGGAAAGTCCACAAGCATCCCCGGGCACATAGGAGACCTGAGAGAATGCTTCGACAACCTGAGAAAGTACTCACTCAGGCTCAATCCAGAAAAATGCACATTCGGAGTAGGGGCAGGAAAATTTCTTGGATTCATGATAAGCAACCGAGGAATTGAAGCCAACCCAAAAAAGATAAAGGCAATCCAAGAGATGAAGGCCCCCAGAACGCAAAAAGATGTGCAGAAGCTAGCAGGGTCACTGGCTGCACTAAGAAGATTCATCTCCAAGCTAGCTGAAAGATGCCTACCCTTCTTTGACCTGTTAAAAGGAGCAACCAACAAGAGAGAAGTTAATTGGAGCCCGGAATGCCAAAGCGCATTTGAAGAAATCAAAAGGTACCTTTCTCAACCCCCTGTGCTAACAAAAGCTCAACCCGGGGAACCCCTATCCCTTTACTTGTCAGCAGGGGCCCTGGCAGTTGGAGCAGCCTTGATCAGGGAAGAGAATGGCAAACAGCAACCAGTTTATTATGTGAGCCAAGTGCTAAAAGATGCAGAGACCCGGTACCCGAGGCTAGAAAAGTTTGCTTTTGCCCTAGTCATAGCATCCAGAAAACTCAGACACTACTTCCAGGGAAGGGAGATACGAGTTGTAACAAATCAACCATTGAGGGAGATAATACACAAGCCAGATATCTCAGGGAGGTTGGTAAATTGGGCAGTTGAGCTAAGTCAGTTCAACCTAACTTTCATTCCTAGAACAGCAATCAAAGCCCAGGCTCTTGCTGATTTCATCATAGAATGCAATTTCCCAGAAGAAGAGCCCGTGCCCATGTGCATTGACCCTGAGAGAAACACGGACCAAGAAACAGAAGCCTGGGCTCTCAACGTTGATGGTTCTTCAACCAATGAAAGATCAGGAGCCGGGCTCATCCTAAAGAGCCCAGAAGGGTTCACAATCCAAACAGCAATCTCCTTTGCATTCTCAGCAACAAACAACCAAGCAGAGTACGAGGCCTTGATTGCAGGATTGAAGCTAGCAAGAACACTCGGGATCCAAAATCTCAAAATCTACAGCGATTACCAGATCGTCGTAAAGCAAACAAATGGCGAGTACATAGCCAAGGATCCAGTTCTAGCCAAGTACCAGGCTCTGGTCCAAAGCTACCTCGCATCGATACCAAAAATACAAGTCATCCAAATCTGCAGAGAGGAAAATTCAGAAGCTGATACACTATCTAAGCTTGTTCAAAATTCATCAGACCTGGATTGCTCCGTCTACTTCGAAGAATTGCAGAAACCAAGCACAGAGTCTGAGGAAGTTATGGAAATAGATAACAGTCCAAATTGGATGACCCCATTCATTAACTACTTGGAGAAGGGAGAGCTCCCGGAGGACAAAGGGAAGGCGCAAAGGTTAAAGGGAAAAGCTTCAAAATTCTTCATGGAAGAGGGAATACTCTATCGTCGGACCTTCTCCTCCCGAATACTCAAGTGCATAGGCCCAGGAGAGGCACATTACTGCCTCATGGAAGTTCATGAAGGAATCTGTGGGGACCACATATCCGCAAAAGCACTAGCTCACAAAATCATAAGGCAGGGGTACTACTGGCCTACTATCCATCAGGATTCAATAGACTTTGTGAAAAAATATAAGGAATGCCAACTCTTCAGCAATGTGACACGGATGAGCCCAGTCCTACCTTCTTTAGTCTTGTCACCAATCCCATTTGCCGTATGGAGAATTGATATCATGGGACCCTTTCCCAGGGCCAGAGGAAACCTCATGTACTTACTAGTCCCAATTGATTATATGACAAAATGGGTAGAGGCAAAGTCAATGAGAACAATAAACCAACAAGACTGCATCAAGTTCATGGACAACATATTGATGAGGTTTGGGATCCCGAGGATACTGGTCTCAGATAATGGTCCGCAGTTTGTTGGTTCAGAATTCGAATCCTACCTTCAAGAAAGGGGCATCCAGCACAAGAAGTCATCAGTAGCCTACCCTCAAGGAAACGACCAAGTTGAAGTAACAAACCGAATACTTCTCAGGGGGATAGAGAAGAGACTCAGGGAAAGCAAAACTAAATGGCCAGAAAAATTGCCTAATGTACTTTGGGCATACAGAACAAGCCCCAGAACAAGCACAGGAGAAACCCCCTTTAAGCTGGCTTATGGAACTGAAGCCATGCTACCAATTGAAGTAGGATCCCCCTCCCATCGAGCAATCAACTTTGATGAGATAGCAAATGAGGAGGGGCTCAGAATGAATATTGAGCTAATTGATGAAGTTCGAGACCAGACAGTGGCAAGAATGGAAAAATATAAGCAGAAAACAAGAGAGCACTTCAGCAAGAAGTCCCGGGTCAAAAACTTTCAAGTTGGAGACCTGGTCCTTTGAGACACGGAAGCTTCAGACCCCACCAACACTGGAAAGCTAATGCCAAAGTGGGAAGGCCCATACAAAGTCAAGGAAGTTCTAAGGCCAGGAACATACAAGCTCATGAACATGGATGAGTCTGAAGTACCGAATACATGGCATGGACTCAGGCTCAGAAAGTTTTACCAGTAGAAAAAGCAACCAAAAGCAACCAGAACTTGTAGCCTATGGTAAGCAACCAATCTATGATCCTATATTTTGTATGAAAAAATTTGCAAATCAATGAAAAGAATTTTCCTTTCTTAGAAAGTTATTACTTTTAAATTACCAGTTATGGAAGCAAAAAACAACCCGGGTACCTTCTCATACCCGGGTTAGAAGCAAAAAACGAAAGCAACCACCATTTTCTTAGAAAAATTCTAAGTAAATGGAGCAATCACCAATCCGGGTTAGACATACCCGGATTGAAAGCAAATTTAAAAGCAAAAAACAACCCGGATTAGCATTCAAATCCAGGTTGCAAAAAACCATTATGTACTTAAATTTTCCAAGTACATAAAGAAAAAAAGCAAACATCAACCCGGGTGGGTCATATACCCGGATTGTAAGCAAATTTAAAAGCAAAAAACAACCTGGATTAGCATTCAAATCCAGGTTGCAAACAACCATTATGTACTTAAATTTTCCAAGTACATAAAGCAAAAAAGCAAACATCAATCCGGGTTAGACATACCCGGATTGAAAGCAAATTTAAAAGCAAAAAACAACCCGGATTAGCATTCAAATCCAGGTTGCAAACAACCATTATGTACTTAAATTTTCAAGTACATAAAGCAAAAAATTAAACATCAACCCGGACACGGTTCCATACCCGGACCATCCCTGATATGAACCCAATCCGGATTAAGGGCCATAACCAGGATCCGGATTGCTAAAAAAAACACAGATCGAAGAAAAACAAATATTTTCTACAACGAAATAAGAGTTTAAAACACAATCCGGATTGCCATCAACCCGGAACAAATCCAAATATTACACATGGTCCAAATCAAAGTACGACAAATGGGAAATCCTAGAAAATGAAATTACATGGGCTGGGCCCGAGAAGCTTAGCATAGCTGATCCGGATCTAGAGAAAGCTGGGGCTCGGGCCATCGTAGGGTTCCGGTTCCCCTTGACCCTACTCAACTGCAGCCTTTGCAGCAAGGAACTCCTGGATGAAGCTCTCCCAGGACGCCAACGGGTCGGTCTTGATGTGCCGCTTAGCAACGACCCAGGACCTGCGCACCTCGGGAACCCCGGCCTGAGCGACCTCGAAGTCATAAACATCACTAGCCTTGAACTCAGCAATGATAGCCTCCTTGTTCAGATTTTCTTTAGCAGCAAGCTCGGCCTTGAGCCTCTCCACTTCCTTGGCCAGCCCCTCAGCCCAGGTCTCCGAATCCTTCAGCTTCTCGTTCAACCCGGCCTCCACCACACGGAACCCCTCCCGGGCCTCCTCCAGCTCACCCCTCAGGGAATCAGAAAGCATCTTCTCAGCTTTAGTCCGGTTGTTGGCCTCCTTGAGCTCAGTGAAAGCAACATCGGAGCAAATGGATATTGCACTCCCAAGCTGAGAAACGAAAAAAAAACAAATACTATGAGCAAAGCACAAAGTAAATTAGGGGGCATAATCCGGAACTAAGAGCATAAAAATTCAGAAATTACCTGCCCCCATTGACCTGTGACCCTCTTCAAGGCAGCAGCCATATTGTAGCCCTCAACCTCCTCCCAATCTTCTTCGGAGGGGATACTGGACATGAACTCGGCTAGGTCGATTAGAGTTTTGGTGCCTATCTTCACGACCTCTCCATCGGGCCCTCGGCCTTCCGAATCACATATAACCCGGTTGGAAACCACAGCTTTGCCCCGGGTGGCTTGGTCGGAACAGATTTTCTTTTCTTACTCGGGGGGCCATCACCGCCCGGAATCTCCTGAACCTCGGGCTCAGACTCGTGGTCCGGATCCGGGATGTTCTGAGGGACGGAGGACTCGACCCCTCCCTCAATATCTGTGGAGCCAGATCCGGGACCAGGGGCACCCTTGCTTGTCTTAAAGGCCAGCCCGAGGGTGTTAAAAGCAGAAGCATATGCAGAAGAAGATATGATTTTCAGGAAATTGCGGTTGAAATGAGGCAGACCTGTGGAAATCAAACAAAGGGAGATTAAATACCGGATTGAAACTTATGCAAACAGAAAAGCAAACTGAACCTTGATGCGGATCATCAAGCTGGATGAAAGAGATCCGGATCAGAGGAAAAAATATATGTTAACAGATTACAAGCAAACTAGACCTTGATCCGGATCATCAAGCTGAGCGAAAAAGATCCGGATCAAGGACAAGCATCTTATCCAGAATCAAAAAAAAAAGAAAAGAAAAAAGGATAACTTACAGCCAAGATTAAAAAGCAGCTTATGATTCATAAATGTGTCCCGAGTCGGCTGGAACTCGAGAGATTCATATAAACATCTAATCTGGGTAACAGCCCGGTCTTCGAGCACAGCCGGGTTAAACTTAGTTTGAACCCCTTCAGTAGTAAAGTAAGGGAGATAGGCCAAGTCATATCCCTTCAGAAAGATTATCTCCCCATTCCAGTACTTCAAAGAAGACTGGTGTATTATTGGCTTAGCTCTACCCGGGCCGTAACCGCACTCCGAGGCCCGGAACCTGATCTCATAAAAAGGTTTCTGACTCGACTTGGAGAGATAAAAAATCTGATGAAAAAGCTTCAAGGTGGGCAAGAATCCGGATTTGTTGCAGCAAGCGATGAACCATGTCATCGACTTTATCCCATTCGGGGTGATTTGCATCGGGGATATCCTGTACACGAGCTTACAGAGGTGCTTGATAAACATATGGCACCGGGGGCTCCACCCGGATCTGAGATGTTCCATCCAGACCGGGACAAAACCATCTTCTGGCCGATGATAGATCCTCTCATGGGGTTCTGGCCATCTCCACTCAATATCTGGAGTCAACTGGAAAGCAGCCCGGACCGCCTCATTCATCTCACCCGGATCAGCCTCAGAAAATGAGTCCTTCAACTGGTAGTGATCCCGGCTTATAGGGAACGCAGCGAACATCCTCTCAAGAGCTTCCTGGTTGTATACCCCGGGGTGACCGTCGGGCTGTCTATCATATCTAATCCAGCTATAATAGACCTCGTTTTTGATCTCGGTCGGCTTTTCAACAAAGTGATACTTGACATCTATCCAGTACCCCTCGGGCGTGAAGGGAACCGAGCCCCCAGGCAGTCTCTTATACCTGAACTTCGAGATTATCTCGGCGGAAGCAGAAGCTTTCTTAACCATCTCTACTCGGATTTGTTCTCTACCAGGAGAATCCGGTTCACTCTCCTCTCCAGAAAAGTTCGGGTAGCAGTTATAGACTTTTCTAGCCCGCTCCTTGATCCGGACCATATACCTATTAAAACGAAGGTCAGTCAGCCTGGTCCCTAAATATTTAAATTATTTCGCTAAGAGGTCCGGATCAAGTGTGTTATGTTAGTATTATCATAACCTAATGATCCGGACCACTAATGCAAGTCCAACCCGGAAAAACATCAACGATCCGGATCATGTTAACTACAATCCACAAAAAGCAAACCCCATGGACCCGGATCTTGATGGCAAATTCCCAGATCCGGTTCCATAGCAACCAAAAGCTTAAAATTACCCATACCCGGATCAAAAGCGACCAAAAACAGACAAAACCTAAGTCATACAATACCATCGACCCACAAACAGTTATTTTTAGAATCATACCCGATCCCGATCCGGATCCTATACCATCGACCCGGATCCAAACAAAAACCCTAACCCACAAACAGTTATTTTGAGAATCAAAAGGCAAAACATGCCACTTTCCATATATACATACACATATTTCCACCAAGAACACGAAGAACAGACCTAAAAACCCCAGAAAAATCAAACACACAAACCTAATTTCTCGTGCAAAAAATATAGCAAAGTGCCAAAACCTACAGATCTAAAAATACAAAGCCACAAACAATCATATTCACCACAAAAACAAAAAAAGGCACTATTTCCACCATTAATCCGCGGATGGAAAACCGAACTAGAAGCATGCAAGAACTTAAAGGACAAATGCAATAAATCGAAAAGAAAAACACAAGGAAGCTTACAAATTGCAGACGAACGGGGCAACAGCGGATCAGCGGTGGAAGAAAGAAGCAAACAACGCAAACCTTCGAAGAAAATTAAGAAAAGAGAAAGGAGAGACTGTCGGGTTTTTAGAATTTGGGGGAATGAAAATAAGAAGGAAAAAAGAAAGGGGGCTGCGGCTTTTATAGGAGAAGGGGGAGAGAAACCACCCCTGAAACGTGGCAGCCAGGGGTTGGTTATCCCAGTAGTTAAAAATATATATATATATGTATATTAATATATACACATAAAGCACATTTATATCAAGGCATCATTATGGCCCGATTATCAAGCAAAGTAACTGCCCAAAATTCAAATTCGAAGGGGGGAAAATGAGCAAAACTGTTTAAATTCCCAAACCTTTCGAATTCCACAGCCCAGGAACCGGATCAATAACAATAGTCCGGATCATTGTCAACCACTTTCATCTCTGAAACAACAATTCTACCTTAATCCGGATTGGTATCCATTACACAAGATCCGGATTGGGGTTGCAACCAGGAGCAGAAATTTTCTAAAGCTACTATACCTTAATCTGGATTGGTAGACATTACACCAGATCCGGATTGGGAGGCAACAAGGAGCAGAAATTTTCTAAAGCAACTACTATACCTTAATCCGGATTGGTATACATTACACCAGATCCGGATTAGGAGGCAACCGAGAGCAGAAATTTTTCTGAAGCAACCATTCTACCTTAATCCGGATTGCCATCTACGACACCAGATCCGGATTGGGGGAAACCAGGAGCAGAAATTTTTCTAAAGCAACAAATATTCTACCTTAATCCGGATTGGCATCTACTACACCAGATCCGAATTGGGGGGCAACCAGGAGCAGAAATTTTTCTAAGGCATCAACCATTCCACCTTAATCCGGATTGGTATCCATTACACCGGATCCAGATTGGGGGGCAACCAGGAGCAGAAAGTTTTTTCATAAGCCAAACATGCAACCCTACTCTACTCCCTCATCCAGAAAATCTGCATAAGGGAGTGGGGGGCAAATGATAGGGTATAAGAGACCCGGGTAAGGACCAACCTGGATCTATGGAATACCGGGCTCAATCGATGTACCGAGACCCCCCTCTCCCAGTACAATCAAATGGAGAGATCAGACCCAGGCCCATCCCATGACCCGGGTCTGGATCCAACCCGGAACCCGGACCTAATGCCTACCCGGATCCGGATCAGGACTGAAGCCACCATGAGGGGGGCTCCTAGCAAACACGTGCAGATCCCACAACCCGCCAAGCAAAGGTACGTGGGCACGTGACTATGACAGCTATCAACAACCAGCACACCAGACAAGCACGACGCATGTCAGAGGCCGTTAAGACACTTTGGAGGTGGTCCTCCCCTGGAGACGTGTAAGCAATCCACCCAAGCCAGGCGTCCTCTGGTCCCAACATCCAACGACCCAGATTTAGAGGTAACTACCCCTAAACCCTACCTTGGGGCTATATATACCCCCAAGACTGAAGGGTTTAGGGGTTGGAAAATATTTTTACTCTTACACTCACACACTCTCATACACTCAAAAACACACAGCAGCCATCACATATAAACACACATACACAGCAGCCTCTAAAATACATAAACATATATACCTTCATCTTCTCCAAAGCCTGTTCTTATTCTCACACCGGAGGCGCCGTGGGAGCCAAACCCCCCTTCCGGTGTTGTTTTGCAGGCGCCCAACCAGCAGCTACACCTCACCCCCGCACAGATTATCCAGGAACGCCGCCGGACGGAGCCGCCCGCTCACCGGAGTTATCAGAGGGGGTTAGAGAAAAAGAAGGAAATAAACTAGAAGATAAGGGAGGTTAATTTGAAGATAACAGAAGGATAACTGAGACAACAACATGACACACAAACACAACTCGAGTTCATCTTATTCATTGGGAAGAACATCTCGCAATATATAGTCATCCAAAAACCGAGTATCAAATACACTTCGATAGCAATAGTTTTAGTAGGCGATCAAGGAAATGTATCATGTAGAATTCTTTGTAATCATCATCGAATATCTAGTGGATCACATTTAGGTTGGGTAATCAATCCCACCCGCGGTTTTTTCCCATTTACGAGTTTTCCGCGTCAACAATTCTTCGTGTTATTTTCGTTAACATTGCTCTTAGTTTAGTTGCATTATACAGTTAGTACAATCAACCAAACTTAGCACTTAACCTACAAATTTTGTTAAAAATAATTGGCGCCGTCTGGGGGAAACTTGCTAAGGATCCGGTTGATTTACTACGATGGCGGGCGACGGCGTAGAAGAGCAAGTTATAAATCAAGGGGCCGAGGCTGAGAGCAACAAATAGATGGAAACAACGTTAAAAAACTATAAGATGAGATGGAAAAAATACGTTTGAAAATGAGACATTGAAGAAAGAATTAACCACGTCCAAATCCAGAACCAAGACAGCAACAAAGAAGACGATCCCAAGTGTAGTTAGACTCTTGGACATGGATGATATTGATGAATGGGATCAACACGAAGGGCCAATAAAGGGGACTCATGATATCATCGAGATAGAGGATATAGAGAACGTACCTGTTATTCCCTAACAATACAACAAGAATTACAGAAGGGGGTTGAATGTAATTCTGGCTCCTTTTGCAAATTTAAAGAATGTTCTAACTTAATAAATATAACAATGTTTAATTAGCAATGGTGCGGAATAAAAGAGTGATAGAAATCAAAACACTAAGTAATAAAAACACAAGCTTTTAAAACTTTCTGGTGGATTTGAAAGTATCCACCAAAGATATATATATATATATATATATATCAATTGAGAACCCTGTGAAGCTTTGAATAGCTCACAACTGCTTTACAAGTTTGAACAAACAAAACTATAGAGAAATGCTTACTGAATACAACTTGATATGTTTCTCTGAAAATAAGCTTGCTTAGTTAATTGTTCTACTTGCTACACCTGGTTTATATATCACCAAGTTACATGACAATAAGACAAGACGATAAAACAAAATTTATCTAGTCTAAAATCATGCTGCTTCATTACTTTTTCTAATATCTTTGACTGTCTTCACAATTGCATAAAAATGGTAATGCTTCTTTGTTCTCAAATTCCTGCTTAACAGGCTACCACATTTCTTTTGCAAACACCCAACGCATGTGACTGTGTTGTCACTGTCAACAACTATTTGAATTTGATCATCCGTCGGGACTATGTTTGTCATCCATCAGGAGCTATGTTGATCATCCATCAGGAGTCTTGTAGATCATCCGTCGGGAGTCTATCTACCACTTGACTCTATTTCACTTATACAGAAGTACAAGACATCTCATATTTACAATTAGTCAACCTATTCTGCATATCAATCTAGTAGTCAACATGACTTAGAGAACCCTACACAATCTACTTGACTAAAACATGTTATTTATAGAAACGTATTACAGAACTTATCTATTACATAAGCTACTCACTTGATGGATGTTAATCCGTCATCCGTCGGAACTGAAAAGTTCATCCGTCGGGACTATATTAGATCATCCGCCGCGTGCTACAAAATTCACTAAGTTAAATCTACTAAGGTGTTTTATTTAACTTATCATCAAGTTCACAACATATTCCTAAAAATCTCTCCCAATTTATGTCTACTGGAATTGTAGCCATAAATTAAGAGAAACTTGATAATAACAAAACACCCTAAAAATACAGATTAAAAAGTAGTATATAAAACTGATAAGAGCTACAACATTTATTGAAAATTGAACGAAGCAAAGTATACAAAAAGTTCTCACAATCAATTTCAAGGCGCTCCTCTAGTCTGAGCAGATAATTCTATTTCCTTGATTGTCTGTATTTCTTCCCAAGCTTCTTGTTGTTTTCCTCTATTTGATTCTGGAGTTGTCTATGGAATTCAAGTTCATCAGCTTCAGATAGATCCAGTATTTCTTGCATTTCCAATAGAGTCTCATTGCTAAAGATACTCAATTGGTCATCTAGTCTGAAGAATCTTCTAACTCCCTTATCATCCATGAATTCCATCAACCAATAAGGCCTCAAATGCACTCTCATTCCTGTGAAGGGAATTGATAGAGTTTTTGGAAGTGCATCTTTGGCTTTATTACTCCTTAGCTCTTCAATCTTCTTTAGAACCAATCTCCCTGCAGTCACATTAAATCCAAAGTTCTTCTTGAAGGATGAGTAGATCTTTATTAGTACATAACAACTTTCTTCAAGAATCATGTGACGAGGCCATGTGATTTCTCTCCCTGCCTTGTACTTAAACACCAATCTTTCAGGAAGATGTCTGTGAGCATCAATTCCTCTTACTTCTTCCAGTTCATCCAAGTAGAGGTTTAAATCTGAAAACTCCTTGATATCACAGATATACAAAAGATCTCCCTTGTTGACTGTAGGTTTAGATTTGGCTAAGGTCTTGGTTCTGAGAGTTACAGGCTTGCTTTTCTTGATTGCTCTAGTCTTTGTTTTCTTTGGCTTATTGAAGATAGGTAAGTTGAGTTCAGGAATTGGTAAACTTTCCCAGTCTATTGGCTCATCCTGGGAACTATGGGCTCACCATGAAAGTTTTTTGTAGGATCTACCTTGAATTCTTCCTATACCATTGATGGCTTGGATGACTGAGTTGTAGATGTAGACTGTTTGGGAATGTAGTCTTCCATTTCCTCATCAGTAAAGTCCAATTTTCTTTTGATTCTTTGCTTGTACCTTGGTTTCTTTATCTGTTGGGGTGCATCTTGCACTTTCTGATCTTTAGCTTCAGTAATCATAGATGGTTGTGCAGAAATCTCTGTTGTAGTCTTCACAACTTGAAGTTTGGCCAAGATAATAACTTGCTCCTTCTTTTGTTTGAGCTTCTTAGCATCTAGAGCAGCCTGCTTCTTTTCTTGCTTGATCCTTTCTTTTTCTTCCTTAGCTATAACAAATAGAGGGTGTCCAACCACCACATAGATTTCTTTATCATTTCTGTAGATTTTGGCAATTCTTCTTTTAAGTACTGAATCAGTTGGATCCTTGAAAAATGTAATTGACCTAGCCAACAGCTTTCGTTCATCTGGCCTAGGTTTCTCAAACACAAGATCCACAGGATTTTTGTCTGATAACTTTGAATAGTGTCTTTTAGGCTTCAAGACTAGATTTTCCTTTGGAGATTTGATGCAAGAAGTTTGGCCTTTTTCCAAGTTGCCTAGACTCATTTCATGCACTGAGATGTGTTTGACTTGAGAATGGTGATGAAAGGTCTTGTCTGGCTTCTGTAGCTGACCAAATTTCTCCCGAATAGCTACATCAATCTTCTTCCATTTCTCATCTAGTTCCTTCGCAACAGCCGTAATATCAAACATCTTGGGATTTGTCTTTGACTCAAGTTTAGAAGCTGCTATTTGGATCAGATCAATGCTGTCCAATACTAGTGGCTTTGGCAGAGTAATTTCGGGAACAATTACTTGACTGATCTGAACATTTATCACATGCCCCCCCTCACTGGTTGGCTCTGCTTGACTGACTTGAATTGTTGATTCTTTCTTCCCCTTTTTGTTATTATCAAGTAGAGTGGAGGTAGAAGTTTGTGTAGCCACCAGGTTTTGTAGTAACTGAGTTTGCTGTGTTTGATGAAGATGAATGGCTGTTAGAGATGCTTCCACAGCTTGCAATCTAGTGTCCAAGGAATCCACTTTAGCGGCAAGATTTGAATTTCTTCTCAACTGTCTATTGATGTCAAGCATTGTTGTATTTAGAAATATAGCATCCAATCTTTCAGAGACACTCTTCTTAACTTGGCCAATCTCTGTCTTGATTGAACTGACATCTTGGTTGTGTTGAAGAGATTGGATTTGATGTAGTTGCAGAGAGTTGAGATGTTCCTGTAGAAGCTTCTTGGTGCTAGCATTGGTAGTGGCCTGAAGAGTATTGTGTGTCTGTTGGATGATGTGGAAAAGAGTTGACTTGAAATGATGCTCATCACACTCTTTAGAAAACACCCAAGAAGGAATGTTTGATCTAGAGCTAGGGCTTGCTTCTCCCCCTATGTCTATGAGCTCTTCACTATCATCACCATCATCTCCAAAGCAATCTGCAGATTCACCAGTACCATAGTCAACATCATCACCAGCTCTAGAAGGCATGGCTGTGATGGCATCCTTTTCACTTTGCATTGAGTGAGTAGTATGCACCAAGTTCAGCATCTTTTTTGCATTTTCATTGCCCTGTCCAACCAAAAGTTGATATGCTAGAACATGATGAGTAAATGTCTCAACATCCAAAGAGATGGAATCTATGACAACTTGATCATGCGGAGATAGTTTCTCTCTGTCTGCATCATTGACATTCATTGACTCACTAACAATGATGTCCATCCTTATTTCTCCTGTACCTGCATTTCTCTCATTTTCTCTCTGTTCTTGCATCAAGGGCTCCCCTTGGATCACCACCCTCATACCCTCACCTTCACCTACTAAGGTGGAACTCCCCTCACTCACTTTTTCCAGACCTGAAGAAATGGTCTGCATTTGATCACTCATTTCCTCTCCTATTTCCTGGGAGCAACTCAGCCTCTCACTCAATTCACTCCCTGCCCTCAGTTCTAAGAGTGATTGTACTACTACTAGGTCATCTGTACTTGTGACAATTGTTGGAATTTGAAGTTGTGTAGAGAGTACCGACGGATGAGGAACACCCATCAGGATAGTAGTTTGGCTAGCCGACGGATGACTGCTGTTAGGCACATCCATCGGGATATAATCACTACTCGACGAATGAACAATATCCACCGGGATAGAAGAAATGAATGAGTTTGGAGTGGAGACTATTGTAGACTCTGTATAGATTGATGAAAATTTGGGCACATATGTCTTAATAGACTCAGAAAGAATTGGCAAGTGAGCGAACAAATCATCTAAAAGATGATGCTCACTTGCTTGGATTTTGGCTTCTCCAATAGAGTTAAAGATGTAGAATTTGGAAGTGATGTATAAATCATGTCTACATCCAATGAGTGTGTGGGTGTATTTGGTGTTTCAGGTACTTCAATTATCAATGATTTTGGCTGTGACTCCACATTTATTGGAGCCACATCAAGCTGACTTTGAGATGGTGCAATGATTGAGTCTTTAGCTCCAGTTTGCACTGTGTGTGTTCCCTGTGCATCCCCAAGGGTTTTAGATCTTTTCTTTCTGGCATAAGTCTGTGGTGAAATTGTATCCCTAACCCTCTTGGCCCGTGCTCCTGGTTGGGAGCTTGTTTCAATAGTAACATCCTTTTGGGATGATGAAACTAGAATTGAGCTGATTTCCTTATTAACAACCACAACTTGTTGGGAAACTGTGGTGTGTCTAGGCTTGGGTACACTAATCTCACCAGCCTTATCCTTAGGGTTTCTTTGATTTTCACCCTGTCCCTCATCTAATTCACTCTCCTTCACACTCCGCTCTTTGTGTTTGGTAGATTTTGTAACTGGTTTCTTTTGAAATTGTTGATTTGGTAGCTTGGGTAGACATCTGTTGGGTCATTGACACAGATTTCATAGCTATACTTGAAGGCAAATAAATTTGTGAGGTTGGAAGTGTAGAGACAGTGGTGCTTACCTCACTTACCTGAGGGCCCTCAATGATTGGAAAGTAGAAGAGGGGCACCTCTTTGTGGTGACTTGCTCTGTTGAGATCTGCAATGATTCTCCTTTCTTAAACCCAATAATTCAGTTTGTTGGTTGGGTTCTCAACAACAATATTCTCAATAAGATGGTTAGCAAGCATCATAAAGAATCTACCATAATAGACACTTTTACCTCTCTTATTAAGTTCCCCTAACTTATAACCTAACTCAAACATGATCATGTCACTGAAGTTAAAGTACTTACCAGTAACTAACATTTAAAACATGTTAAGCATGGAAATGTTAACAGAATCAAAATTACTCACTTTACCAGAAAATACTTTGGTAACTACATCACACATATAACTCCGCTCTTTTCTAAGACCTAGTCTCCTAATCTCATTTAATTTAGAGGTAGGGAGAGCATAGCCAATAGAATTAAGCATGTTAACTAAATCAGTATCTATGTGTGGAACAGTAGTAGTATTTTCAGGAATTTTAAAGCAAGCTTGAATTGTATCACTGTTAATGCAGAATTGCTTACCTTTAAGAGTGAAAGTTATGGTCTTGTCAGAAGATTGGTACACAGCAGCTCCTCCACAACTTCACAGTAGATTGTGGGTGATTCCAGCATAGCATAACTGAGTTTACATTCCTTCACAAAGTTCATCATTTTGTGAAAATCTGCAGATTGTGGAATCTCCTTGTTCACAAGAGCGACGAAGTTATTCTTTTCATAGATGAATCCAGACTGAGACATGATTTTGACTACTGGTGCCATTGTTAAAGTATGGAAATTTGCAAAGAGAGAATTTGCTTTGGGAAAGAAAGAAGTTAAAGCAATTGATTTGAGAATGATAAAAGAATAGAATAAAAATGAATTCTGCTTTATACTATCTCAGAAATAAACTGTCAAAAATAATAAAGTGAAATAAAGTAACCAATCAAAATAGCCCAAAATAGCCGTTTAAAATAAATAAACTATCAAAATTCTGTCAATTATCCGTCGTGTTATACTTACAAACTGTAAGTATACCGATGGATAATGTTCAGAGTTTTAACGGCTAAGATTGATACAATTCGAAGGATGAGAATAAAATAATTATCCGTCGAGTTATAAAATAATCCAGAAAAGTAATTGATTTTTATTAATAAATACTATTCCGACAGATGATCAAACTCGACGGATAATGAGTATCCGTCGGGATGTAAATTTTGACTTGGCCAAAATTTCATCCCAAACAGAAAAATCAATTAAGTTTTTGGCTACATTATAACTTGCGAAAATATCTGAAATGATTCAAGAATAATTAAGCATACCTAACTCACTTACCAACCTTGAAAAGGTGGATTCATCAAGTGGCTTGGTAAAGATATTTGCAAGCTGCTTTTCACTTGGAACAAAATGAAGTTCCATAATACCATTCATCACATGTTCCCTAATGAAGTGGTACTTGATGTCTATGTGCTTTGTTCTTGAATGTTGTACTGGATTTTCAGTGATGGCAATTGCACTTGTGTTATCACAGAAAATGGGAATTTTGTCCACTTGTAGACCATAGTCCAACAATTGGTTTTTCATCCATAAAATATGTGCACAGCAACTGCCAACATCAATATATTCAGCTTCAGCTATAGAAGTAGAAACTGAATTTTGCTTTTTACTGAACCAGGACATAAGCTTGTTCCCTGGAAATTGGCAGGTTCATGTTGTACTTTTTCTATCAATTTTACAACCTGCATAATCTGCATCTGAATAACCAGTTAGATCAAAACCAGAATCTTTTGGGTACCAAATGCCAAGTTTTGGTGTTCCCTTGAGATATCTGAAAATTCTCTTAATAGCTACTAAATGAGATTCTCTAGGATCAGTCTGAAATCTAGCACAAAGATAGGTAGCAAACATTATATCTGGCCTACTAGCTGTTAAGTATAGAAGTGAAGCCACCATGCCCCTATAGCTTGAAATATCCACAGACTTTTCAGTAGTGTTTAATTCAAGTTTAGTTGTAGTGGCCATGGGAGTTTTTGCAGATGTGCAATCCATTAGATCAAACTTTTTTAAAAGATCATAAATATATTTAGTTTGGCTAATGAATATTCCATCACTAACTTGCTTAACTTGTAAACCAAGAAAGTAAATTAGTTCTCCCATCATGCTCATTTCATACTTACTTTGCATCAATTTGGAAAACTTTTTGCAAAGTTTTTCATCTGTAGAGCCAAATATAATATCATCTACATAAATTTGAACAAGTATACTAGAGCCATTAACATTTCTAAAGAATAAAGTTTTATCAACAATACCTCTTATGGAATGATTTTCCAAACGAAACTTTGATAAAGTGTCATACCAGGCTGTAGGTGCTTGCTTTGGTCCATAAAGTGCTTTCAAAAGATAGTAGACATATTCTGAAAAATTTGGATCTTCAAAACCAGGAGACTGACTGATATAGACTTTCTCCTCCAAATCTTCATTCAGAAAGGCACTTTTGACATCCATTTGATAGACCTTGAAATTGGCATGAGCTGCATAGGCTAAGAAAATTCTGATGGCTTCAAGTCTTGCAGCAGGAGAAAAAGTTTCATCAAAATCTATTCCTTCTTGTTGGCAATAGCCCTTAACAACCAATCTAGCTTTGTTCCTGACCACTATGCCATTTTCATCCATCTTGTTTCTGAATATCCACTTGGTGTCAATTGGATTCTTTCCTTTAGGTTTGGGTACCAGCTTCCATACCTTGTTCCTTTCAAATTGGTTTAGCTCCTCCTGCATAGCTAAAATCCAATCAGGATCCAACAAAACTTCTTCTACCTTCTTTGGTTCTTCCTTAGAAAGGAAGCTTCTATACAGACATTCTTCTTGAGTTACTTTCCTTGTTTGAACTCTAGAAGATGCATCACCAATGATGAGCTCAAAAGGGTGATCTTTAGTCCATTTTCTTTGTTGAGGTAGATTAGCTCTAGATGAAGAGGCCTCATTGTTGTCTTGATGTGTGACTGAGTTTTGATTATGAGAAACTCCCCCTGAATTTGTGAATCTTTGATTTGAGAAAGGGGTACTTTCTATAGGTGATCTATTCTGACTCTCAGCTTCTCTCATTGTTCCGATGGATGATGCACTTTGTATCTCGACGGATGAAGCTGATTATCTCCCGACGGATAAGGAAGATTGTCTCCCAACGGATGAAGCATTTTGTAACTCGACAGATGTTGAATTATGTGCTTCATTAGTTGTAGATTTTTCCTGCATTATCCTTAGTCACTATTTTTTGATCACTTTCATCATCATTGTCATCACTAACCCTCTCCACATTATCAAACTTGAGGCTTTCATGGAAATCTCCATCTTGCAGTCCTTCAATCTTTTTATCATCAAATAAAACATGTACAGATTCCATAACAATATTGGTTCTTAGATTGTAGACTCTATATGCTTTTCTCACATCATATCCCACAAAAAATCCTTCATCTTCTTTAGCATCAAACTTTCCATGTTGATCAGTTTGATTCCTAAAGATATAACATTTGTAGCCAAAGACATGAAGAAAGTTTAGAGTTGGCTTCCTATTATTGAATAATTAGTAGGGTGTCATGCATTTTGCTTGATTAATCAAAGAGATATTCTAAGTGTAGCAGGCAGTATTCACAACTTCAGCCCAAAAATATGTTGGTAAATTTGATTCTTCAAGCATTGTCCTTGCAGCTTCAATAAGAGATCTGTTCTTCCTTTCCACTACTCCATTTTGTTGTGGAGTTCTTGCTAAAGAGAACTCATGCATAATCCCATTCTCTTCACAAAATGATCTCATCACAGAATTCTTGAACTCAGTTCCATTGTCACTCCTGATTCTTCTTACTTAAAAGTTAGGATGATTGTTGACTTGCCTTATGTGATTGATGATGATTTCACTAGCTTCATGTTTGGACTTTAGAAAATATGTCCAAGAGAACTTTGAGAAATCATCCACAATTACTAGGCAAAATCTTTTTCTTGAGATGGAAAATACATTGACTGGTCCAAATAAATCCATGTGCAACAGTTGCAAAGGTTCTTCAATTGTTGAATCAAGCTTCTTTCTGAATGATGCTTTAATTTGCTTTCCTTTCTGGCAGGCATCACACAATCCATCCTTAGTAAACTTTACTTGAGGAATACCTCTAACCAGTTCTTTCTTGACAAGCTCATTCATGGTCTTGAAGTTTAGATGGGACAGCTTCTTGTGCCATAACCAACTTTCATCTTGACTTGCTTTACTGAGAAGACAAGTGACTGATTCTGCATTTGATGAGTTGAAGTCAGCTAAGTACACATTTCCTTTTCTCACTGCAGTGAGAATCACTTTGTTGCTCTTTTTATTTGTCACAACACAGGGTTCTGAATTAAAAGTAACTGAGTTGCCCTTATCACAAAGCTGGCTGATACTCAACAAATTATGCTTGAGACCGTCCACTAGGGCAACCTCTTCAATGATGACATTATCTTTTAAAATTGAGCCATATCCACAGTATAACCTTTGTTGTCATCTCCAAAATTAATACTTGGCCCAGCTCTTTCCTTGAACTCAGTAAGCGGGGTAGAATCTCCAGTCATGTGCCTTGAGCAATCACTATCCAGATACCAAAGATTCTTTCTGTTTCCCTGCACACATCAAAATCAAATCAAGTTATTTTTTGTACCCAAGCTTCTTTGGATCCTGCCTTGTTAGTTTTATTCTTTGGTTTCTTAGGTTTGATCACATTTGACTTGGGAATTTCTGATTCATCCTTAGACATTTGAGTTGGACCTTTGAAACTAGTCATTAAAATAAAATTATCATGCACATTTTGATTAACAGGAAAAGGCATGCTATTTGCAAATATGTTATTCCAGTAAGGCATGCTAAATGACATTTGAGGCATACTAAATGCAGTATAATTAGGATTAGGTGCAAATAACATATTAACAAATTATGCATTCATATTAAGAGTAGACATAAAATTCATAGGCATGGTAGGCATGGAAGTAATGTTGGGAAAAGAAGAGGATGCAGACATGTGAGTAGGCATGACAAACTTGCAATTAACAGACAGATGATTAATACTACCATACTTAACACAAATTTTTCTTGATGCATATTTATCAGGTGTGTAGTTGTTATATTTGTTAATTCCTACTTTCCCATTTCTATTATTTTTATTTTTAGTTTCTGTTTTAGCCTCAACCTTTTCTAATCTGTCATTCAATTACTTGATAGACAAATGACCAACATTTACTTTCTTTTCTTTTCAGGATTGACTTGATTCTCCTAGAATAAAGTTCTTAGAAACTAATCCATATTTCTCATTCAACTTAGCTAGCTTAGCTTTGCTAACTGGTTTACTCACAGCCGACATATGTGGCTCCTTGTCACTCGACGGATAATCCTTTCGATGCGGCCCATTTTTTGGATATCTTTTCATAATTTGTCCCTATGGATTTATGAAATTGCATTCACGTTTATTTAGTGTTATCCGAAAGTGAATTGGGGATGAAACAAATGGAACTAGGTTTCCAAATAATTCTCGTAGGCAGTCGTACACGAGGTATACAACAAAAATTGAGGCGGCCCATTTTTTGGATATCACTTCCTGTTCTCAGTCCAACTGCTTCTTTAAAATCTCTTCTTTCTTCAAGGACTCAGTTAATTCATCCTTAGCAATCTTACACTCAATTCTCAATTTCTCAAATTCAATAAAATGAGACTCTAGCATATTAGTCCGGACTTAAGTGTAACACTTAGGTGATATAATTCTGTGGACATATCATTTATTGCATCATTATATTCAGCTTTAGATAAATATGCTAGGTTAGTGGTGATTACCTGATTGCTTAAAGAACTTGTTTCTGTTTCATCAGATTTGGCCATTAGGGCTAGATTGACATAGCTTGTTTCTTCATCTTCATCCACTCCATCTGCTGCCCAGTCATTCTCCTGTGTAATAGAAGCCCTTTCTTTTTGATTGAGCAGCTCAAAGTATTTTTGTTTATAATCAACAAGCTCAAACTTCTTTTTGCTGGAATCAGACTTCCTACATTCACTAGAAAAATGACCCGCCAAGCCACATTTGAAATACTTGAATTTTGACTTATCAACCATGTTTCTATTTAGCTTTGCTGCTCCAAATTTTTTCTTAAATTTGAGCTTGGCAAATCTCCTAGATAGGAGTGCTAGATGTTCATCAATATCATCCATGTCATCTTGGCTCAACTGATCTTCATTATCAGCTACTAGCCCTTTACCCTTGCTTTCACAGACCTTTGATGTAGACTCAACAGCTTCCACCTTCATCTCCTTTTCCTTCTCTTACTCAGCAACAAGTGCTATGGACCCTCCTTTCTTCCTTCCTTTCTCCATCCTTTCATCTTGCTTTATTTCAAGCTCATAAGTTTTTAGGATGCCATTCAGTCTCTCCAAGGTAAACTCCTTGTAATCCTGTGAATTTTTCAATGAGACTGTCATTGGCTTCCACTCCTTTGGAAGAGATCTAAGGAACTTGAGGTTAGAGTCTTTTGTTTAATAGCTCTTCCATGCAACTTCAGAGCATTTAGTAGCTTTTGAAATCTACTAAATATATCATTAAGAGACTCACTTTCTTTACAGTGGAAATGCTCATATTGATGAATCAGTAGATGCATCTTGTTCTCCCTTACTTGCTCAGTACCATCACAGATAATTTGTATTGTGTCCCAAACCTCTTTGGCTGTTTTAAAATTAATGATGTTATCAAACATATCACCATCAACTCCATTGAATAATATATTTTATGGCCTTCTTATCCTTCCTAACTTGCTCAATATCAGGGTTTGACCATTCATGCCTAGATTTTAGAACATATGCCTTATTGCCAGTTGCAGCTCTCATTGGTACATGAGGACCTCTCTCTACGCAGTCCACATAGGCCTCATCTTGAGAAAGAAGATGTAGGTGCATCTTCACCTTCCAGTGGTGATAATTATCTTTGTCCAGAAATGGAATTTTAACTCCAACATCCTTTTTGTTCATCATGTTGTTTGTTGTGATCTTTACACTCTTTGTACTTCAAGAGCTTGCTCTGATACCAATTGTTATTCCCTAACAATACATCAAAAATTATAGAAGGGGGGTTGAATGTAACTCTGGATTATTTTTTAAATTTAAAGAATGTTCTAACTTGATAAATATAACAGTGTTTGATTAGCAATGGTGTGGAATAAAAGAGTGATAGAAATCAAAACACTAAGTAATAAAAACACAAGCTTTTAAAACTTTCTCGTGGATTTGAAAGTATCCACCATATATATATATATCAATTGAGAACCCTATGAAACTTTGAATAGCTCATAACTGCTTTACAAGTTCGAACAAACAAAACTACAGAGAAATGCTTACAGAGTACAGCTTGATATGTTTCTCTGAAAATAAGTTGCTTAGTTAATTGTTCTACTTGCTACACTTGGTTTATATATCACCAAGTTACATGATAATAAGACAAGATAATAAAATAAAATTTATCTAGTCTAAAATCATGCTGCTTCATTACTCTTTCCAATATCTTTGACTGTCTTCACAATTGCATGGAAATGGTAATGGTTCTTTGTTCTCAAATTCTTGCTTAACAAGCTGCCACATTCCTTTTGCAAACACCTAACGGATGTGAATGTGTTGTCACTGTCAACAACTATTTGAATTTGATCATCCGTCGGGACTATGTTTGTCATCCGTCGGGAGCTATGTTAATCATCCGTCGGGAGTCTTGTAGATCATCCGTCAGGAGTCTATCTGCCACTTGACTCTATTTAACTTATACAGAATTACAAGATATCTCATATTTATAATTAGTCAACCTATTCTACAAATCAATCTAGTAGTCAACATGACTTAGAGAACCCTATATAATCTACTTGACTAAAACATGTTGTTTGCAAAAATGTGCTACAGAACTTATTTGTTACATAAGCTACTCACTTGATGGATGTTAATCTGTCATCCGTCGGGACTGTAAAGTTCATCCGTCGGGATTATATTAGATCATCCGTCGAGTGCTACAAAATTTACTAAGTTAAATCTACTAAGATGTTTTGTTTAACTTATCATCAAGTTCATAACATATTCCTAACAGTACCAAATAACGATGGTGATGTAGAAAGATAGCGTGAAGAGCAACGTTATGATGATCGTGAGGATCGAGAAGGGGATAATGTTATAAGGAGGTCACGCCACAGAAGTACAAGATCTTGAAATCAAATTGCAGAGAAATTAAAAAGAGAACTACAAGAAGTGAGGGACTTAATTGAAAGAATCCCTGGTGTCCCGAAGCCATTATAGAAAGCGTCTCCTATGAGCTATGTTGATTCACCTTTTCATGACAAGATCACTTTGGTAGAGATACCAACATGTTTGACAATACCACAAATGAGGCCATATGATGGTACTAGTGATCCACTACAACACATCACACAATATAAGCAACGAATATTTACAGTACCTATCACACGTGACTTGAAGGAGGCTTGTATGTGTAAGGGCTTCAAATCTACATTGTCGGGACTAGCTCTACAATGGTTCGTGAATCTTCCGCACAGGAGGATCAAGACGTTTTCCAACCTAGAAGATGCATTCAACATGCAATTTGCTAGTAGTAGAGTGTTTGAGAAGACAACCAGTGACTTATACAAGATTGTGCAATGTCATAGAGAGCTAGTGCGTGATTACTTGACACGATTCAACTGAGAGAAAGTGAACATTACCAACTGTGATTTACCTACAACCATTGAAGCGTTCAGAAGGGGATTAGAATGGGAATCTCCACTTTATGAAGAATTGACAAAGTATCCATGTAGAACTATGGATGACGTCCAAGCTAAAACTATGGCATAAGTGAGGTTGAAAGAAGACAGGAGGGATGATGATGAGAAATATTACAGGCCTTCGAGAAAGATTACGACGTCACGGTCCAGGGAATACAAATCCTATTCGAGGCCCTCTAGAGATGAAGTTTATGTCAACACAATAAGGGAAGGCAACGATTGGAAAAAGGAGGAACACAGTGATTAGAGAATGGACCCCAATCTGCCACCAACATATGACAGCTACGGTTTCACAATAACACCGTCGGCCATGATGAAGGAATTCGCCAAATTAGGAGATATAATCAAATGGCCAACAAATAGAAATAAGCCTAAGAAGAATCCAGATTCCAAACTGTGGTGTGATTATCATGGAGATTATGGACATAAAGCTTATGATTGTGTGGCCTTGCGAAAAGAGCTATAATTCTTGACCAAGAAGGGATATTTAACTGAGTTCATGACGTCTAAAAGGACGTCTTACATCAGGAGAGACAAGTCACCCAATGGCGACAACATGACGCCGATAAGATAACCACCACCACAACCACATCATAAAGTAATTAACTTCATTGCAGGTGGTTCTGAAGTGTGTGGGTCTACATACTCACAAGCTAAAAGGTTGGCTAGAGAGACATACATATGAGTTACTCAGGTAGGAGTTAGTAGTAATACTCTACCATCTTTGATGTTTGACGAGTCAGATAAAAGAATTATTCGAGAACCACATCAAGATGGACTTGTCATTTCACTCCCTGTGGGAAATTGTCTGATCAAAAGAATATTAGTTGAGAATGGGAGCGCTGCCTAAATTATGATGCTGAGCACGTTGAAACAAATGGGTTTGGTAGAAAGTGACATGATTAAGAAATCGACAACATTGGTGGGATTTAGTGGAGAAACCAAACGCACGTTGGGTGAGATCACATTTCCTACGTATGCGCAAGGAGTTAATCTTTTGGAGAAATTCTACATAATAGACATCGATTCGACATACAACATAATCATGGAAAGGCCTTGGATTCATAATTTGAAAGCTGTACCATCAACATACCATCAAGTTCTCAAATTTCCAACACAATGGGGAGCTCAAGAGATATGAGGGGATCAAGATATGGTACATGAATGTTACAAGACATGTCTGAAACCAACTGTCCAACATCATGGGAATGATACACCTGTGGCCACAATCACAGGACCTGAGAAATTAGCTGAGGTCGATCTAAAGACGGGAGATAAGAAAGTACTAATAGGAGAGTCACCAACAATTGAGGCAAATTTGGTGAATTTCTTGACTACGATATTAGATGCATTCGCGTGGGAACATGACGAAATAACATGAATAGACCCAAATTTCATCACACACAAGTTAAATGTTGATCCTAACTACATTCCTGTTCAGTAGAAAAGAAGGAAATTCGCGGAGGAGAGAAATAAGATATTAACGATGAAGTCGACAGGCTTATAAAGGCTAGGATGATAAAGGAGGTTGACTATCCCGAGTGGCTATCAAATGTCATTATAGTAAAGAAGAAGAATGGGAAATGAAGAGTTTGTGTCGACTACACAGACTTGAACAAAACGTGCCCGAAGGACCCCCATCCACTAGTGTAATATCCAGGAAAATTATATGAATATTTTTTTGTTAAATGAATAAATATTATGTGTTTTATAAGAAGTTTAAAGTGATTATTCCATGATAATAAGTGTTATAACTGTTATTGGTAATCCCGTGCGGGCCAGAAAATTTTTCGAGTAATTGTTATGTGTTTAAACTACTTTTATATGAATCGATATGCAATCGGGACTTGTATTTATTAGCGTCTTAATAGAGATATTCAATTTATATAGTTTTATGTGCGTTTGATTGTATTTTATATATTTCTGGGGTTTTCTGTTAACTTAGGAATCGTTTCTGTTTTTCAAAAATCAACGGACCGGACCCCACCGCGACGTCAAAGCCCACAAAATTCGTGTTTTTATTTTTATAAAATCAATCGTATTTCAAATACCCAGTATTTTTGCATTTTTGAATTATTCGCAATTTTTGTGGAATTTTGATATAAATTTTGTATTTTATCATTTTTAAAATTAATCCCCTTATTTATTATTTTGGGGCCTATTTATTTTAATTTAGGGATAAAAACACCCTTATTTGATTTTGGGTACTTATTTTCCAGATAATATAAATAGCTGAGACTGATTTTTTTATTCATTTTTATTTTATTAAATTTTAGAATAATTAAAAAGAAAATCAAGAACGAGTGGGGGTGTTCTTGGCCGGAGATGACGATTAAGGAATCGGTGGTGGAGGTTAACTGCAGAAACAGATAGCTGGGTTCGTATGGAATGGTTTGGTGTTGAAATCGATCCAAAAATAGATCGATTTGAGAGGTTTTGGGGTCACCGAAGTTTGGCCGGACGTCGGCCGGATTCTGGAAAACCCAGTTTCCGGCGACGTGTTCGTCAACTCCGGTGGTCCTTCCGGCCACTCCCTACCTCCCTTTGATCCATTTTCCTGCTTTGTCTGTTCTGAATTTCTGTTTCTGTATTTTTATTTTAATTTTAAATCAAAATTCATTCCTAATTTCCAAAAATCATTTTATTTATTTCTAAAAATTATTTAATAATTATTTTAAATGCTAAAAAATATTTACTTAATTATTTTAAATTCCTAATAATTATTTTATTTTATTATTTTTAAAAATCCAACTTGATTTAATGATTTATAATTTATTTTAGTTAATTATTTATGAATTTAATTAACTGATTAATTCATTTAATCCATATTGTTATTATTGATGTCGCTTAAATATTAAAGTTTATATCAGCTTCTGTTTTACTCAGATATTGTTATTATTGTTCACTTATAAACTATATACTGCTTGCTGAGCATTTCTTTCACTCATACTTGTTTATTATTCTAATCTTTCAGCTAAGTTAGAGCAGGCCTGAGTTCCAGGTTGGACCAGTAGAAGTGTTCTTGTAGATAGTTTGGTGTGTTTTCCAGGTAGACTGTTTTGGGACGCTTGAATAGTCTAGAGGTTTGTAATAAAAATTGAATAATCTGTAAAACTAATTAGACTTATAAGTTATAATAACATTTGGTTTGTTTTAGTGCCTGTTCCATACTATAACCTGTGATCGATCCAGTTGCATGCAAGGGGTCATATTTATTATTTTATTCCGCTGTGTTTATTATATTATGGTTTATCGGTTAGTGACCCCCAAATCTAGACCCCGGGTTTGGAGGGCGTCATAACTAGCCCCCATCGATACCATGGTGGACTCAACGGCTGAACATGAATTGCTTATATTTTTAAACGCTTCAAGTGGATTCAATCAAATTCAAATGGAGCCGTTTGATTGTGAGAAGACAACATTCATCACGGAAAGGGGGATATATTGTTACTTGGCCATGCCTTTCGGACTACGCAACGTTGGGGCTACATTTCAAAGGCCTGTTAATAAAATGTTCAAGGAGCTGATAGGTAAAATAATGGAAGTTTACATAGACGACATGGTGGTTAAATATGTAAATGCTGGAAATCACGTTCACGACCTAAAGGAGGTGTTGGACATTTTGGGATCATACAACATGAAGCTGAACCCGTCTAAATGTAACTTTGATGTGTCGTCAGGAAAATTTCTCGGACATATGGTGACCATGAGGGGCATTTGTTAGTGTTTGTGCCCTAGAGACAACACTATGATGTTTTAGTTTAAGACATTAGGATTATTAATGTTTATGTTCTATCGATTATTCTATTTATAATTTATTAATTCTTAATTTACTGCGATATAAATGTTAGATTAATAAATGTCCTTGGAATATGATATGCAATTTTATATCTCTAAGTACATGACTTAAAAATGAGATTATGAGAATAGTATCAATATTCCTAAAGGTCCCTAGTCGAGTATTATTATTAAGGGACAATAATAATGCATTAAGACTGGTGTTTTTGTTGACTGATGATCACATCTAGGTATAGTGATACCGAAGTCAAAAACACAGACAGATGTATATGTACATGGTGTTGGATAAACCCAATGTGAGATTCTACATGTCTGTTGTGTCATAAGTAATTCTCACAGTGATAATGATATAATGGTCCTTAGACCTGAAGTCATTATATTTCTATACGAGAATTAATATACATTGATTCCATTAAAAGTTATCCTTGACCGGGTAATGATAAAAGTGGACATGGGTATATTATGAATCGTATGAGAAATATGAATGATCTAGATGGGATTTAACCCTCCTATTTTAGGAGTGAAATTATTGGCCTCTTGTGTGAGCTAGACTATGAAATGCGTGGCCACACTCAAATATTGATTTGATATGATAGTCTACTCATTGATCAAGGAAATTTGGATTAAACTATGATGAGGATGACACATTACATGCCTCTAGTTTAATCTATAATATTTGGTTAAAGGGATTATATTACAATGTACATTATTCGCGAAAGGTTTAATCGATCACCGATTCAATTATTATTACTTGGGTAGCAATGATGTATTACTAGATGCCGCTCATTGTTTACAATTTTAATTTAGATTTAAAATTCGTTGCCGACGTAATAATAACCTATAGGGTCACACACAAAGAATGCTTGAAGGATTATTTAATATAAATTGGATTTAAATTAAATTAAAGTAATTCGAATTATTTATAATATTAATTAAGTATGACTTAATTAATTAGATAAATACTGATATTCGAATTTACTAATATTAATTATGAAATTTATTTGTTAAATAATTAAGTGAGACTTAATTATAATACAAATAAGATTTTTTAATTAATAATAACTCCTAATTAGTTAAGAGTTATAATTCGTTTTTCTACTCTCTATATAATATCTCTTGTGTGGCTGATTTTTACGTGAAAAGGACTTTTACTAAAACCCTAGCCACCAAGAGAGAAGAGGGAGAGAGCAAGAAGAAACGAGTTTGTGCTAGTACACATCCAATCCTTGAGTTCAAGCATTCGTGTGGATACCGATAGAGCGTAGATCGCGATAGCGGGATGCGTGGTGATTGAACAAGCTTTGGATCTCCATTAGTAAACCAATTGGTAAAGCTTCTTAAGGTAAACAATATGATCTACGAATTAAATATATGTTTTTCGTATGGATCCTAAGGCGGGTTTCGAAAATTCTGTTTTTTTACATTTTTAATTACTGTTTCCGTTGCGTTTATGTGCTCGAAACCCTTCAATGACATCAGAGCTACTTGCGAAAAGTGTTTAATTCGTTTATGTGTTTACTGGTTTTATGATGATAACATGTATACAATATTCCATGACTATTATGTATGCGATTTTGTATGTTTTACATGTTGTTATGTTTATATAGTGCGTATGTATATATATGTTTTGAATATATGATATTCATGAGAGTTGTATAATCATATGATGATTATATAATCTGTATATATATTGATATATACATGTTTTGTGTTTTTTTCTTATTATAAGAATCGTATTTGATACGATTCTGAATCAGATGCAGCGGATTTGCTGAAAGCTATCATCAACTGATCTATAAGGCATTTGACGTCGTTTAGACCTTGTAATCTGCGATTTAATGTTATCAGATTTAATTTCGAATTTTCTGATTTTTGATATATTTGGTTTTTATGATTTGATCATGATGGGTATGATATGTTAAGATCATATTATGTGTTTTAACATGTTCTTATGTGTTAATTGAGCATGGTGGATGGTTATGGATTATGACCTTAGGATAATGGTTTTGGTTTTTTAAATACGGCTTGCATGTCGTTTGATCTTGTAATTATTAAATCTTGAATGTAACTCGAGTTCTTATTGTAAGTACATTAGATTAGTTTTTATTTTTCATTCGTGTAATGTACATGAAGACATGAAGATTTGAAGATCAAGGAAGGGTAATCTCACATGGAGGCCATCCAAGGAAGCAATACAAGAAAGAAGACATGTAATAGTTAGGCTGTATTTATTTCTCACCTTAGATTGACCTAGATCTTTGTCATTAGCTTGATGAAGATCACATAGGATAAAGCCATAACCAACCATATTTATTTATTGCACTTTACATATATATGAGCATATGATGAATGTATGTGTAGAGTAGTTTATAAAGATGCATGCTTCATTAGATTAAGGATGTATGTATTAGATACGACACCCATGCCATGCTTTCTAAACAAGATAAAATCTGTAACGACTCAAGATTTTAAAATGAACAAATGATTATGAGATTCTCGTGTTTATGAAACACGGAATAAAATACAAATTTTCTTTATTTCTGACATGGGGCGATTTTGTCAAAAGCGAATTCATTGAACTTGTAAGGTTGTGGGTTTTAAGCGAGACCGTTGTGACTCCCTCACTACCTGGAAATCAAACCATTGACGAATATTGATTTGAAGTATTTTATTCAAGGAAAAATTGGAATCTCTTTATGATGGGATCATGATCGTTTTAAAATTAACAAAACCCTAAAGTTAATATTAAGTTGATCAGATGCCTTCCAATGAGTCCAATGCGTTAACCCCTAGATCGACCAGGAGTGGGTTCACCAAAGCGAAGTACTCCTATCTATCGTGGGAGATGTGTTGAAGTATATTGATATTTTTGACTATTGGGTTTGACTTAACTAAGTTACCACAATAGGATTGTGAACTTAGAGGCATAGAGTTTGGCGAGATTTATTAGATAAATATGAACAAATGTTGTTCCACCAAGCTATTCAAGAGTTATATTGTTGATATAATTGAAAAATGTTGTCTACCTAAATAATCATGTTTTAGGAGAAAAGCCAAAGCTGACCTAACGCATGATGAAATATGGATCTTGGCTCACTCAGAAAGGATATAGAAGATATTTTTTCCGAATTAATAGTTAGGGCTATTGATTTGATAAAAATAGTGGGAGATATATATTGTGAATATATATATATATATATATATATATGAATAATCACTTGAACATAATTTAATGATCATCTGTAGACTAAGTCATTTTATGCACTTTAATATTGTAGATATCAAATAACAAATAACACAAATAACTTCTCTATGTAATAGTCCCTGAGAAGGACAAGCTGACATGAAATAATTTCCTTAATTGACACGGGAACTTGAGGATTGTCCTCAGGTTCAAGGATGTCACTTAAACCCCTCCCTTATTTCTTCTAGCTGAGAATGAAACATGTGTTGAACAAAATGCTTACCAGAAGTAAATTGATTATGCAACTGATGTTTCATGTCTCATGCTTGTAATTATGAGTGCTGAGCTTTAGAAACAATAAGAGCATAATGATGCTTATGATATGATTGAGCACCTTCAAAGGATGTTTGAAGGATAGGCTCGTCAGAAAGATTTGACAATAATAAGGCACCATACTTTGCATTAATGGGAGAATGATATCCGGTTGGACCACATGTTCTAAAGATGATATGTGTATGTACCTTGATATTTTGGGTTTCAAGAATAGTCTAGAGACTCAGCTTGATTTGATTAAACAATCCTTGAACAACTTCTATTCTTAGTTTGTTAAGAACAAAAGGAATGAGATAGACAGAACACTCACTGAGTTGTTAAGCATGTTTAGAACTGCTGAAAATAACACGGTAAAGGCATGAATTACGTCCATATTGATGATGTACATATGGAATTCAAATGGGAAAGGAAATTGGACAGGCAAGGTGAAGATTTGATCTCATTTAGTGCCAAACCAAAGTCCAATCCAAAAGGGATTTTGAAGCCTAATAGTGGTGTAGCTAAAGGAGATGATTGTCATTTCTGTGAAAATAACTGGATGAATGGAAGTTAAATTGTCGAGCTTATTTGGAAGATCTAAAGAAGAAGACTAGCAATGGTCAAGCTTCAGGTATAGGGTTAGAATTGGAGCAAAAGTTGTTGCTCTAGTTGAAGGAACTCTATACCTAATGTTGCCCAAAAGGCGAGATTGAGAACTTGATAAATTGTTATTACGTGCCTGCCTTTAGCGGATACATTAAGTCAATTTCTTGTCAGGACAAGAAAGGTTTTCATTTTAATTAAATAAATAATAGTTGTTTATTCTATTTCAATGATAAGACTTATAATGTTGCACAATTAGTTAATAAATTATATGTTCTAAGTTGACTCAAATCAAACATTACCTCTAGCATTGTCGTTAAGCCATATTAATGAGAAACGCATTTCTGAGTTACATATAGATGAATACTTGGATAAATTTGATTTTGAATCATACGGAAGATGCGAACTTTGTCTCATTGGCAAAATGACTAAAGCTTCTTTTACCTGATCAGGTGAAAGGGCCACCGAACGATTATGACTTATATATAATGATGTATGTGGTCGAATACGTATGATGGCAAGGGGGCTAATACTACTTCATAACATTTACCGATGATTTCAGTAGATATGGATATATGGTTCTTATGAAGAACAAATCCGATTCTTTTGAAGTGTTCAAAGAATATAAGGCCGAAGTAGAAAACAAAACAAGGGAAAAGTATAAAAGTTTTATGATCAGATCGTGGAGGAATACTTAAACCTCAATTTCAAGAGTTTCTTGAAGGAGTGTGATAGTGTATCATAACTTACTCTTTCTGGAACACCTCAATGGAATAAAGATTCTTAAAGGAGAAATCGTACCTTGTTGGACATAGTGCAATCGATGATGAATCAAGCGGATCTTCCAATCAGTTTCTAGGGTTATGCTCCAGAAACGGCTGCATATACACTTAACCAAGTTCCGACCAAAGCGGTTCAAAATACTCCGTATGAGACATGGACTGATAAACGTCATAGCATGTCATTTATGAAAATTTGGGGACGTGAAGCGTTTGTAAAATGTTTAGCCTCTGACAAGCTTGGACCAAAATTAAATAGGTGTTATTTTGTGGGATATCCTGAAGAAACTAAAGGGTATAGTTTCTATAATCCTAGTGAGAACAAAGTGTTGGTTGCTCGAACCGCTGTATTTCTTGAAAGAGAGTTACTTTCAAAGAAAATTAGTGGGAGGACTATAGATCTCGATGAAGATCGAGTTGTATAAAAAAATTTGGAACTAGAGTTGGAAAATGGGCAGGAAGTACATCAAGATGTTCCTGCTCCGGAAACACAGGCTGTTCGTAGATCTACTAGTGCTCATCATGAGCCAGAGAGATATTATGGATTTCTCTTGACTCAAGATGATGATGTAATGCTCATAGATAATGATGAGCCTCTTACCTGCCAAGATGCTATGAGTAGTCCGGACTCCGAGAGATGGCTAGAGGCCATAAAATCTGAAATGAAATCCATGTATCAAAATAAAGTATGGACTTAAGTTGATCCACCTGAAGGGGTAAAACCTATAGGGTGCAAGTGGGTTTTCAAGAAGAAAACTGACATGGATGGTAAAGTACAGACCTATAAAGCGCGAATGGTGGCAAAAAGGTTTCAAACAAGTTCATGGTATAGACTGTGATGAGACCTTTTCACCAGTTGCTATGGTTAAGTCCATCAGGATTTTGCTAGCAATAACTGCTTACTACGACTATGAGATTTGGCAAATGGATGTCAAAACCTCTTTCTTAAATGAGAGGCTTGAAGAGGATGTATACATGATACAACCTGAGGGTTTTATTGATCCTAAGTTTGCTAAGATGGTCTGTAAGTTGCTTCGATCTATTTATGGATTATAGCAAGCCTCAAGGAGATGGAATCGTCGTTTTGATGAAATAGTCAAAGAATTTGGCTTTATTCAAATGAAGATGAACCATGTGTTTACAAGAAGGTTAGTGGAAGCCACGTGGCATTCCTAGTACTATATGTAGATGACATATTACTAATAGGGAATGACATACCTTCTCTATAGGCTCTTAAGACTTAGTTGGGAAATAGTTTCTCGATGAAGGACTTAGGTGATGCTACCTATATATTAGGGATCAAGATCTATAGAGATAGATCAAGGAGATTAATCAACCTAGTCGGAGTACATACATTGATAAAATATTGCATCATTTTAGGATGCAGTAGATAAAGAAATGATATGTTTTAATGTCTCATGGGATAGTGATCTCAAAATATAATTGCCCCCTAAATCATTAGATGATAAGGGCTGTTTGAGAAAGCTCCTTCTGCTTTAGCAATTGGATCTATAATGTGTACAATGATATGTATTTATCCTGATGTTTCGTATGCTTTGAGCATGACGAGCAGATACCAATCTAATCCAGGTGAGGGTCACTGGATAATTTTAAAGAATATTCTTAAGTACTTAAAGAGGACTAAAGATTTATTTTTCGTGTATGGAGAAGATAGGGAACCGGTTGTAAAGGGTTACACTGATACTAGTTTCTTAACCTAATTTCTGGATAGACAAGGATGATTATGTGTCTATGTCTGGTTTGTATTTTATCTAAATATAAGTGATGTTAGCTGGAATAGTTCACAGCAAGAATATTGATGATTCTATAAAGGATGCCGAATATATTAATATTTTTTGAAACAGCCAAGGAGACTGTTTAGGCATGTCCTTAGGCGATATCACCTTATGAATGAGATTAATGGTCAAGGAGATATAAATGTAAAGTGCATAGTAATGATAGTGTTGCAGACCCACTGACTAAGGCTTTGTCGCAGCAGAAGTACGATGGTTATACTAGTTCCATGAGTATTAGATACATGGGTGATTGGCTCTATTGCAAGTGGGAGATTGTTAGTGTTTGTGCCCTAGAGACAACACTATGATGTTTTAGTTTAAGACATTAGGATTATTAATGTTTATGTTCTATGGATTATTCTATTTATAATTTATTAATTCTTAATTTACTGTGATATAAATGTTAGATTAATAAATGTCCTTAGAATATGATATGCAATTCTATATCTCTAAGTACGTGACTTAGAAATGAGATTATGAGAATAGTATCAATATTCCTAAAGGTCCCTAGTCGAGTATTATTATTAAGGGACAATAATAATGCATTAAGACTGGTGTGTTTGTTGACTGATGATCACATCTCATAGATCATAGGTATAGTGATACTAAAGTCAAAAACACAGGAAGATGTATATGTACATGGTGCTGGACAGATCTAATGTGAGATTCTACATGTCTGTTGTGTCATAAGTAATTCTCACAGTGATAATGATGTAATGGTCCTTAGACCTGAAGTCATTATATTTCTATACGAGAATTAATATACATTGATTCCATTAAAAGTTATCCTTGACCAGGTAATGATAAAAGTGGACATTGGGTATATTATGAATCGTATGAGAAATATGAATGATCTAGATGAGATTTAACCCTCCTATTTTAGGATTGATATTATTGGCCTTTTGTGTGAGCTAGACTATGAAATGCGTGGCCACGCTCAAATGTTGATTTGATATGATAGTCTACTCATTGATCAAGGAAACTTGGATTAAACTATGATGAGGATGACACATTACATGCCTCTAGTTTAATCTATAATATTTGGTTAAAGGGATTATATTACATTGTACATTATTCACGAAAGGTTTAATTGATCACCAATTCAATTATTATTACTTGGGTAGCAATGATGTATTACTAGATGCCGCTCATTGTTTACGATTTTAAATTAGATTTAAAATTCGTTGCCAACGTAATAATAACCTATAGGGTCACACACAAAGAATGCTTGAAAGATTATTTAATTTTAATTGGATTTAAATTAAATTAAAGTAATTCGAATTATTTATAATATTAATTAAGTATGACTTAATTAATTAGATAAATATTGATATTCGAATGTACTAATATTAATTATGAAATTTATTTGTTAAATAATTAAGTGAGACTTAATTATAATACAAATAGGATTTTCAAATTAATAATAACTCCTAATTAGTTAAGAGTTATAATTCGTTTTTCTGCTGTCTATATAATATCTCTTGTGTGGCTGATTTTTGCGTGAAGAAGGACTTTTACTAAAACCTTAGCCACCAAGAGAGAAGAGGGAGAGAGCAAGAAGAAACGAGTTTGTGCTAGTACACATCCAATCCTTGAGTTCAAGCATTCGTGTAGATACCGATAGAGCGTAGATCGCGATAGCGGGATGCGTGGTGATTGAACAAGCTTTGGATCTCCATTAGTCAACCAATTGGTAAAGCTTCTTAAGGTAAACAATCTGATCTACGAATTAAATATATGTTTTTCGCATGGATCCTGCGGCGAGTTTCGAAAATTCGGTTTTTTTAAGTTTTTAATTACTGCTTCCGTTGCGTTTATGTGCTCGAAACCCTTTAGCAATGAGGCTATCCCAAAATAGATTAAGGAAATTTTCAAATTAAAGAGTCCATCAAACGTTAAAGATGTTCAGAAACTGATGGGGAGAATTGCGGCCTTGAACAGGTTCATCTCACGATCATCGGACAGATGTAAACTATTTTATGATGTTTTAATGAAAAACAGGGGGTTTATGTGGTTAGAAAAACATCAAGATGCACTTAAAGACCTGAAAAAATATATCACTACTCCTCCACTCTTGTCTAAGCCTCTTCAAAAAGAGGACCTTTATGTTTACTTATCTGTTACAGATCATGCTGTGAGTAGAGTGCTCATCAAAGAAAAAGAAGGTGTCCAATCACCTATTTATTATGTCAGCAAAAGACTAGTATATGCGGAAATAAGGTACACATCTCTGAAAAAATTGGTGTTTGCATTGGCTATGACTCCTACTAAACTAAAGCATTATTTTGATTCACACAAAATACATGTCATGACAAACTTTCCCTTGAGAACTATCTTGAGTAAACCTGACTTGACGAGAAGGATGGAGAAATGGTCCATACTTCTGAGAAGTTATGACATCACATATGATAAAAGGAGTGCCATAAAATCACAAGCTCTAGCTGACTTTGTGGCTAATTTCAGTCCAAGACAAATGATGATAGCTGAGGAGGAGTTTCAACGAGTCATTTCAAGGGTAGACACCAAGCCATGGACATTGTATACTGATGGAGCTTCGAATGTAAATGGAATGGGATTGGGGCTTGTACTCAAATCGTCACAGGGGGTATGATAGCACATTCAATATGCTGTGAATTCAAAGCCACCAATAACGAAGCCGAGTATGAAGCACTGATTGTGGGGCTCATGACTGCTAAGAACATGAAGGTCAGAAATATTGATGTAAACTATGATTCATTATTAATTATGAATCATGTCAATGGTTCCTATGAAGCTCAGGATCCCAAAATGATCACATACTTGGACATCACAAAGAAATTGACAAATTACTTTGACACTTTCAACATACAACAAGTTCCAAGAGAAAATAATGTACAAGCTGATGCATTAGCCGTTATGGGAGATGTTTCTAAGGGTCTCAACTTAAACAACATTCCAGTTGTTTATATCACGAAGCCTGCTGTTGAAAGATTGGTTCATGACATAGAAGTGTTGGCTCTTAATCAACATAATGACAATACCAATGAAGACATGGATAGCTGGATTCGAGCATACAAATATTACTTAAAACTTTGTGTTAAACCAAAAAGCAACAATGAAGTTAGGATCCTTAGGATGAAAGCTTCAACGTTTATAGTCATAGATGACGAGCTGTTTAAGAAATCTTCTAGGGGTTGCTTCAAAGATGCTTGAGAAAACACAAGGCTGACATGGTATTAAGAGATGCACATGAAGGAGAGTGCGGAAATTGTACCAACGGAAAAAATCTCTCATTAAAGATTCTATGTTTGGATTATTACTGGCTGACGCTAATACATGATGATCTAGATTACATGAGGAGACGTGACGCCTTCTAGAGACACGCACCCATCATACACCAACCGTTTGAGGACCTTAACATGTCTCTTTTTTTTGGACTTTCATGAAATGAGGGATGGACATTGTTGGGAAGATGCTGCCTGCTCATGGGAAAAATGTGTTCATGCTGGCCATGATAGATTACTTTTCAAAATGGATCAAGGCAAAGGCGTTCAAGCAAGTCACGTCAAAAGAAGTGATATCCTTTATCAAGAGAAACATTATTTTCAAGTTTGGTGTTCCATTTGAAATTGTTTGTGACAATGGGTCACAATTCATAAGCGACAAGACCGAAGCATTTTGCAAACATTGTGTTAAAAATATGTTGTGAACTTGATGATAAGTTAAACAAAATACCTAGTAGATATTATTTTGTGTATTTGTAGCTTTTAACGGATGATCACTTCAATATCCGTTGAAAGAGTAGCTTATGTTACAATAATATTAGTAGCACATTTTTACATATTGTAATGCCTTAGTGAACTAGATGTTGTAGAATGTTTAAGTCATGTTGACTACTAGATTGATATGCAAGATAGGTTGGTTAATTGTAAAGATTAGATGCCTTGTATTCTTGTATAAATGAAATGGAGTTAACTGCCATAAAGACAGTCCCAACAGATGTTTCACTAAGTTTCAACGGATGATCAACCATAGCTTCAACGGATGATCAACTAAAGTCTCAACGGATGATCAACCAGACTTTCAATGGATGATTAATTTGAGTTTTAATGGATGATCAAATTCAAAAGAACAGTTGATAGTGACTTGACAGTCACATGCGTTGATTGTATGCAAATGGAATATGGCAGCCTAATTACAGGTCTTAGAGAACAAAGAAGCATTTCCATTTACATGGTAAACTGAAGATATTCAAAGATGCTGGGTTGAGAAATGAAGAAGCATGAGATTAGAAACATTTTGTATTATTTATTTGTCTCTTTATCATGTAACTTGGTGATATATAAACCAAGTGTAGCAAGTAGAACTTTATCCAAGTTAGTAAGCAATTACCAGAGAAATAGAAAAAGAAAAATTTGTAAAGAATTTCTCTGTTCTTGTAGTTCAACTTGTAAGCAGCTCTGTACAACATTATAACACAAAGTTCTCTACTTAATATATATCTCAGGTAAACAAGTTCAATCCACCATAAAGTTTTTAAATACTTGTATTTGATTACTTTGTATTTTGATTTCATTATAAATCCTTTCATTCCGCACCATAGCCAAATCAAACACAATTATATAGTCATAGTAGAACTATTCTTAAAAATGAAAAAGTATTAAGAATTACATTCAACCCCCTTCTATAATTCTTTGTTAGATTGTTTGGGAGTAACACATTGGAATATCAACTTGATTAAGTCGACACCAATATATCCTCAAGCCAATGGACAGGCTGAATCGAGCAACAAGATCATAATCAACAATCTTAAAAGGAAACTGACGTCATGCAAAGGAAAGTGGGAAGACGAATTGCCTTGGGTGTTGTGGTCGGACAGGATGACCCCTAAGACGTCAACAGGACAGACGCCATAAAAATTAGTTTATGGTACCAAATCCCTCTTACCAACAGAGATCATGATGCCAACAGCCAGGTACAGACTATTGACGACTGACATGAACAACGTAGAATCAACGAGTCATTGATTCTATGTTATTCATTAAAGTAATCTTTCTTTCAGTTATGATCATTAACCGTATCATTGTTCAGTATCAACGGGTCATCAGTGTTCTTATTGCTAAATCCAATTCGGCAACCACTAAATTTCTTCAAATAATAACAGTGCTTCAGAACCTCAACATTCACTCCAAGATGATGCTTCACATCAATAACATCTAAGCAAGCTTGGGTCCTCCATGCAAAGGGAATTAGTTGCCCATGTGACACATTAAGGGTTTTCAAAACCTCAGACACAAACTTGGAAAAAGGGAATGTAAGACCAACATCAAAAGGATAATAATAAAAACATACCCATCCTATTTTGTAGAAATCAGCACGAACAGAAGGAACAGGGACAACATCAACAACATTAGAGTGAAACAACATCTTTGCCTCCTTAAACTTTTCAGGTTTCATAAAGCTTTGGAGGCTATATTTAGAGTCAAGTAGACTAGTGGCGATCCAATCGGTAATTCCAGCCTGGGCGTTAATAGGGGCAAAATTGTGGGAGTTAGAGCTCTTGACATTTTTCTTTGGCATCAGAAGGGTTTCTAAGGAGAATGTGGAGAGTTCGCTTTGCTGGAGGTGGGGATTAAGGAGAGAATACAACGCAAGAGTCTAAGTTGGGGGATGAGAGTATATAGGGAATAGAGGGAGTTATTGATAAGTCTTGGGAAGGGTTTTTTGATAAATGAAGAGCCTATGCATGTATATCACAAAATCTGTTCACATTCTTATCAAGGGAAGTTGAATGATTCATTTATACACGCTACAAACATACATCTACAATATTGATTAGTGATATTATTGGAGATTTTGTTAATTAAATTATTTAATTAACAAAATCTGAGGCGATTGTTATATCAATTTTCAGTCATGACAGAACATGATCAAGGGAAGGACGACAAGGAATGCAAGGGACAAGTCGAGACGGGAAGAGTAAGAAGGCATCCTGAACATCAACAGAAAGATTCCAACAACGAGAAGAATCAGAAGACTTTGTCAAGCCATAGTCCAAATTTGTAGGAGAATCAGTATAGTATTGCAGCAAGGATTGCAACCATAATTTGAAGTGGGATAGAAATGAGGGGAGGTTGGAGAAAAAGAAGAAAACAAACTAGAAGATAAGAGAGGTTAATTTGAAGATAACAGGATGATAACTAAGGCAACAATACGACACACAAACACAACTCGAGTTCATCTTTTTCATTAGGAAGAACAACTCGCAATACACAATCATCCAAAAACCGAGTGTCAAATACACTTCGATAGCAATAGTTTCAGTAGGTAATGAAGGCAATGTATCATGTAGAATTCTTTGTAATCATCCTCGAATATCTAGTGGATCACATTTAGGTTGGGTAATCAATCCCACCCGCGGTTTTTTCCCATTTACGGGTTTTCCGCGTAAAAAATTCTTCATGTTATTTTCGATTACATTGCTCTTAGTTTAGTTGCATTACATAATTAGTACAATCAACCAAACTTAGCACTTAACCTACAAATTATGGTAAAAACAATAGTGCCTTGAAATTAAATAAAAAGTATGCAGTTGTTAATGTTAATACTAATAATATTCGATTAAACTTGTATAGATATGCGTCAAAAATTAAAACTAATTTTCACGCAATACCTATATATAACCATGTTCACATATTTCCTTATATCTAAAAAAATACCTCAATATTCAGGTTGTATGGGCTAGTTCAATATTGATTTAATCAAACAGATTAATTAAAATTTCAAGGAAGTCCTACTATGAATTTGGTAGGAAATGGCTATAATATGGAAATAAAAGGGGTCAATTCCTATCAAGTAAATTGGTGGAAATTGCTCAAGTCGAAAATATAATTTCATAGAAATTGGTGCATGTATCTCAAATGGGCCACACCTGCCAACTGGCTGCCCATGTGGCGTGCCACATGGTCGGCCACGTCAGCTGCGATGTTATACAAATCGGGATCCACCTGATGAGTTGGCATGTGGACCCATTTACAAATCTTGCTACGTGTCCTGCCACGTGGCAGTTGACACATGTAAGTCTTTTGTCTTACCAGAATTGATAGCTTTTGAGTGCGTGTTTTCTACTAGATTTGGTAGGTTGTGATTGACAAATGGTAGGTTTTATGTCAGAAGGCATGGATATGAGCAATTCTTACCAACCATTCCCGACAACCGTTTAGCTTGAATGCGGTAGGAAATAGCTTGAATGTGGTAGAAAATGTTGTACGTTTTTTAAAAAAAATTATTAATATCAATGTAGAACAAATTACACATCCATAAATATCTAAATCATAAGCAAACAACAATAACCAAAATTAAAAATTTCTCATAAACCACAATCCGGGCATATCACAATTATAACAAAAAGTTAAATTTACACCTACATTCTAAGTTTTCAATATTAGAAATAATAATTCATTACAACAATTAATAGATATTTTAAAAGTTTAGACAAACCATCTTGAAGTTCTCGTCTTTGTTGAATCCTTTGACTTCATTTTTCGTAATTTCTTCATTTTTGTCATTGATTTTTCCATTTTCTTGACCTTAAATGAATAAAATCTATATAGGAAGAGTAAATAAATGTTAGTAATCATTAACACACATGAAAAATTAACACATATTGTAAAAAACAAAGAGGTTATTACATATATATATAAATCAATCAAGATTAAAAATATGTCAAGAAGATTGAAATGCATACATATATAATCGATGGCTAATATAAAGAAGATGAATATATTTACCAAAAGAGAAGAAGAATATGAAGGAATTATGAAATGAAATAGTTAGGTAATGAATTACACATAGAGGGGGGGGGGGTGAATGTGTTTTTGTGTTTTTTATGCTTTTCTTGAAGTATTTATGGTTTTAACAAAGTAAATGTAAATCTTGTAATGATATGTGTTAATGCTGAATTTAAACAAGCAATAACAGTGAACATAGATCTTTCAAAACTCACTTAATTTTATATTCAAATTAAGAATATTTTGCTACAAAATTTCTAGGCTTTTTGTTGATACAGTATTAATAGTCATCTCCCCAAAATACATAAGTAGGTTTTGTACGAGGCCGCCGTAACATAACTCTAATCTTCTGTTTGTTTTTTTTCTATGTAGAATTGTAGTGGCATCTCATAATTATTTTGATTAAAGTTTATGCGTTGTGTATACAGAGTCGTTCCTGAAATTTTGAATGTCATTATTTAATTATCCTCTTTTTCATGATTACAAAATGAGAGATTTGATTCTCTTTATTTTCGAGAAACAAGAGGTACAGTGAAGCTGGCAAGATATCGTTTCATTCGTCAGCTCATTATATTGGCTCTTTGATTGTTGCTTGTCCACACTCTCTTTTAATATCAATTAATCATTTAGCAAAAAAAAAGAGCTTAACTTCTTCCTTGAGAGAAATACAAGATTTTTTTATCTAAATTATTACCACTAACAAATGACTAGTGTTAACTTTATATCTCAGTTAACCGCTGGTTTACACAGTTTAAAATAAGACATGCTATTTACTTTAGTAAGTTATCACTAATCATTCTATTTTAGGAAATGTATATCCTCCATCCTGACTCGGCATATCTTTGCATACTGTGTTAACTTTAATCTTCTTTTGTCAGTTAATCTTCACCCTTGATCTTGCACACTCTTCAAGCTGCTTTTTGTAGACTTGTCAATCCAACTGGTTGGATTGTTTGTTGATTGTTAATCTTGGATATTGAACTGGTCTACAATTTGTACTTTGAGATTTTACCTCGAGATCTCCAGTTAGGCATATAGAGAGCTTGACATCTCGATAAGTATAATGGTTATCGAGATCTCTAATCACTCTATTGTTTTTTTGACTTGTATAGGTCTTTGAGTTCTCTATAAGAGAACTTAGCTTATCGAGATCTCTCATTTTCATATCTTCACTTTGGCTTATCGATATCTCTGAGTTCTCTAGTGACTTAGTGACTTGTCGATAACTCAGAGTTCTCTAGTCAAATTTGACTTGTCGATAACTCAGAGTTCTCTAGTGAATTTTGGTTTGTCGATATCTCTGAGTTCTCTAGTGAAATTTGCCTTATCAATAACTCAGAATTCTCTAATGAATGTTGACTTATCGATAACTCTGAGTTTTCTAGTGAAGAAATGACTTGTCGATATCTCCAATCTTCATGTCTTCAATTTTGCTTGTTGGTATCTCTGAGTTCTCTAGTAGCTTTTCTGAGTTCTCTATAAGTCATTATGGAGTTCTCAAATGACTTCTCTATAACACTAAATCTGTGACTTGTAGAGATCTTGACTTAGAAAATTTTTCCCAAAACAAATTTATTCAACTCCAAGCTTCTTCATAATTCTTATGAGGCATGATCTTCTAGACCTTCTTCCACGTAGAATTCTTAGGCTTGATACTGTTTAAAGAAAAAGACTCCAGTCTGCTCTTTGACATTTTTACAGACTTTAAATGTTACAAATATAAAATGCAAACTAAGATTATAATACAACGTACTTAAGGTTGTCAATTTGACTTAGTCTTGTTATTGTACAGGCATGTCTTGCACAACAGAAATTTTAGTAGAGTAGATGAAAATGAAAGTGAAAAGAGAAAGATAGTAGTTTATAGGTTCAAGTCATCTATTTTCTACAAATATTGGTAGGTTATAAGTTCAGGCACAATTTTTAAATTTTTGACTTTGATTTTGGCTCAATATTTAAAATTTTCGTATTTGGTTTTGGCTTCATGTTTGAAATTCTTGTCAAATTAAGGTTCATTTCCTACCAATATTGGTAGGTTTTGAGTTTGGCAAAAAAATTAAAATTTTGATTTTGGCTTCATCTTTGAAATTTTCGTGAAACTAAAGTTTATTTCCTAACAATATTGGTAGGTTTTATGTTCGGCTGAATTTTTGAAATTTTGTTTTTTCCTCCATGTTTGAATTTTTGGTTTTGCATCCATGTGTGAAATATTCATGAAACTAAGGTTTATTTCCTATCAATATCGATAGGTAAAGCTATTCACGAATCGAACCGAGCCGAATTTTGATCAAACCGAGTTGAGTTTTAACTTTTTTTTTTCTAACGAACCGAGCTGAGCTTTCTTATTGAACAAAAATTCATGTTCGAGGTCGAGCTCGATAACTAACGAGCCAAGTTGAACGGATCTGAACACGAGCAGAACACGGGATTTCTTCATCAAAACAAGCCTAGCCGTGTTGAAGTAAAAAATTCTGGTCAAACCTCTGGTTGATTGTTAAAATAGCAAACCAAATACATTTATTTTATTCTAATTTTTTATCATATAACTAAAATATATAGATCTTCATATCCGTATCGTTGTAACATTCATAAATATTTTTAAAAAGATCGAAACAACAATATGGGACTAAATACTAGTAAGAAGAACTGGTCAAACCATTGGTTGATTGTTAAAATAACAAATAAAATAAATTTATTTTTTCTAAATTTTTTGTCATATCACCAAAATATATAGATATTGACATCCGTATGGTTGTATCATTCATTAATATTTAAAAAAAAATCAAAACATCAATATGGGATTAAACACTAGTTAGAAGTACTATTCAAATAATTGGTTGATTGTTAAAATAACAAACAAAATAAATTTATTTTTTTATGAAAAATTGTCATATCACCAAAATATATAGATGTTGACATCTGTATGGTTGTATCATTCATAAATATTGTAAAAAAATTGAAACATCAATATGAGATTAAAGACTAGTTAGAAGTACTATTCAAACAATTGGTTGATTGTTAAAATTATAAATAAAATAAATTAATTTTTTACAAACACAATTTGATGTCACTAAAATATATAGATCATAATATCTTTATGGTTGGATAATTTATAAATATTTTTAAAAAAAACGAAACATCAATATGAGACTGCACGCTAGTAAGAATATTTGGTCAAACTAATGGTTGACTGTTAAAATAGCAAATCGAATATATTTATCTTTTTCTAATAAATTTTCATATCAATAAAATGTATATATCTTGACATCCGTACGTTTGGATCATTTATAAATATGTTTTAGAAAATTGAAAGATGAATATTGGATTAAACACTAATGAGAAGTACCATCCAAACCATGGCTTGATTGTTAAAATAAAAAGCAAAATAAATTTGTTTTTTCTAAAAATTTGTCATATCACAAAAATATATATATGTCTTCACATCCATACGATTGGATCATTCATAAGTTTTTTTTAAAAAAAATCGAAACATCAGTATGAGATTAAACACTAGTAAGAAGTACTATTCATACAATTGGTTGATTGTTCACATAACAAACAAAATAAATTAATTTTTTTTAAACATTTTACCATGTCACTAAAATATATACATCTTAACATCCATACGGTTAGATCATTTATGAATATTTTTTTTAAAAAAATAAAACATCAATATGGTACCGAACGCTAGTAAGAAGAACTGGTCAAAGTATTGGTTGATTGTTAAATAGCAAATTGAGTACTTTTATTTTTTTATAATAATTTTACCTTATAAATAAAATACATAGATCTTAATATATTTAAGGTTGGATCAGTCATAAATATTCTGAAAAATTGAAACATCAAATATGGGACTAAATAGTAGTAAGATGTACTAGTCAAACTACTTGTTGACTGTTAAAATAGCAAACCAAATCCACTTATTTTTTTAAAATATTTTATCATACCACTAAAATATATAGATCTTTACATCCGTATAGTTGGATCATTCATAAATATTTTAAAAAAATTGAAATATAAATATGGTACTAAACACTAGTAAAAAGTATTATTCAAACAATTTGTTGATTGTTAAAATAACAAACAAAATAATTTTATTTTATTCTAAAACTTTTGTCACATCACTCAAACATATAAAGCTTAACATCCATATGGTTGGATCATTTATCAATATTTTTTAAAAAAATCGAAACATCCATATGGTACTAAATGCTAGTAAAAAAGAAATGGCCAAACTACTAATTGACTATTAAAATAGCAAACCGAATACATTTGTTTTTTACAAATAATTTTATCACATCAATAAAATATATAGATCTTGATATCGGTACGGTTGGATCATTCATAAATATATATAAAAAAATTGAAACATAAATATTGGACTAAACACTAGTTAGAAGTACTATTTAAACCATTGGTTGATTGTTAAAATAACAAGAAAAATGAATTTATTATTTCAAAACAATTTCTCATATCATTATTATATAGATCTTTACATCCGTACGGTTGAATTACTCATAAAATTTTAATTTATAGAAACATTTTCATATTTAATAATTCTTTTTCATACTAATTATAATTTATTTTTTAAAAAAAAGAGAAACACGAGAATTTAAGTATAATCGACTAAGTTTTAGAGTTTAACTACTAAAATGAATAGATGTTTATGTCTTTACTGTTTGATCAACCAAAATGTGACACGAAAAATACGAAACAACACATTTTTCTTCGTTTTCACCCATTCCTGCCTCCTGCCATTATTGGAAGGAAACGAACCTGAATTATTATTTTTATGCTTCGAAAAATTATTATTTATATTTAATAACATGTGGACTCCTTATGTGAATGGTAGGGGCAATGTGAGTATAAAGTTCTATCAAAACCTAACAATATTGGTAGAAAATACTTCCCCACCAAATTTGGTAGGAAATAATCTCAGAATAATGACAATTTTTTTTAAAAAAAGGTTTAATAATTAAAAAATATGAGGGCTGATGATGTGGGTAGTGGGACCATTTTCGTATCAAATTTTGGTCAAAACCTACCAAAATTAGTAGGGTTTGAGTTTTCCACCAATATTGGTAGGTTTTGGTGCTTGCGGGTACAAAATCTGGGACCCACCTGGAGTAATTCCTACCAGATTAGATGTTGGTAGGAAATGGTAGAGCAATTTCTACCAAATTTTTCTGGTTTGGTTTGCTTGGTAGGAAAATGTTGTTTTTCTTGTAGTATTGTATAATCGATTTATGTATTATTTTTATTATATATTAACCCTTGATGGAAAATAAACAGGTCAAAATATATATACTTTTCTTGTAGTGTTTATATTTGATAGAGACATCGATTTAGATATCGAGAGATCATAGAAATATAAACAAAATAATAGAAATATACAACTAAAAAAGGAGGGAAAAATATTTTAGAGGGGTCTTTATAGATAGTAATTAGTAGAAAAAATAATTACATAAATTAAACATAAGCTAACTTCTCTAATTTTAAGAGATAAAAGACTTAGTGCCCGTTTAGGAAATTTTAAAATAAGTAACTTATGACTTAAAATGAAAGTGATAAATGGATAAATGCTGTAAGAAATATGTTGTAGGCTTGATGATAACACACCAAAAACACTCTAATTAGATATGTTAAATGGATTTTTAGCTTTCAACGGATGATCACATTATTTATCCGTTGAAAAAGTAGCTTATATTAAATAATTTTTTAACACATTCTGTATACTAGACTAGTTTGGGGTTTTATGAGTTTCAGTTATTTCTAAGTCATGTTGACTACTAGTAAGATATAAAAAATAGGTGGGCTAATTGTATATAGAAGATGTCTTGATTTTGTATAAGTGGACGAGGATCAACTGCTATGGAAACTACTTCAACTGCAAATCTACAAAACTTAAATGGATGACCCTATAAAGCTCAACGGATTATTCAGAATACTTTCAACGGATGAGCTAGTCAAGTTTCAACGGCTGACAAATGAAGCTTCAACGAATAACACCTATAAAAACTACACCATATCTGGCCTATAGCAACATTTTTTTGGTGTTACAAGCAGAAATGTTGCCTTAAATCACTAGAATTTGATCTGAGGTAACACTTTTTTTATGTTACAGTATAGGGATAGTTGATGTTAGCATAGACATGACGAAATATCTATTGTAACATAAAATACAATGTTACTTTTAATATTAGAATTAGTGTTACTGTAGGACAAAATTGTTAGGCGGCATAAAAACGGCGGGCCAAAATTTGGACAAAATTTTAAGCGGCCCAAAAGTAAAATTTTGACCCGCTCACTTTATATTGTAAACCAAAATATACTCTCACATTTATTATACTATTATACACCGACAAATGTACAGACTCTCCCTTATCCAAAACTCTCTCAAACAAAAAGACTCTCGATGAGTTCAAAATTAGATTTCTAAATTCGCTCAAGGAAGGTGAGCTTTCTTCCAAGTCGGGGTTAGATATTGGAGATTGTAATTAGGGTTCTATTAATTAGGGTATGTAAAATTTGGGGCTTTCTTCTCAAACAGGTTCAACATTTGGGTATGTAATTAGGGTTCTATTAATTAGGGTATGTAAAATTCGCTCAAGGAAGGTGAGCTTTCTTGGAGTAAATTAGGATTCTTGCCGTCTCTTTATTCTCAAATTTGGAGCTTTCTTCTAGTTCAATTCAAAAGTTTGTCTGGTATGCCCTTATTATATTCTTGGATTTGTGTGTATATCTTCTTGTGTGCTCATATCTCTGTGTATAATTGTTATTTAGTCTCATATTTATGCTCTTTTTTGTGTTTGATTCGAAAGTGTGTCGAGTATGTGTAAATTTATGGACTATTTAATTAATAAGATGATAATTCCATTTTCTTTTATTAAAAAAGATGTGTTGATGATCTGCGTAAGATGAATTGATGAATTGATCATTTTGCGTTTGTATGTTCTGGTCAACTACTAAATTGATTACTAAATTTCTGTTTTGTTTTACCCTCTTTCCTGGTCTCATTTGCATTATATATACTGGATTTTGAGGTACATACATATTGATTTACACTTTTATCTTTTATATCCATTGATGTAGTTCCTGTATTATTTTCATAAAGTTTCTATTATTTAATGTCATGAATCAGGGGTTTAAATCTGTGAGATTTTATTGCTGAAACCAAATATCTACAAATTATCAGTGTTTTGATGTATGCTTTGTGTTAATATTGTAAAATCTTATGCATTTGAACCTTTTGCGTCACTAGGGCATTCTGCAGTTTTTCGGGTTTCCAATCTTTTTTATCAGTTAATGCTACCTGATTCATCTGAAGTTTCGATATTGTACATTTACGCCATATAAAATGTTAGAGGAATTCAATGTACACTGTATCTGAATTTGAATATATAAAACATTTTTATAATTATAAAAATTATAATGAACATTTCTTTTACTCCTAGGGAACACTGAATTCTGAACTCACTATAATTGGGATAAGTTGCACTTTTTATAAATTTGTTTCTTACAAGCACTTATTGTTATTATGATTTTTGCATGTCCTTTGTGCGTTTTTACAAATTGTAAATGTGAATTCTGCTTGATTAGTACTCAATGGCGTGAATATTTAATGGACAAACTCTATTGTAAATGGTTATTATTTGTCAGTATTGGAGCACTTAATAGGTTTATCTAAATGTTTCTTTTGTGCTTGCCGTATATTTGCAGCTGGTATTTTCACATGTCAACCCACATCCAATGCAGAAGTTGCATTTTGATTAAAGTATATAACTTAGAACTTATAGACTCTTTGCAAATTATAGTATATGCTTTAACTCTTATTACAAACACAAAGTATGTTTTAATTAATTTTAATGCTCTGCTTGTTTTACATTTATCAGCATATTTTATGTCTATTTAACTGCTGCTTCATGAGTATGGACTAAAGCATTTGAACTCGGTATACCTTTAAAACAATATAGTGCCTTCCATATAACAGGTTGATTGGTTTCAGGTACACCATGACATGACTGCCCCGTTGCAACATTATTTCAAATATACAGGTCAGAACTCTTACCTAACAGGGAACCACTTGAGTAGTGATTGTAGTGATTTTCGAGTTATTAATATCGATTTATGTTGCTGCCTAAGCGGAATGTGACTTTGGAAGATCGTAGCTAAGCTGAATTTTTGAATTTTGATTGCGACATTAACTAATAGGTGTTATTTTGATTGTGCATCTTTATTTTGAGACGGGGGAATCGTATTTGTTAACTTGAGTTAATCTGTTTTACGTTAACCTCAGGGGATTTTAGTTTTGGTCATTTGCAGTGGTTTTAGCAGTAGCGGAGTTTTTTGCATTACTTACAAAATAAGAGGACTTGTGTATGTTGACGGAACCTCCATTCTCTTACTACAGTGAAGAGACTGTGTATTCAAAGAATGACCTTGAGACGGAAAACAAAGATGGTGTTTCAATAATATATTACCTGCTTAAAATTTTCCTAGGGTTCTCTATTTATTAATCGGACAACCTAACTATCTACCTAGCTAAAAGAGTCTTACACTTCCTAATAACTCATTGTACTCGATGAATAGGTCCTTTTCTCTACAATGTACTACACTAGTAGCTTGCCCCTTTTCTTACAGATGTGTCTGGTAACCATATTCTAGTTATTGTAATCATTTTCATTATTTTTGCTGCTTTATAGAGTCAGATACCTGTTAAAATCATACACTGCATTTTTGTATGAAATAAGCCAACCCTATCTTCATATCATCTGTCATCACTTTCTCATACAATCCATCTGGAGCTTTATCTAATTTTATAACAACTGCTAACGTCCTCTCTCCCGTTTTGTCCACAAGCTGTGACATTCGTATAGATTCACAGGTCGAGAAATCAACAGTTGTAGAGAGAACATTCAGTATTCACAAGTCTGGAAATCAATAGTTCTAGTCTTTTTGCATTAAAAATGAGCTATTTTTTGGCGTGGAATATTCTGCCTCATGATGTTATCACATTATTTTAATTGTTAACGTCCTCTCTATTTTCTTGTTGTCAGTGTAAGCTGTTGTCTTCTTAATTGCAAAGCCTTCCATTACGCTTTCCGCCGACCAAAAATGACTTGCACTTGTTCCAAATGTTCCATTGTTATTGTTAGGATCCCGTCATCTAGATTATTGTTGTGTTGGCACTAGTATATGCATGAAACATAGACTTCATAATATATTGTACATATTTTTTTTTGATCTTCACAAGTCTATCTGGGATGGCACGATGCTGGCACTTGCAACAAGAATATCGAAGACTGGCCACAGAGAGGTGGAGCTAATGGAAGTTTAAGATTTGAAGTAGAATAAAAACATGCGGTTAATGCTGGTATGTCATATATGATTCATCTCCTACTTATTTATGAAGTTGGTGAAATTTAATTTGCCTTATAAGCCGGATTACAGGGCTTGTCAATGCTGTCAAACTACTGCAGCCTATCAAAGACAAGTATCCAGGTGTGACCTATGCAGACCTATTCCAGTTGGCTAGTGCTACTGCTGTGGAGATAGTGTTTTTCTTAATTTTATCAATAATTAGTTTTCTTTTAAATAATATAATATAGAACGTGAAATCAGTTCAGACTTATGATTATACATAAATTTAGCAGCTGATTTAGATGCAAGTATAAAAGCTCAAATGTTCAAACAATGTTATTTTTTCTATAGCCTCACCGTAATTGTACAACATCCCAACCCTTTTCTTACCCTGTTTAGTTCTGTATTTGAGGAAGTCGAAGACCAATCACATGATGTTTAATATCTACCATCTTCAAAGTTAATGAAAAATTCAATCGAATTTGTACCCAGTATATATTAATATATAAACTAATTGTAATTACCTTGAGGCCAATCATGAGTTGATGTGAAAAGGCCTGGAAGGGAAGCATGGGAGGAATTCTGGGAGGAGGGAGAATAGATAGGGTGGTGGATTATAACATCTTCGTCATCATTGTCGTTGTAATTGAAGCTTTTTTTGTTGATGATGAAGGTTTTGAGTTAAGTTGGATTCTTTCCAATCTGGGAGCAGGGCATATATCTCCTCACTGATCATCTGAGCAATGTCAGTTGAATCCCAGTCAGTAATCTCTAATTCCTTCAGCATTTTCGAGGCAACATCAAGTGTAGTATCACTTGTGCACATATTGTTTTTTTTATCTTGTTTTGTTGATGCACTTGGTTTCTCAGCCTCCCTGCAATACTGAATTTGTTTAAATATTTGTTTACAGGGGCTGTTAGGTTGTTAAAGTGGAGTTTCTTTGGTAGTATAGTGTGGGTCTGGAGCTTGTGGTTTATGAGTGGTATTCTCTCCATATTTGTCAGATTTTATGCTAAGATGGTATCGGTTTTTTCCTGGGTCTGTGGAGTCAAGCAGGGTATAGGGGTAGAGGTCGTGTTCTTTTGCTGGCGAGTAGATGAATTTTGTGATGTTGGGAAGGGGATTTTGGTCTGGTTTTTTTCTGCAGGAATTTCCAGATTTTCAGAGCTCGCCTTTGCATGTGTCTGGATGTTTCGAAGTATTGTCATTCGAGGACTAGGTTTTCCTTTTTGTTGTCTTCTGTTGCGGGAGTCTGGGGTTTTCTCTTGGAGCATTTTATGTATCTCTGTGATTTTTTGTTTAAGTCTTTTAGCTTTGCCTTTCTTATTTTAAGTTAGGTTTGATTTTTTATGTAATTTATTTTTGTTTTTTCTCTTTGTTTTTCTTAAAGCCTGTTCTAAGAGAAATTTTGAGAAGTGATTCGTGTAAATTCTTTCTCTTTTATATATTTTATGAGGCTTAGACCTCATTTACCCAAAAAAAAAATACCAGAGTGTTAAAAAAATGTTACAATATGATATAAAAATGTTACCAAAAGATTGAATTGAGTGTTACAATAGCAAATATGGTGTTACAAAAGAGTATATTCAACATAATTTTGGTGTTAGTAAAGAGTAGGGTGTGTTGCAACAGAACTGTGGTTACACCTTCAACTTGTTACCATATAAAGACAAAATAACTATAGGTACTCTATTGTAACACCTTGAGAGGTGTTACCAAAATTTCAAAAAGTGTAACCGTATACACCTATTGTAGTAGGGGCAAATTCAACACCCCCAAATTTTCAAAAAATGTAACCATAGCCCATTTTTTTGCTTTAGGTAACATTTTTTTGCCATTTTAATACTTTTTTTGGTGTTACTACAGGTCAAATATGGTGTAGTGAAAGCCTCAACGGATAATCAATTCAAATAGTAGTTGAAAGGGACTTGACAGTGACTTGACAACGACTTGAAAGTCACATGGGTTGATTGTACACAAAGGGAATGTGGCAGCCTGAACCAGGATTTTGAAGAAAATGAAGAATTTTCATTTCCATGCAAAATAGGGACATTCAAAGATGCAGTATCTAACTGGATTGCATTTGATAAAGAAATAAAGAAACATGTGATTTGACCTAGTTAATGGATTTTACAAATTGGATAACACTCCAAGATAAATTATTAGGGACTTATAAATTATAAATTGGGTGACAACCATGTTCTTGAAATAGGTGTTGACAGCAGTGGTACTTCCTGCAAACGATACATTAAAATTATGAGTCAACATCCGTCTCCCCATGAGTATAAATTATTATGACATTATTTGGGATAAAGTTGTATAGTCGATTTGTTCAGCCAGTTATAATTTGTTTCTTTTTGACCCTTTAACTCTTGGCCGCAAATAAACTGTACTCACAAATTTGTATAAGTTTCTTGTAGTATTTATGTTTGACAGAGACCTTGGAGAAAAAGTACTACCCATGAAAGAGGGGATAACTTTTTACAAGAAAAAGGTCTGATTATAAATGTTAGTATTGATTAGAAAAAATAAGTATATAAAATAAACATACGCTAACCTAATTAACTAGAAGATATTAGGACAAACAACTTTTGAAATTAGAACATCGAAATCGATTTTGTTCTCACATGCATGTAATATCTTGGGGGTAACGAAAGAAGAATAAAAACTTACAGAAACAGAAGGTGAAATTTTTAGTAAAAAAACTACTTATAATAAGACGAAAACCTTGACCAGCTAAGAAAAATGTGAGAAGAAAATGAGGTGAAAAGGACAGTAGATAACTTGAACAACAGTAAACACGCTAGCAAATGCAGTCAGAGGGAAACACTACTTATTGCTTCAACCATCAAGCTGACGAAGAGGATGACTAACATTTGTACACAGAGATATGTATGTATAATGTATGCATTATGTATACGTTGTTCATATCTCTGTATGAACACGAATAAAGTGTATATAATAAACCCTATATACATAAGAATTGCAGCATAATGGTTCCTCTCTGCTTCGGGAGACAACCTGCAAGTTAATTTCTGACCCTCTCTCTGTCTTTTTCATACTTTATTAGCTTTATCATTTATCCTTCTTTTAACTGATTTGCATGATTAATTATGATTTTGCATGATTAATTAATTTGCTCTGGTTTTCATCCAAACTAAAATATGAGTTGAGATTTAGGATCATTAATTAACTGCCAAACGAATCATGAGCAAACTAAATATGTTTATAACAAATCATCATATATAGTTCTACTCGTTATGTTAATAAAAGTTTTATTTACACGGTCCATCCTAAATCACAGTGACTGGAAAGAGCTAAGACCATATAATGACCTAATTAACTAAATAAGAGCTTGGTTAGGAGGGCCTGTTTGAGCTTTAGCAACCTTGGTCAAAATCAGCTCGATCGTTGGACCGCACATACCTACACTTCTACATGTTGGGGGTTATTTGATTTAAGAAATGGTGCAAGGCAGGAACGAGACTAAAGTGACCTGATTGGGGCATTATTTCTACGTGATATGTTTGATTGAGTGCTGAGTATGGTTGATTTAACATCTTTTTTAAGTATTAATAATTTAATTATTTTTGATTAATTGACTTTTTTTTTGTATTAAATATTTACAATTTAGTGCTTCAATAGAGAAAAAGTAATAAAGTTAAATTTAATTACTCATACTCCTCTCTAATACTTGTTTAATTATGAAAAATACATATTTTGATGGTCTGTGAAAATAGAAATAGATTTTGTAAAATAAAATTTGAACCAAATATGGGACAACAAAACCCATTTCATAAACCGCCCGCCAAATTTTCCTTATTATTTTTGGTGCGATTCAATATTTTTAAATTTTAATATGTATTTATATTAAAAACAAATATAAAATATAATAAAGCATAAGAACATATATTTTGCTGATATTTTATTCATGATCCTTTGCTTTAATCCTGTAAACAAATCATAAGAAATTTAAATATTGTTAAATTAACTTGCAACTTGTCAAATAGTTTAGAAAAGAAAATAAATAAATATTTAGATAGAAAACGTTGGTTAAAGGGTTTGACCCTTAGATTTATTAATTCGAGTAGTTATATATTATAACAAACAATATTTCTTTATATTACATTTCATTTCATTATCTTCTTCAATTAATTTTTAACAATTGATCATGTATATATGTAAATATAATAAAATAAAATAAAAATAATATTAAAATACAAATACATCATTAAACAGTATTTGTGTCTGAAATAATTTGCACATCCAAGCGTCAATCATACACATCTACAGTCACTACAAGAAAACAGGATAAAACCGACCGGACATAACTGACCGACGTCGATTTGGTCACCTTAAAATCGACCGACGTCAGTGGTCGGTTATATGCCAACTAAACAACACCATATCGGTGACGTGACACACATAAAACCGACCATCCACAGGTGGTCGGTTTTACTGAAAAAAATGACACCGTTTTGCTGATTTGTCACTTTTAAAACCGACCACATACATGTGGTCGGTTATATGTTCTGCAGGTTAAAACCGACCATATCGGGTGGTCGGTTTTGTAGAATAATAAAAAATTAATTTAAAGTACAAAAAAGTACCTGTTACAGAGAAAACAGTGTCGTTTTATTCTTTTGCCTAAAACCGACCGTAGCGGTCGGTTTAACCTTTTTTTTTTAATTTTTTGTTATATCCCTCATTTCTTGATTTTGGGCAAAAAATTAAAAATACATAAGTGATTGAGGATTGAAGTGGAGGAGTTTTAGAAAATTGTAAGTTCTTTCCATATTTTGTAATTAGTGTGTGTCTGTTTATGTTGGTGTATGTATTAAATATTGTTGTATGCATTTAATATTTTTATTTTTTTTTATATAATGTTTGTTGTGAGAATTGAAGTTTGGTAGTAGTAATTTGTAAGTTAGTTTCATTTATTGTAATTATAGTGTGTGTGTGTGTTTTATGGAATACATGAATAATTATGAGATTAATGATAAATTATTTGTTAAATATATTTTTTTAATTTTAAAAAATATTATTGTAGATGAAAACCATTGATCGAAGTTGGATTGGTAATCAATTGCAAAGCTATAAAATTTCATTGACCCCGGAATACAGAATTGGTGTAGATTTTTTTTTAAAATTTGCTAGCGAAAATGGAATGGAAGATGGTACAATGAAGTGTCCGTGTAAACGTTGTAAAAATTTGAATTGGTTAAAGATTGATGATGTTAGATTTCATTTGCTCGCTAAAGGGATGCTTGAGGGTTATACCGTGTGGACGTCGCACGGTGAAAAATTAGGAAGAAAATGTAGTCGAACATGACATCACCGTTCTTGTGTTTGGGAACCTTCGAGAGTAGAAGATTCGGTAGATTTGAATGTGATGTTACATGATTTAGCCGGTGAAAATTATCAATTTTATGAAACTACGGATACGGGAACTATGAATGTAGAAGAAGCTCCAAATGATAGTGCTAAAAAATTGTACGAGGTTATTGTTGAAAATGGATCACCTATTTATCCCGGCAATATAAAGTACACAAGATTAAGCTTTACCACCAAATTATTGGAATTCAAAAATAACTCGCATTGTAGTAATAAAGCTTTTGATAGTTTGCTTAAACTTCTTACGGATGTGTTACCAAAAAAACATACATTACCCGAAAGTTATTATGCAATGAAAAAAATTATGAAGGATTTGAGGGTTGAATATGAAAAAATAGATTTATGGGAGAATGATTGTATGTTATTTTATGGAGATGACAAGGATAAAGTTGTGTGTGATATATGTGGTGAAGATCGTTATCGGGATGTTTCTAGGAAAGATGGTAAAAAATAGCAAAAAAAATCTTAAAACACTTTTCTTTGATCCCTCGATTATAATGCTTATATATGTCGGCACATACATCCTATCACATGAGATGATATAAAAATAGAGATGTGAAAGATGGAGAAATAAGTCATCCCACGGATGGAGAAGAGTGGAAAAATTTTGACCGTCGGTATCCTTCCTTTGCTCAAAAGATTCGTAACATAAGGCTCGGTCTTGCGACCGATAGTTTCAACCCTTTTGGCCCTACCGGGAAAAAAACATATAGTGTGTGGCACGTGGTGATAATTGTCTACAATCTTTCACCATCGATGTGTATGAAAAAGCCTTGTATGTTCATGACCGATATAGTTCCGGGTCCAAATAGTATTGGAAAAGATATTAACGTTTGTCTAAGGCCTCTCATCGATGAATTGAAGATATTGTGGAATACCAGGGTGAAGACATACGACCAATCTTTGAAACAAAATTTTATAATGAGAGCGGCTATTATGTGGACAATTAGCGACTATCCCGCTATGAGTATGATAAGTGGGTGGTCGGGAAAAGGAAAGATGGGATGTCAAGTGTGTCTTGGAAGCGTGCAAGGGTTTCAATTAAAATATTGTGGAAAATGTAATTTCTATGGCACGAACTGAATATTCCTTGAATCAAATGATCCACTCCGTCAAAAAAGTAATTTGTTTGATAACGAAGAAAGAAGATTGTTTCGTGGTCATTTTTCCAGTGAGGGTGTTAAGGAATTGCTTGATGGTTTAGTTTTTCCACCACCCGGAAAGACTAATTCAAAGGTAAGGAGTGTTGGATACGGGGAAGAGCATCATTGGACTCATGTCCCAATCTTTTACGAACTCCCTTATTGGTCATCACATAGTTTACGATATTCAATTGACATCATGCATATGGAAAAAAATGTTTTTGAAAATGACACATGCATGATTTTTATTAATTTTTGTTTATATTTTAGGAAGTACCAAGATCGTGTTATGCGACAACGCCCGGAAACAATACCTTAAGATTTAGATCGTATTGTCAAAAGTCGATTTAAAACTTGGTTTAAACAAAAGGTATTTATCTATTTTTAATTTGCATGATTTGTTTTTTTTTAAATTCTTAGAATTACAACGTCTCATCGATTTGAATTGTTTTTAGGTTGATAAAGATGAGGTGGAAGAACCTCGTTTTAGGGACTTACTTGAAGGGCATGTATTAAAAGTTATGACTTTTGAGACTTGTCAAGTTAAAGGATATAAATTTTTAACAAAATCTGCATCTGGTTCTGGTATTGTTGTTAAAGGAAATTTGCACGGAAATAATCTTGATTATTATGGTCAACTACAAGAAATTATTAGACTTATTTATCAAGGATGCAATCATGTATATTTGTTGAAATGTATATGGTTTGATAGTGTTGGTAATGGTGTGAGGATTGATAAGAATCGTGTGATTATAATTGATATGACTTTAAGATTGAAGTCAAATGAGATTTTTATTTAAGCTAGTCAAGCCTCACAAGTATATTATGCTCCTAGTGTATTAGATCCAAAAGCGAAAATATATACGGTGGTCAAATCTAAAAGTCGCCCAATTGATGAATCTATCGTTGCGCAAAATAATATAGAGGATGCTTTTCAGTAAGATAGATCTAATGCCTCGACCTCGTTTTCGCTCTTTGTCGATTTTGCACAATATAGACAAATACCGTTTATTCGGCGTGAAGAAGAAGAAGAAGACGAAGAAGACGAAGAAGATGATTTAAAGGATGACGAAGATGGAAATGAAGGATAAGAAGAAATAAGTGAAGGTGACAATGAGAATGATGATGATGACAAAGATGATGATGGTTTTTACGATTTTGAATAACGTCATTTGTATTTTAAAGATGATTTTTAGTAAATTTTGAAATGATTAGGATACTTTATTTATAAGTTATAGTAAATTTTTAATGGGTTTGTGAATTTTTGGTTTTAATGCTAAATTTTTATGCGTTTACGTCCGACTAGGGCCAAAAAATCATAATATTTGACCATAATATTTCCCAGAAAACCGACCGTCTCCTGGCCTAAAATCGACCACCTTCTTGATAAAACCGACCGTCTCCTTAAAAGGGTGGTCGGTTATAAGAAATAAATTGGCTTCTGAAATAAAACCGAACACTTTGCACATTTGACCTCGGTCGGTTTTAGCAGTCTTGGTCAAAGTACATTTTTAATACTTATTTTTAACGATCGAACCGTACGGATGTTAACTTCATGTCAAAATATGCTTATGCACAAAAAATTAGCACTTTTGAACGAGTACCATTACGTTTTTTAAGTAAATTAACAAATTTAATTAAAAATAAAAAAATGAATTCGATGTGAAAAGTATAATTTTAAAAGGTATTTTTAACGATCGAACCGTACATATGTTAAATTCATGTCAAAATATGCTTATGCACAAAAAATCAGCACATTTTAACGAGTACAAATACATTTTTATAAGTAAATTAGCAAATTTAAGTAAAAACTAAAAAAAAATGAAAAATATAAAATACACATGATTGAATCGTATGGATGGACCGGCGCGGTGAAAACGAACAAATGTACCAAAAATTAGGCTATTTAAAAAATATTATAATCAAAATCATATGGAATATAATTATTTCAGTAAGTATGTCGGCATTCTGTAGACAGAATAAGTTGATCTTACCATTCGATACTATAAGTATAATTTTAAAATCTATTTTTAACGATCGAACCGTACGTATGTTAACTTCATGTCAAAATATGTTAATGCACAAAAAATTAGCACATTTGAACGATTAAAAATACGTTTTTATAAGAAAATTAGCAATTTTGATTAAAAAAGTGAAATAATTAATAAAAAATAAAAATTATGAAATACACATTATCGAACCGTACGGATGGACCGACGCGATAAAAATGAGCAAATGTACCAAAAATTAGGCTATTTAAATAATAATAATCATGTTTTTATAAGATTTTTTTTTAAATTTAGGGGTTTTTAACCCCTAAACCCTAAACCCTAAACCATAAAATTAAAAAATTTAATTGCATAAAACCAACCACTCTATGTTAAAACCGACCGACTAGGCGGTCAGTTTTAAGTCTATTACAAAAATGCGGGTTTTATGGTAAAAAAGTAAAAACCCCGCCTTTTACAAAACGACGTCGTTTTGCATGTTGCACAGGGTCCAAGGACAAAACATGTCATTTTGCATGTTGCACAGGGTCCAAGGACAAAACCGACCGACTAGGCGGTCGATTTTAAGTCTGTTATTGTATATTCGAGGATTCAACTCAAATCAAATAAGAATGTAATAAGTAAATAGTGGATCTACCGTCAGAGAGATCTCGCAAAGTAACATCTGTCAGAGGATTCAGAAACAAGGTTTATCTACAGACTTGAGGAGTTAATTCACTGGAAGAAGTTCAAGAAATTGATCAAGCCTCAGTGATATAAATCAAGATCGTGGATTTAATCAAGTGACAGAGATCTCGTCAGAGTATCATTAATTACAAGGATTTAGTCTGAAGAAAATCAAGAGTATCAAGGTCAAGGCTTGAAGAAACATCACGGAAGTTAGTCACTCACGAACCAGACAGTACATCGAGTGTCAACATTGAAGTGGCGGAATTGATTCATAATTGACAGTGATTTTCAGAAGATTTTCAGAAGAATAGTTGCTATTCAAGATTAATATTAATTCTCTATTAATTAATTAAGTCAAATAATTTAATTAAGAAAATAAATTATATCTGCAAAGATTAATTTATTGATTAATTGAATTAATTGATTAATTAATTCAGAATTAATATTAAGGATTTTCAGAATTGTTATTAGATTAAAATCTATTAATAATTCAGTAAGACAATATGATTTGAACTACTATGACAATCAGTATGACAATTGATAGTCATATCGAAAGTCTTGCTAGTTCATTCGGATTGTCTTGCTAGCTATTGGGATTGTCTTGCTAGTTCAAAAGGATAGTCTTACCGAAAGTCCTACCAGTTCAAATGGATTGTCATGCCAGTTCATTTGATTGTCTTGCCGAAAGTCTTGCTGATTCAACTGGATTTTTTTGTTTACTTAAACAACAAAACACATCAGAAGACATTCATGCAATAATTCAAACAGAACACACAAGTCAAGAACACAGCAGAAACAAAAGCAAATCATTTCATTTTTCATCTGCTCTATTCAAGATCAAAATTCTCGATTGTAAAGTTAAATCCAAACCACTAGAATTATTTATCTTGTTCTTGTGTATCAATCTAGCGGATTAAAATCCCTAGAACTTAATCTCAAATCGCATTTAGCATTTGATCTTTTCATTGCAAAAATAGAAAAAGTTCATGTCGAATTTATTCTAGATTTGTAATAATTGATTTGAGATTAATCCCTTGTAACAGATACCGTTGTTGTAACACCTTTCAAGTTTAATAAAAGTTTTATTTAACTTGAATTTTGTTTCATCTTTTTATTCCGCATCTTATTCGATTAAACAGTATTGTTTGCATTCAACCCCCCTTCTACAAACAAATTGGGACCTAACAATTGGTATCAGAGCCTTATGATTAACGAACAAATCAAGATCCTAGACTTTTGTGATTTTTCAACTCCTTGAATTTTTATTTATTCAAAAATTCATAATGACTTCACAAAAAGTTGGAACCGTTAAAATTTCACTATTTGATAAAGAAAATTATATCATGTGGAAGAAGAAGATGCTATTATTTTTACAAGTTGCAAATCCCAAATATCTGAACTTGTTAAAGAAGGGTCTAAAAACTCCGATGGTTATTGAACCAGAGGTGATAATAGATGATGTTTTGATTACCAAAGCTAGAACCTATCCAAAAGAGCCTGAAGATTTTACTCCTGCTGAGAAGGAAGAAGCCTCCTTGGATGCCAGCCTTCAATTAATATTAATTGATTCCCTTGATCCCTTGATGAACAGACATGTGATGAACTGTAAAAATTCCAAACACATGTGGGAAACTATTGAGGTGATTAATGAAGGCACAGAGGAAGTTAGGGAGAACAAGTTGGAGATCCTAACCTCTGAGTATGAATATTTTAAATCAAATCCAGGAGAAGGAATTACTGAAGTATTTGAGAGGTACAATGCGTTGATCAACAACCTGAACATAAATGGGAAATATTATTCAATCAGGGAGGTCAACAAAAAGTTCCTTTTAACACTACCAACTCATCTTGAACATAAAATCACTGCCATTAGAGAAGCTAGAGATCTGAGTGAGATTTGTTTGGACAGGCACTATGGAGTGTTAAAAACCTATGAGTTGGAGCAGATTCAACAGAAGGAAGTCTACGGGAAGGATAGAATGGTCAGCACATCTACTGCACTTGTAGCTGAAGGTCAACAACAACAGCAATCTCAACAATTGGAGAGAATGGTACAGTGTTCCAAGGCTGAGGAAAATATGTTAGTAGCAGAATATGATCCTCCTACTACAAATCAATCAAGTGATGATTTTTATTCCTTGGAAGAGCTAGAGTAATTGGAAGACGAGTCAATGGCCCAAATTGTCAAGAGATTCTCCCATGTCAGATTCAAGAGGAATCCCAAGCTTAAGTACAAGTCCAACTACAACAAATTCCAGAAAGGTGGATCTTCATCCTCTAACACCAGCAGTGGTGGATACAAAACAGGGATGGTTGATCGGAGCACCATCAGATGCTATAACTGCAATGAGTTGGGACACTTTGCCACAGAATGTAGGAAGCCAAAGCAAGTAAGAAAGAACTCTGAAAGGGCTTATCTGGCAAAGGGAAGAAGCTGGGATGATACTGACAGTGAAGATGAAGATGAAGGAAATCTTGCTCTTATGGCTATTGATGGAAAAGCTTCATCATCAAGAATAGAGGTAAAACTTTCTGATGCTGAAATGGTTTATCATCTAAGAGGTAACTTAGATTGTGCACGTCGTGATAATGAACTATTAAGTTTACAGATCACAGACCTTGAGAAAGAGGTCAATGAATTAAGACTTGTGCACATTAATCAAGACAAATTAAAAGAACAAGTATCTTTTCTAGAGAATAGAGTTGACTGTTATAGAAAACTCGAAACTATTCTCAAAGACAAGATCACCGGTCTTGAGACTAAGGTTAGAGCCTACTTCAATTCTTGTTCGAAGGCTAAAGAGTTCTACAGTAAGCAATCTGTTAATCAAACATCTGGAATAGGTTATGATTACAATGTTGCTATTGGAGAATTAGACATAAACTCCCCTCCTCGTGTCTGTGCTAAAGGGAGGGAAGTACCACATGTGCTTAAGGGTGTTGATGAACCCCTCTATAAACCATCAATTACTGAACCATTTGATGCGACCTCTTCTGTTATTCAGGAAGAAATACGTGCTGAAGATCATGCTAATGAGAAGGTTGTTTCCAAGTCAAGTGTGTCGAAAGTTCCAGTCAAAGTTATGAAAGCAACTGAGACTAACTCAGACACACATGATTTGGAGAACAAAAATGCCATGTCTGCCATGCATAAATTGCCTACTATTAATCACTCTCATAAAGCATGTGGTGTTTCTAATTGTATGTCTTGTGCTTTTAATATGACGTATGCTTATTTTAATGGTAAGCATATTTCTAATGATAAGACTACTCCTCGTCAGCATGTGAATAACAAGAAGCATGATAGGTCTAAGACTGCTAGTCCTTCTAAGGCTAGAAAGGAGACATTTGTGCCTAAGCTTAAACAGAAATTTGTTAAGGCTGTTTACAAGGTCAAATGTTCAGTCATTGAGAAAGTTGAGGCAATTAAAATTAAAAATGTTGTTTTGCCTGATAAAGGACAGTTCTACAAGTATGCCGGGCCCAACCAAGTTTGGGTTCCGAAGAAGGTCTAATCCATTTATAGTGCAGGGCATTAAACAGGTGTAACCGGTAGTGTGGATTCTTGACAGTGGATCATCAAGACATATGACCGGAGATAGAGCCCTGCTATCAAATGTGGATTGAGAAAGCTGGCCCCCTGGTTACCTTTGGAGATAACAGAAAAGGTTTATCTGAGGGATATGGCTGTTTGCAAGCTGGATATGTTATCAGTGAAATTTTGTATATTGTGCTAGGTTATTATCAGGAAGCAGTATCTAACATATACCACCAGTGACGAGACTTGAGAATATTATGACATATCAGGCACCTGATGCACATTACACTTGGAATTGGACTCTAGTAAGATGTGTACAAGTGTACTCCTGGTTGGTGAGTCAAAAGAGGAAGTCAATGCACCTCAGTTCATGGACTTTGCAGTTGCAGATCTATTGGACTATGCAATCTCTTCTTCACAATCTCACTTCAGGTTGGTATGAACTAGTGTACTACTCAAGCAATCGTCAAGGACATGGTATGGCACTCTAACTGAAGTTATAATTTTATATGAACTAGTAGAGTCATCATATTTATAACTCTCTTATCACTAGGCATAATCATATTGTTTTATATATGCAGTGATATATTGATAATGCTATCATTGAACTCAAACTTCTTTATACATTAGTGATTTCTTATTTCATGTAAAATCTTTTGAAATCACTATTGTAAATCATTTTCTCTCTATATTGCCCTATGTTTTGTGATACAGGTTCAGTCTCCAATGGCTTTCTTTCGTTGACAGTCATGAGGTTGAAAACCCACAACATCTATCCCAGACTGTAAAGACAAACACAGAAACATAACCAACTAACACTCTCTTACCACTAAATGTACTATGAATGAGCGTGAGGGAGATAGTGCCTTAGTGCACCATATAAGGAAGGTTCTGAAGTCAACCCAGTAGCTCTGTCTCCTACATAGATGAGTAGTACTTAAACCGAGACAACTGCTAGCCCCCATACATCTTCTCAAAAAGATGTAATGGCTGAAAAGGCACAAAAACAGTTACTAGATTCATTCTCTCAACAGGGTGCGTCTATTGAATTTTTCCTGTCGGCCAAGGTATCCGATATAGTGTCACCACCTCAAATATAAACAATTCTTAATGCACAAGGAAAGTGTTAGATCACACACACACTGTAGAGGGGGTGAATACAGTGTATAGTACACTCAAATCGAACTTTAAGAACTTAAGTAACAAAAAACAAACTTTATTGAAACAATAAACTCTGTTACAGTATGGAACTGTTACCTCTCAGTGATGAACAAATATCACGAGAGCTGCAAGGGTTACAATGAATAATCTTTTCTAATAATGATAACACTTATAGTGTAAACCCTATGTCTGTGTTTATATACTACACAGTTACAAGATAATCGCTAATTGACATGGAATATAATTCTGCTTCCTAAAATATATCAATCAGATATCTTTTCTTCCAAGTATTCCATTCTTCACGGAATTTCTTCTTCATGCATATCTCTTCTTATGTTTATCTCGATCTTCTTTCCTTTAATCAACTACTGTCCTTATCTGATTGTCCTTCAGCACTTAAGTTCTGATATCTATCTTCTGATGATTATCTCCTGATAATATAAGTACTGATATCCTTAAGTCCTGACTTCCAGTATAAGTACTGATCAACAGTTAAGTACTGATTTATCCTGTTCACGTAAGATTCTGAAAGCTAAACATAAAACATATTAGCCATGACATTATCAAATATATCTAACAATCTCCCCCAACTTGTAAATTAATAAAATATACAAGTTTAACATATATTTGATGATGTCAAAAATATTAAGTACAAATGCATGAGAAATAGACTAGATAACTACAACTTACAGTCCTAAAGTTTTTACCAATTTCAACTTCTGATAACAACTTCAATCTGTATAAATATCAGAATTTAAGCAGTTGTAGATCTTCGACTTGGCTTCTTCATTTTCTGATCTCTCTGATGTCAGGAGTTGTTCTGAGATAGTTCTTCAACAAACATTTCTCAGCATATCTTAGTTCATCAATCATTCTCCTTTTAACATCTTTAAGCTCTGCAGTATCTTCACCAGTTTGAAAGATTGCAGCTCTGAGATCATTAATCTTTGCTTTTCTCAACTCCTGATCTAGTCTTATGATATAAGCTTTGTCAGACTCAAGATTGAATTCAAGTCCCTTAATACCAAGATACGTTCTGATATGTGCAGTATTAGGCTTCATATCAACAATATCACCATTGTGATCTCTGTACTTTGGAACATATATGTTGTCAGACTTAACAGAATAAAGCCTTTTCTGTCTCTGAATCTGTTCTCTTAAGTAGTTTGCAGCAGTCTCTGTTATTCTGTCATCCACTTGAAGTAAGAAAAGTACATGCTCCAATTCTTCAAAATACTTCAAAGGAATGGCATTTTGTCTTATATGATAAACCCTACCATCTGTCATGAAATACAACATGATGTATTCTTTCAAGTAGGTATGGTAAACCATCTGTACAGATTCCAGTTGATTCAATCTCTCAGGAGTTGCTCCAATACCTGGTTCACTCAAGGAAGTTGGATCATTGGTAGTGTTGTGTACTCTTCTTTCATCAGCACTTCCCAATCCAGTTTTATCTCTAGCTTCCTTTCCAGTAACTACTTTTGCTTCAAAACCACTTGCAGTAGTCTTCAAAGATTGAGTTTGTTTTGCTTTAGTGAATCCTGGTAGGAGTGTCTTTGATCTATTTTCTGATATCAAGTTAACTTGAGCTCTGTCAGAGGTTACTTGCTTCTTTTGAATATCAGAACTTACAATTTCTTGACTCTGAACAACTTGAGCCATGTCAGAGATTGTTTTAAGAACTTTTCTTGAAGTCAGAGCAAGATCATCTTTTTCATCAGCAATTTCTTCTTCTTCAGGAGGTAGATAACCCTTGATAGGTTCACCAACCTTTTCTTTACCCTTGGATCTTGGATCTATTTGTGGTTGTGATCTAGCCAATGTTGCTTCAGTATGTGTCCTTTCTTTGATCACAATGCCTTTAAGTTTTGGAAGTGACTTTTTACCAGAAGCTTCAGATTTAGATGTGACTTTCTCTGATTTAAGTCTGGCTTCTTCTTTCTTTAAACTTTCCAAGTCCATTCCTGGATTTTCTTGAAGAAATAACTGTCTTGACATTTCCTCATCAAGATCTAGAAGTTCATCAGAACTTATCCTTTTACTAGCAGCAGAACTTATTCTTTTCCCAGTATCAGAACTTGTTTTGTGACTAGATTATCTTGATGTAAACCTTCTACCTTGAATATGACCGCTACCCATTCCAGAGTTTCCTTGGTCATCTTTTCCATCATCCTTTCCTTGCAGTGTCTTGTTGGTTTTGCATTTAGACTTAATTACCTTCTCCCCCTTTTTGGCATCAGCAGGTAGTAAAAGAGAGATAAGTAGTTCCACTGAGGTCTGGATTTCAGTAAGTTGCGATTGCTGAGAAGCTTGATTTGTCAGAATTTGATCAATCTGAGCTTGTTGTTTCTCTTGAGTTTTCTCAATATAAGCAATCGTGTCAATGGTAGGTTGAAAGAACTTTTTCTTATCAATTTTCCAAACTTGTTCCTGTTTGATAAAGTTCTCCTGAATCTTGTGTAGCTCTGCATGAGTAGTTGAATGAAGACCTTGTAGATGTTTAGTACTCAATGCAGTGACTCTAAGCTGGGTTTTAAAATCATCAGAATTTAACATTTCATCAGCTTTAGTCAAGTGCTCAGCAAGATGTAAAGCATTTAGAACACATGAATCTGAGTTCCATTCCTTAGTCCACTCCTGACCTACAAGAGTTTCACTCCAAGGCACTGGTGCATCCCTGATAACAAACTCCTTTACCAGTTCAGACTTAGGAAGAGTCGGTGGTGGAGTATGTCCTGAAGGACCTGCTTCATCAGCATCGACAGTTGGAGCAGCTTCACCAGTATCTCCAACATTTGCAGCATCAGAACTTAAAGAATCAGTATCTTCTGATAAGACAACAGTGTGAGTAGCAATAGAGGCTTCAGCATCCTCTAATTGCTGATCTGATACCAAGTTCTGATCAACAGCCATATCCTGATGCTCACCTAAAATCTGATCATCAGCATCTTGATGCAGAGAAGGTGTTGTTGATAACTCTGGAGGTTGAACAGCATCAGTAACAGGTGTTGTGGAAGGATTATTTGTTGTTGGAGCTACTAAGAAAAGTATTTCAGGCACAACCAGGTTCTGAATATCAATTTCAGCACTTGTGCCTGGATCAACAAGAGACACAGATGGTGAGTTAGCCTTGTCAGATACGGCTTCCTGAGATGGAGTTGATGGAGAAGAAGTGACTGGAGCAAATTCCTTGTCTTGTGAGATCAGAGATTCCTGATCCCCTTCCTTAGCTGCTTCCTCCTCATCATCTGAAACTGGCCTTTGTGCCCTCTGTTTCTTGTACTTCCTTGTTGATTTGGATTCCTTGGGAGTTTCAAGAACTACCATTCGTCTAAGCCTCTTGAGAAGCCTAGAACCCCCAATTTCAGAATCCTTCTGAGAAGTTGCTTTCTCAGCTTCATCTACCACAGGTTCTGAAGAAGGAATCTATTCCTCAGAATCTGATTCATCTCTCAAAGTAATTCTCCTCCTCTTTTAAGGTGTTTGAGGAACAGTCTTTGTTCTCTTTGGCTTAGAGGATGTAGGCTTCACAGTAGGTGCTGAAGAAGAAGGTTGAGCAGTCTGTGAAGTGGAGAGATAGGATTTGAGATAAGTTCTGAGGGTAGGTTGAGTAGAATGAGAGGTAGGTACTGAGGTTGATGGATTTTAGGTGTTTGGAGTTGGTTGGACATCAGAGTAAACAGATCTATAAGTATCAGGATCAGCATTTACCAGGATCTGTTTTACAGACTTAGGAATCTGTAATGGTCTAACCACTGTTTTCTTAGTATCAGCATTTACCAGGTCATTAAAGTATCGTTTTGCAATCTTAAAAGGTGGGGTTTGAGTGCTGACTAAATGAGGTTCATCAGTACAGTAAGTGTAAATAAGTTGACAGAATCTAGCAAAATAAACAACATCTCGATCCTCTGTCATCCTATCCCCAATAAAACCAATTATTCCAGTTGCAAAATCAAAATGAGTTTGATGAATAATAACATACCCTATGTGCTGACTCAGAATTGGGATAGCATCAAAATTTGAACATTTGTTCCCAAAAGCTTTGGTGATGCAATCAAAGAAGAAACTCCATTCTCTTCTGATATTAGCCCGTTTCAACTGTCCAAATTTCGTCAGACTCTTTTCATATCCCAATTCAGCCATTAACTCCCGAAGGACTGAGTCCTCTGGAATTGAGAAAGTACAATCTTCTGGAAGATGTAAAGCCCTGCGTACTGTACCAGGAGTGACTACAAAGGATGAATCACCCACTTGGAAGATAATATTGGGAGTTCCACGTTTACCACCATCATCATAAACTCCAGTCCTCCAGAACCTCAGAACTTGTTGGCTTGAAAAGAATTCAGGCTGTTTTAATGCATACCCAACCTCACTATGTGCAAGAAGATCTTGCACAAAGTGCAATTCAGATGGAGCTTCAGTGTGATCAAGAACTGCAGCATAGTTGTTGGGGACAAACTTTGCTCCATCAATGATTAAATCCTTTGGTGCCATGTGAAAAATATTGAGATTCAAGTATGCCTGTTGGGTGTTTGAGATAATGTCTGTATGAAAAACCAACGTGAGAAAGAAGAGAAGGAGAGTAAAAGTAAGGAGAGAGATAAAGTATAAAGAAAATAAAAGATTAAAGAAATCTTCTCTCTGTGTACTTATACTCTGAACAAAAATGTTACCGTTGGACACCTGTCCGACATGCAGTAATAACGGACAGTTACTGGGCTCGAGAAAACATGAATCATTACTTACCCAGTTGCCTAGTTTCAAGGAAAAACCGTTCCATTTATCAAGAGAAACAGTTTTAATTCAAAATTTAAACCGTTAGCACTGATTGAATTATTTTTCACTGCATCATTGAAATTCTGAAAATACATCACATGAAAATGACCAAGATAAATTAGATATGTAAGTGCTGAAAATGAATCAGAACTTAATATAAAACAAAATATATATGGTCATCAGAACATCAATCAGGATTTATCAACACAAGATGAAATAACTCAGAGACAAAATCTTGAAGTAAAAACAACTTTCATTAATATATCAAGACAATACATTTATGAAATGGAAATTACATCAATACTTATACAAGATTTTCCCTAAGCTCCTAATCCTAACATCAACAGCTTTAGTCCTAGCTAAGAAGCCTGACAAAGCTGAGGATGAAGAAGAACAAGAAGAAGACAAGATGAAGTCATCTTCCTCTTCCTATCTTCGACGAACAAGATGGCGAGTCGTATGATTCGCTCTTGCTGACGGATAGCTTCCCGCCTTTCCTCCTCCAATCGCTCCAGATGGCGCTGGTAATCCATATAGAAGAATAGAAGGTGAGTCAGCACCTCCTGTGGGACAGAATCTCAGATCTCCTCAGGAATGGCTGTTACATGCCACTCCTGCTGCCACTCGGCACAACTTAGCTCCATATTGAAGGTTTGGGAGTTCAAAAACATGTTGTATCGAACCATTGTGTTTTTGACAGAAAAAGGAGGATAAGTGTGTGAGAAGAATGTGATGGAAAGACTGATGTGAAGTGGTTGCTTATATAGGCAAGAGAATGCCAAGAGACGCAAAGATATTTAATGCTGATAGGTAGAATTAATTCTACCTCGTCTCCCTAGACTTTGAAAAAGAATAACAGTCATTGGAAAGAGAAATCATGTTCTAGACCGCACAAGACACAAGAAACAGTGGACTGCTCAAGTACGAATACCATTAATCCTAATCATAGTGACTATTAATCTTCCACTTCAACATATTCTAGTTCGAACTGAGACTGTTATCAAATTTTATTCACAGATAAGCCAAGTAAAGGATTAGATTGAGAAATCAGAACTTAGACCTATGCCAGAACTTAAAGTCATCATAACATAATTTCTTAACTCGAAAAAGGAATGCCCATCTTACTAAATACTCATACAAGTTCTGAGTTATGGACGTCAGAACTTAATCATCAGAACGTGTAACTTAGAACTTGTCCTCAGAATTTGTGCAATAATGTCACTATGACTGTTTATCTAAAATAACATAGACCACCACAAAAATTTTCATCATTCAGATGGAGTGATTAGTGTGTGCATTAAGCTAAAAACAGACAAAGAGTAAAGTCTGATTCACTTCAGTACATTTTAGAAATAAGGCATAACTAAAATTTTGTTAAAGATCTGTCATTATCCTGAAACCTACTGATGAATGAGTTCATGCTTGAGGCCATCTCAACTGTTTTGTGCTAATTTTATGCATCTTTTGCAATTCTATTTTACATTGGCTTCTCAGTGTAAGTGAGTCACGACTGTTTATCAGAATTTATGCTATTTTCAGAGTATTTCTCCAGTAATCATAGAGTGTGAAAAGTCACCAAGAAAATATTTTGCTTTTCTAATGCATATTTACTTAATACCAGCAATGCACTTGGGTCGTCCCTTCCACATTTTTACTCTAGATCTCAAAGGAGTACCTGATTTTATTCTTTGATCTTTTTGCTTTTTCTTTTGATAAGTGAGGTTTATCAGCACTTAGTACATTCAGCAGTTTTACTAGTATCAGAACTTAACATATGAGTAGCATTATTCTAATTTGTGACTTAGTAATAAGATATACAAAGTAAACTTAACTAAGCTCAATTATCAGAATTTACTAGTGTCATAAGATTTCCACCGAAATAATTACTTCTTACATGGAATCATTTGTTTATTAAAGTCTATTAGGTCAGTTATCTAGCACACTTATCCTCATAGGATGAATAGGTACTAGAACAAACATATCACTTATCAGAGTTTAGAAACATATATCAGACAATAGTCAGTACTTAAAGACATTTATCAATTAAGCACAGAATAGACAATGAGATTAATTCTGTAAATACTGAGCATAAAGTCTGATAACATAGAACAAGTCTAAGCAGATTTAGAGAAAGAACCTGAAACCATTCCAAGTTCATTTACCAATCTTGTAAAAGTAGCTTCACATAATGGTTTTGTGAAGATATCTGCCAATTGTTGATCTGTGGGAACAAAATGCAATTCCACTGTACCTTCATCCACATGTTCCCTGATGAAGTGGTACCTGATGCTGATGTGCTTTGTCATTGAGTGTTGAACTGGATTACCTGTCATAGCAATAGCACTTTGATTATCACAGGAAATAGGGATTTTGAAATATGTTAACCCATAATCCAGTAACTGATTCTTCATCCAAAGAATCTATGCACAACAGCTTCCTGCAGCAATATACTCTGCTTCTGCAGTTGATGTGGAAATTGACTTTTGTTTCTTGCTGTACCAAGAAACCAATCTGCCTCCAAGAAATTGGCAGCTTCCACTTGTGCTTTTCCTGTCAATTTTGCAACCTGCAAAATCTGCATCTGAGTAACCTATTAGTTTAAAATCTGATTCTCTAGGATACCATAATCCCAGAGCAGCTGTTCCTTTAGGATACTTAAAGATTCTTTTTACAGCTGTTAAGTGAGGTTCTCTTGGATCTGCTTGAAATCTTGCACAAAGACAGGTAGCATATATGATATCAGGTCTACTAGCAGTAAGATAGAGTAGAGAGCCAATCATACCTCTGTATTCAGTAATATCTACTGATTTACCGGTATCCTTATCCAGTTTTGTCGCAGTGGCCATTGGAGTGGATGCACTTGAACAATCTTGCATTCCAAATTTCTTTAGCAAGTTTCTGGTGTACTTGGTTTGACAAATAAAAGTGCCTTCCTCATTCTGCTTGACTTGAAGGCCCAGAAAATAGCTAAGTTCCCCCATCATACTCATCTGATATCTTGACTGCATTAGCTTGGCAAACTTCTTGCAAAGTTTGTCATTTGTTGATCCAAAAATGATATCATCAACATAAATCTGGACCAGAAGTAAGTCCTTTCCATGGTTGAGGTAGAACAGTGTTTTTTCTATCGTCCCTCTGTTGAATCCACTTTCCAGAAGAAACTGAGCTAAAGTCTCATACCATGCTCTAGGAGCTTGCTTAAGTCCATAAAGTGCTTTATCAAGCTTGTAGACATAATCTGGATGTTTGGTATCTACAAAACCTGGAGGTTGTTCAACATATACCTCTTCCTCCAATTCTCCATTGAGAAAAGCACTTTTCACATCCATTTGAAAGACAGTAAACTTTTTGTGAGCAGCATAAGCCAAAAATATCCTTATGGCTTCTAACCTAGCAACTGGTGCAAATGTTTTATCATAATCAATTCCCTCCTGTTGACAATATCCTTTTGCAACCAGCCTTATCTTATTCCTTGTAATTATGCCATCACTGTCAGTTTTGTTTCTGAATACCCACTTTGTACCAACAACAGATCTATTCTTTGGTCTTGGCACTAGGGTCCAGACTTTGTTTCTTTCAAATTCATTCAACTCTTCCTGCATTGCTTGCACCCAATCAGCATCTTGAAGAGCTTCTTCCACTTTCTTTGGCTCAGTCTGAGAGAGAAAAGAATTGTAAAGACACTCATTTGAAGTACCTGTTCTAGTTCTGACACCTGCATCAGGATTTCCAATTATCAAATCAGGTGTATGTGATTTTGTCCACTTCCTTGCAGATGGAAGGTTTTCTCTAGAACTGGATGCTCCCCCATGATCCATGCTATCTTCATTTTCATTTTCTGATGCTCCCCTTGAAACTATGCTCTCTGAGTTGGATTCTTCAGTATTTAGATTTTCAGCACTATCAGAACTTGGCTTATCAGAACTTGACGAATCAGAACTTGAAGAACCAGATGCATGTTCTAATGTTTCTTGAGATGTGGTAGGATCTTGAGTATGCTCCCCCTGCATAGGTGCATCTTCCTTTAATGTAGTCACCACAGTTTCAATAACATCATAGTTTAATCCATCAGAGTTTGCAGTATAAGGACTTAGACTGTCAGGATTTTCAGTATCAGAATATGAGTCTTCATTTTCAAATCTCAGCTGATCATGGTCAATGAAATCTTTAAGACCAGTGATCTTCTTGTCATCAAAAGAGACATTGATAGATTCCATGACCACTTTTGTTCTCAAATTATAGACTCTGAAGGCTTTTGTGGAAAGTGGATATCCAACAAAGATTCCTTCATCAGCTTTTAGATCAAACTTTGATAGCTGTTCAGGATGAGTCTTGAGAACAAAACACTTGCATCCAAATACATGAAAATATTTCAGATTTGGCTTCTTTTTCTTCACCATCTCATATGGTGTTTTTCCATGCTTGTTAATGAGTGTTGCATTTTGAGTAAAACAAGGAGTCTGCACAGCTTCAGCCCAGAAATAGGTTGGAAGCTTTGCTTCTTCAAGCATTGTACGTGCAGCTTCAATGAGAGTTCTATTCTTCCTTTCAACAACTCCATTTTGCTGTGGAGTTCCAGGAGCAGAAAATTCCTGCTTTATTCCATGGCTTTTGCAGAACTCTTCCATTATCAAATTCTTGAACTCAGTGCCATTATCACTTCTTAAAATTTTCACAGAATCTTTGACCATTTTATCCAGCTGTTTGACATGATCAATCAAGATAGATGCAGTTTCACTTTTTGTGTGCAAGAAATACACCCATGTGTATCTGGTGAACTCATCCACTATGACCAACGCATACTTCTTCTTTGCAATAGACATGACATTTACTGGACCAAATAGATCAACATGTATAAGATGATAAGGCTCAAGAATTGATGAATCAGTCTTGCTCTTGAATGAAGATTTTCTTTGTTTGGCTTTCTGACATGAATCACAAAGACCATCAGGAGCAAATACTGTGTTTGGCAATCCTCTCACAAGATCTTTCTTGACCAGTTCATTTATATTGTTGAAATTTAAATGAGAGAGTTTCTTATGCCAATTCCAGCTTTCTTCAATTGATGCTCTACTTAACAGACATATTGCAGAACCATCAGTACTTGTTGAAAGCTTAGCTTCATAAATGTTACCACGTCTGTATCCTTTTAGAACAACTTTGCCTTTAGATTTACTCACAATTTCACAGTGTTCTTCATAGAAATCAACATGATAACCTCTGTCACATATTTGACTTATACTCAGTAGGTTGTGTTTAAGTCCTGAGACCAGAGCTACTTGTTTAATTATGACATTTCCAAGATTGATATTGCCATATCCCAATGTTTTTCCAATGTTGCCATCTCCATAAGAAACACTTGGGCCAGCTTTCTCCACAAAGTCTGATAGCAGGGCCTTATTTCCAGACATATGTCCTGAACATCCACTGTCCAGAACTAGAATATTTTTCCTGTTGCCCTGCAATCACAAAGACCACTAATTATTAGTTTTAAGGATCCAGACTTGCTTGGATCCTTTGGCCTTATTAAGTTTGTTAACATTTGCAGCGGATTTAGCATCAGAGTTTATGTTAACATTTTTCTTATCAGAACTTACACTATCAGACTTTGAATCAGAATTTACACTAGAAGGAACAATGGAAACTTTCTTCAAAGAAGGTTTTATTTGATAATAATCATAGTACAAACTATGATATTCCTTACAAGTATAAATGGAATGCCATAAACTACCACAATGAAAACAAGGATTTTGTGGTTTGTATCTAACAGACTGACTCTTAACTCCTGATTTTGAAGGTAAGGAGTTAATATTCTTATTCTTCCTGCAAAAAGAAGCCAGATGGTTAGAACTTCCACAGTTATGACATGTTTTCCTAGGAGCATCAGGAACATGTTTATAATCATTGCTTTTATTCACACCTTCCTTTCCATTCCTATTTTTCCTAGGTGATTTTACCTTGTTTGCATTCTTGACATCTTTCAGCTTATGCTTAAGCTGCTTCTTTGTCATTAAGCCTATGTTCACTTCAGCTGTCTTTTCCTGTTTTAGTTTGTCAGAAGTTAATTCCTCTTTAACTTCTGATTTCTCATTTTCAGACTTTACAGTTACTAACTTAACAGGTTTAAACTTTGGCTTTTGCTTAACAACAGGCTTAATTTCTTCAGTTCCTTTATCATTCTTATCTTCTCCATAACCTAAGCCCTCTTTCCAGTTTCCACTACTTAGCAGATTTTGAGTTGTTTTGCCAGAGTTAGTCCAAGTCCTGATAATCTCTCTTTCCTTTTCTAACTCAGTTTTTAGAGATTCATTTAATTTTAGCACTTCATTCCTAACATAAAAAGCATCATCCCTATCCTTCTGAGTTTGATGGAACATGACTAACTCTTTTTCTAAGAAATCATTCCTTTTCTTAAATGCAAGATTTTCAGATGTTAATCTTTCACATGTTAAAGTTTGATCTCTATAGCTAACAAACATGGTTTTAAGATATCTTCTCAACTCATTAATATCATCAGTATGAAAAGCATAAGTAGTCTGAGGTACCTTTGTTTCAGCAGCTTCAGAACTGCTCTCAGCACTTTCTTTATCAGCATTTGCCATCAATGCATAGTTCTCCTCACTTTCAGAGTCTGAGGTGTCTGTCCAGCTTTTCTGCTTTGTGACAAGAGCCTTGCCTTTGTCACCCTTTACCTTCTTGCAGTCAGGAGATATGTGGCCTTTCTCATCACAGTTATAGTATTTAACATTGGTGTAATCTCCTCTGTCAGACTTTCCTCCTCTGCCTTCAGATCTTCTAAAATTCTTCTTATCAGAACTTATGCTTTTCCTGGAAAATTTCTTTCCCTTCCTGAACTTCCTGTATGCAATCTTTGTGATTCCTTTCACCAGAAGAGCACACAGCTTCATCATCTCCTCATCAGCATCAGTCTCAGGCAAGCTTTCAGAATCTGAGTCATCATCACTCTCAGAACTTGATGACTCAGTATCAGACTTTATGAAAAGAGCTTTACCCTTGTCTTTCTTTGAGGAAGCTGCTTTGGGGAATTCTTCTTCAGCCATAAGAGCAACTGTCCTTGACTTTCCTCCTTTCCTCTTGCTTCTTTGTTCCATCTCCAACTCATGAGTCTTGAGCATTCCATAGATTTCGTCAAGAGTTGTTTCATCAAGATTGTAGTTGTCTCTTATTGTCGTTGCCTTCAAATCCCAACATTCAGGAAGAGCTAACAGGAACTTAAGGTTTGAATCTTCAAGATCATACTCTTTATCAACCAATGACAAATCATTCAAAAGTTTGACAAATCTATCATATAAATCATTCAATGACTCATTAGTCTTTGAGTCAAAGTGTTCATACTCTTGAGTGAGTATTGTCTTCTTGTTCTTCTTAATTGTGTCAGTTCCCTGACACCTTGTTTCCAGAGCATCCCATATCTCCTTAGCAGTCTTGCAGTTGATTACCCTGTTTGACATTACATTATCAATGGCACTATGCAGTAAGTGTCGTACCTTAGCATCCTTAGCAATTGATGCTATGTCCTCAGCAGTATAATCACTCTTCTCTTTTGGTACGGTCTTTGCTGCTTCACCTGCAACTGCAACATCGAGTTTGGTTGGTTTGTGAGGACCTTCCTTGATTCTATTAAGGTATTCTGGATCTGTTGCTTCCAGGAACATGGTCATCCTTACCTTCCATATGGGATATTCAGATGGTCTCAGTATGGGGACTCTGATGGTCTCATACCGACTCTGAATTTGTGTCTTTGGTGGTTCCTCAGTTGTGGTAGGCTTAGTTGGAGTTTCTGTGTCCGACATGATTGTGTTTGGATCTTTAACTGTATGTATGTTAACAGATAGGCTCTGATACCAATTGTTAGATCACACACACACTGTAGAGGGGGTGAATATAGTGTATAGTACACTCAAATCGAACTTTAAGAACTTAAGTAACAGAAAACAAACTTTATTGAAACAATAAACTCTGTTACAGTATGGAACTGTTACCTCTCAGTGATGAATAAATATCACGAGAGCTGCAAGGGTTACAATGAATAATCTTTTCTAATAATGATAACACTTATAGTGTAAACCCTATGTCTGTGTTTATATACTACACAGTTACAAGATAATCGCTAATTGACATGGAATATAATTCTGCTTCCTAAAATATATCAATCAGATATCTTTTCTTCCAAGTATTCCATTCTTCACAGAATTCCTTCTTCCTGCATATCTCTTCTTATGTTTATCTCGATCTTCTTTCCTTTAATCAGCTACTGTCCTTATCTGATTGTCCTTCAGCACTTAAGTTCTGATATCTATCTTCTGATGATTATCTCCTGATAATATAAGTACTGATATTCTTAAGTCCTGACTTCCAGTATAAGTACTGATCAACAGTTAAGTACTGATTTATCCTGTTCACGTAAGATTCTGAAAGCTAAACATAAAATATATTAGCCATGACATTATCAAATATATCTAACAGAAAGGTTACACACACAAAGGATGAGTTGACGGAAACAAGAGTTTCGACCATTTTAAGGTCAGATTCGATTGTTCAAGGTTCGTTAATGGACCAATTGCCTTTACAGGTGTTAGGAGAGGATACTGATCCAAAAGCCATATGTCAGTGGTTAGTGTCTACCTCCCCAGGCTTAAATCCCCTGGATGCATCTGCGGATAGTGGATCTGACAGGTGCAGATCGGCAACTTGTTGACAATGATTCAGATATTACCTGATGAGTCACAATGAAATGTCTTCACAGACATTAGAAGGGAACTTTGATCTTTATGCTAAATTCGTTGGATCATTGTTTACCTTCCCAGAATTCAAATCTGGAACCCTAAAAGGGAAACTAGCAACTTGTAGATTATGACTCAGATTCATCTCACGAGTTTAACAAGGATGGGGATTTGCGAACTCCCATTGCACCACCTATGACCTCCTTAAGGATGGCTAATGTGATTTTCCTTGCAGGTACAGCTGATTTTTGGAGCTATGAGTGGAGTGATACACTTGTGAGAATGAGTGTAAACACGAGTGGAGAGAAGAGTGAAACACATGTGAGGTACACTAAACAGAATCACACACTCACAGTGAGGAAGAAAGAGAATCTACTTGTTATTTCTTTTCCAACCAAGTGAATATGAGAACTCCTTTAGACAACGGCATACATTCCTTCTTTAAGGGGGAGATAAAAGCTTAAGTAATAGTTTGGAGGATTCCTCAACTAAGGGGGAGAAATAGCAGGGAGGAAGAAAAAGATCAAACACGTACACTACACCACACCATTGTTGTTTATAACTACGGATCCTATTGTACGGGAGAGGTGGTAAACACAAGATGATTTTCTAGTAAGGGAAGAAGCTGTTTTCAAAAGGGGAGTACCATTGGCTTTTATCTGCGGATCCTATTGTACGGGAGAGGTGGTAAACGAAGGTGATCTTCTTTAATCAGTTGATTCTCATAGGGGGAGAAGCAAGAGAGATATGGGCTTCTCAACAGGAAATGTGGTTGTACAAATGAAGATGTAACTACTTGAAGATATGTTCAGTCTAGAGGAACATCTACTTGGAATCTGGAAAATGTTAAATCTAGTCCAGAACTTTTCTACTATTTACTTTGTATTTCTTTTTATATCTTTTTCTTATTTGTTAGTTGAGTTATCCTCTAGGTATTTATGTGTTATTGTCTAACAAACAAATAGGGGGAGATTGTAAGTCATATGTCATAGCCTATTTGTATATTCGAGGATTCAACTCAACCCAAATAAGAATGTAATAAGTAAATAGTGGATCTACCGTCAGAGAGATCTCGTAAAGTAACATCTGTCAGAGGATTCAGAAACAAGGTTCATCTACAGACTTGAGGAGTTAATTCACAGGAAGAAGTTCAAGAAATTGATCAAGCCTCAGTGATATAAATCAAGATCGTGGATTTAATCAAGTGACAGAGATCTCGTCAGAGTATCATTAATTACAAGGATTTAGTCTGAAAGAAATCAAGAGTATCAAGGTCAAGGCTTGAAGAAACGTCACGGAAGTTAGTCACTCATGAACCAGACAGTACATCGAGTGTAAACATTGAAGTGGTGGAATTGATTCATAATTGACAGTGATTTTCAGAAGATTTTCAGAAGAATGGTTGCTGCTCAAGATTAGTATTAATTCGCTATTAATTAATTAAGTCAAATAATTTAATTAAGAAAATAAATTATATCTGCAAAGATTAATTTATTGATTAATTGAATTAATTGATTAATTAATTCAGAATTAATATTAAGGATTTTCAGAATTGTTATTAGATTAAAATCTATTAATAATTCAGTAAGACAATATGATTTGAACTACTATGACAATCGGTATGACAATTGATAGTCATACCGAAAGTCTTGCTAGCTCATTCGGATTGTCTTGCTAGCTATTGGGATTGTCTTGCTAGTTCAAAAGGATAGTCTCACCGAAAGTCCTACCAGTTCAAATGGATTGTCATGCCAGTTCATTTGATTGTCTTGCCGAAAGTCTTGCTGATTCAACTGGATTGTTTTGTTTACTTAAACAACAAAACACAGCAGAAGACATTCATGCAATAATTCAAACAGAACACACAAGTCAAGAACACAGCAGAAACAAAAGCAAATCATTTCATTTTTCATCTGCTCTATTCAAGATCAAAATTCTAGATTGTAAAGTTAAATCCAAACCACTAGAATTATTTATCTTGTTCTTGTGTATCAATCTAGCGGATTCAAATCCCTAGAACTTAATCTCAAATCACATTTAGCATTTGATCTTTTCATTGCAAAAATAGAAAAAGTTCATGTCGAATTTATTCTAGATTTGTAATAATAAATTTGAGAATTAATCCCTTGTAACAGATACCGTTGTTGTAACACCTTTCAAGTTTAATAAAAGTTTTATTTAACTTGAATTTTGTTTCATCTTTTTATTCCGCATTTTATTCGATTAAACGGTATTGTTTGCATTCAACCCCCCTTCTACAAACAAATTGGGACCTAACAGTTATAAATAAAAAACCCGTTCATTCTTTCTTCTTTCTCTATCTCTCTATTCTCTTTATTCTCTCTCTCTCTCTCTCTCTCTCTCTCTCAAATATACACTAAAATCATTCCCCAAACTCAAATCAATGGAGTTCAATCCACAAAATACCCGCAAATCATCTCTATTTGCTTTCGGTTTCACTCTCGATGTAAGATTTTCACTCGATTATGTACTTTTTTTTTACTCGATTATATAAGTGTGTATGTGTATGTTTTTTATGAGTGTGTATATATGATTCGAAGTTAGTAATTTGTTTTTTATGTTTGTTAATGTATGATTCTCACTTAAATTGAATTTTTTCACTTCCAATTGAAGTTCATATGATTTTTCAGTTTTCATGTAAAATTTTGCATGTAAAAGATTCGTCGGTTTTGTCAATTTGTTGAATATATGTATAAGTATAAATTTTAGGTTTTTTGTCGGTTTGTTTACGTTTAACTAAAAGTATAAATGTATTTTTAGGGTTAATTTGTAGGGGTTTGCTCTTGTAAACATGATCCGTACTCGAAAATGGATAAATATTGCACTTTATATGTGAGTTTGGAACTTTAATTTGTTGTATATATAGATTAAGTTGATTTAATTATTTAATTTGCGTAATTAAACAATGCTCTAATTAGTTGTGTTTATTTTTATCGTTAATTTGTGAAATGGATACGTTTATATGCATTTTATAAGCATTTTATGTGATTTTAAATGCTTTTTATGTGATTTTAAAATCATTTTCATGTAATATGATTTACTAGCATATGTATTATATGTAATGTGATTTAATATACATTTTATGTGATTTTATATGCATTTTTCATGTGATTTTAAATATATCGTTAATATGTAAATTTATATGTATTTCTAAGTGATTTTAAATGCATTTTTATGTAATGTGATTTACTAATGCAAGTCGTTTCATCGATTTGTTTGTTTTCATATTGGCTAATATATTTTTATTACTTATTTTAGGATCTTTTTGCTTGGATGTTGACATTGGTTATAATAAGTCTTGTGGTGTTGGCGATGGCGAAAAAAGGGAAGGGGAAAGACAAGGAGCCGGAAAAAGATAAGGAGAAGGAAAAGGCCATGGGAAAGGCCAAAGTCGCGAGTAAGAAGGCCAAGGGCAAGGGTGCAAAGGGAAAAGGAGGGAATTTGCATTTGCGGGATGAGCCGACGGATTCGGATTCGGACCCGAATGATCCGACTTGGCATATGACAAATGCGGAGGAGCGAGAATGGCGAGGAAAGCGACCTCGATCACATTCGAATGGCATATATGGAGAGAAACCGCCATTGAAGCCATATCGTATTGATATTTCTGATGGATAGTAAGTTAAAAAGTTTTTAAATTGCATTATTCCTATATGTTTATATTTTTGGTTCATTGTTCAATATTGTTATGTGAATTGTTAATGTTTATTGTTTTCTTTTGTTTAAATATAGTATTAAAGATGATATGGCTAAGAAAACGCTTTTGGCTATGATTCGGGAGAAGTGGCCTCTTGGGCGTTACACTTATACCGATATCAAAGAACGTCACCCGGGTGGCTGAATGCAAGAGTTGAGGAGTTTCAAGTAAGTTAAAATTCCATTTTTTTTGTAATTGTCATTTATTTCTTGATTTTATGATGTATTTATCTTTGTTTTTTTTTGCAAATTTATAAATATTATAGGCATCTTAAGGGGCAAAGCCGTTCAAAGGCTCGAAAAATTGTGGAAGATCACATTAAAGTGACGATAAAAAGGACTTTGAACGAGCTTAAGAAGAGGGTGGAGCGAAAAGCAAGGGAGAAGGGCGTGAGCAAGTTGTTTTTGAAGCCGCCTTATTGGTCCGTTCCTTTTTAGAAGGACCTTTTGGAGTATTGGGAGAAGAACGAAGGTCACTTGCACCAGTCATCGGTTGGATCCGCCAACCGACAACACGTTGAAAGATTGCATAGTGCCGGTGCAAGGTCATTCAATAAAGTCCGGGAGGTAATATTATTATATTCCATCACACACACATACATACACGTTCACCATATTTAATATAATCAACTAATTATTAGGACGTGCTAATATAAGTTGTTTAATATTTGAAAGGTTTTGACGAACAAAAATAAGATAAAGCCGACGAGAGTCGAGGTGTGGGATAAATGTCATAGGAAAGTTGGATCCGATCCGGAAAATCCCGTCTACACTACACCGGCCGCCATGCGTATTACGGTAATTTTTATGTGATTTTAAGACCATTTTATGTGATTTTAAATGCATCTTTAATAAGTGAATTTATATGTATTTTCATGTGATTTTAAATACATTTTTATGTGATTTTATATGCATCTTTATGTGATTTTAAATGCATCTTTAATATGTGATTTTATATGTATTTATGTGATTTTAAATGCAATTTTAAATGTGATTTTATATGCATTTTTATGTGATTTTAAATGCATCTTTAATAAGTGAATTTATATGTATTTTTATGTGATTTTAAATGCATTTTTATGTGATTTTATATGCATTTTTATGTATTTTTAAATGCATCGTTAATATGAGATTTTATATGTTTTTATGTGATTTTAAATGCATTTTTATATGTGATTTTATATGCATTTTATGTGATTTTAAATGCATAGTTAATATGTGATTTTATATATATTTTCATGTGATTTTAAATGCATTTTATGTGATTTTATATGCATTTTTATGTAATTTTAAATGCATCGTTAATATGTGATTTTATATGTATTTATGTGATTTTAAATGCATATTTATATGTGATTTTATATTCATTTTTATTTGATTTTAAATGTATCGTTAATATGTGATTTTTATGTATTTATGTGATTTTAAATGCATTTTTATATGTGATTTTATATGCATTTTTATTTAATTTTAAATACATCGTTAATTGTTTTAAATGAATTTGTAGGAACGATATACCACCATTCTCGAGTGCATGCCCGTGGAGGTTACACAAACGGGTGATCAGGATAAACCGTGGGATTGGTGGATGGAAGCCTTGGAGGTCCCCCAAGGTACAAGGCCAAAAAAGAATTATGTGGTGGGGTTCCCCAATGCTCGGGCCACCGATCTTTTGCCTACACTTGCTACCCAGTACCGAGATTCCACACGGAATGAAGCCGGCCCATCCTCATCCGCTCTGAGACAACGTGAAGCCATCCCCGACAATGTATATCTTGCCATCACACTACTAGAAATAGTAGATACGACATCGGTCGTTAGACATCGGCATGTAATGCACCCGATGTTAAAAGCCTGTTTAACATCGGTTTAAAAAAAATGATATTGAATATAAATCTGACATCGGTTTTATATAGTAGCCATTGTCTATGTTCAGTTTTAAAATAATAACAAATAAGTGCTTTTCACTTTAATATCGGTTATTTATGCTAACCGTTGTCTATAGCCATTTCTAAAAAAATGACTAAATAAATATTTTAGTTCCCCCGCTGAGTACCCAAATTTCCACCTTAACAAAAAAGTTAAAATTTATTTCCCCTTCCCCCTTTACTCATACATCGACTATCTCTCTATCTCTCTCTCTCTCTCTCTCTCTCTGTTTTTATCCCCATCTTTATCTCCCTCCCTCTCTCCCCCAAACCTCAACTGCGACTTCACTTCCCTTATCTCTCTTCTCCCCCACACCCCAAAGCGACTCTATCTTCTCTCTCTTTGCTCTATCTCTCGAACTCGCTCTCATAAACCCTAATTTACACTAGTACATATTTTACATTCAAATTATACCTAATTAAGCACCAACTTACGCTTTGAATTGGTAAGATTAGACAAAAATCGTAGATTTGAGGATCTTCGAAACTTTGGGTATCGTTCGATTAATTTTTAATTTCAAATTTGTTTCGTTAAATTTGAACTAGTCTCCAATTTTCAATTTTTCTTTCTCTTTAGTCTATTTTTGTTCACAAATCTGCTGCTTTTGGAGATTAAGGATCTTTGTGAAGATTTGGTTTTGGAGCTTTGGGTTCGTCAAGAAAGATTTCCCTCTTTCTTGAGCTTTTAATCCATCTTTGTTTCTTTCACTATGCTTGTTTGATGCTTGTTATTATATGGAGCTATTTTTTTTTGTATTCGAAGTCGTTAAGTTTTTTTGAATATGGAGAAGTTTGTCTTTTTGGGTTGTAGTGATTGGCCCTTACGATTGTTTGTGCTTAATGTTGAATCAAAGTTGTGTGATATCCTTGTTTGAGATATAGAAGATGCCTGGTCGTAAGTTCACCCACTCTGTTTGATGTCAACTAACTGGGGTATGAATCTAGATTTTCAGTCATTTAGTGAAATAAACAAATATCTTGCAAGATCCTTTCTTTTTTAGTTTTTATGCTCGAAAAAGATTATAAATTTGGTGAACTGATATGGTTATGTGGCTCATCTGAAAACCAGGTGCTTCCTCCAAATTTCATTAAGCTTGCCAAAGATGTGTACATTCCTGATTTCATTGCAGTTTCTGATTGTATGCTTGGTGAGTTGTCCTGGTATATAATGTACTTAAATTCTTAATCATACATGTCGTAACCATATGCTCAATTCTATATTATTTCTCTTGACTGCTTTACTAGTGTATCTATGTATCTGAGTGTCTAGATGTTGAATTCCAACAACAACAGTTATTTTCGGTGAAAACATATTTTAAGCCCCCTTTATATTGGTGCTTTTTCTTAGGCTTCACCTTGTATTCATTTTAGTAAAGAGGGCGTACTTTTGGCTATTTTAACAAGAGAGAACTCAGTAAAAATATTAAGAAATGCCAAAGGTTATCTACTTTCCCTTGTAGCTTGCAATCAGACATCCGGACCTTACCCTGAAGGTCTAAAACTGGTGGTTGGGTGCCTGCTGCACTTATACTAGGTCTGTTCATTTGCCTCACTAATATGATAATCGTTTAGGATAATTTACATATATATTCATGATAATGAGATACAAAATTATCTAATAGTGCCTCCTAATCACTAAGAGTGCATTCAGTCCATGTAAGTAATGAAGATAGTTCATGTTCAAGATATAAAACCCCATCCGAACTTTTAGGAGCAGAGACTTACTTGGTGTATTACCAATACTTTTTGCAAACTATTCTCACTAGATTAATGTGCTCTTCTTGTTTAGTCATAGCACTTGGCCAACCCAAAGTACCATGTGACTTAACTTCCTTATATAAATAGCTGGAACTTGCTGGTTGTAATTAAAATGCAAAATTTAACTATGAAATGTCCACCAATCTTTTGTTTTATGATTTTTTTTATTATCATGTACTGAACTTAATACCTCATATCCATTTTGATTATTCATCATAGCTTTTGGGTTTTCTACATTTATTGCTTGACCATACATATCTAATTATTCTTTACCGTGACTATTTCTGCACTTGTTAATTGGTACAAGTAGGCACATATAAATGAGCTTGAGGAAGAAGTAAAACTTCTAAAGAATCTTTCTCATCCAAATACTGTTGTAAGTATAATCTATATAATCTGTGTTTCTGTAGGATTTTTACTCTTTTTATGCCTTTGTTGCTTATTCGGAGATGTATCCTTATTTTCATTTATTCATAATTTTATTTAGAGATATTTAGGAACTGTGAAAGAGAAAGAAGCTCTAAATATCCTATTGGAGATGGTCATGTTGATATTGTAGGTGTGCTTAGGAGAATCCAAAGAGGGGTAAATTATCTTTTCTAAGCTTACATCCTCATAATTAATGTTACATTGCACAAGCATTAACTGTGTTTATAAAGTGATTTTTTCCTAAATTGATGTAATAAAGAGAAGAAATATAATTACCCTATATGATGTATAGTGTAGATATGCTACCTTGATCTTTAAATTTTAAGAGCTATTCAGTTCATCTAGTAGAAATCTCAAGTTTTCAACACACATTTAAATTATGAGTGGGATTAAGAAGCAGCCCTTTCATTATTTAATCTGTTGTTGTTATGATAATAGTTATTCCTCATCAGATTGCATTTGTAATGTACATTGGTCTTAGTATTTCTTAACTCTTTGTTTTTTCTGAACATGTGTCCAGATATGTTGGAAGGCTTTTTATAAAGAGTAGTGGAAAGCAGATTGAGATCTTGACAAAATTAAATGAAATGGCTGGCTTTGATGCTAATGAGGAAATTAAACTGTTTGAGGTTTGTTTTCCAAGTCAAAGTGTATCAGTTCGTTGGTTTGCTAATTTTTAATTGTAGGAGAGCACCAAAGATGTTGCACATTGTGGTTCAATCTAACAAAAGTACAATGCTTTTAAATTTTAATATCTTTTGAAATAAAACAATCATCTTGGTGTTAAATCTGTTTAGAAGTCTTAGTTTTTAGATATTAAATATTTAATAATTGAACATATGATCTGTTTAGGAGGTTAAATTTGAGCCATGTGTGATGTGTGAATGACTTGACAAGAGAGCTTCATTTCGATTGAGCCATGTATGATTTGTATGTCACAACTGTTGACCAATTTAAATCCAGCTGAGCCGCCTTGCATGTAAATTTTTAATAATTGTATGCAGATCGAAGACGGGGACATAATTTGCTTCCAGAAATACTTTCAACCTCAGAACGAAGAGGAGTATAGATATCCTGACGTTCCTTCATTTTTGGAGTATGTTAAGAATCGTCAGGTATACATTGCTTAATCTTTTCAATGATGCAAATTTTTTTGCAGGCTGCACATTTGTGTTTGTATAAGTTGTTGGAATAATGACATTAATCTATTATTTAATGAACATATTGATAGATTTAAATCTGTAGCAGGTTCCCCTGTTCTTGATGATTTTACCCCTTAGCTGGGCCTTCCTCGATTATTTTTGGCACTGAGAGACGCATCATATACTGTGATCTGGTCACCTATTTAATGCCATTAAGATATTACTATAATAACCTGCAGTATTATAGTAATATTATTTATAATGTATAAATCGATTTTAAAGTATGCATTGTTTGGTATTTTTTTGGTAGTGTAAATGCAATTGGTCCATGTGGCTGTAAAACAGGACCAAGATGGCATGTAATCTACATCACATTAACATCACAATGATAAATATAAATCGATGTAAAAAATGTACAAAAGATATCATGTAAAATAAAATTAAACGAAAAAGAACTAGAAAAACCGATGTGAAATAGTCATTTGACATCGGTTCTGAAAAGAAACTCAATGTATTTTAAGTCAAATAACATCGGTTAGAGAAATTTACTGATGTTAAACAAAAAGATTTAACATCGGTTTCGTGAAGAACACCCATGTCTTATCCATCATTTTACATCGGGGGGCTAATTTAACCGATGTTCAAACATTTCACATCGGGCAACTAATTTCACCGATGTCTCATCTAGCATTTCACATCGGTTTGTTCGAAAGAATTTCAATAAATGACTCTTAGAGCTTGTAGGTTTCATGTTTTAATGGATAAATACCTCATAATATACTCATATTAACCTAAAAATACTGTAATATAAGCTGAAATATGTTGCAAAGACATCACATTTAATCTTGAAACCGATGTATAGCACTGTAATAGACATCGGCTGTTAACCGATGTCAAAGGGTGATGACATTTAACATCACACGCGAAGACATCGGTTCAGATTTTTTTTAACATCGGTTCTGAACCGATGTCTGATCCCATATTTCTAGTAGTGTCATGAGGAATGTGCTTACGGAGATCCGTGCTAATCCAAATCGGTTTGCTAGCCAACTTTCCGATGCGGAGATAGCTACATTCACACGTACCGCTCTCGAGGCCTCGGATCCATCCTCCGATCCTAGCCAAAGGTTGCAATGGAATAACCTTATCGGTGGCGAGATCGTGCATATCGTGGGCTCCTTGATTGAAGATATCGTCCAAAAGACGGAAGCTCGTGTTGCGGAGGTATAATTTTTGACCTTCTTGTTTATTTATTTGTTTCATTCACATGTAAATTTTGTTTCTTTTTTTTAACTAGTTTAATTAAACTTGTTTATCTAGGAAAACAATCGGCGTTCTATGGAAGTCGATAAGGATTACACGTCCGAGGATGAGACCTCTAATGACGAGGACTTTGATGACGGCGGCGGTGATGGCGGTGGATCGTCCGATGTTGATTTGTCGGATTAGTTTACATTGATCCGTTTTAAGACTTAATTTGATGGTTATGGATGTAATATAATACGTTGTGATGGTTTGATACTTTTTCGGTTATTTAGGATTGATTATAATGATGTAATGATACGGTTTAATACTCTGGTTATCAGATTTTGTGAATTTTTGCGTTGGATTTAATTATTATGGTTTAATTGTGAAATTTACTAGTTTTTGTGAATGATTTTGAGTAGTATAGTTTAATGATTATCATTTTTGTTTGGTTGTGATTAGATTGGATTTGTGATTGGTTTGTGTATTGATTTGATTTGGTATACAGGGACTGCAGAAAAACCTGTAATTTTTTTTAAAATCAGACCTTAAAACCGACCAAAAACAGGCATAACCGACCACTTTTGACCATTACAAAACCCAGAAAACCGCCCGTCAAGGAACATAACCGACCACCTTCTTCATAAAACTGACCGTCTCCTTTAGAAAGTGGTCGGTTTTAGGATGGTCGGTTATGACATTTAAGTTAGCTTCTGAAATAAAACCGACCGATGTGCACACTTTGACCACGGTCGGTTATGAGTTCCACTCAACTTTTTAAAATAGACATAACCGACGACCGACGGTCGGTTATGACCACTTTTGACCATTACAAATCCCAGAAAATCGACCGTCAAGGGACATAACCGACCACCTTCTTCATAAAACCGACCGTTTCCTTTAGAGGGTGGTCTGTTTTAGGACGGTCGGTTATGACATTTGAGTTAGCTTCTGAAATAAAATCGATTGATGTGCACACTTTGACCACGGTCGGTTATGAGTTACAGTCAACTTTTTAAAAATAGATATAACCGACCACCTACGGTCGGCAGTGACGTGGCGACACGTGTGCACATGTGTTGCCACGTGTACACAGTGACTCCACATTTGAATAAAATGTCCACGCACATAACCGACCACTATGTTGGTCGGTTATGAGGGTTAAACCCGACCAAAAGTTATAACCGACCGGGCTAAAACCGACCATGCCCTGTGGTCGGTTATGACTATTTTAACCGACCGTTTTGCCTCTTAACCGACCGTTTTTGACGGTTGGTTTTGTCCTGTTTTCTTATAGTAAGTCATATAGTCTTAAAAATTTAACTGACTGGAAGTTTGTGGTTAATTACAGGTATAACATTCTGCTTAGCAACATGCTAAATGTAGAACATATATAAACACTTTTAAACATGTCATCATTTTGTAAATTGTGATCCTTCTCCCACTTAGTTTGATCAATTTTTTTGTTAAATTGACCAATTTTACCGGAAGAGGTTTACGTTTTGCATGTTGTCATTCAAATTTTGTATAAAGATTTCAAAATAAGATCGAATTTGAGACCTTATGCCGATCATACAAGACAACAAGATTGAAAATTTATTTATTTATTTATTTTTTGTGAGGAGAGATGCTATCTCTAACATAAATTATACCGAAATATACATATAGAAAAGGAGTTTATTTCAAGTACATGTAACCAAAAATTATGCGTTGATAATGCCGAAAATTTAGATAATAATGCCTTCAGGTCTCAAAAAAACATCCTAATAAATAAAATAAAAAAATGACCTGTTATATAAAGTATCGTGATTATTTGATTGATTGGAAACTTCAAATTTGGATATTAGACCAGCTACCATCCCGTCCACAGACTTCTTCCAGTTTCACTTTTCTATCCCATACCAGACCTAAAATATAAGGCAATAAATCATGTTGATTAAAATTTATGTTATATCTTAATTACTTAATAATTACAATTAGATTTTCCTCCACTATAATGTGTACTGGCTCACGCATTGAACCATATATGGTACTACTCTGCTTCACATTGTATAAACGGACGATTTCGAAATCCCCAGAGAAAAGAAAAAAACGGTACTGCTATTGTATCAACCCTAATTTAATCCCCGTGCTCATGAAATCCTCGCAGATTTGTAGTATATACAGAGACGGGTCTTGTTGCAATTGTATAAATAGTGCATTCATTATCTTTTGTCGTGTAACATGCATTTTGTGGGGTCCTAAGTTTATTACTCTCCTCACTCTCTCATAACCAGTCCTTCCTGTTCCTTCCTCTCTCCCATATAATCCTGTTTATGCATTATTGAAGCTAATATTATCCCAAACAATTAACTTAAACATTTATCAAACACCTTGTAAAATCTCATACCATGGCAGAACCATACTCTAAATTCTTCACTGGAGGATGGTACAACTTTGTCCCTCTTCAACAACACTATTCTCAGCCACAAACTCAATCTTTTTCGCCTTCGAAAGAAGCTCTTCCTCTTCTTAACAAATTGACAAGAAATGAACATGAGTCCTCCTCATATTTTGATGTGGATGATGGACAAAGTATGAATGATGGTCAGTTTTCAAGTGCTAGTGATGTAGGTGATGAAAGTATGAATGTAACCCTAAATATAGGGCTTCCAAGCCCTAGTTCTAGTCCTAATTTGGAACCAACAAGTGAGGAGAAATTTGATGTACTTTTAGGGTTACCCTTGAACAAATTGAACAAGGGTCAATATTGGATTCCTAACCCAAGTCAGATCCTCATTGGTCCAAATCAGTTCTCATGTCCAGTTTGTTGCAAGAACTTCAACAGATACAACAATCTACAGGTAATGTGTGTGTGAGTATGTGTGTGTTTTCCAGTAATGGATTCAATCAATTTGATGTTCTATTTTACTGAATAGGTTGCTAATTTTCATTTATTTAAATTACTTCCCAAGAATTTGTTGAGCTTCCAAAACTTCTGTAAGCATTGATTTTATTATATTCTTCTGTGTACTGGATCTGTAAATTAAGTTCAAAGACCAGCTCCAGTAGTTCACAGAATATCATGATAATATAGCAGTTTCCCATATAGTATAATTAAGTAGTACCTGCAGGCTGCAGGTTGTTCGTTTTATTTTTATATATCATTATATATACTTCATAATTTCTAGCTACTTAAATATCGGGGTAAATTTAAGCTCTTTAGTTGAGTTATATGTTTTAAATGGAATATTATACTTCATAATTCTTCTGAAAATACTCCGTAAATTTAGGCATGTAGAGATTAATTTAGTTGCTAGTCATGAAGTTCAAAGTTTCTTACCTAATTAACTAATTTACTGACAGTTTCTTACCTAATTAACTAATTTACCTGTCAGTTACCTGTCTTCTTATTAAGAGTAGTACATAACAATTATGGTTTTGCACTTAATACATATCTACTATAAATATATCATTAATCTTTTCTATTGGATGAACTTCAGCAAAATCCTCAGCTCCAAGCCTCCAAGTATCTTTGAAGTGTGTTTCTTCAGGTTTTTCAATGTATCTTGAGCACAATGATGATAGTCTGATTTGTTCACTATACCTTATATATTTAAAAATTATTGAAGCAGTTCTATATAATATATCTTACATCTTCCTGTGAGTTGTGACTAAAAACACTTAGCTTTGGTTTGATTTCAGACAATTGAATTATCAAAATCTCACATCAGGTTTCTATCATCAGAAAGTTCATGCAGGCATAAAGCAATTTAAGTTCCCTAACCTAAGCTTACTTTTTCCAGAAGAACAAAAAACAATTATCACTAAGTACTCACTTTTTACTTTACACAAGATATTACCACTTGCCAGTGTCTTAACTGCCTGTTTTGATAATCTCTCGAAGTTTGTGATCAATATTTTGTGAAAGTATAATCAATATAGATCTCTTATTACTACAACAAACTGACCTTACTGCAGCATTTCACTGATTCATATTATTGTCATCGACAAATACAATCTATGAAAGTTAAGTAAGTCAGATCAAATAGCAGTAATTGCATACTGTCCTGTAAACTGAAGATAACTGTTGTTTTATCTCAGATATGTAGATCACAATCACTATTTCCCATGATTTTAGCAAAGAAAATCTACTTCTGCATTGACCGCAACAGATCAAATAAAATTAAATATGTTGGTTCAGAGCCATTACTTTTAAGTTCTGATCAGATCAGTCTTTTGACTGAAACCACTTCTATGTATTAATTTTATCCTGTACTTTTCATTCAGTAGATCTGTAATTATTTATTGTGATACTTATTACTCTTACCTCTCTCTAATTATTACTTCAATACAAGGATATTAATCTAATTATCTATGACCATGTAGTATCTTCTATGTCATTATAATATAATGATGCAGGAGTGTTAATACTTACTACATAAATAACCGCTTAAATTTATGCATCGTCTTATAATATTTTACTCAGGACACCACGAGAGTTGTTTTGCACAATTTTGTTTTCTTATTAATTCACGTATTTTTTGACGGAAATTTATTTTTCAAGAGTTTATTATTCTTATTGTTTCTAAAATCTGAACTATGTTAATTTTAGATGCATATGTGGGGGCATGGATCTCAATACAGAAAAGGGCCAGATTCGTTGAAGGGAACTCAACCAACTGCAATGCTAAGACTGCCTTGTTATTGCTGTGCACCTGGATGCAAGCACAATATTGACAATCCAAGATCAAGACCATTGAAAGATTTTAGAACCCTCCAAACGCATTACAAAAGAAAACATGGAATCAAACCCTTCATGTGCCGAAAATGCAGCAAGGCATTTGCAGTGAAAGGTGATTGGAGAACTCATGAGAAGAACTGCGGGAAGATTTGGTATTGTTTCTGCGGCTCCGATTTCAAGCACAAAAGATCTCTAAAAGATCACGTCAAAGCTTTTGGTCGTGGTCACGGCGCAGTCGGGATTGATTGCCTTGATGAAGAGGATGAAGCTGCATCCGACAATGAGGTTGAGCAAGAAGATGAATTATCATTTGTGTAATAGTCCATATCTCACATTTTGCCTAGAAATACCAAAATGCTTAATTAGGCCTTCTTTAATTATATATAATGTCTTTTGTATGCACAACAATGGGTTTTTAAATTGTGATGTTTATTAAAGTATGGTCCAAAAATTTGTCATGAACACTCAGAAAGATTCTCTTGTCTTTTATCTTAAGGTAATGAAAATCTTTGCACGCATACGTATAAACTAAACTAGTCATAAATGTAATTAGTGTAATGTGTACACATATATTCTGTCAAGCTTTTTGTCGCATGCCCTGTATTTTTAGGAAAAGACCGGCCCGGCCCGGCCCGGTTAAAAGCCCGGGGCAAAGACCGGCCCAGCCCGGTAAAAAGCCCGGGCTTCGGCCCGGCCCGATTAAAAAAAACCCGAAAAATTCCGGTTATAATATGATTATTTTAATATATTTTTTTATATATTTATAAATTCACATTTACTATATATATAAATAATACTTTAAACACATATATATTTACATATTTGTGATTAATACTATTATTTATATACTTCGTTACATAAATGATGAAAGAAGATATAATAAGTACACTATATAAATTTGGATATCATTGTTATCATAACAATGACAAAACATATTATTCTATAAACATGTTTATTTTTTACCGAACTTAAATGTTTTCAACGAAGTAATGTTTTCATAAAATATTCCAAGTAAACTAATACATTTTTACGATGATCTAGTTGCTAACATATGTATTCTTCGGAATCTCTAATAATACTCGATCCGATTTAAATTAGAAAAAAGCCCAACCCGATCCGATCCGGCCCGAAAAAAAGCCCGGTTAGGCCCCCTCGAAGGCCCAAACGGGCTTTGACATTTTCGGAAAGCCCGGCCCGGCCGGTCAAAGTTAAAGCCCGAAAAGCCCGGCCCGGTCACAGCCCGGACTTTTTAAGGCCGGTCAAAGCCCGGCCCGGTGGGCCTTTTATGCATCTCTATTCTACACACACAACTGGACACTTCGTCTGAGATATGATTCTTTAAGCTTCTGATCATATCAGTATATTCCTAAACTTTGCTAGCAAACAAAAAACCAAATTACGCTAAGTACCCTCTCATCCAATAAAAATTATACTACTCTATGTTCATTTTGGTAAAAATAATTTGAGTTATGGATAGTTTAACTTTAAATGGGTTATCCATGACCCATTTAAAACTATAGACCCATGAATTATCCATCTATTACCCATTTATTAACCATACTAACAGTAAATTAGGTATATTTTGAATTTTAAACATCTTATCTAAGGAAACTGATAATGTTTAAAAAGATTTGTATGATTCTCTCACATCTGGTTAAATCTCTATGTCAATAATAATTTGTAGTTTCCTTATTGATTATGTTTTGAATTTCAAATTCCTCATCAAAATAATCATTAATTAATATCTTCCTTATTTTTTGCTTTTATTTGAAATAGATAGATATATACAGATATAAACACGTACCTAATTTTATGAAGATGAATGAATCAATTTTCTTATTTACATAAATTTCTAATCTCCGAATCTCATTCTTCTCTCTCTTTTTGCAGGTTATACGTGCTCTACAGGTTAGTAATTATGTCCATTTTTTCAATCTCTATTTTTCGTGATTTTAGTATTGTTATTTAGATTGATTTTATATGTTCATATACTTATTGTTTACTTATATTTATTTTGGTTTTGGCAGGAGATGATGATGTGTTGATAAAGATTAGAGTATATGTGTGTCTAACCTGTTTTTTGATTAATGATGCAGGATTTTTTAACCTATGCTTAAATATATAGCACATGATTTTTTGATCGTGGTGAAATAAGTGTATGTGTGTCTAATCTCTGATTAGTATTGTTATTTGTGTAGATTTTATATGTTTATATATCTATTTTTTACTTAAATTTGTTTTTATTTTGGCAGGAGATGATGGTGTGCGGATAAATTTTACAACTCCTTATTCTGCGCCTAAAGGTCTGCCATATTGTCTCTTTTTTCACACGATTCATTCAGATCGGGTGAGAAAAAACATAACTTCTCCACCCTATATAAAGGCTAAGACAACTAAAGTGGTCTCCCAAACAAGTGGTATAGCCCAGTTACATACCTCATCAGGTTACGGTACTTTATATGTGTGAATGATTTATATTATTGTTTATGGTCACAAATTCGATATCACCATAAGTTGCATCAAAACATATTTGATAAGTGTTACTTTTGTGCTTTTGCACAAAATATATAATGTGTCTCCTTCTTATCATAGGCTTTATGTACAGTTTTTATGTTATAGGATAATCCAAGTAATTCATAGAGGAAAGTTAATATAATGTCGTCATTCATTTTTCCTTAAAAAAAATATGATTACAATTAATTTTTTGTTTTTGTTTTTGAATGGATTTTTATATTGTAATTGATATAGACACAAAATAATCCGTCATTGCACTTTGCACTTTAAGGCATGTTCTGACAAGTTAAAGAGATCTGTTAAATTCTCTAAAGAATGTAGCTTATTTAGATGTCCAGCTTCTCAAGTTACACAGAGAGCAGCTGAAGCATACACCAGTCACAGGTAATTAGAAGTCGAGAATACATAGTTTTCTAACCTGGACTGCAAAATTAGGAGCTGCTGGAGTACCAATATATGTTCATAAAAATTTTCGAACAACTCTTGATACTCATTTGGTAGGTAGTACTTGGCCTTCTGAAGGATCATTCAACAGTGGAGGCTGTTAGTTATATTTGTGATGTCATGTCTAATAATGATTTATGTTTAGTTTTCAGATCTTAACTAACGGGACAAATCAAGACTTAACTAGAAATCAGTAATTATACTGAAGTCAGAACTTAAGATATCAGAACTTAAGTTATCAGAACTTAAGATATCAGAAGATATTTATCAAGAGATAATATCAAGACTTAAGAAGACGTTCAGATAAGGAAGGTGGCTGATTGAAGGAAAGAAGATTAAGGCAAACACAAGAAGAGATATGCATGGAGAAGAATTTGATGAAGAATAGAATACTTGGAGGAAAAAATAACTAGTTGATATATTTTAGGATGCAGACTTATGTTCGATATCAATTAGAAGTTTATCTTGTAACTGTGTGTCTATATAAACACAACATAGGGTTTACACTATAAGTATTATCTTAATCGAGAATATTATTCATTGTAACCCTAGTAGCTCTCGTGATATTTGTTCATCACTGAGAGAGAACGGTTCCATTGTAATACTGTTTTATTAATAAGATAATTTTGTGTTTCATACTTGTGTTCTTAATTCGATTTGATTGTAGTATTCACTGTATTCAACCCCCTTTTACAGTGTGTGTGACCTAACAAGTGGTATCAGAGCAATCTGTTAACACATATACAGTAAAGATCCAAAACAATCATGTCTGAAGAAGAGAAAACTCCAACCAAGCCCACCAAAACTGAAGAAACTCCAAAGACTCAAATCCATAATCGATATGAGACTATTAGGGTTCCAACACTGAAACCTTCTGAGTTTCCCATATGGAAAGTGAGGATGACTATGTTTCTGGAAGCTACAGATCCAGAATACCTTGACAGAATTAATGAAGGACCACATAAACCAACCAAGCTCTCTGTTATAGTTGCAGATCAGCCAACACAGACTGTACCAAATGAGAAAAGTGAATATACAGCTGAAGATATCTCATCTATTGCCAAGGATGCAAAGGTAAGACATTTGCTGCATAGTGCCATTGATAATATCATGTCAAACAGGGTAATTTACTGCAAGACTACAAAGGAAATATGGGATGTCTTGGAGACAAGATGCCAGGGAACTGACTCAATTAAGAAGAACAGGAGGACTATACTCACTCAAGAGTATGAGCACTTTGACTCAAAACCTGATGAGTCATTAACTGGTTTATATGACAGATTTGTCAAACTCTTGAATGATCTGTCACTGGTGGATAAGGATTATGATCTTGAAGATACTAATCTTAAATTTCTTTTAGCTCTTCCTGGAAGTTAGGATTTAAAGGCAACTACTATAAGAGACAACTATGCTCTTGATGAAACTACTCTTGATGAAATTTATAGTATGCTCAAAACTCATGAACTTGAGATGGATCAAAGAAGCAAGAGGCATGGAAGAAAGTCAAGAATAGTTGCTCTTAAGGTTGAGGAGGAATCCCCCAAAGTGGCTGTCTCAAAGAAAGGCAAAGGAAAGGCTCTCATCACAAAGTCTGATTCAGATTCATCAAGTTCTGATGATGATGAGGATACAGAAACTGAAAGTCTATCTGAGATGGATGCTGATGAAGAGATGATGAAATTGGTGCTCTTAAGGTGAAGGGTATCACAAAGATAGCCTACAGGAAATTCACAAGGGGAAAGAATTTTTCCAGGAAAAGTGGAAGTTCTGATAAGAAGGGATTCAGAAAATCTGAAGGCAAAGCAGGAAAGTCTGACAGAGGAGATTACTCAAATGTTAAATGCTACAATTGTGGTGAGAAAGGCCATATATCTCCTGATTGCAAGAAAGGAAAAAGTGACAAAGACAAGGAATTTGTCACAAAGAAGAAAAGCTGGACAGACACTTCAGATTATGAACATGAGGAGAACTATGCCTTGATGGCAAATGCTGATAGCAGTTCTGAAGCTGCTGAGTTAAAGGTACCTCAAACAACTTATGCTTTTCATACTGATGATATTACTGAGTTGAGATCTTATCTTAAAACCATATTCATTAGTTATAGAGATCAGACTTTAACTTGTGATAGGTTAACTTCTGAAAATATGGCTTTTAAGAAAAGGAATGACTATTTAGAAAAAGACATAGTTATGTACCATCAAACTCAGAAAGAAAGAGATGATGCATTTTATGTTAGAGATGAAGTGTTAAAATTGAATCAATCTCTAAAAACTGAGTTAGAAAAGGAAAGAGAGATTATCAGAACTTGGACTAAGTCTGGCAGAACAACTCAGAATTTATTAAGTAGTGGAAACTGGAAAGAGGGCTTAGGTGATGGAGATGATAAAAGTGAAACAGGAACTGAACAAATTAAGCCAATTATTGTTAAACAGACCACTAAGCCAAAGTTAAATCCTGTTAAGTTTGTAGCTAAATCTGTAAAGTCTGATTCTGAAAAGATAAAAGAAACTGAGACAGAAGTTAAGGCGGAGTCAACTTCTGACAAATTGAAACATGATAAGCCAATTGAAGTTAACATAGGCTTAATGACAAAAAAATAGCTTAAGTATAAGCTGAAAGAGATTAAGAATGTAAACAAGGTAAAACCACCTAGGAAAAATAGGAAGTGGAGGGAATGTGTGAATTAAAGCAATAATTATATGCCTGTTCCTAATGCTCCTAGAAAGAAATGCTATAACTGTGGAAATTCTAACCATCTGGCTTCTTTTTGCAGGAAGAATAAGAATATAAACTCCTTACCTTCTAAGTCAGGAGTTAAGAGTCAGTCTGTTAGGTTTAAGCCATAAAATCCTTGTTTTCATTGTGGTAGTATATGGAATTCCATTTATACTTGTAAGGAAGATCATAGTTTGTACTATGATTATTATCAAATAAAACCTTTTTTAAAGAAAGTTAGCATTATTCATTCTAGTGTAAGTTCTGATGCAAAGTCTGATTCTGTAAATTCTGATAAGAAAAATGTTAACATAAACTCTGATGTTAAATCCGCTGCAAACGTTAACAAACTTAATAAGGCCAAAGGATCCAAGCAAGTCTGGGTCCTTAAAACTAATCATTAGTGGTCTTTGTGATTGCAGGGCAACAGGAAAAATATCTTAGTTCTGGACAGTGGATGTTTAGGACATATGACTGGAAATAAAGCCCTGCTATCAGACTTTGTGGAGAAAGCTGGTCTAGAAGTTTCTTATGGAGATGGCAACATGGGAAAAACTCTGGGATATGGCAATATCAATCTTGGGAATGTCATCATTGAAGAAGTAGCTCTAGTCTCAGGACTTAAACACAATCTGCTTAGTGTTAGTCAAATCTGTGACAGAGGTTATCATGTAAATTTCTTTGAAGAACACTGTTAAGTTGTAAGCAAATATCTACAGGCAAAGTTATTCTAAAGGGATACAGGCATGGTAACATTTATGAAGCCAAGCTTTCAACAAGTTCTGATGGTTCTGCAATCTGTCTGTTAAGTAGAGCATCAATTGATGAAAGCTGGGATTGGCACAAGAAACTCTCTCATTTAAATTTCAGCAATATAAATGAACTAGTCAAGAAAGATCTTGTGAGAGGACTGCCAAAATCAGTATTTGCTCCTGATGGCCTTTGTGATTCATGTCAAAAGGCAAAACAAAGAAAATCTTCATTCAAGAGCAAGACTGAATTTTCAATTCTTGAGCCTTATCACCTACTACATGTTGATATATTTGGTCCAGTGAATGTCATGTCTATTGCAAATAAGAAATATGCTATGGTTATAGTAGATGAGTTTACCAGATACACATGGGTGTATTTCTTGCACACAGAAAGTGAAACTGCATCTATCTTGATTGATCATGTCAAACAACTGGATAAATTGGTCAAAGACTCTGTGAAAATTTTAAGAAGTGATAATGGCACTGAGTTTAAGAATTTGATCATGGAAGAGTTCTGCAAATACCATGGAATAAAGCATGAATTTTCTACTCCTGGAACTCCACAGCAAAATGGAGTTGTTGAAAAAAAGAATAGAACTCTTATTGAAGTTGCACGAACTATGCTTGATGAGGCAAAGTTACCAACCTACTTTTGGGCTGAAGCTGTGCAGACTGCTTGTTTTACTCAGAATGCAACACTTATCAACAAGCATGGAAAGACACCATATGAGATGCTGAAGAAAAAGAAGCCAAATATGAAGTACTTTCATGTATTTGGATGCAAGTGTTTTGTTGATAGGTTAGCTAAAAGGGCTTTTACTGATCTTTTCACTACTGACAACAAGAAGGGAGTTTTGAGACCCCTTAGCATTCCTTTATCAGTAAAGCAAGCCCTTATAAATGCTGATGCTGCTACATATTCATTGTTATATCCTGATGTCCAACCCACCAACACACAACAGCCATCGGTACCTACTCCTGTCACTCAACAACCACAAACATCAGATCATGCCAATCAACCATCAACATCTACAGTGAAGCCTTCTTCTTCTAGAGCAAAGAGGACAAAGACTGTACCTCAGACACAAAAAAAGAGAAGGAGGATGATTCTGCGAGATGAATCAGAAGATGAGGCACAAGTTCAAAGATCGGAACCTATTGCAAAAGGAGCTGCGGAAGTGTCTCCTCAGAAAACAAAGGAAACTGGGAGTTCTAGGCCCCTCAAAAGGCTTAGAAAGAGAAATTCTGATGACAAAGCTCCCAAAGTCTCTCCACCCTTGAAGAGATGGAAGAAACAAAGAGCTAACAGGGACACAACTGAGTCAGATTCAGAGGATGTGGAAGCAGCAGCTAAGGAAGGGGATCAGGAATCTCTGATCCCAAAGGAGCCAATTGTGATTGAATCCCTTCCATCTACACAACCAGAATTTGTTGAAGCCACTAAATCTATACCTCCACTGTCACCAATTCAAGATACTGCTTAAGACAGAGTGCCTACACCTCCTGTCTCTCCTATCCTTGAATAAGTATATGCTGAAGACCCAGGTACAAGTGCTGAAATAGATATTCACAACTTGGTTGTGCCTGAGGTTCTGTACTTGGAAGCTCCAACCATTCCTCAACAAACACCACCAAGAACACCAATTTTAGATGCTGATATCAATACAGATATTCCAACAACACCTCTTCTGAATCCAAATGATGAAGATCAGATATTAGGTGAGCATCAGAATTTGGATGTTGATCAGAACTTAGAGGATGATTTTGAAACCTCTATAGCCTCACACACTATCATTTTATCAGAGGAAGCTGATTTTGCAGGCTCTGTAAGTTCTGATGCTGCAAATGCTGAAAATACTGGTGAAGCTGCTATAAATGAAAATACTGATGCAACTGGTTCTTCAGGACATGCACCTCTACCAGCAGTTAATAAAGCTGATTTGATTAAAAAGTTTGTAAGGGGGGATGCACCAGTACCTTGGAGTGAAACTCCAAGAGGAAAAGAATGGATAAAGGAGTGGAACAAAGTTAATTTTGTTCCTACTGCAAATATTCTTGCTGAGCACCTGGCTAAAGTTGATGAGATGCTGGTAAATGATGATTTTAAAGCACAGCTTAGAGTGACTGCATTGAGTACAAGGCACCTTCAAGGTCAACACTCAATAACTCAAGCCAAGGTGAACAAAATTCAAGAAACCTTGATTCAGCAAGACATGAATGTTAAACTGGATAAGAACAGGTTTTTCAAGCCTACCTTTAAAAGAGTTGAGGCTATTGAGAAAGTTCAGGAGAAACAGCAAGCTCAGATTGATGAAGTATTAAAGAATCAAGCTTCTCAACAAGTTCAACTAAATGAAATCCAATCTTCAGTGGAATTACTTCTCTCTCTCCTATTACCTGATGATGCCAAAAAGGGAGAGAAAGTGATTAAGTCCAAATGCAAATCTGATTTAGCACTGAAGAAAAAGGATGATGGAAATAATGACCAGGGAAACTCTAAAAGGGGTAGAGGTCATGGACAAGGCAAAGGCTTTTCATCCAGGAAAGCAGGAACTTCTACACAGAGATCAAGTTATGATGCTGATAGAAGAAAAAGTTCTGAAAAGCAAGTTCTGACTAAGCCTGATGTTCTGATACAGGGTGAAAGTCAAGAATCACAGAAGTTTATACAGACACTGAAGCTTAAGGGGAATGAAACATCAGTATACTATCAAGACCCCAAGTTACAGAAGCTGGATGAAGAAATTTCAAAAAGACCATTTCTCAAAGACAATCCACGAATGGACTTTGAAAGTCTGAAGAAAGAAGAAGCCAGACTTAAAGCAGAAAATGACAAATTCAAGTCTAAAGCTTCTATTACTGCAAAGAAACCTCCAAAGCCTAAAGGCATTGTGATTAAAGAGAAGACAAACTCTGAGGCAACCAAATCTGAATCCAAAGCCAAATCACAAGTAGAGGTAGATCCAAGATTCAAGGGCAAAGCAAAAGTTGATGAACCTGTAAATGTTTATATGCCAATTATGGATCTGGAAGTAAATTCTGATGAAGATACTAGTCTAATTTTGAAGAAGAAAAATATTCAAACAACCTCTGACAAAGCTCATGTTGTTCAAGATCAGGACTTAGTAAATTCTGGTATGACAATGAAGCAAGCAACCTCTGATAGAGCTCAAGTTGGCTTGATATCAGAAGATAAAGGAAAGGAAACCTCTGACATTGCTCATGTTAAATCTTTAAAAATTCTACTACCTGGGTTTACTAAAGCTCAACAATCTACTCAACCTTTGAAGACTACATCAAGTGTATTTGAAGCAAGAGTTATTCGAGGAAAGGAAGCTAGAGACAAATCAGGATTGGGTAGTTCTCAAGAAAAGAGAGTAAATAAAATGACCTCTGATCCAACTTCTTTGAGTGAACCAGGAGTGGGAACAACTCCTGAAAGATTGACTCAACTGGAGTCTGTACAAATGGTTTACCACTCTGTATTGAAAGAAGATATCATGTTATATTTCATGATAGATGGGAGGGTATTCCAGATTAGAAAGAATGCTATTCGTTTGAAGTACTTTGAAGAATTGCAACATGTGCTATTTCTACTTCAAGTGAAAAACAGGTCAACAGATGGTGCTTCCAGTTACTTAAAATCTGATATTCAAAGGCAGAAGAAACTTTACTCTGTAAAGTTTGACAGACCATACTATCCTAAGTACAGAGCTCACAATGGTGATATAGTTGAGATGAAGCCTAATACAGCTAAAATCATCACTACATTTTTTGGTATTAAAGGTCTTGAATTCAATCTAGAGTCTGATAAAGCCTATGTCATCAGACTGGATCAGTATATAAGGAAAGAAAAAATAAATGATCTCGGGGCTGCTATCTTTCAAATAGGTGAAGATACAGTTGAACTTAAAGATGCAAAAAGGAGGATGCAAAATGAACTTGAATATGCTGAGAGAATTCTGTTGAAGAACTATCTCAGAACAACACCTGACATTAAAGAGATTACACACTGAAGCCAAGTCAAGAACTACAGCTGATAAATTTTGAAGGATATACAGGCTAAAGCTGATATCAGACTTTAAGGATGGTAAAAGCTACAAGGACTGTGAGTTGTAGTTACTTAGTCAAATTCTCTTATGCATTTGTACTTAATATTTTTGACATCATCAAATATCTATTGAACTTGTATATTATGCTAATTTACAAGTTGGGGGAGATTGTTAGATATATTTGTGATGTCATGTCTAATAATGATTTGTGTTTAGTTTTCAGATCTTAACTAACATGACAAATCAAAACTTAACTGGAAATCAGTACTTATACTGAAGTCAGAACTTAAGATATCAGAACTTAAGTTATCAGAACTTAAGATATCAGAAGATATTTATCAGGAGATAATATCAGGACTTAAGAAGACGTTCAGATAAGGAAAGTGGCTGATTGAAGGAAAGAAGATTAAGGTAAACACAAGAAGAGATATGCATGGAGAAGAATTCGATGAAGAATAGAATACTTGGAGGAAAAGATAACTAGTTGATATATTTTAGGATGCAGACTTATGTTCGATATCAATTACAAGTTTATCTTGTAACTGTGTTTCTATATAAATACAACATAGGGTTTACACTATAAGTGTTATCTTAATCGAGAATATTATTCATTGTTACCCTAGCAGCTCTCGTGATATTTGTTCATCACTGAGAGAGAACGGTTCCATTGTAATACTGTTTTATTAATAAGATTATTCTGTGTTTCATACTTGTGTTCTTAATTCGATTTGATTGTAGTATACACTGTATTCAACCCCCTTCTACAGTGTGTGTGTGTGTGACCTAACAGAGGCAGAAAGCTGAGCCTCGCTGCTGCAGTACTTACTGGTATAACATTGACTTCATCATCATTTTTCTCATTAATAGGCTCCATGGTATCTATATTTCTGGACCTTATCTTTTATGATAGGTTTGAGATATAAACATAAAATAGAAGTGCCAGATCCCAGAGAAATATACCTATGATGTCTCGTGCTAATCTTTATTATTTCTAATTTGTTTACAAGATTTACCCATTTCTTCTTAATTGATCGTGCAAGCAAAAAGTATTACTTCACATATTATTATACCAGTAGCATATTACAATCTATTAATCCTATACAAGATAATGTACAATCTATGACCACTGATTATATTCTCATCATCCTTTACTTCACAGGATGTTCGAGTACCAATTCAAATTTGAAAAATTAACACAAAATCATAACTGTCGTCTTCACTTGGAGACACGCGGAATCCTTTCCCAGGACCAGCTTGTATATCCAAAAATATGTAGTCTGGTATTATTTCCATGCTATCTTGGTCCTCTATTACATTATATTTTTAATTTCTGATCAGGAACTTATATACAAATTTTGATCTTCCAACCGGTTCATATGTAAACATGGAAGACAATGAACTTCAATGGAGTTACCATTTGAAAAGGATGGCAGTTAAGCCATATCTCATGTTTAAATGAAGCTGCATTGAGACCTCAGTTGTACTCTACTCTACCCATGTGATTTGGCATGTAAGCCACTATTCTTCCTTCTTCTACTTTTATTCCATCATGCCATATGTCATCCTCTAAGATGCCTTTGTAATTATGGATATTATGGGAGATAAATAGCATTTGAATGCTAAATAGCCGATTAATTTATTCCTTTAGGATGATTAAGTTATTATGAATTATTATTTTTTTCATCTCTCACTCGCTATTAATTTTCTATGAATTATTATTTTTTTCATTCACTCACTATTTTTTATCAATCTAATTTTATCAAATTTGTTTTTATTGAAAATATGTTTGCACATTTATCGGTGCTAATATGATCCTGGTATTTTTAAAATTAAAGAGATAAAATATTAGGCCACTAATTATTGGTGATTCTCATTGCCTTTTTGGCAATGAATACCTATACATTGTGTATGATTGTGATTTTGAGGATTATTTAAATTTCAAGAAGAGCATGTTTATCTAAATTTCTTGGTATAGTTAGATTATATAGTTGTTTTCCATGTAATATAGTATTCACTATCGTATTTTAGTTACTTTGTGTTGCGTTCTTCATTTATATTTTGTAGAGGGCCTCTAGATTTAAAATCATATTTTCAAAAGGATGAAAACCTCAGGGGATTACACAAGCAACAAGAAGATTTACGAAGTGAGCTCTGATTTTAAAGTACAAGTTGTTTAAGAAAAACTATAGGGTGTATATGGTTGTATATTTTATCGACTAGACATTTGAAACAAAGAAGAAATAATTTTTATTTGAAGCAGTATCTGGGACATTACGTGTCTCATAATATTTTTCCTAAAAACAATTTAAAAAAATCTCTATTTTAATACTCAGAATTTCTGATGACTTTTGAAATGGAGAAATACTTCTCATTCGTCAATTGTAGCTCTCACCTCTTCACTGCCACCTATTTTTGCATAAGCTTTTGAGCAATAAAAAATGCTCAATGAGGCATGTATATGTACGTGTATTGATTTCTTGATGATGCAAATATCACCAAAATGAGCTATTTATTCCTCTTTCAGAGAGTTGTATTTTAGTAGCCTAGAGATGGAAATGAATGCTCAAGGTAAAGTGGAATCCTCCACGCTCGGCTTCATTTTGTTTAAGTCACTAGTTAAGTTATGTGTTTGATGTTCAAGTTATTCAGTATTTTGTGTCAATATTTTCTGACATATAGTTTTAGAATGTGTACAGTAAGATATGTATTAAAATATTTTATGAATTTTAGAATTTTGTAGAACATTTTCAATTTTTTAAATTTAATATCAGTATTTTACGGTTAAAAAATTATAACTAATAATAATAATAATAATAATAATATTGATAACCATAATAGCCACAAGAGCTAAATTATCTTAATTATAATTACAAAAACTTCAACAAAATGTGCCCATGTACACGTACAATTTAATAGAAAAATATGGTAAATATCCAAATTTGAAGAAAGTCAACCATTAAAAAATAAAAATAAAAACAAGAATCAACCACTAAAAATCAACATGTACAATTATACTATATCTATATTAAATTGTATTTGCTGAGAGGTAGTGAATATTTGCTTACGTTGTAAATGAAATTGTATTATATTAAAAAAATTGGAACTATTATACTGGTCATATTTTATTCTTGATAAAATAAAATATGATCACTTTATAATTTAAAAATTGAAGTGAAATTTTGAATCACTTACAAATGTAAATACGAACTAAATCGTTGATTATTACAATATATATTTTTTAAAGACCCCTCAACTCAATTTTAATACTAATTACTTTCATAATATAGTCACCGTAAAAATGTTTTTATATGATGATTCTATTATAAAACGATACACATCATCATGAGTACTATATTATATATATTTGGATAGAGTAAATTTAGAAATTTGCGACAATCAAAATTCTTTCGTATAACAATAATTAATTATATAATTATATAAGTAAGAGGTTCATGTAACCAGAAAAAGAAATTTTTTATGTCATGTAAACATAACTACTAATAATATTGTCTTTATTGAAATTAATTGAATTATACCAAATGTGATGAAAATAATAATGGTGAATTATACAAATTTCAAATTTTAAAAAGAACCAACAAAACTAAATTTTCATATATACTGGAAAAAATATTGATTTTACTTATAAGTTATATAACAATTACATATTTTTTAAAAGAAAAGTAAATAATATGCATATACTAATTTCATTTATTCCAGCACTTTAAAAAATATGCAGTACATAGAACTATAAGTAAAATCAATTTTAGTTATTTAAGTATCTGTTGCACTGTTGAATTGTTATTAATCTATTTTTCATTTTATTAAAAAAAATTACTTTACTAAAGTTAAACAAAATAAAAATTTATCTAGAATAAAAAATAAGGATGCCATAATAAAAATAAATCATATCTTCAAGATGAGCATTTTTTGGGTACATAAAATTTACTATGTCATGTAAACAAAACTACTAATAATATTGGCTTTATTGGAATTAAGTGAATTATACCAAATATGATGAAAATAATGAAGGTGAATTATACCAAATTTTAAATTTTTAAAAGGACCAATAAAATTAAATTATAATATTTTTTGGAGAAAACATTGATTTTATATATAAGTTACATAACATGTACATATTTTTTAAAATAAAAGTAAATAATATGCATATGCTAATTTCATTTATTCCACCAGTTTAAAAAAATATACAATACATAGAACTATAAGTAAAATCAATGTTGGTTATTTAAGTATGTTGCACTATTGAATTGTTATTAATCTATTTTTCAGTTTATTAAAAAATTATCATTTTGGTAAATTTAAAAAAAATAAAAATATGTCTAGAACAAAAAATAAGGATGCCATACCCATAAAGGATAAAAATAAATCCTATCTTGAAGAGGAGCATTTTTTGGGTAAATAAAATTTACTATGTCATGTAAACAAAATTACTAATAATATTAAGTGAATTATACCAAATGTAATGAAAACAATAAGGTTGAATTATACCAAATTTCAAATTTTTAAAAGGACCAATAAAATTAAATTTTTATATTTTTTGGAGAAAACATTGATTTTACTTAAAAGTTACATAACAATTACATATTTTTTAAAAGAAAAAAGAAGATTGCTTGTTTTCCATTGTAGCATACATCTCTGAGTAGAATATCTTTGCTTCTTCCATGTCATTATTGAAGTCTGCGCACGTTATAGCCAAATTTTTACAACTTTTGCTCCGCTACATTCTTTATACCTGACCGTCTCTTCCTCTTTTCACTTTGTGAAATCATTTTATAATCTGTAATATACATTTAAATGTAAAAAAACACCCAAAGGTATATGTACGTGTGAGTATGTCCAGTAATTTTGGGACAGTTCTTTTTTAATCACTTAAACAGTTACCACAATTTAGAATAACCGAATGGTAGTTATCACTTTTATTTAGTTTTTCTGATTTCAACATTCATGTTACTCGAATGTTGTGATGTGTCTTTAAAGAATATGCTGATTATATCCTCATTCTGAGAAGATGTTTTAAAGAATGTTTATCAAAAACCATGTTAGAAACTTTTGGATGTTCTTTATGTTTTTGTAAATTTTTAAATTAATGAACCAATAATTTTTAATGGCAGGTAGTTTATCCTGTAATTTGATTATTATCCTTTCCGTTATGTGGTTAATATTTAAACTATAAACGTGTTTAAACTATATACAAAAAATAGAACTCTTCATATTATTTGATTATAATATTATACCATTTATTTATCAATGATAGAAAAAGGGAAGAGACGTTATCGAATGATTCGTTATTAGTGTTTACAGATAATGATATTGGTATAAAAATATTGGTACACATTATCGCAACTCCATGAATATATATCTTTAAAATTTAAAAAAGATCGTATATAACTAAACTCCGTGTGCGTAGCACAGGCAAGATAACTAGTATTACTAAATACTTTTGTCATCTTCATGCAATACTCATTTTATTACATTAAAATTATTCATCAAAGTAAGATGACACAATCTTGTATAATTTTTTTATTACAAGAAATAGTTTTTAAAATCTGATAATTTTATTAATTATGTGGTTTCTTACGAAACAATGAATGACAGTGTCGTATGTTACTGAACTAATTTGTCGATGGTGGTATAAAACAAAAGTACATGATCTTAAGACTACATCTAAGATATGCCATCTTAGATTAGGTAAATATATGAGTTTTAATATTTTCACATATTTTTAATAGTGTTGTAGAATAAAAACTAGGATTTCGTTAGTATTTAATGCTAGGGTATGTGAGTTTCTAGCTTTAGTGGCTGCACTTGCAGTCGTGGACTGACTGTTCTCGTAAGATGCCTATGTATCTCTGTGTTAAAGAGAATGAAGCCAAAAACATAGTTTTAGATTGAGGGGTAGAGCTCTTTATATAGAGATGTGAGTTTAGGATTAGACTTGTGTTGGAAAATATGGCGGCCAAGACTCCAACTTAGATGGTAATTGGACTCGTGTAAGGTAAGGGATTCTGTTAGTGTCCATGTTGGACGTTAGGTCTCTGGTCTTTAAATCGTATTGGGCCTATTCCGTGAACAACTTGTGTTCGTGGACCTTGACGACTTCTGCTCGTGGGTCTTAACGACCTCTACTCGTGGGTCTTGACGACTTGGGTCATCTTTAGTCTGTGACAGGCCTTGATCATCCTGGTTTGTATTGGGCTTTAGAAAATAATTTCAAGTGTAATAAATGCGACATTTAATGTAATTTTAGAATGTATTTTCTTTTCATATCATTTGCCCCAACTTTCGCGAAGAGTACTTGAGTTTTCGCGGAAGTTATAATGGTTTATTCGTAACTTGAGGTACTTTCGACCCATCTCGGATATCGGCCCTTGATGGGTATCGTCGTTTAACGTAAAGTGTGGAGCACCTACATGTTTACAACAACTTATTCATTTTTAGCGTAAGTACACACTTAGAGCCTTTACACAGGCTAATTGAATAGTGTTTGACACTAAATGGTCTTAATCGAGACTTAAAAGTGAGCGTTTATCACCCTTTAACATTCCTTAAGGTTAATTATAGGGTGAAAGGTGCTAACATGCCTTAATTAGGGCTAATTGCCTCTATACAAGGCTAATTTCCATGTAAAAGCTCTTAATTAGGCTTAAGACAACCTAATTTTAAGCTGAAGTACAATAACTGGCCTTAATCGAGGCTAATCAACCCTAGTCGAGGCTAATTGGTCTTAATCAGGTCTAATTAGTATGCACAAGCCCTTAATTATCCCTAATTCACGCTAAACATATGCGCGGATAAGTTAAACAACCCTAAATAGGGCTATAAATATATCACACAAGACACTAAATATCTTTGATTCAGGCTAATTATGTGTAATTTACACTAATCGGCCGTATTCGGGGAAAATCCTCACTAATCGGCCCTAAATGGGGATAAATTTAAAATCCTGATTTTTTAGGAAAATTTCCCCAAATTTTCACAAAATTTTCCTAGGATCGTCACGAGAGGTCCTCCAGGAGCCTCTGGACCAACCTCCGTGTAGGTTCTAGTCGGTCAGAGGCCTCCATCTGGAGGACTCGGCCCATAGGACTCTTGGTCGGCGGTTGAGGTCCTGGTTGTTCGGCCCATAGGACTCTTGGTCGGCCAGGCCTCCACCTCCGTGGAGGTTCTGGTCGGCTGGGTGGCCAAGTTTTCTTGAATTTTTTTATTGAGAATTCTACTCGGCTTAACTCTTTCATGTAGAGGACTAGGTTCCACTGATTCTTGGTAGGCCAAAATCTCACCTCCGTGAGGGTTCTGGCCGACCTAACCCTTCCATGTGGAGGACTAGGCTTCATTGTCTCTTGGTAGGCCAAAATTTCACCTCTGTGAAGGTTGTGGCTGACCGGGAATCATCTTGACGACTTGGGTCGTGGTGTTCTGTTATTGTTCTCGTGAACATTCTAGTCTGCACAAACCCTTCATACGGAGAAGTGTACACCTAGGATTCTTCACAAAAAACTTTTTGTGGACGTCCTATTATTATTCCCGTGAATGTTCTATTTATCACGAAACTTGTTCTCGTGAACATTTAATTCTTCACAAAACTTGTTTCCCTTAACGTTCCTGGTATTAAGTCATGGCCACAGATGGCCATTTGTGTTAGTTTAAACCTTTCTCTTGTCCCAACGTTCTCACTAATCATTATAATTAGTGCAACTAGTTGGATTAAGGCTAATGCCTTGTATTTAGCTTTCACTGAGCTTTTCTTGGAGGACAGATACGATAGTCGATGTTCTCTATCGCTTTATTCATTTATTATATCCTTTTCTCTCAGTACTTGGAAGTTTTCCTGCCATTTTATTGGTCTTTTTCCGATTGCTACCTGCTAGTGCGAACCACACAGAGTTGTGACCTGTTGCAGCAAGTGCCTTCAATTCTCAACTTCTTTCAAATTCTCTCTAGCTTATATGCTCTCAACTTCTCAAATATTCTTCCTTCCAAAATGACTCAATACTATTACAGCAAGCCTTACGTCTAGGCTAAGGAAGCTATGTACCAGCTAGCCACGATACGATTATTGAAAGGTATAGCTTTCATTTCTCCCTACTCTCTTAATCTTTGTTCAAATAGCCTGAAGAGCATGCTAGATGAACTAGCTGATGAATATCCGAGCACTATGCATTTTGATGCCTTCAAGCATAGAAACGTACTGTGTAAGAAGGACGTTGATGAGATCAGGTCGAGCTACCCTTGGTATGAGTGTATCAAAGTCTGTAAAGCCAAGCCAATTCCAACGAGAGGAGAAACAACTTGAGTCGCACCAGACTGTATGTGTACAAAGCAGTGCTAAAGGTTGGCTTGACGAGTTGAAGTTTCTTCATCACCCCTTCATTCCTAAGCTTCTTTTCGAGTTAAAAGGTTCATCCTTGTCAGCTTTATCCCAACGAATGGGCCTTCATCATTGTATTTATCATCAGGTGCAATGACCTTGAAATCCCTTTCAGCGTCATAATGTTCAGAAGCGTATTTTTACTGAAGAGCTTTCCCTCTTCTAGACCCGACTATGTTCTGATTTAATGCTGGCCTCGTGTTCCCCATATCGTGAATACTCACTCTCTTCACGACTCGATCCATGACTAGAATAAAAAGTTCGTGGACTTAGAGTGGGAGGAAGGTAATTGGGAAATATATATCAGGCATGACTTCAGCTGTCCCGTAGACAGTGCTCACTATATTCTCCATCTTATAACTGAAGAGCTTTACGCTCGAGATCTTCTTATCGAGGACAACAGAACAACACATTATTGGCTTTTTATCACAGAGACGAAACTCGTGGAGGCCGGCATTAACAGCCTCTCTAAAGAGGGTATTTATTTTCATTCTACCCTATACTTGGTCAAGTTTGTTCTTATACCAATTTTTTCTTTATTTTGTTTCAGATACGGAAGCCTTGGATACGCTGAACGACAAAGGTGACATGATTACCGGAAGGATGGCTAGGGAAACTACCAAGTAGGAGAACCACTTTCCCAAAGTCCCGACGATCCTTCAAGCTTCTGGATCATGAAGAAACGAGCAAATGGATCAAATAAAAATGTTAAAATCCCCCTGAACCTTCATGGTGCTACAATAACTCAGTGTTCAGGAGTCCGTCTCTCGCCTTAGAGTAGTCTAAAAATTGCATTACTCCCCGAACCTCCTTCACGTCTCCTCTGGTGAGAAGCTAATTGAGGCCGAGTCATTAGGGGCTCATGCCTTATTTCAGTACCCTTAACTTATAAATTTTGTTCAAGAGTATTTTAGTTTGTTCGTAGGTCACTACTTTTGCCGCTAGAGGTTCTGGACCAACCAAGACTCGCCTTCGTAAGGGTCTTGGTCATCCTAAGACCTCCATTAGGAGGAGTCGGCTAGGTTGAGTCTTGGTCGGCTGAGACTCGACCTCTGTGAGGGTCCTGGCCGACCAACCTCCGTGGAGGTTCTGGTCGGATAGAGGCCTCCATGTGGAGGACTCGGCCCTTTGCTCGGCCAGAGGCCTCTATGTGGAGGACTCGGCCCTTAGGACTCTTAGTCGACGGTGGAGGTCCTGGTTGGCTGGGTCGTGATCGTTCTCGATTTTTTTTAGTGATGCATTTCAGTCTGTCTCACCCTCCAATGTGGAGGACTCGGTTGGGATGTCTCTTGGTCGGTCGGGCCTCCACCTCCGTAAGGGTTCTGATCGGATAGGTCGTCAAGTTTCTTAAATTTTGTATTGAGCATTCTACTCGGATTAACCCTTTCATGTAGAGGACTAGGTTTCAATGATTCTTGGTAGGTCAAAATCTCACCTCTATGAGGATTCTGGCAGGCCTAACCCTTCCATGTGGAGGACTAGGCTTCATTGACTCTTGATAGGCCAAAATTTCACCTCTATGAGGGTTGTGGTCGACCGGGAATCATCTTAACGAATTGGGTCATGGACATTATGTGCTTGTTCTCGTTAACGTTCTAGTCTTCATAAACCTGTCATGCGGAGGAGTCTTCACCTGGGAGTCTTCACAAAAAACTTTTCGTGGACGTCTTATACTTATTCTCGTGAATGTTCCAGTCTTCACGCAACTTGTTCTAGTAAACATTCTACTCTTCAAGAAACTTATTTCGCTGAACGTTCATGGTACCAATTTATGGCCATAGATGGCCATTTGTGTTAGTTTAAACCTTGCACTTGTCCCAACGTTCTCACTAATCATTATAATTAGTGCAACTAGTAGACAAATTATGGCTAATGCCTTGTATTTAGCTTTCACCAAGCTTTTCTTGGAGAACAGATACGACAGCCGATGTTCTATATCGCTTTATTCATTTATTATGTCCTTTTCTCTCAGTACTTGACCATTTTCCTGCCACTTTATCGGTCAATTTCCGAGTGCTACCTGTTAGTGCGAACCAGACAAGGGTGTGACCTGCTGCAACAGGTGCCTCTTTTCCTATAAAAGAAGATGAGAAGTGCTCATTTTCATTCACAACTTCAGTTCTCAACTTCTCTCAAATTATCTCTAGTTTAGAAGCTCTCAAATATTCTTCCTTCCAAGATATCTCGAGACCATTACAGCAAGCCTTACGTCTAGGCTAAGGAAGCTATGCACAAGCTAGCCACGATGCGTCTAGGATAAGGAAGCTATGCACAAGCTACCCACCAACACCAAAATTTTACACCATTCTTGTAATATATAGATTATTTTATTACTAAAGTATTAAAGTAAAGTTAAAAGTAAAAGAGCGGTGGGATATAAATGGAAAAATTTATTTTATTAAAGGAATATAAGGGCAATTTGAGAATATTAAAAATATCTAAAAATATAGCGTGATACCAAATTTCATGTAACTATTGGTGTGACACCAAAATGGTGTAATTTTTAGAGTTGGGTTGTAATAACCCCAATTTTTGGAAAATTTTTGAAACCCTTATGAATAGTGTTTTTGCTGAATGAGAAAACTTTTCATGCCACACTAGGTAGGGGTTCTTTTATGGATATTCTGAGATTTTATTGGCACTCTATATGGTATATAAGTGTATGTAAAGATCGTCAGAATCCAAATTCCGAACACTTTGATTTTCCCGGAAATCCACTAGATACGGAAAGATTTGAGTATAAGGTAACAGGATAAAAAGGATTTAAATTAAAGGATTATAAGAGAGGATCATAAAAGGAATATGATATATTGAGAAAGGTTAAGGGAACCTAAGTAATAAGATTTCGGGTATGATCCCTCAAACGATAAACGATAAACGAAAACGAAAGTTAAGCGAACCGTATAACAGATCAACGGTCATTAGGCAAACAATTAGGAAATTAATCAAAGAGATTAGTGGGGATGAGGTCACCCAACCAATGAGAAGAGGACAAGGAGGGAAAGATGACATCATAGCATGACACAAGCATGACATGGGAAGGAAGGATGTGTGGTTGAATGAGAACCACACAAAATCAAGGTTAAATTGGTAATTAACCAAAACAAAAACAAAACTACAACCAACCAAGCCAAATAATTCATTCTTCATCAAAACAAAAAGAAACCAAGGCATTATTTCTTCATTTGCTCTCGGCTTTTTCACTTTTTAAAGGCAAGAATTTTCAAAATCCAAGATCCAAGCTTCCTAAATTGGTGAGTTAATTCCCTAATCATCCTTATGCATAGTTATGGCTATATCATGAGTTTAAGCCTTCAATTCTTTCTCAATCTTCTTCAATAAATCAATGAAGAAGACAATGAATAGTGTTTTCAAGGTTTTAACTTGAATTTTTTCTTGTTTTCCTTTAAGATCCAAGCATCCATAAGACTTCTCAAAGCTTCTTAAGGCTTCCTAGCTACTCCCACCACTTCAAGGAAGGTATATCATCTCCAAACCCTAGATTCCTATGTATAATAAGATGATTTTGATTATTATGGTGATATAGTAGCTTAATGCTTGTGGTTTAGAGTTTGGGTTGGAGTGGTAGTGAAATGGAATGGTAAATCTTGTTGTTTTGGTTAAAAGAACTTAAGTATAGTTAAATTCAAGCTTAGGCATAAGTATAAATGTTAATATTGAATTGATTGGGGCTGTTATGATGAGATAAGGATGGACTTTGGTTGTATGAATGGGTTGAGGTTGAATTGTGATGGTTTTTGAATGGTTTAAAATTGGGAAATCGCGTAAACATAGCCGTCGTAATGTTCGATTTACTTCAGACTGCTTTTGTTCATAACATTAGGACCCGAGAACCCCCTGCTAGATTTTCACCATTGCCATGTTTAGATAGCTCATGTTACGAGCTTCATTTTGATATGTAGTTCGTTCGATTCCGATGCACGGTTTAGGAGAAACGACCGTTTCAAGTAACGGCGTTTCGCGAACGAAACTTTTCCCCTCGCCTTACTTTGAAACATAGGTTAAAGACCAAAAAGGGTTAATTAATGTATGAAACAATTATGGTAAGTGTGTTAGGCAGTTGATAAGCCACTCGCGAAAGAATCGCCTTAAAACTCGTAATGGTTAATTTATTAAAAATGGTGGAGCCGAGGGTACTCGAGTGACTTAAGAGAATCAGTAAGCGCAAAGGGAGCGTTAGAGTCTAATTTGGTTAGAGTATAGAATTACAAGTGACTTTGGTTTAATTCCAACTTACTTGATGTTTATAGGTTACCAGACTCGTCCCGAGCCTTTTATCACCCCCAGTCGCTCAGGCAAGTTTTCTATCCGTTATACTATTGTTGTGATGTATATATGTATATGCATTATCTTGCGATAGATGCATGTTGGTTAATTAGCAAATGTGCGATATATTGAAGCATGCTGATATGGTATATATATGCATGCCTGTTTCGTATTCTTGCCATATATATCTGTTGGTTCAGTTGATAATACCTATGCTAGAGAATAGCGGTAATTTGCATATACCCTTAGTATAGGGACCCAAAGGTGAAAACATTTTCTAAAACCGGGAGTCGAGGATCCCGAGTAGATTATATATATATATATTTATATATATATGGTTATAGTTTTCCAAACTATTAATCGAATAAGGTTTATTCGATAACTTTATTTTATTTAATGAATATTATTTGAATATTCATTCGAGGACTTATGACTCCTTATGTTATTATTGAATATTATTTCGAGTATTCATCCGAGGACTTATGACTCGTTTATTTTATTATTAAATATTATTTCGAGTATTCATCCGAGGACTTATGACTCCTTTATTTTATTATTGAATATTATTTTGAATATTCATTCGAGGGCTTATGACTCAGTTTATATTATTTAATGATTGTTAATTGGATAGTCATTTGAGGATGTATTGACTCCTTTATTTTATTTAATGAATATTATTTATAATATTCATTCAAGGTATTATGACTCCGCTTATTATTTAATAATATTCTTTATTTTATTAAAGAATAATGTTTTGATAATCAAACTTATTTTCGATTATTCAAATAAAGATAGTACTTTCATATAAGTATATCTTTGGTTATTTAATGTCCATTTCAAGTATAAGTTTTAAAACTTCTACTTCGATTATTTTTATAAGATTATTCTCTATGGGAATATTATTTAAATAATAATATTCAGATATTTTCTAAATATATTGGGACTGATTTACTTCATTAAATCAGCATTACTCCAAACACTCTTTAAAGTGTTTTCGAGTCTTCAAAATGATTTTTAAAAGTTAGAGCGGATCCCAAAACTCATTTTTATATTTAAGATCTTCCTTTCAAAGGGGATTTAAATACTCGTTCAAACCTGGGGGATCCAGCTCTGTGGTGCATTTTACATTCGCAACGTGGTTGCTGTTTTGAGAAAACAAATGAATTGATTACTTACCCAACGTTCGGGAAGTAAGCCCATCTAATTGAGTCGGCATAAGCGACAGGCCGGGGTACGGTCTATCAATGTGTAAGTGGCTGGGTGGCAGTCCATCAACGCGTAAGAGTGGTCGAGCGGCGGTCCAGCACAAGGTCCTTATGTGGCCAGGGTGATGACCGGTGGGGGATTCATCCATCTACTAGTAGAAAAGGTTACTTATTGGTATCTTTGCCTAATCAGCAAGATATCAGGTTTATGCCAAAAATTTCTTTTCTTTCCAAATTCATTGGATATTGCAACTCTATTCATACTTTACATGACAGAGGTTTTCAGGAAATGTATGAGAGATATATATAGGTATATATATATCGGGACTTAATGAAGTATCTCGTAACTTCATTTCATTCAATAATATTTCAAAGATTGAATCTATTCAAGTATTATCTTGTAGTCTCGTCTATGGGATGAACTTTTGAAACTAATTATAACTTGAACGGTGGTAGTTCAAGTAGTATTTGGAAAAGATATAAGTATATTGGAGTATCTTGTAACTTCATCTTTTAAACTTATATCTAGTAAATGATTATCTTATGCATGTCAAAGATTTTCAGAAAAACGTTGAGACAAGGTTAGATATATGAAATCACCTTGCAACGATATTTTTATACAGTTATACACTGGAACTCTGTGTGTATTATGCATGGAAGAGGACTTCCAATATTTTGAAAAGTATATATGTATATATATACTGAATATTTTGCGACTTCATCGCATTAAGATATCAACTTGGTTCATTTCTTCTTAACCAAGACTTCCTTGAGTACTATGAGAATGCTCATATATTGTAAATTATTATACATATTATTTCGGTGGGCTTGTTGCTCACCCTTGCTTTCTTCTTTCATCACAACATCAGATAGATAAGATGAACAGGACCAAGCTCCCAATTCGCAAGCGGATAGGAAACGTTCCGCAGCTTTCGGGAAGCGTTGAGGCCGCTGTAGCTGAGGTAGAAATTACCAATAGGCTAGGCTTTCAACTTTTGATGTACCAGATTATGTATATTTATGAATTGTAATAATGGCAAAGAAATGTAAATTTATTCAGAAACCTTTTTAAGGTGTATTGACATATAATTGTGGAATAAAACGACTTGTGATTATTTTTGGATATTCAACTCTGAGACTATAACTTTTGGTGTGTGTGTTTATTGTGGGGTCACATTTCAGAGTAGTTGATTGTGTATTAAGATTGGGTGTTATTAAGGGAAATGGAACTCGTGACAACCCGGATCCCCGACCCCGGATTTGGGGGTGTTACAGAAATGGTATCAGAGCTAAGCGTTATAAACCTCAGAGATGATGTGACGTTAAGATAATAACTAAGATAATAAGAACTCTTGCCAAGTTCATAGTCGGGCTACCTAACGTAGTACTGACAGTTAAAACCCTTATGGGAACCCTTATAAATATCGTGATAGAAGCGTAGTTCATGATCGTATATGGTAGCGGGACTCCGAACCCTGCGGTTGAGGAGTAACTACACGATGATGTTTTATTACTAATTGGAGATCGGATTGTGGATCCGATAGAGCGTCCTAACGCAGGATCGGATGATGTTGATATTGAGGATGTAACTGTTGAGGATGTTGTCCTAGAAGGGATTGTTGCTGAGGAGGATCTCGTGAAGGATCCTGACAAGAATGAATAAAGGACCACTGAGGAATTGATGACCATGATTAGGGAAACAACCAGAGGTAGGATTGGTCGATCACTATCGGAGGTTCGTTCAAGTTTGTAAATATAGTAGCCCCCTTTAACGCGGCTTACTCGTAAGACTGAGAAGTTCGAATGGACAGAGAAATGCGAGAACAACTTTTAAGAACCGAAGCAAAGGTTGGTGACGGCCCCTATATTGGCGTTGCCGGATGGAAAAGGAGATTTTGTGAAGTATAGTGACGCTTCACACAAGGGCTTAGGGTGCGTGCTTATGCAGCACGGTAAGGTAATCGCGTACGCGTCAAGATAATTAAGGGAATATAAAATTCGATATCCCCGCCCATAAGCTTAGGCTCGTGGCAATAGTTTTACCCTAAAGATTGGAGGCACTTCTTGTATGGAGAGAAGTGCGGGATTTACACAAACCATAGGAGCTCTAGTACATTTTCACGTAGAAAGAGCTCAACATGCGCCAAATGAGGTGGTTAGAGCTAATCAAGAATTATGATTGGGAGATTCTTTATCATTCAGGGAAAGCCAATGTGGTGGCTGATGCCCTTAGTAAAAAGGAGAGACTCAAGATAATAATGTCTTTGGGAGAGTTTATAAGAGATTTTGAGAAAATGGAAATAGAAGTGAAGGTAACCGGAGTCGGTACCGAAAAGCTGTTTGAGATTGCAATACAGACCGAATTTTTGGAAAAGAACATATTGTGCAAGAAAAAGTGATGAATGAAGGCAGAGAGTCAATGACTGGAGAAGAGATCCATACCGAGAAAGATGATAAGGGGATAGTGAGGTGTTCCTACAGAAATTGGGTTCCAAAAGTTCAAGAGCTTAAGGATGAGAACTTAGATGAGAGCCATAGTTTGAGGAATAAGATTTAGGGCAAACCCTGAATGTGATAGTCAGGTAGGTTGCCATCAAGATAGAAGGAACCCATAACATAATGAAGTGGAAAATGAGGATTTTAACGTATAAGATAACCCCAAGTATGGGAGAAGGATGAAACATTTCATACTAAGGAAACAGAAAGTCGAGTAAGGAAAGGAGACCCGAGACGGTACTCCTATACGGCAATTTATGGACCTGTCTAAAAAGGACTTAGACTATTATCCCCAACCACCACCCTGAGGAAATAATGCGATGAGAAATTCTTTCAGGTTCTTTAAGTCGCTAAGCTCTCAGAGTTCCAAGGAACAAGCTGACCCAGTCGAGGCAAGAGCCTGGCTAAAGGAAATACAAGAATCATTTGAGATTCTAAATGATTGACGAATCACAAAAGACTGTTTTATCACTTACCCTCCTAAGAGAGAGGCCACCCGCTGGTGAAAGGCCAAGGAAGGCACGGAGCAAGAGATTATAATAAACTGATTTAAGTTCAGTCAATTGTTTTCAGGAAAGTACTTCCCAAGGTTATGGAGATAGTGTAAAAGCTTTAGAGCTAGAACAAAGGCAGACGAGTATGATGAATTATGAATCTAAGTTGTAAAAGTTATCAAGATTCGTTCTGAGGACACGAATCCAGAATGACGGGATGTTTGAAATCAATGCTTATGTTGTGTTGGTGCATGAAATAATGACAAGAGAAAGGAAAATAAAAAAGAAACTGAAGTGGAAAGGAATATAAAGGCAATAGAGTTTGAGGTATGATAAGGGAGTTGGGTATGAGGAAACCCTAAAGACTCGTAGCAATAGAAATAGAAAAGTATGCATTCGTCAGGATGAGGGTGATTCACCATGAGTTAAAATTGATGGTTGAAGGCATAAGAGATACATATATTTTATCCCCTGTAAGTTGGGAGGATTCGAGGAAACCTTGAGATAGTTCGAAGGATAAATAATGAGACGCGGATAGACTGAGGAGACAAGGAAGTAAGAAAATTAGGAGAATTGGAGGAACGAAGTGACCTTCAAGAATGTGAAGTGTAAGACCGGTGGCTTGATACCCAGAAAGGGAGACGCCAGGTATGAAAGATATCCCAACATTGAGATGACTGTTGAGATAAACAACAAAAGTAAATAAGGAATTATTAAGAAGAAGTTCACGTTGAACACGACCAATATCTTCCAGAACATCCTTGTTATCATTACCAGATTAGGCAAGAAAAGCGGATAACCGTTGTTATCTTTTCGAGGCCATTTTGATTAACCTCATTTTGTATACAGATGTTATTGTGAAATTAGGCATATACTATCGAGGTGGGAATGATTGAATAAGACACCCTTATCAGGGATATATGACTTGATTTATCCATGGAAGGATGCAGGTACCTTTTTAAAGTGGAATTACGGATAGAACATCGGTAACTTAAAATGAATCCTATAGGAATGCATAAAGGTTGGCATTTCACCCTTAATAGGGACAGTATGAGTTTTGACAGTATGATTTGGAAAGGGTTAAGGTAACAACAACCTTTAAGAATCAGTGGAGAAATTTTTCAGAAGTATATAGACAATGGTTTTAGTATTAGTAAATGGTATTTTGATATCGATTCAAGGATAACGTTAGAGGTTTTACAAGGAGAAAGGTAAAATTCAAAATTTTCAAGAATAGAAATGTTGATAAAGGAAATATGACGTAATTATATTGATGCCAAGTGAGGCACGTGTTAAACCACGAGAAGGTATGGATCGAACCAGTAATGGTCAAAATTGTTCAGGGCAATTAGGACTTAAGATAAAAGATGTTCTAATTATGATTGAGAGTCAGTCATGATAGTGATTAACCTCTAAAGACTGAGGGGATAACTTATGGAAAAATGGTAATTTTTTTTTACTCATCAGATTTTAAGGAAAACATCTTCACATAAGCTGTGATTGAAATAAGGTAGAAAATTTATTTGGAGGTGGTTAAAATGACGTTGACTGTAAGGAAATTTTAATATCAGGAAAGGCCAAAGAGGTGGCCGACACTTTAAAGGTAAGAGGATAAGTATAGGCGCTTGTGCCAAAGGAATACAGTGATGATGGTTAAAGCTATGCATGTTGTATTATGGTTTGGAAGATTGACATTCCTTCTGATGAATGTGCAATACCCAACCGTAATAGTGGTTGGTAAAGGTTTAATTCGTGTAATCGCCATTAGCGGGCTATCTATCTCAGAAGGTACTATCTTGAGAATAATCCAGGACCATATTTCAAAAAAGGACTAAACGAACCTTTGAGTTAAGTCTTCTATCGAAGGCATATGATTGAGAATGGTATTAACCTGCTATCGTTGCTTTGACTGAGACTCTTCTACAATTTTATCTGCTTCATGTCATGTATGTATGTCAGGATCAGGAGTATTCTTCATGAATCATGAATGGTGATTATGTTACCTCCTTAAAAGAATTTTATACGACATATATGGACTCCGTATGGTTAGATATTAAGATTTCATGGAAAATGAATGATGACAGTATGTCAGTGGTGGACCATAGTAGTGCAGCAATGATTCTGCGAGTAATGAGCCGATTACAACCGTGAGAGTTTTAGTGTAATGGATGTTGAGATTGGGTACCCCTAATCGGGTTGTGGTGATGTATAAGTTATCATTGATAGACTAATTAAGTAGAGTATCTACCTATTGAATATTTATTCCCTCTTATGAAAAGAGAGTCGTATTACTATATGAGGAAGGTTGCGGTGCAAGCATAGGATTCTAGTAACGATGATGTCTAGAATGAGATCCCAGATTCGATTTTCGATATCGAGGGAGTTTCAAAGGTGATTGTGTATAAGCTCGAGGAAGAGCATGGGTCCCTAGAATGATGGACGGAATAACAAAAAAAAAATTATTTAAGCATGCGAAATGCGATGCTATATATACACATATGTTTTGTTCTCCTATGACAAACCTCTATAGTTCAGAGGTAGATTCCAAGCCAGATATTTTATGGCAATATTTTTTTCATATATACAATTCTCTTCAGTTCGTTCTTTTCTCTTCTTTTCATTTAATATAAACTGAAAAGAACAACCCTTCCAGAAGGGGAGGTATTGCCGAATGACTATCTATCTGTGTGATAGAAGCCGAGTAGGATACCAGCTATTGTTTAATTGCTTGTCAAGTACTAAAGGCTGGCCACCTTCTGTACTAACTATGCGATATAACAAGTGTTCATGATCATAGTGATCTCTCAATAAATTCTTTTACTTCTATATGAAGGATTAAGCTTTCGAAGATAGAAGCAGCTAAAAAAGGAGTAGTAAAGTTGTGGTGGTATTCGGAATGGAAACACATTCGTGATACTAAGGTTGACGAGGTTATTAAAAGGTTATAGAACGCTAACGAGCAAAAGTATAACCAGTATAATATTAGGAACGGAAGGTAGTAGCGATTACGAACTGGAAAGGAATGGGTATTGAGAAGCAAAAGCTCTAATGCTAAAAGTTATAATGAGAGTCTGTGCAATAGATTTGAAAGAAATTGGAATGATCACTTAACACGGATTGAGTTTCTTACGATAATAGATCATATGTCAGGTATCGAGATGTCGTCTTATGAGATTTTTGAGGGAAGACAATGTCGATCTCCCTTATGTTAGAATGAAGTTGTAGAGCGCAAGATACTCGGACCAGCAGTGATCCAAAGAACCAAGGATTTAATAGATTTAATCAGAGGACGGCTGGTAGTAGCCCAAGATAGACATAAAAAGTATGTTGATTTGACACGAAAGGACAAGGAATGGGAAGTAGGGGACCTAGTGTTGTTATAGGTATTCCCTTGGAAGGGGTTAATGAGATTCGGAAAGAAAGGAAAGCTAAGTCCACCAATTGTTGGACCCTTGCATATATTAAGAAGTATTGGGAGGTTAGCATATGAGCTAGCCTTACCCCCAAACATGTAGCAAGTTCATAACATGTTCCACATATCAATGTTAAGGAAGTGTAATTCGGATGCCAGATAAATAGGGGCATATGAGCGCATAGGCATGCGACCAGATATAACCTATAGGGAGCAACCAGAAAGGGTTATAGATCGAAAAGGAACAAGTGTTTAGGAGAGGGGTTATCAAACTATTCAGAGTTTGATGGAAGGACCACAATGTGGGAAAATTTACTCGAGAGTTAGAAAGTGCAATGCTAAGAGAGTATCCCTATTCATTTTCTATCTGATTCCGGGACGGAATCCTTTTAAGGAGGGGAGACTGTAATAACCCCAATTTTTGGAAAATTTTTGAAACCCTTATGAATAGTGTTTTTGCTGAATGAGAAAACTTTTCATGCCACACTAGGTAGGGGTTCTTTTATGGATATTCTGAGATTTTATTGGCACTCTATATGGTATATAAGTGTATGTAAAGATCGTCAGAATCCAAATTCCGAACACTTTGATTTTCCCGGAAATCCACTAGATACGGAAAGATTTGAGTATAAGGTAACAGGATAAAAAGGATTTAAATTAAAGGATTATAAGAGAGGATCATAAAAGGAATATGATATATTGAGAAAGGTTAAGGGAACCTAAGTAATAAGATCCCGGGTATGATCCCTCAAACGATAAACGATAAACGAAAACGAAAGTTAAGCGAACCGTATAACAGATCAGCGGTCATTAGGCAAACAATTAGGAAGTTAATCAAAGAGATTAGTGGGGATGAGGTCACCCAACCAATGAGAAGAGGACAAGGAGGGAAAGATGACATCATAGCATGACATAAGCATGACATGGGAAGGAAGGAGGTGTGGTTGAATGAGAACCACACAAAATCAAGGTTAAATTGGTAATTAACCAAAACAAAAACAAAACTACAACCAACCAAGCCAAATAATTCATTCTTCATCAAAACAAAAAGAAACCAAGGCATTATTCCTTCATTTGCTCTCGGCTTTTTCACTTTTTAACGGCAAGAATTTTCAAAATACAAGATCCAAGCTTCCTAAATTGGTGAGTTAATTCCCTAATCATCCTTATGCATAGTTATGGCTATATCATGAGTTTAAGCCTTCAATTCTTTCTCAATCTTCTTCAATAAATCAATGAAGAAGACAATGAATAGTGTTTTCAAGGTTTTAACTTGAATTTTTTCTTGTTTTCCTTTAAGATCCAAGCATCCATAAGACTTCTCAAAGCTTCTTTCTCAAAGCTTCTTAAGGCTTCCTAGCTACTCCCACCACTTCAAGGAAGGTATATCATCTCCAAACCCTAGATTCCTATGTATAATAAGATGATTTTGATTATTATGGTGATATAGTAGCTTAATGCTTGTGGTTTAGAGTTTGGGTTGGAGTGGTAGTGAAATGGAATGGTAAATCTTGTTGTTTTGGTTAAAAGAACTTAAGTATAGTTAAATTCAAGCTTAGGCATAAGTATAAATGTTAATATTGAATTGATTGGGGCTGTTATGATGAGATAAGGATGGACTTTGGTTGTATGAATGGGTTGAGGTTGAATTGTGATGGTTTTTGAATGGTTTAAAATTGGAAATCGCGTAAATATAGCCGTCGTAATGTCCGATTTACTTTAGACTGCTTTTGTTCATAACATTAGGACCCGAGAACCCCCTGCTAGATTTTCACCATTTCCATGTTTAGATAGCTCATGTTACGAGCTTCGTTTTGATATGTAGTTCGTTCGATTCCGATGCACGGTTTAGGAGAAACGGCCGTTTCAAGTAACGGCGTTTCGCGAACGAAACTTTTCCCCTCGCCTTACTTTGAAACATAGGTTAAAGACCAAAAAGGGTTAATTAATGTATGAAACAATTATGGTAAGTGTGTTAGGCAGTTGGTAAGTCACTCGCGAAAGAATCGCCTTAAAACTCGTAATGGTTAATTTATTAAAAATGGTGGAGCCGAGGGTACTCGAGTGACTTAAGAGAATCAGTAAGCGCAAAGCAAGCATTAGAGTCTAATTTGGTTAGAGTATAGAATTACAAGTGACTTTGGTTTAATTCCAACTTACTTGTTGTTTATAGGTTACCAGACTCGTCCCGAGCCTTTTATCACCCCCAGTCGCTCATGCAAGTTTTCTATCCGTTATACTGTTGTTGTGATGTATATATGTATATGCATTATCTTGCGATAGATGCATGTTGGTTAATTAGCAAATGTGCGATATATTGAAGCATGCTGATATGGTATATATATGCATGCCTGTTTCGTATTCTTGCCATATATATCTGTTGGTTCAGTTGATAATACCTATGCTAGAGAATAGCGGTAATTTGCATATACCCTTAGTATAGGGACCCAAAGGTGAAAACATTTTCTAAAACCGGGAGTCGAGGATCCCGAGTAGATTTTATATATATATATTTATATATATATGGTTATAGTTTTCCAAACTATTAATCGAATAAGGTTTATTCGATAACTTTATTTTATTTAATGAATATTATTTGAATATTCATTCGAGGACTTATGACTCCTTATGTTATTATTGAATATTATTTCGAGTATTCATCCGAGGACTTATGACTCCTTTATTTTATTATTGAATATTATTTCGAGTATTCATCCGAGGACTTATGACTCCTTTATTTTATTATTGAATATTATTTTGAATATTCATTCGAGGGCTTATGACTCAGTTTATATTATTTAATGATTGTTAATTGGATAGTCATTTGAGGATGTATTGACTCCTTTATTTTATTTAATGAATATTATTTATAATATTCATTCAAGGTATTATGACTCCGCTTATTATTTAATAATATTCTTTATTTTATTAAAGAATAATGTTTCGATAATCAAACTTATTTTCGATTATTCAAATAAAGATAGTACTTTCATATAAGTATATCTTTGGTTATTTAATGTCCATTTCAAGTATAAGTTTTAAAACTTCTACTTTGATTATTTTTATAATATTATTCTCTATGGGAATATTATTTAAATAATAATATTCAGATATTTTCTAAATATATTGGGACTGATTTACTTCATTAAATCAACATTACTCCAAACACTTTTTAAAGTGTTTTCGAGTCTTCAAAATGATTTTTAAAAGTTAGAGCGGATCCCAAAACTCATTTTTATATTTAAGATCTTCCTTTCAAAGGGGATTTAAATACTCGCTCAAAACCTGGGGGATCCAGCTCTGTTGTGCATTTTACATTCGCAACGTGGTTGCTGTTTTGAGAAAACAAATGAATTGATTACTTACCCAACGTTCGGGAAGTAAGCCCATCTAATTGAGTCGGCATAAGCGACAGGCCGGGGTACGGTCTATCAAAGTGTAAGTGGCTGGGTGGCAGTCCATCAACGCGTAAGAGGTCGGGCGGCGGTCCAGCACAAGGTCCTTATGTGGCCAGGGTGATGACCGGTGGGGGATTCATCCATCTACTAGTAGAAAAGGTTACTTATTGGTATCTTTGCTTGATCAGCAAGATATCAGGTTTATGTCAAAAATTTCATTTCTTTCTAAATTCATTGGATATTGCAACTCTGTTCATACTTTACATGACAGAGGTTTTCAGGAAATGTATGAGAGATATATATAGGTATATATATATCGGGACTTAATGAAGTATCTCGTAACTTCATTTCATTCAATAATATTTCAAAGATTGAATCTATTCAAGTATTATCTTGTAGTCTCATCTATGGGATGAACTTTTGAAACTAATTATAACTTGAACGGTGGTAGTTCAAGTAGTATTTGGAAAAGATATAAGTATATTGGAGTATCTTGTAACTTCATCTTTTAAACTTATATCTAGTAAATGATTATCTTATGCATGTCAAAGATTTTCAGAAAAATGTTGAGACAAGGTTAGATATATGAAATCACCTTGTAACGATATTTTTATACAGTTATACACTGGAACTCTGTGTGTATTATGCATGGAAGAGGACTTCCAATATTTTGAAAAGTATATATGTATATATATATACTGAATATTTTGCGACTTCATCGCATTAAGATATCAACTTGGTTCATTTCGTCTTAACCAAGACTTTCTTGAGTACTATGAGAATTCTCATATATTGTAAATTATTATACATATTATTTCGGTGGGCTTGTTGCTCACCCTTGCTTTCTTCTTTCATCACAACATCAGATAGATAAGATGAACAGGACCAAGCTCCCAATTCACAAGCGGATAGGAAACGTTCCGCAGCTTTCGGGAAGCGTTGAGGCCGCTGTAGCTGAGGTAGAAATTACCAATAGGCTAGGTTTTCAACTTTTGATGTACCAGATTATGTATATTTATGAATTGTAATAATGGCAAAGAAATGTAAATTTATTCAGAAACCTTTTCAAGGTGTATTGACATATAATTGTGGAATAAAATGACTTGTGATTATTTTTGGATATTCATCTCTGAGACTATAACTTGTGGTGTGTGTGTTTATTGTGGGGTCACAGTTCAGAGTAGTTGATTGTGTATTAAGATTGGGTGTTATTAAGGGAAATGGAACTCGTGACACCCCGATCCCCGACCCCGGATTTGGGGGTGTTACATGGGTTGGGAAGTAGTTTTACACCAAAATGGTGTAAAAGTGAATATTTGGAATTGGGTTGGAGATGGTCTTAGACTACTCATGAGCAAGTATTATGTAAAATGATATCTTTATTCACATTACCATATGGTTATTGGCTTGTGGAAACAGGTATGGAGTTTACCGAGGGCCACCAAGGCCTTCTTCCTAAAGTAGCTTCTCAGACAGTTGTGGAGATTCTTTTCCATTTTCATGTACAGTCTAATAAAAGCTTTTCACTGTATGCAGCTGATGAAGAAGTAACCATACAATCCTTATTTGAATGCAAATATGCTCTGCAAATCTGATCTTGTAGCAAGTTTCTGAGCCTTTTACATGAATCATTTCCTTATTCTTTTAATAATATATCTCTCAAGATTGCTTGAAAGGTAGTCGTGAGCAGTCTGTGCCTTTGTTTCACTTGCCTGGGCAGGGTAAGTATTCTGAAACAAGGCAATTTATGAAAAAATTGGGCTATAGCTAATAAAAGTGGTTGCTGGTTTTATTAAATTAAACAAAGATCGCAACCCGTAAAATGAAAAATGATGATGACTGAATCTCCACTCTTTTTACCTTTCATGGCATCCTCGATATGTATATAAATCAAGTTTAATGCTTATGTTTCAAATGAAAATGGTGCAAGTCTTGGGATAGAATAGAGGTTGTGAATGGGAAGTGATCGGCTGCACTATTAAATAAATAAATATAAATTGTTCACCTTTTTGGCGGAAGTTGGTGCATCAAGGTATGGAGTAAAGTAGGAAAAAAGACTAACCAATGATAATGTGGTATTAGAGTGTGATGCGTTAAATGTGGTTCGTGCCATCTATAAGTGGGACGAGCACCTGCTTGTCTGAATTCTTATTGAATTTCAATGTACGAGTTGTAAGTTTAATTGGTGTAGGCATTTTCACGTCAAGAGAACAATGAACACAGTGGCACATTTACTACCTAAAAGGGATACTTTTACTAACTGTAATCCTCCGTTTGTTTTCCATAAATCTCACTTTGAAAAATATTTTCTTAAGAATACTTTTTTCCAGGAAAATTTTCTTGGAAAATAATATCTTGGAAATTATTTTCTTATAAGATATTTTTCAGGAAAATGATTTCCATAAAAAAAAATTTAATGGAAAATATATTTTAGAAAATATTGTTTATTTTGAATATTTTTCGAAATATTATTATCTGAATAATTTCTCCGAAACTTTTTCGGAATTTTTTTTGCGAAAATCTTGGAAAGACTTTTCCTGGAAAATATATTCCTGTAAATATGGTTGTTTGGAATATATTTCAGAAAATAATTATTGGAAAAAATTTCCCGAATTTTTTTTGAAAAGTTTTTTACAAAAATTTTTTAAGAAAAAATTTCTCGATAAATTATTCTTCGAGATTTTTCCCAGAATAACTTCCAGAAAAAAATTGCAAAAATCATTCTCAAGAAAAATTATTCCGTCCCGAAAAATTTACCCGGAAAAAACTGCTGCCCCAAAAACTTTCTCGGAAAAAGTTATCCGTCCCGGAAAATTTCTGGAAATTTTTTTTCGTCTCGAAAATTTCTCGAGTAAATTTTTCGGTCTCCAAATATTTTTCAGAAAAATTTCTTGGAATATATTTTTCGGGAAAATTTTTCCGTCCCAAAAATTTCTAGAGAAAAATTTACGATTCCGAAAACTTTCTCGAAAAATTTATTCGGTGCCCTAAAGTTTCTCGAGAAAATTTTTCGTCCTTTAAAAATTCTCTGAAATTTTATCGAATATATTTTAGGTCCCAAAAATTTTTCTCCGGAAATTTTTTTTGTCCGGAAAAAGTTTTCGAAATATTTTTTGGGAAAATATTTCCGTCCCGAAATTTTCTCAAGAAAAACATTTTATGAAAAAGGGAGTATCGAAATGAAAAGCTCGTTATATTGGCTATTATTAAAAAAATACGAAAAACGTTGACAAAATGTTGATTTTGGAAATTGTTTTCCGTTTTTAAAAAAGGGAAGTCATTTTCCTGAAAATCATCACTTTTCTATTAGGTATTTTCCTGTGTAGGAAAATATTTTATTTTTCTAAACGCAAAACATATACATAAAAATGTGGAAAATATTTTCCAGAAAATTAAACAAACGCATAAAGAATATTTTCCTAGAAAATATTTTCCAGAGTCCAAACAAACACTAGAAAATCCGAAAAATATTTTCTTGGAATATATTTTCCAGCAAACAAACAAAGCCTAAAAGATTTTTAAGAACTCTCATGCATACCTTACATAACTTGGTGGATCTCGATGTTAGTTCTTACAATGGAAAATAGGCTGATGAATTATTATTGAGTGGTGATTAGATGGCATATCCTTGTACAAATGTGAGATGCATGACAACATAAGCGTTTAGGTCAAATCCTGTAGATATACTTGGGACATATGACTTAAGATGGTAAAAGCGACTTAGTTTGTACTGAAATATCATTCTGATTAGGCTCTGTTTATTCAACATTTAGTTTGGAGTAATAAATTCCTCTATGCTACTGCTACATAGTGCCCCCACTGAGGTCGGGCTCTGGATTCGCCACAAGTGGAAACCACAAAACCGCACAAAACAGATAGTAAAATCAGAACTTAATTATACCAAAAATATGGAAAAATATATGTCGCGAACACACTAAAGAGTGTAGACTTGATACATGGGAGATATTTGTATAAGAGGGGCGATTACACAGTTTACATCGATGTCATAATTCTATAGATCTAAGATTGATCAGAAATTTGAAAACCAGGCTGAAACACCTTAATTTTTAAGGTAGTACTCGTTTTGTTGGAAAAGGTTAGAAGCCTCTGAGATTTATATTTATACCATAATATTTGTACCTCGAACTTACATGCCCTTACAGCTGCATTAAGATCCATGTAAAAGACTTTTATATCTACATTAAAGTATGTTGCGACTTGTTTTTTTAAAACCCAACTTTTTTTGGTTTTGATGATAAACAGGGAATACATTTTAAATTAACACAGGGCACCTATGGTGCTGGACCAGCAAATTAAATCCCTAGCTAAGCACTTAGTGGTTGTTAAAATAATATAAAACACTGCAGGTACTGGTAGAATGAATTTTACAAAATGGCATTGGATTGTGCTCATATGCTTATCAATTACTTTATCTTTAGAAATCAATGAGGAAACTATCAGAAATAAGAACTTTAAACGGTGCAAATCCTGTAACAACTACTAAGATAGTTTACTCACATGCGGTGGAAACTACCAAGTAGGACTAAGATAGGAAATTTCAGGTGGAGCGGTAAAATGCGTAGATATTAGAAAGCATATTCCAATAGAAGATACCTTGCATGACTACAAGAATATAATAGTAAAGCATCTCTTTCCACCAAAAAATAGGCGATTCTGCTTTCTAGTCTAATACCAATCACAAAAAATACTTTCTGAAGTTTTATTGGACTGATATAATTGTAAATATAGATTTATTTAAAAGACAACTTTTAGGAATTTAATTAGGCGGGAAATTAGTTAGAGTCAGGGATATATATTTTTATTTCTTCTCTGTAACAGAACAAGTTTGCACAATTTTGAGTAATGAAAGTTTTGAACATTATCTCATTCTTCTCTTTAAAATGAAGCATAACATTCATCTTCTCATGGTACCAAAGCAAGGAAGATCATAACGATCTTTGTTGCATATTCATCTTCTTGTACTTGTTTGCTTTAGTTTTCACTTCGTTTTTAATTTTTGAAAATCTTATCAAAAAACCAAACGAATTGTGTTGTTGTTGTTTATTTTCATGTATTTTTTTCCGATCTAAACGTAGAGTTTCTTTTTTTCTTTTTTATATTATTCTTTTCTTACTTGATTGTGTGTTCATCATTATTTTTACAAATTTTTCTCTCAGACTTTTTATTAAACACTAATGGCACATGTAACACCCCCAGATCCGGGGTCGAGGATCCGGGTCGTCACGGTCTTTCTTTCCACAATATCACTTCACTTAATTAATAATAATAACCTTATGCTGTGACCCCACACTAACACACACCACAACCCGTTATAGTCTCAGAGATGAAATTTAAATAAGTACAAGTCTTTGAATCCACAATTTAAAAGTTATTACAACCCAAAATGATTACTTGATAAATTTATAGTTAATTGCCATTATCTGCCACAAGTTATAATTATACATAATTTGATTCTCAAAAATAGAATGCCTGATCTACCAATAGATCTACCTCTGCAGCTATAGCAGCCACAACATCATCGGGAAGACGCGGGACGTTTCCCACGCGCTTGCGCTGGGTCTGCTGGAGTCTGGCCATCTTTCCTAACTGTTGTTGTGTGATGAAGAAATAAAGCAAGAGTGAGCCTTACAGCTCGCAAGATAATATATAGTGATAACAATAATATAAGTATCTAAATGGATACTTACTAGAATCTTTTATCATGAGTAAGATAATTACTTACTAGATATAAGTAAAAACAAGGGATGAAGTTACCAAATACTTCACTATACTTATATCATTTATAAAGCTACTTGAACTACCACTGTTCAAAGTATAATGAGCTTTCAACAGTTCATCACATAGATGAGACTACCAGACAAGATTTGAATAGATTAAATCTTTGAAATATTATTAAAGGAAATGAAGTTATGATATACTTCATTTAGTTCTGATATATATATATATCCACATATACATCTTCTTTATACATTTCCTAAAAACCTCTGTCATGTAAAGTATGAACAGAATTGCAATATCCAATAAATTTGGAAAGGAAAAGAATTTGGCATAAACCAGATATCTTGCTGATCAGGCAAAGATACCCATAAGTAACCTTTTCTACTAGTAGATGGACGAATTCCCCACTGGTCATCACCCTGGTCGCAATAGGACCTTATGTTGGACTGCCACTCAGCCACTTATGCATTTGATGGACTCACACTGAGCCACTTACACTATCATGGACGCCCACTGAGCCCATGTTGCTTATGCCGACTCAATAGATGGACTTACTTCCCGAACATTGGGTAAGTAATCAATTCATTTACCAAAACTGCAACCTTGTTGCGAATATAAAATACACCATAGAGCCGGATCCCTCAGGTTTTGAGCGAGTATTTAAATCCCCTTAAAAAGGAAGATCTTAAATATAAAAATGAGTTTTGGGATCCGCTCTAACTTTTAAAAATCATTTTGAAGACTCGAAAACACTTTATAGAGTGTTTGGAGTAAAGCTGATTTAATGAAGTAAATCAGTCCCCAGAATATTTAGAAAATGACTGAATATTATTATTTAAATAATATTCCCATAAAGAATAATCTTTATAAAAATAATTGAAGTAGAAGTATTAAAACTATACTTGAAACGAGTATTAAATAACCAAAGATATACTTATATGAAAGTACTATCTTTATTTTAATAATCGAAAATAAGTTTGATTATTGACACCTTATTCTTTAATAAAATAAAGAATATACCTCAGCAAATAATCGGAGTCATAGATCCTCAAATGAATATTCAGATAATATTCATTAAATAATATAAACTGAGTCATAAGCCCTCGAATAAATATTCAAATAATATTCAATAAATAATATAAAAGAGTCATAAGCCCTCGAATGAATATTCAAATAATATTCAGATAAATAAATAAAAGGAGTCATAAGTCCCCGAATGAATATTCAAAATAATATTCATTAATAAAATAAAAGGAGTCATAAGTCCTCGAATGAATATTCAAATAATATTCAATAAATAATATAAAAGAGTCATAAGCCCTCGAATGAATATTCAAATAATATTCAGATAAATAAATAAAAGGAGTCATAAGTCCCCGAATGAATATTCAAAATAATATTCATTAATAAAATAAAAGGAGTCATAAGTCCTCGAATGAATATTCAAAATAATATTCATTTAATATAAATGAGTCATACGCCTTCGAATAATATTCGAAATAATATTCAATAATAAAATAAAGTTAAAGTTATCGAATAAACCTTATTCGATTAATAGTTTTGAAAACTATGACCATATATATATATAAGTATATATATATATATATTTATATCCATATATACAAAATCTACTCGGGATCCTCGACTCCCGGTTTTAGAAAATATTTTCACCTTTGGGTCCCTGTACTAAGGGTATATGCAAATTATCGCTATCCTCTAGCATAGGTATTATCAACTGAATCAACAGATATATATATGGAAAGAATGCGAAACAGGCATGCATATATATATACCATAGCAGCATGCTTCAATATATTGCATCATTTGCTAATTAACCAACATGCATCTATCGCAAGATAATGCAAATACATATATTCATCACAACAACAGTTATAACGGGTAGAAAACTTGCCTGAGCGACTTGGGGTGATAAAAGGCTCGGGACGAGTCTGGTAACCTATAAACAATAAGTAAGTTGGAATTAAACCAAAGTCACTTGTAAATCTATACTTTAACTAACTTAGACTCTAACGCTTGTTTTGCGCTTATTGATTCTCTTAAGTCACTCGAGTACCCTCGGCTCCACCATTTTTAATAAATTAACCATTACGAGTTTTAAAGCGATTCCTTCGCGAGTGTCTTACCAACTGCCTAAAACTCTTATCATAATTGTTTCATACATTAATTAACCCTTTTTGGTCTTTAACCTATGTTTCAAAGTAAGGCGAGGGGAAATGATTCGTTCGCGAAACACCGTTACTTGAAACGGTCATTTCTCCTAAACCGTACATCGGAATCAAACGAACTACATATCAAAACGAAGCTCGTAACATGAACTATCTAAAAATGGCAATGGTCATAATCTAGCAGGGAGTTCTCGGGTCCAAATATTATGAACAAAAGCAGTCTAAAGTAAATCAGACATTACGACGGCTATGTTTACGCGATTACCAATGTTTAAACTACTCCAATTAACCACCAACCAACTCATAACCATCAATACAACAAAACTTCCCCGAAACCATACCACATCAGTCCATAATCTCCAAGGTTTTCAACTCAAACAACCACAATCAAGACCTATGAACTATAATCAAGCTTCAATTACCAAAACACTTCCAAATCAAACCAAACTACTAATAATCACAATCCATGCTTCTCATTTCACAAAACCAACCATTAAACTTACTAACAAATAAAGTAAAGGCTAGGGTTTGAAGTTTATACCTTCCTTGGGAGGTGTTAAGTTTCTAGGAAGCCTTAGGGAGCCTCCTACAAGCTTGATCTTTCCAAAGAAATCAAGAACACAAAGTTAGGCTTTGAAGTTTCTAAAAGTCCGATTTAAAGAACTGTAAAAATGAGGGTCTTACCATGATTATTTGGACGAGACTTGTGAACAGGAGTTGTAGTTCATCTCAATACCTTTCCAATGAGCTATAGAACACAATATTTGAGTGAGAAATGAAGGAGATACAGCAGTTTTAGTGTGCTGGTTCTGTTTTGGCCGAGAGCATGAAGAACAATGCCTTGGTTTCTTTTTTGATTTTGATGAAAAATGATTTGCTTGGCTTGGTTGGTTTGATTTTTGTGTTTGTTTTTAGTAAATTACCTAGTTGCCCTTGATTTTGTGTGGTTAAAAAGCCACCACATCTCCTTCCTTCCCATGTCATGCTTGTGTCATCCTCATGATGTCATCCTCCCCTCCTTGTCCTCTTCTCATTGGTTGGGTGACATCATCCTCTCTAATCCCTTTGATTAACTTCCTAATTGTTTGCCTAATGACCGCTGATCTGTTATACTGTTCGCTTAACTTTCGTTTTCGTTTATCATTTGAGGGATCATACCCGGGATTTTATTACTTAGGTTCCCTTAACCTTTCTCAATACATTATATTCCTTTTTATGATCCTCTATTATAATCCTTTAATTTAAATCCTTTTATCCTGTTACCTTATACTCAATTCTTTCCGTATCTATTGGATTTCCGGGAAAAATCAAAGTGTTCGGATTTGGATTCTGACGATCTTTACATACACTTATATCCCATATAAAGTACTAATAAAATCTCAGAATATCCATATCAGAACCCCTATATAGTGTGGCATGAAAAGTTTTCTCATTCAGCAAAAACACTATTCATAAGGGTTTCAAAATTTCCCAAAAATTGGGGTTATTACAGCACAATCTGCATTAGCGTCTGAGATTCATGTTCCAAGCAATGATACGATGATTAATTATAATGATCCGTATTTCCTATCTTCTAATGAAAATTGTAATGCTTAATTAGGTCAAATTATCTTCAATGATAATAATTAAATTAACTGGAATCGGAGCATTAGTCTAGATCTAGGTGCGAAAAATAAGATCGATTTCATTGATGAAACCTTACTTTGACCTGCTGATGATTCCCCTGACTTGCAGAATTGGATTCGCAATGATTATATGGTCACTGGTTGGATTTTGTTCTCGATTGATAAGTCCATTGAAGAAAACTTTATTTTCACTCCATCTGCAAGAGCATTATGACTTGAAATCAAGTAAAGTCATGATCATTCTAATGCACCTCAACTTTATGAATATCATCAAACCTTGATGCCGATTGCTCAAAATGATGATTCCATTATTGAGTACTATAATAAGTTGAAGAAATTTTGGGATCAGTTACAGATTCTTGAACCTTTTTTTGATTGTATTTGTGGAGCTATTACTAAATGTACTTGTGCACTAATGAAGAAGATTACAGAGGCATCTCAGTTGAGTAAATTGATACAATTCATAGTTGGATTGAACAAGTCTTATGATCAAGGTAATATCATTATCTTGAGTATGGATCCTTTTCCATCAGCCAATAAGGTTTATCATATGCTATAGCAGATTCAGAGACAAAACTCGATTATTAATTTACAGTCTATTGAGATGAGTGCTTTTTTTTTTCTATGAGAAATGTTCTTTGACAACTTGGATCAAAGTTTTCTGGTTCACGGTTTGCTGGATCATGAAGAAAGGATATGAAAAATTTCAGGAAGAACGAATTGGACAGGTTCCGTGATTTTTGTAAAGTGAAAGGTCATGTTAAAGACCAATGTTTTTAGTTTATTGGATATCCTGATTGATACAAAGGAAAACCTCCTACTCATCAGAGTAATGGCAGAAATTCGGATCAAAGATTTGTTGGAAATGTTCAAGAGTGTTCTACTGGTGTCCTTGCACATTTACCTCTTGATTTGACTTCTTCTAATTCTACTATTTTGAATGATTCTCTTGATGCTACTGGATCTTCTACTGGTGATGCTCAGGGCACTGAAGCTCTTTGTGAGGAATTTCTCAAGTTTATGCAGCAGAATCGGCATATCACAAATTCTTCTGCAGAATCTTCTATCATTTTTGCAAGTCTTTATTTACCTTTTCTGCAAATACTTTTCAATTGTCCAATGATAAACATGTCTGGATAATAGATACTGGTTCTAGTGACCATATGGAAACTCATTTGAATATTTTTTCGGTTACACAACTTTTTAATCAATCACTCACTATTATTTTACCAGATGGTACTCTTAAACCAGTTCACATGGTTAGAACTATTATCTTAAACAATTAGATCACTCTTTCAATTTTTTTTTACATTCCAGAATTTAAATATAATCTTCTTTCAGTAGCAAAACTTCTTGATCAGCATCATTTAGTTGCTAATTTCCAAATCTCTTCCTGTTATTTTCAAGATCTTACAACTAAGCACATCAAGGCTATATGAGTAAGACATGGGGGTCTTTACAAATTTCTTTCTGATTTGTCCACTGCGTCTTTTTCTAGTTCTATTATGAACAGTTTTGTTTCTGTTGTTCAAGATGCTTCATCATCTTCTTTGCAGTGTAATGTTTCTTCTGATTTGTTACATGCTTGATTGAGATATATGGCTATCTTTAAATTTCAACATTTGAATGTTGTATCTTTTGACAAGAATTTTAGTAATATTTATGATTGTGAATCTTGTGTTTTAGAAAAACATCACCAATTGCCTTTCACTACATCTGGTTCTATTGCAATAACATGTTTTGTACGTATTGATCTTTGGGGGCCATATAAGATTCCTTCATTTTATAGAGCTTCTTATTTCTTGACAATATTAGATGACCATTCTAAAACCACTTGGACACATATGATACACAACAAGTCACAAGTTCCAAATGTCATATATTCTTTCCTATCATATATTAGTAACCAATTTCATGTTGATGTTAAGAGAATTCAAAGTGGCAATGGTACATAAATTGTTTAGAATTATTCTCATACCTTATTTTCTTTTAAGGGAATTATTCAGCGGACTAGTGTTGCTTGGGTTCCTCAACAAAATGGTAGGGTTGAATGCAAATATAGGCATTTGTTAGATACTACTAGGGCTACTAAAATTTTTGTTAATTTGCCCAATAATTTTTGGGGAGATTATATCTTAGCTTCTATCTATCTTATCAATCTCATGCCTAGTTTTGTCTTGTCCTGGAAGTCTCCGTTTAAAGTTCTTATTCATAAACCTCGTAATTATACTAGATTAAGGGTTATAGGTTGTCTGCGTTATGATATGCTTAAAACTGTTGATAAGTTAGCTCGCAGGGCTCTTGAGCGCGTTCTACTTGGTTATTCATATGCAAAAAAGGCCTACAAGCTTTATGATATTGACAATCATAGGATTATTATTTCTAGAGACGTCATTTTCAAGGAAAATGTTTTTCCTTACAAACAACCTATTTCTCTAAACTCTTCTGATCTTCTATACCATCTGTTGATTTTTCAATAGAACACTTGAGTTCTATTCCACCTTTTCTAGAAATTTCACATAGTTTTATATCTGATTCTTCACCTGTTTCAGTTCCCACCTCAACTCACTCATCTACTCATGAAGAACCTTCTGTTCCTTTATCTACCTCTGACAGACTATTGTGCCTTTAAGAAGGTCTTCTAGATCTATTACTTTACCATAAAAATATAATATTTATTTCTTCCTGATAAGTCTGCTCCAAATTTTCAAGCTTTTAATATTTTTCTTCAACCTGAATTGGCCAATTTTACTTCACCCTATTTGACTACTTTATTCAGAGTGTTATCAGTACCTGAACCTACTTTTTATTCTCCATCATAATATGATCCCAAGTGGATTGATGCCATAAATTCTGAAATTCAGGCACATGAGAAAATAATACATGGGACTTAGTTCCTTTACCTTTTAAATAATCTACAATTGGATGTAAATGGGTATACAAAGCCAAATTCAATCCAGATAGCTCTTTAAATAAATGCAAGGCCAAATTGGTAGCTCAGGGGAGATAAACAGATAAAAGGGAAAGACTAAAAACATACTTTAGTCCAGTGGCTTGGTTTTCTACTGTTAGAGTATTGATTGCTCTTGCTGCCTCTATGGATTGGGAAATTCATCAGTGTGATATAAATAATTCATGTTATGTAGAGGAAGAATTGTACATGGTTCATCCTCCAGGTTATAATGTCTAGCCAGGGTTTGTTTGCAGATTAAGAAGATCCATATATGGTCTGAGACAAGCTGTCAAAACTTAAAATGTTGAGTTGTTCCAATATTTGATTAAGATTGGTTATATTCAATTTAAACAAGACTATTCTATGTTGACCAAAATAAAATTGAATGGTGATTTCACTGCAATTGTGGTCTATATTAATGTTATATTGCTTACTAGTAATTCTTTGTCTCAAATTAAATATATTAAACAATCTTTTCATGAGGTTTTTACAATCAATGGCCCTGGTCACTTAAAATATTTTCCGGGGATTGAAGTTACTCAAACCTCTTCAGGAATTCTCTTAAATCAAAGAAAATTTATCTTGGATCTCCCAAAGGATTTTAATCTCGAAGATTGCAAGTCAGTTTTTATTCCTTTTCAGAAGAATTTACATTTAATTAATATCGATACACTTTTTTTGCTGGATCCTGAACCTTACAGAAGAATGGTCGGTATATTGCTATACTTCAACAGTACAAGGCCTGGCATCTCTTATTGTGTTCAACAACTAAATCAGTTTTTGAATGCTCCAGCTACTTCTACTTTCAAGCTGGTTTACATATGTTGAAATATCTTAAAGAACAGTTAATATGGGACTATTTTACCCTTTAAAATATGGACTTTTCCTTCAAGGTTATCCTGATGTTGATTGGGGCAATTGTTCTTTTACTGCAAAATCTTTATCAGGCTATGCTATTTTTTTGGAAAAATCTTTTATTTCCTGGAAAAAAAAGAAACAGAAAATAACTTCTAAGAATTCTTGTGAAGCTGAGTACAGAAGAATACATTATATTACTAGTAAAATCATTTGGCTACATGATTTATTAACAGATTTGCAGGTTAATGTTTCTCTTCCTATTAATTTATTCAGTGACAACACTACTACTCAGTGCAATTACATTGCTGAGAACTGTTGTGCCCAAAATCTCATATGGGCTCAATTTAAGTCCCATAATGGGGATTGAGTGTCCAACTGTAGCTAGGACACTAGAAGCTCACTTGGAAGCAGTTGAATTAACTTTGGACACATGGAATGGCTTATCAAAACATCACTTTCTTATCAAGTAAATAAGTCCAAAACCTAAGTATTACATGGGACTTGATTCCTATAAATATATGATATGTAGGCACTTTGCAAGGGTTGGAAAATGTTGATTCTCACTTTATTCTACAATGATCATATCGAAAGTGGAACAATAGGCATCTATGGGCATCCTCTTCGGCCGTGTAGGACTTACTCCGCCATCATGCCCGGAAACCTTGTAAACTCAGTCCCAATGATGCCACATATTTAACAAGGACTGTACATCCTAAAATCAAGAAGAATGACCTCTATCTTCAAGGAATGGCTTCCTAATGCATTTCCACCATTAAAAAGTGGCTATAACTCCTAATTAAAGGATATGTACCATATTTATTGGATAATTACATTTAATTATGGATTAATCAAGTTTTGAGTGTCCAACTGTAGCTAGGACACTAGAAGCTCACTTGGAAGCAGTTGAATTAACTTTGGACACATGGAATGGCTTATCAAAACATCACTTTCTTATCAAGTAAATAAGTCCAAAACCTAAGTATTACATGGGACTTGATTCCTATAAATATATGATATGTAGGCACTTTGCAAGGGTTGGAAAATGTTGATTCTCACTTTATTCTACAATGATCATATCGAAAGTGGAACAATAGGCATCTATGGGCATCCTCTTCGGCCGTGTAGGACTTACTCCGCCATCATGCCCGGAAACCTTGTAAACTCAGTCCCAATGATGCCACATCTCTTCCCCACTTCGGCAAGCGAACCTGAAGCTGTAGATGTGAAGCTGAAGCCTGAAATAAGCAGATATGTTCTTAAATCCGAAAATAAAGTTTAAAATCAGTTATTCCGTCGATATTCACTCGGGATATTGTTACTGAATTTCTCACATAACATTTTGGCGCTAGAAGGTGGGGATCATCATCACCATCTTTAGAGAGAAAAGATGTACGACCATGGTCGTACCTGGAAGAACAATTGTGGTAATATTGAAAATGAGCCCAAGAATGGTGTTTCAACTAAGGATTTTTCATAAATCAAGATGAAATACATGAAAGAGAATTAATCTCGCAAGAGGGTATGTCCAAAAAAATGAAGAAATGAAGGATAAACCATGGCTCATCGGAGAAAATAGGTAAAAAGGTGTAAAAATGAAGATACGACTTTGGCATGCATAAGTTACGGTCTTGATGAGAAAAGACTGAGAAAAATGGCCGGAAAGGAAGACATTTTACACTTATTACAATCTGGAAAAATATGAGGATGTGAACATCCTAATTGACGAAAATAATTGAAGTTGAGGACGTGAACCTCCTGGATAATGAGCCACTAGCGCACTTGATTTCTATCAAAGAGGTTCATATGAAGATGCGTACATCCTAGGTGAGGAGGCACAAAAGGACCTGGAAACACATAAGGATGTGGACCTCTTGAAAGATAAGGTTCAGGAAAAAAGGTTCCAAGTTCAAGAAGCTTCACCTACTTGAGGCGTCAAATTGAGGTTCTCATATGAGAGGATTGATGATGGAAGATCACATGAACCCGATGACTCCAACAACATGTATTGTTTAGATGGATAACTAGGAGACTCAGAAGGAAGAAAATTGGGACAATAAAGTCATGAGAACCTGACTCAAATGAAGGTGCATGTGCTTGGAGCTTCATAAGAAGTGGGCCTCTACTAGAAGGATCTATAAAAACATCTTTGTCTAGGTTTGACTACTTGAACCTAGGATGTTCCGCTTCAGGGAAAAGTAATTTGGTGTGATCATGTATAAAGATTGATAAATGTTTCTCATATAATACCTTTTATTTCCTATAATGAGCATGCTTAAGTAGTCTTAGGGGTTCGTAGTTGAAGTTGTTTGTCACTTAATAAAAGTTTAAAGGTCGGATATATCAGGTAATTAATGGAAGAAGACTTCTTTTATATTTAACGGCTACGGGGATTCAAGGATCTTGGAATACCTCGAGGAAGGAATCTTGGAAGGTTCAAATGACCTCTCAGTCGCGAGATACACACATGAACCTCTTTAAGGAAAAACCAGAATTTATGAAAGCTCAAGGAGACGAGGAGGCTAATAATTAAATCCCAGATGGAATGAATTTGGATGCCCGTATGCTGAGTCAATCAAAAGAAATAGGAGGAATGTGTTCACCTCATTATTGAAGACATTACTGTTATTCTAGGGGTAACTTTCCCAAGGAGCTGTTGTTAACAACTTCACCTATAAAGGTTTCTAAAGGCATTTATCTTGAAAAAATGGGCATATAAATGAGGTTTTGGTTTGCAAACTTCATAAAAATTTTAAGGATGTAAGGTTCATGTTTCCTTACTGGATCAAGTAAAAGGTCTACTACTGAAAGGTTTGTTGGTAAAACCTCGTTGAAGGATCAAGAAATTAAATTTGGAAGTTTCAAAGCAAGGATTACCTCTTGTTTCCTATAGTGAGCATGCTCACATAAGCTTAGAGGTTCATGTGAAGGTTAGTTAAACCTAGTTGACGATAATTTAAGGTTCCTTTTCCATTCAATTTCTACAAGGAACCGGGGGTAGTGGAAGGTGCACTTCTCATGATGGTATCTTGAAACTGCTAAATTTTCAAGCAAAATGAATTAGCTACAACTTGGTCATAGCTTCGATTCGGAGTTATGAACTATGGTTTTGGTTATATATGGACTGGAATGAAAGTAATATAGGTTGGTTATGGAACAAGACTAGGTCCTGGTTCAAAGTGGCACTTAATGCAGAAGATGATGATGGAGATTCTAGTCCTCATTAGAGCTCTACTCACAATTCAGGTGAAGGTTCAAGTGATAAATATGAGGAAGAAGAGGTGTATGTGCATCTGAATCATTTCAAATAGGAATGGAGGTGTATCAGGTGGAAAAGCTACATGGTGGGGGTTCTTGTGAATTTTTGGATCTCGGCAAAGTTAAGGTACATAGAAGTATCAGAAAACATTGACCATGGAGTTCATGCAAGTACAAAGAGGAATAGGTATGCCTTGTCCATAAAGAATGAATATAAGGTTATACAATAAGGACTTCAAGGATTTGCACCATAGTTAGAAGTTCAAGCCAATTCGTAGTTGAAGTTTATTACATGTAAGCCGAAGATTTGAAGGTACTTCAAAAATAAGGTTCGAGCTCACCCTCTGAAGGTTTATTGGCATTATGGATGAAAGGTTACATGCTACATGAAGGGTTAAGACAGAGAAGCTCATCTGCAGGATTTGTGGCATAATTGAGCAAGGTTTGAGGTACGCATATTAATTTCTGAACTCATCTATCCCCTCAATATGTTACAGGTATGTGATTTTATATTCCCTCTTCTATGTCATGAGTTTGATTTTATATAGTAAGTATGTCAGATGATTGGTTTTTATGTTTAAGATTATTACATGCTTATATGTTTGATCAGTTGAACAATTTGCATGACTAGGGAGGTTTAATATGCTTATAATATATGATGTGTCTTCACAAAGTTAAGATGCTTACAACTGATTTGAATTATCTGGTACTTGGTATACACTACATGGTTTAGGCTGAATATGTGATTTGTATGTGAATTTATATATTAGGGTATGGTTGCCCACTTGAACTTAGTTTTCAGTATAATTTTGGATTATATTAAAGAACTCAGGGGGTAGTATGTTTATATACCCCATAGACTTATAACATAAAGATAGTTAAATTTTAAAGGAAAATTAAAAATTTAATTAGATTTGAAATAAATGGTATGCTTGGATTTCTTTATAATTGGGCTATACATGAACATATTGCTTTGATCAGGCTGCAATTTGTTTATGCTGTGTTTTATAGGTATAAGGTCATAATTGTTTGCATGATCTACTTGATACGTGACATATTGATATTTGGCAAGTTATAATGTTTATCTATGAATGAACATGGGCATTAAGTAGCTTCGGTAGGATAATATACTTATCATTAAGAGCATACTTGCTAGAATAAATGTAAAAGCATATTATAATATTTGCTCTTTTATATGTCATCTAGCTGATTGTACACAAATGCCAAAGCACTTAGAGAAATATGTGCATGTTCAGCTACATATGTGAATTCCTATCATAACAAATTCATTAAAATTAGGATGTGATTCATAGGTTTCGTGGGAATCTCGGTTATCTAACAGGTTTTGGTGAAGCTCACCTGAGATTCATAGGTTCAATGGCATATACTAATGGATGCAAGTTCATTCGCCTTCATACTTGATGTGTATAATATACATATGAGTCATACCTTGCAGGTCCCCTGGTCCATAGTTATTAATATGAAGATAATAGCCCCCAGGTTCACCTCTATTCATATGTATCTTGCAGCTTTAAGTGTGCAGGTTTATTGATGCTTAGTTTAAGTTAAAGCTGGCAGTTTCAGTCAACGACTTAGGAGTTCCGCAATGTGCTTAGGGTTCAGGAAGATAGAGGTAAGAAATTTCCTCTCGGTTCACTAAAAGATTGGCATGTGGGTCCTCATGAACCCATGAAAGGAAGAAGCACAGCATGCGAAATGTCAAGAAAATAATGGAGCTAACAAAAGGATCTCATTAGGAATGGACTCGGATTTTGCATATGTCAAAGAAAAAGGAAATAAATCAGGAAGGAGACGTTCAAATCATTTTCAAAAAAAGTTGTTGTTCAAGAAGAAGCTTCCCTCAAGATGTGATTGCTGGCAGCTTCACCCGTAGAAGATGAAGAAAAAGTCGTAATTGAACCTACGTCGGGGATGGGAGGCAATCATAATATGAGTGGAGGTTCGATCCAACTCGCAGTTAAAATTGGTTGACGTGAGAAGAGGACTCTAAGAATGCTTGCTATGAAGATATTATCGGATGCTTCACTTATAAATGATACTACGAAGGCCCTTGACTATGGTATATCTGGTGTAAACAAGGAGAAGTCGTACCCCAGCAAGTTGGTTTTTGGAAGGATAATCGATATTCACCCATGGTAAATAGGTTCATTGATATTCAGCTAAAGCTGATGGTTTCCACCTAAAGTTGAGATTTCTCAATGAAAGAGAAAGCTTATACATGCTATCAGAAGAAAGTCGGATGGCTCGGAGGATAACTTGGTTTCCTAATATTTTGTCATAGAGGAGCTTAAATCATTGGAAGGAGGTCCTGATCTGAAGCTCAAACTAAAAGGAGCTTCAACTTTGGAAGCTCAATGGCAGAACCTAAACTTGAATCGACACAGCGGAAGCAAAGATAAATCCCAGTTTCATGCTTTTAGATATCACTTATTATGTTTGTTTTTTGTGCATATAAGGAAATCTATGGAGTAATCAAAATGGTTTGGTACTTATATCTTCCATGCTTAGGTCCCTGAGAAGGATTAATACTGTTTCTGCACCGGGAGATAGTACGTGCACCGCTAGTCGGTAGGATATTTAATAAGTAATATTAAATGGATAACTGACTGATATGATGGTAATTCGGTTGCTTGGATATTATATGTTGTCAATTTTCATAACATGTTTGGATAGATTGAATAATAACATGCTTAATTCAGGACTATTTGAAAATTTCGTAGTTAAAAGGGATACATGATGATAAGACTAAAAAGTCGAACTAAGTAACCTTTATAAGCGATGATGAGTAAGCTAATTTAGGTGTAATGATACATGAAAAATATATAGTGTAACTTCAGCTTGATCTGGAAGCATACGGTGGCACCTCAAGTAGGAAGTGTAGCACGTAAATAGTTATCAAGTTAAAACAAGCATAGTAAAGGATGGTTATTTAAAATTAAGAAGGTTATAATTGCATGCTTGTACATTTTATATGATTTACGTGGAATGTGTGGTACATGATAATTGGATCTTAGTTCTTCAACATAAATGATTATATGTTAAAGAACCGGGGTAGTGAGTATGCGCACCTCCTATGGCAATATTGTTAAAATGGCAAAATTTTAAAACAATGGATTAAACGTAATGCATGGATTGGATAAGGTGATTATTTATTGCTTATGATGATAATACATCTATGTGTAATGATATTTGTGGATAGAATCTACAATGTTTAATAGGTTCGTGTGTATATATATTGATATCTCGAACATATGAAACAGTGGTGATCATGTTTTATATTGGATGGGAAGCAAATGTCAGCTTAGACTTGCTTGACACCCAAAATAAATTAAATACATTTTCACAGCTTGGAATTGGAGGTACCTGTAGGCATACCTTGGAAGGTAGCTACAGAATTATCTAGAAATATAGCTACTGGTGTAGCTTGGATTTGAAGATAGTTATAGGTGTAGCTGCGGTTTGGAGAAAACCACGGGTGTAGCTTGGAACTGAAATTGGTTATAACGGATTTGTAGCTAGGAATTGGAATCTCGTAAGGTAATTTGAATTATAGATGGATTTCATCATGTATGAACTATACATGAGGATGTACGCAAAGGCTTGTGTACCTGGATTTGAATTCACATATGGACTATATATGGAGAGTATGCAGGAATGTAACTCTTGGATGTACGCAATGGAATATGTACCTGGATTTATAATCACATATGGATTATATGTGAAGAGTATGTGAAAATATACCTCATGGATATACGAATGGATTTTATACATAAGTTTCACTTGCTCTAGTTCTTCAATTAAATGGATTAAGAATAAAGAAATAGGGGGTAGTGGATATATGGAATATGGAATATATGGTTTCTGCTATAAAAATCTGGTAGATTTTCAGTTTTTGGTAATTATTCTTGGATTCTTGGATGACTTGTATGAATGCATGTTATAATGGATACATGTTTTATACTTTGGATATGGATAATATATGGAGGTGTGTCTAGTTACACGTACCTCAAAATAATCTTGGTTTATTAAACAAATGGTATGAATATACCATGGAAAATTAGAATTAACACAATTCTTGGATAAGGTAGGATATACGCAAGAAATTGCGTACCGGGATGGTATGGTATATGGTTGATACACCTAAAATGTATGGTTTATACATAAAAAGACCTGAGATACTATAGCCTACGTGATTTCCTTTGGCTGGTAAGGCATTACTTATGCAAAAATATATATTGATATATGGGATTAACGGATGAATCTGAGTATATACTCGATTCCTGGATTAGGTTTACATGGGTCTGTGAACCGGGACAGATAGATTCATATAAAAATATGAATCTCTGGTTTGTCCACAAGTGCATGTAGATCTCAGGAAAACTAAGCTAGTGTAGTTCTTGTGAAGTTCTACATAAGTAAGGTCGAAGTGCAAGGTCCTTGCACATTGAATAGGGGCTTGCAGGGACGCTGTAAGTTCAAGGTCTTATGGGAATGTAAGTTCAGGTTCGAATACGAACCTTGGAATTGGAATTGGAGGTAGGCATAGGGCTAGAGAAGATAGTAGATAGAGATAAGAGGTAATCATGTTCCTTTCTACTTTTAAGTTTTTTCATTAAAATAAGTATGTTTGCATGCATAGAATAAATTTAATAAGTTGATAGGTTGCTATAGTACCTTATAATTGATTTAAAAATGTGTTAGTAGGACCTTTTAGGTCATTCTGAGTAGTCTTTGCGAGTAATGGTGAGTAATCAAGCTTAGATTTAATGTTACATAATAGGTTCACAATGTATCTACAGCTAGAGGAACGTGAACGTGGGAGCACCTCAAGCAGGATGCTCAATGTGTGAATACTCGGCTAACTTATCCTCTTTTTACTTAGGTTAATAAAAAATTGGTTTATATTGAATGATGAATTGGAATACACTTAGTTAATTTCTGTGTTCTCTTCGAATTTTGAAAAATGAATAGAGGCTAAGTGAAGAACTGTTGTGAAAAAGGTAGGTTAAGGGTTTGCATGTCAATAAGTTATTTGAGGCATAACTATGCATTCAAACCTTAACAAATTTAAAACTTAAAATTGGTGCAAGTATTAAATATCTGGTACATTGTTAAGAAGTAGCTTGTGATACTCATGCTAAAGAATTCTTTTGGCTGAAATTGCTTTAAGTAAAAAGAATATTAACAAGTTAGGATACTATATGGAATTTCCATATAGGTTTGATTAAGGTAGGTAGATTACATTTAAAAATGAGAATAAAATGTTAAAAAAGTGTGCATATTAATAAACAACTAGCGGTGCATGATAGCCATAGGTTGGTTAGGATATTCAGTTCATTATTGGTTGCTAAGTCTTGAGCTATTTTTTGCGTAAAAGTTTACTTTATAATTTAAGGGTTAGGTCTAGAAAATTGCCTTGAGGGAAGGTACGTATAAGGACCTAAGTCCGGATACAAATTAAAAGTTGTTACTAATTATAAAGGATAGGTAACGTAGGCTTCAAACTTGGAACTCTAAGCTTTGGTCACGTTCAAGTAGGGATGGAAATCGGGTCAGATCGGGTCGGGTATTGCAGAATCCATATCCAAACCCGAAAATTTTATCCATACCCGAACCCGACCCGAACCCGAAAAATACACAAAAATGAATACCCGAACCCGATCCATCAGATTTCGGATCGGATTCGGGTATACCCGAAACCCAAATTTTTTTGAATTGGATATTCATACCCGAAACCCGAACCCGAACTCGAAATCTGAAAATTTTTATAATTATTGATATTGCAAGTGCTTGGGATCGAACACGCGACTTGTAGAGAAAGAGTTTTTAGCGTGTTATCTTCAACCACTCACCACATCATTAATTGTGTTATTATATGTATAACTAATATTAAAAAAACCAACTCAATTGATACCCAGTTTTTTAGATTTATTACTAAAAGATGTTTTGTTAACCTTATAAATATTATCACCCGTTTAAATGATTGAATAACTTTATTTAATTAAACTTTATAATTAGTTAATTATTAACATATATATATATGTTCTAAAAATTATATAATAATATGTATAATGTATATTATTAATATATTTATATATATTATAATGTGTAATTTATAAAATTATTATGTTATATATATAATTAATATATAAATATATATATAATAATTTGGGTTTTTTTCGGATTTCGGGTTCGGACAGAGTTTCGGATTTCGGATCGGGTTTCAGATCGGTATACCTAATATCCAAATCCAAATCCAAAAATTTTTGGGTTTAAAAATTAAATCCATATCCAAATCCAAATCCAAAAAATCGGGTTTGGTAAATCCAAAATTTCGGGTTTCAGATCGGGTATCACTCGGATCGGATTATTTTGCCATCCCTACGTTCAAAGGGCTTTAATTAATTGGCTAAGGTTGATGGGAATTAGATTAATTATAACATGGAGAAAATCTAAGTTATTGTGAGGGTCTAGGTACAAACATTTCCCAAGTAAAATCTTAGAAGCATTACTTGTATAATTTTATGAGACTAGTTTAAGTGGGGGTGGTTACAAGACCTAGGAATAAAGTATGCACCTATTTTGGCTCCTAATAAAGTACTTTACGCTATAAGATAAAACATAATAAAATAGGTAGAGTACGCAGAGTGGAATCCATGCATATATTATTCAAAACTAGAAAAAAGTTGAAGAATTGCAAGGCTTAGGTTCATATACGTACCTTTGGTTTACCTTTTTGATAAAATAGATTAAATTGATTTATGATGAGAATTAGGATTTTTCCTTGAAATAAGATTATTAAACTCTTCTACAAATTGCATGTATACAACACCTTAGCTATAATGTAATCGATTTATACTAGGTGATTCATTATGTATGTGGATTTGTGATATCTAACATGATGTATATATATATATATATAATATGGCACACTATTATCTAATCAGTTATTAAGCATTTTATATGTTTTATTATCTATTGAGCTACCTCACATGTGGGAAATTAGCTACGTATACAGACCACAAACATTGCAGGTTCACACAAGAGCATGAATCCTGAAGGATAGCAAGGAAGCAGATAAACAAGTACAGAAGGATGTTAGACGTGATGAAGTATATCTGCTCTCACAAGAGGAGCTTCCAGTATAGGGTTCAGCGATGTACCTGAACCTGAGCGTAAATCAACGCCACAAAAAGGAGATAACTTCTACTCTCACATTTTATATATTCACTATCATGCATGATTAATGTGCATACATAAAATTGTTATATCATTCTGATAAAAGGTTCTCGGTGTGAACCTCATCTCTTCAAATAGTTTATTATTTTTTTATCTTACATGCACTCATGTTTATCTAAACAGGCACTCATGATTATCTAAACATGCATATCATTTATTTTCGAGGCATAAAAATTACATGGATTTAAGCACAATAAATCATTATGCCATGAATATTCACTTACCTCGTGCATAAGGTTTAAAAGTATTTTCAAACTTGCTAGCTGAAGCAGTCAGTAGAAACCTAGGCACACGATATATGCCCCATAAGTGTAACCATTTTAAAAGACATATCAGCAACTTGGGGAGGTTTTCATAACCTTCCTATGGTCCCTCATGCGGATTTGGAAAAGCTCCATGTTATATGGGCATGGTTCAGAAAAGCCGCACGATATGTAGACACAGTTTGGAAAAGCCCCATGGTTTATGGGAATCATTCAAAAAATACCGTGAAAATTATGTAATACCTTAAGATGTACATCAGGATGGAAAGTTGGAAATTTCTGAAAGTTGCGATGTAATGTCTAGAAGAGTGTATTTGTTAAGGTTCTACTTCATTGCTAAGTCATTATATATACATATATAAACATTTGCACATGTATATTCATATTTACATATATGCATTGTATATGTTTGAGCTACATTTGTTATATGTGCGAGCTACTTAGCTCATACTTCTAAACATTTATCTAGTCATTTTGATAGCTCAGGTTTTGTAAGATTAAAACATCTTTGAAATAGCAGAAATTTCAGGTTTTATTCGTAGGGGAATCTCACATGGACATCAATTTGGAAAAGGAAAAGAACATCACAAGGAACAATGGAAAAGGAGGTCAAAGAACAACGGTCTCAGAAATAATCTCGTTTATGGAAGAAGCGGTGGTCGCGTTGAGGGAATCGACCTTCAGCTCCAACTCAAACTTGACGAGCATGGGATAAGGCCAGGAAGCTAATGGTACAAACTGGTATCACATACCTGGATCGAAGGGTATACAAGAATTTTTTTCATTTAAGAATTTAGAGTGAGGTACATATGTGGAAACATTGTGTTTTCTGTTTCTTACACCGAGTTAGCTCATGTAAGCTTGGAAGCACGATGTGGAAGCTATGACTTTCTCTGAAAAGGATAAGGGAAGATTGAACCTCGTACTTTTTCTGGTTCCTATTACATTTTATGCTGCAAGGAACCGGGGGTAGTTGTTCTGCCCAAAATCTAGCATAAACTCAATTTAAGGCCCATAGGGGGGATTAAGCCCAAAGGGCGTGCATTAGAACATGGTTGGGCGCAAGTTTGGCCCAAAGATTGATGGTCTTGGAGGTACTTACACTAAGGTGTAACATACCATGTGAAACTGCAACTTATAAGGAGAGGTTTTCCCAAATATATAAAGTTGCAGGCCACTAGAGGAAGTTAAAGCTGACTAGCAGAGGTTTAACTGGATTTTGGGCAAGCAGGAATGATCATGGCAGGTGTTGTTTGCCAATAGGTGAAGCCTACGCTAGGCATGTGAGGTGCTGAAAGCACCGTGGTAGCTGGTTAGCCTAGAGATGTGTTGGAACAAGCGTACCAGCGTACCTCCATAGGCATAATCATTATTTAACAAGGACCGTACCTTCTAAAATCAAGGAAAATGGACTCTATCATCAGGGAATGGCTTCCTAATGCATTTCTACCACTAAAAATATGGTGATAACTCCTAAATAAAGCATATATACCAGACTTATTGGATAGTTGTTGGTGAGAGTCCGTAGCTCTATGAACAATATACGTGATAACTCAATACTAGAACATGACAGGTAAATAATACTACTTCTACACAAGAAATCAGGAAGAAATGAAGACAAGGAAAATATAAAGAATCAAAAGATTAGAAGAAGGCTTGAAGTCTATTTACAAGTCACTGAAAGAAGTTCATTAATATGTTCATGCCTCAGTGAAGAATAAAGGTGAAAGTTTTTTATGGTTTAAGAAATGATTAAGATTCAGTGTAAAAGTGCAACTAAAAGATTTCAGTGTATTAGTATTGATTGAAGATAGACAGTGTATGAAGCATATGAATCTGAAGAATTCAAGACAGGGTAAAGACAGAGGGTAAAGAAGACAACTGCAGTCTTGAAGTTATACTCACTGAAAGAAGTTTATTTATATGTTCAAGCGTCAGTGAAGAATAGTAAATAAAGTATTCAAGATTGCAGTAACAATGAAGACGTTGTCTAAGTGCCATAAAAGATTCCAGTAAAAGTACAATTGTTTATTGACAGGCAGTGTTCGAAGCGATAAAGTTGTTGCAAGATTAACAATATAATTAAGGAGATAATATGAAGACCTGAATCAAAGCTAGTCATCAGTGAACCAGACTAGTTGCACTAGGCGTCAGCGTTTCATGAAAGGAATCTGAGTATTATCATTAGAAGAAATGTTAAGTGAAGATCATATCTGGATATGTAGGTTATATGATTTATACGAATACTCAGAGAAAAGACTTGAATGCGGGACATTTTAAGGGTTAAAGCGTTCTTCAGAAACGAAGTCAAAGTGATCACTACCACTACGCCATAGATTGCTTTAAGCAACCCCCGAGCTGTATTGCTATAGAACCAAAAAAATATTGCTAAAGGCCCGAAAAGGGCTAAGGGAACATCAAAATTATGTTGACTCGTAACTAGTTAGTATAGATATCTATAACAATATAGCAACTACTCTATTGCAACATACCATATTTTGTTACTATAGACCTGAATAGCAACATCTCTAGGACTCTATATGTAATACCCCCAAATCTGGGGTCGGGGATCCGGGTTGTCACGAGTTCCATTTTCCTTAATAACACCCAATCTTAATAAACAATCAACTACTCTGTACTGTGACCCCACAATAAACACACACAACACAAGTTATAGTCTCAGAGATGAATATCCAAAAATAACAAGAGTCATTTTATTCCAAAATTATATGCCATTACACCTTAAAAGGGTTTCTGAATAAATTTATAATTCTTTGCCATTATTACAATTCATAAATATACATAAATCTGGTTCATCAATAGTTGAAAACCTAGCCTATTGGTAGCTCCTACCTCAGCTACGGCGGCATCAACGCTTCCAGCAAACTGCGGAACATTTTCTAACCGCTTGCGAATTGGAAGCTTGGTCCTGTTCATCTTGTCTAGCTGATGTTGTGTGATGAAAGAAGAAAGCAAGGGTGAGCAACAAGCCCACCAAAATAATATGTATAATGATTTACAATATATGAGCATTCTCATAGTACTCATGAAAGTCTTGGTCAAGAAGAAATGAACCAAGTTTGATATCTTACCGCGACCAAGTCGCAAAATATTCAGTATATATGTACATATATACTTTTCACAATCTTTGAAATCCTCTGACATGTATAATATACACAGAGTTCCCGTTTATAACTGTATAAAATATCGTTGCAAGGTGATCTCATATATCTAACCTTGTCTCAACTTTTTTCCGAAAATCTTTGACATGCACAAGATAATCATTTACTCGATATAAGTTTAAAAGATGAAGTTACAAGATACTCCAATATACTTATATCCGAATACTACTTGAACTACCACCGTTCAAGTTATAATCAGTTTCAAAAGGTCATCACCCAGATGAGACTACAAGATAAGACTTGAATAGATTCAATCCTTGAAATATCATTATAAATAATGAAGTTAAGAGATACTTCACTAAGTCCCGATATATATATACACCTATATATATACATTTCATACACTCCTTGAAAACCTCTGTTATGAAAATTATAAACAGAGTTGCAATATCCAATGAATTTTGGAAAGGAGAAAACCTTGGCATAAACCTGATATCTTGCTGATCAGGCAAAGATACCAATAAGTAACCTTTTCTACTAGTAGATGGACGAATTCCCCACTGGTCATCACCCTGGCCGCAATAGGACCTTATGCTGGACTGCCACTCAGCCACTTACGCATTTGATGGACTCCCACTGAGCCACTTACACTTTCATGGACGCCCACTGAGCCCATGTTGCTTATGCCGACTCTATAGATGGACTTACTTCCCGAACGTTGGGTAAGTAATCAATTCATTTATCAAAACAGCAACCTCGTTGCGAATATAAAATATACCCCAGAGCCGGATCCTTTAGATTTTTGAACGAGTATTCAAGTCCCCTTCAAAAAGGGAGATCTTAAATTTTAAAACGAGTTTTGGGATCCGCTCTAAACTTTAAAAGTCAAGACTCGAAAACATTTTTAAGAATGTTTGGGGTACTGCTGATTTATTAAAATAAATCAGTCCCAATATATTAGAAAATATTTGAATATTATCATTTAAATAATATTCCCTTAAAGAATAATCTTTATACAAATAATTGAAGTAGAAGTTGTAAAACTTATACTTGAAATGAGTATTAAATAACCAAAGATATACTTATACGAAAGTACTATCTTTATTTGAATAATCAAAAATAAGTTTGATTATCGACACCTTATTCTTTAATAAAATAAAGAATATATCTCAGAAAATAATCGGAGTCATAGGTCCTCATATGAATATTCAAATATTATTCATTAAATAATATAAACTGAGTCATCTGTCCTCGAATGAATATTCAAGTAATATTTTTTAAATAATATAAAGTGAGTCATAAGTCCTCGAATGAATATGCAAGTAATATTCATTAAATAATATAAAGTTATCGAATAAACCTTATTCGATTAATAGTTTTGAAAACTATATCAATATATATATATATATATTTAAATATATATATATATATATATATATAATATACTCGGGAACATCGACTCCCGGTTTTAGAAAATGTTCACCTTTGGGTCCCCTATACTAAGGGTATACACAACTAATGCTTATCTCTAGCATAGGTATTATGCAACTAATAAGCATTTGAACCAACAGATATATAAATCAAGAATACGGAACAGGCATGCATATATACCATATCACATGCTACAATATATCACAAGAATTTGCTAATAACAAATATGCATTTTTCACAAGATCATGCATATACACATATACATCACAACAACCGTTATACGGGTAGAAAACTTGCCTGAGCGACTGGGGTTACAAATGGCTCGGGATGAGTCTGGTAACCTATAAACAACATGTAAGTTGGAATTAAACCAAAGTCACTTATAAATCTATACTTTAACCAAATTAGACTCTAACGCTCGCTTTGCGCTTACTGATTCTCTTAAGTCGCTCGAGTACCCTCGGCTCCACCATTTTTAATAAATTAACCATTACGAGTTTTATGGCGATTCTTTCGCGAGTACCTTACCAACTGCCTAATCCACTTAACATAATTGTTTCATACTACAATTAGTCCTTTAAGGTCTTTAACCTATGTTTCAAAGTAAGGTGAGGGGTAATGGTTCGTTCGCAAAACGTCGTTACTTAAAACGGCCGTTTCTCCTAAACCGTACATCGGAATCAAACGAACCACATATCAAAATGAAGCTCGTAACATGAACTATCTAAACATGGCAATGGTCAAAACCTAGCAGGGAGTTCTCGGGTCCTAATGTTAAGAACAAAAACAGTCTAAAGTAAATCGGACATTACGACGACTATGTTTACGCGATTTCCCAAATTTATACCATTCCAAATCAACCACCAATCAACCCCAATTCATTTATACAACCAAAATACATCCATACCATACTACAACAGCCCCAACACCTCAAGTTCTCCAATTTATGTTATTCTCAAACATGAATTTAAAACTATACTTAAGTCCTTTAACTAATCAATAAGATTCAACATTCAATTCACTACAACTCCAACCCAAACTCTAAACCTACAAGCATCAAGCTACTCTTTTACCATAACAACCAAAATCATCCTAATATACAAAGTAAAGCTAGGGTTTGGAGATGTTATACCTTCCTTGAAGTGATTGGAGTAGCTAGGAAGCCTTAAGAAGCCTTGAGATGTCTTAGGGATGCTTGGATCTTAAAGGAAAAACAAGAAAAATCAAGTTAAAATCTTGAAATCACTATTCATTATCTTCTTCATTGATTTCTTGGAGAAGATTGTGAATGATTTGGAGGCTTAAACTTATAGGATAGTTATATCTATGCATAAGGAGTACTAGATAATTATCTTACCAATTAAGGAAGCTTGGAACTTGAATTTTGAAATTCTTCTTCTTGAAATGGAGAGAAAAGCCGAGAGCAATGGTTGAAGAAATGAAATGATTTTGTATTTGTGATTTGTTTAGCTTAGCTTGGTTGTTTTTTATTAGATTTTCGTTAATTACCTTATTAACCTTGAACTTTGTGTGGTTATCATTCATCCACACCTCCTTCCCCCCTATGTCATGCTTATGTCACCTTGTGATGTCATCATCCCTTACTTGCCCTCTTCTTATTGGTTGGATGACCTCATCATCCCTAACCTCCTTGATTAACTTCCTAATTGTTTGCCTAATGACCGTTGATCTGTTATACGGTTCGCTTAACTTTCGTTCTCGTTTCTCGTTTGAGGGATCATACCCGGGATCTTATTACTTTGGTTTCCTTAACCTTTCTCAATACATTATTTTCCTTTTTATGATCCTCTCTTATAATCCTTGAATTTAAATCCTTTTTATTCTATTACCTTATACTCAATTCTTTCTGTATCTGGTAGATTTCTGGGAAAAATCAAAGTGTTCAGATTTGGATTCTGACGATCTTTACATACACTTATATACTACATAGAGTACTAATAATATCCCAGAAGATCGATAAAAGAACCCCTACATAGTGTGGCATGAAAAGTTTTCTTATTCAGCAAAACACTATTCATAAGGGTTTCAAAAATTCCAAAAATTGGGGTTATTACAGTCTCCCCTCCTTAAAAGGATTCCGTCCCGGAATCAGATAGAAAATGAGTAGGGATACTTTCTTAGCATTGCACTTTCTAACTCTTACGTAATTTTCCCACATTGTGGTTCTACCATCAAACTCTGACTAGTTTGATAACTCTTCTCCTAAGCATTTGTCCATTTTTGATCTATAACCCTTCCTGGTTGCTCCATGTAGGTTACGTCTGGTTGCATGTCCATGCACTCATATGCCCCTATTTGTCTGGCATCCGAATTACACTTCCTTAACATTGATATTGGAACACGTTATGAACTTACTACATGTTCGGGGGTAGGGCTAGCTCATATGCTAACTTCCCAATACGTCTTAATACTTCAAAGGGTCCAACAATTCGTAGGCTTAGCTTTCCTTTCTTTTTGAACCTCATCAATCCTTTCCAAGGGATACCTTTAACATTACTAGGTCCCCTATTTCCTATTCTTTGTCCTTTCGTGTCAAATTAACATATTTCTCATGTCCATCTTGGGCTACTACCAGCCGTCCTCTGATTAGATCTATCATATCCTTGGTCCTTTGGACCACTGCTGGTCCAAGCATCTTACGCTCTACAACTTCATCCTAACATAAGGGAGATCGACATTTTCTTCCCTCAAAGATCTCATAAGACGACATCTCGATACCTGACATACGATCTATTATCGTGAGAAAACTCAATCCGCGTTAAGTGATCATTCCAAATTATTTCAAGTCTATTGCACAGACTCTCATTATAGCTTTTAGCATTAGAGCTTTTTCTTCTCAATACCCATTCTTTTCCAGTTCGTAATCGCTACTACCTTTCGTTCCTAATATTATACTGGTTATACTTTTGCTCGTTAGCGTTCTATAACCTTTTAATAACCACGTCAACCTTAGTATCACTAACGCGTTAGAATCAGAATACCATCGTACTGATACTACTTCCTTTAGCTGCTTCCATCTTCGAAAGCTTGATCCATCATATAGAAGTAAAGGAATTTGTTGAGAGATCACTATGATCATGAACACTTTTTCTATTGCATAGTTAGTACAGAAGGTGGCCAGCCTTTAGCACTTGACAAGCAATTAAATGACATGTGGTATCCTACTAGGCTTCTATCACACAGATAGATAGTCATTCGGTAATACCTCCCCTTCTGGAAGGGTTGTTCTTCTCAGCTTACATGAAATGAAAAGAAGAGAAAAGAATGAACTGAAGAGAATTGTATATGTAAAAATATTGCCATAAAATATCTGGCTTGGAATCTACCTCTGAACTATAGAGGTTTGTCATAGGTGAACAAAACATATATGTATTTATATCAACATCAAGTATTATAGCATCGTATTTCACATGCCTAAATATTTTTGCTATTCCGTCCATCATTCTATGGACCCATGCTCTTCCTCGAGCTTATACATAATCACCTTTGAAACTCCCTCGACATCGAAAATCGAATCTGGGATCTCATTCTAGACACCATCGTTACTAGAATTCTATGCTTGCATCGCAACCTTCCTCGTATAGTAATACGACTCTCTATTGATAAGAAGGAATAAATATTCAATAGGTAGATAATCTATTTAACCAGTCTATTCAACGATAACTTATACATCACCACAACCCGATTAGGGGTACCCAATCTCAACATCCATTACACTACAATTCTCACGGTTATAATCGGCTCATTATTCAAAGAACCGTTGCTGCATTACTATGGTCCACCACTGACCTACTGTCGTCATTCATTTTCCTTGGAATCTTAATAGCTAACCATACGGAGTCCATACCTGTCGTATCAAATTCTTTTAAGGAGTTAACATAATTACCATTTATAATTCATGAAGATCACTCCAGATCCTGACGTACTTTCATGACATGAAGCAGATAAAATTGCAGAAGAGTTTCAATCAAAGCAACGATAGCAGGTTAATACCATTCTTAATCATATGCCTTCAATAGAAGACTTAACTCAAAGGTTCATCTAGTCCTTTTTGAAACATGGTCCTGGCTTATCTCAAGATAGTACCTTCTGAGATAGATAGCCCGCTCATGGCGATTACACGAACTAAACCTTTACCAACTACTATTATGGTTGGGTATTGCACAGTCATCAGAAGGAATGTCAATCTTCCAAACCATAATACAACTTTCACAGCTTTAACCATCATCACTGCATTCCTTTGGCACAAGCGCCTATAATTATCCTCTTACCTTTAAAGTGTCGGCCACCTTTTTGGCCTTTCCTGATAGTAAAATTTCTTTACAGTCAATGTCATTTTAACCACCTCCAAATAAATTTTCTACCTCATTTAAATCACTGCTTATGTGAAGATGGTTTCCTTAAAATCTGATGAGTAAAAAAAAATATCACCATTTTTCCATAAGTTATTGCCTCAGTCTTTAGAGGTTAATCACTGTCACGACTGACTCTCAATCATACTTAGAACATCTTTTATCTTAGGTCTTAATTTCCCTGAACAATTTCGACCTTTACTGGTTCGATCCATACTTTCTCGTGGTTTAACACGTGCCCCACTTGGCATCATTATAATTACGTCGTAATTCCTTTATCAATATTTCTATTCTTGAGAATTTTGAATATTACCTTTCTCCTTGTAAAACCTCTAAGGTTATCCTTGAATCGTTCCTCCTGTATTCCCTAGATATAGGGCATATCAAAATACCATTTACTAATACTAGAACCATTGTCTATGTACTTCTGGAAAATTTCTTTACTGATCTTTAAAGGTTGTTGTTACCTTGATCCTTTCCAATTCATACTTGTCAAAACTCATGTTATCCCTATTAAGGGTGAAATGCCAACCTTTATGCATTCCCCTAGGATTCACTTTAAGTTACCGATGTTCTATCCTTAATTCCACCTTTAAAAAGGTACATGCATCCTTCCATGGATAAATCAAGTCATATATCCCTGATGAGGGTGTCTTTATTCAATCATTCCCACCTCGATAGTATATGCCTAATTTCATAATAATATCCTTATCCAAAATGAGGACAATCCATATGGCCTCCAAAAGACAATAACGGTTATCCACTTTTTTTTCCTGATTCGGTAATGATAACAAGGATGTTCTGGAAGATATTGGTCGTGTTCAACGTGAACTTCTTCTTAATAATTCCATATTTACTTTTGTTGTTTATCTCAACAGTCATCTCAATGTTGGGATATCTCTCATTCCTGGCGTCTTCCTTCCTGGGTATCAAGCCACCAGTCTCACACTCCACATTCTTGAAGGTCACTTCCTTCATCTAATTTTCCTAATTTCTTACTTTCTTGTCTCCTCGGTCTATCCGCGTCTCCTTATTTATCTTTCGAACTATCTCAAGGTTTCCCGAATCCTTCCAACTTGAAGGGGGTACAACATATATGTATCTCTTATGCCTTCAACCATCAATTTAACGCATGGTGAATCACCATCATCCTGACGATTACTTACTTTTCTATTTCTATTCTACGAGTCTTTAGGGTTTCCTCATACCCAAATTCCTTATTATTCCTCAAACTCTATTGCCTTTATATTCCTTTCCACTTCAGTTTCTTTTTATTTTCCTTTCTCTTATCATTATTTCCTGAACTAACACAACATAAGCATTGATTTCAAACATCCCGTCATTCTAGATTCGTGTCCTCAGAACGAATCTTGACAACTTTTACAACTTAGATTCATAATTCATCATACTCGTCCGCCTTGTTCTGGCTCTAAAGCTTTTACACTATCTCCATAACCTTGGGAAGTACTTTCCTGAAAACAATTGACTGAACTGTAATCAGTTTATCATAACCTCTTGCTTCGTGCCTTCCTTGGCCTTTCACCAGCGGGTGGTCTCTCTGTTAGGAGGGTAAGTGACAAAAATAGTCTTTTGTGATTCGTCAATCATTCAGAATCTCAAATGATTCCTTTATTTCCTTTAGCCAGGCTTTTGCCTCGACTAGGTCAACCTGCTCCTTGGAACTCTGAGAGCTTAGCGACTTAAAGGTCCTGAAAGAATTTCTCACAGCATTGTTTCCTCAAGGTGGTGGTTGGGAATAAAAGTATAAGTTCTATTTAGACAGGTCCATGAATTGCCGTATAGGAGTACCGTCTCGGGTCTCCTTTCCTTACTTGACCTTCTGTTTCCTTAGTATGAAATGTTTCATCCTTCTCCCATACTTGGATTTATCTTATACGTTAAAATCCTTGTTTTCCACTTCATTATATTCTGGGTTCCTTATATCTTAATTACAACCTCCCTAATTATCACATTCAAGGTTTTCCCCTAATCTTATTCCTCATGGGGGCATAATGCTTGGAAAAATTTTAAGAATCTCTGGATATTTATTTTACTTACTTTGCTTAAGTCTTTCCCTCGTTCTGTCCTTGCATGATTGCAAATTATGAATTCTCAAGTTCTATAAACTTCATGACACTCTCTTAAGTGTTAATAGTGCAATTAACAATATGAACTTATCACAAACAACTGATCTGAACTAAAATTAACAAATATATACATAACCATTTGTTCGAGGGTACAACTACTGAACACATTAAAGAGAATTACATCATTTGATCTGATCGCTTATATCCCAAAAGTACTACCATGGATAATCATCTCGTCATTAAAACTAATCATTCATAACTTAGGCTAATCCTCCAAAAGCAGTGCTACATGAAACCCTTGTCTGATCGCTCTGGCTCTGCACACTACCATGGATGAAGAAATGCGGGCACGCACGACATCCCTAACCTGCTCCATCACAGAGGTGATGAGGTCTAAGATAGTGGCAAGTAGAGCGGGATCAATCTGACCCTCAAGATGGCCTCTAGCTGTAACAAGGGTGGTAGCCTCAATCCTTTCCATGCTATGAGCTAATCCTGCCGGAAGTACCCCGCCCTCAATCCTTGGTGCAGTAAGTCGATCCAACAGATCACTCCTAACATTACGGGCCTCGGACAGGCCACCCAAAGTCATGTAATAATCGGCGATAAGAGAAGCCTGAGTGTTTGTATCTAGCAGTCCATGGGGTGCAGGCCCAGGGGATTCAAATGGATAACCAAGCACGGTATCAGGTGACAATGTTGCAGGAGATAAAGGTGGCATTTCCTCAGTAGGTGTTGGGCTCTGTATAGGGGAGGGAACAGGAATTGGTGGAAGCTCATGGATGTCTTCAGGAACCTCAGGAAGAGGGTCTGATATTGGTATAATTGGTGACGTGGAAGGCCCCACTCCTTCTGCCCTCATTAACCTTTGTGCCCTTGGTAACTCTTCATCCTCTAGTGCCACCCTCGCGGCCATTCTTGCTCTGGTAGTCGCCCTGACTACGGTCATCAATTCCTCAGCGGTCCTCTCTTCATTCTCGTCAGGATCCTCCTCAGCAACAATCCCTTCTGGGATAACATCCTCAACCGCAACATTCTCAATACGAATCTCATCCGGTCCCTCGTTAGGGTACTCTATCGGATTCACAATTTGATCTCCAACACGTAATAAAACATCCTCATGCTGATGCTCCTGAACCTCAGGGTTCGGTGCCCCGCTGCCCTATACGAGAACGAACTATGTTACTATCATAATATTTATAAGGATTCCCGTAAGGGTTTTAACTGTCAGTACTACGTTAGGTAGCCCGTCTATGAACTTGGCAAGAGTTCTTATTATCTTTGTGAACTTATTATCTTAACGTCACATCATCTCTGAGGTTTATAACACTTAGCTCTGATACCATTTCTGTAACACCCCCAAATCCGGGGTCGGGGATCCGGGTTGTCACGAGTTCCATTTTCCTTAATAACACCCAATCTTAATAAACAATCAACTACTCTGTACTGTGACCCCACAATAAACACACACATCACAAGTTATAGTCTCAGAGATGAATATCCAAAAATAACACGAGTCATTTTATTCCAAAATTATATGCCATTACACCTTAAAAGGGTTTCTGAATAAATTTACAATTCTTTGCCATTATTACAATTCATAAATATACATAAATCTGGTTCATCAATAGTTGAAAACCTAGCCTATTGGTAGCTCCTACCTCAGCTACGGCGGCATCAACGCTTCCAGCAAACTGCGGAATATTTTCTAACCGCTTGCGAATTGAAAGCTTGGTCCTGTTCATCTTGTCTAACTGTTGTTGTGTGATAAAAGAAGAAAGCAAGGGTGAGCAACAAGCCCACCAAAATAATATGTATAATGATTTACAATATATGAGCATTCTCATAGTACTCATGAAAGTCTTGTTCAAGAAGAAATGTATCAAGTTTGATATCTTACCGCGACCAAGTCGCAAAATATTTAGTATATATGTACATATATACTTTTCATAATCTTTGAAATCCTCTGACATGTATAATATACACAGAGTTCCCGTTTATAACTGTATAAAATATCGTTGCAAGGTGATCTCATATATCTAACCTTGTCTCAACGTTTTTCCGAAAATCTTTGACATGCACAAGATAATCATTTACTAGATATAAGTTTAAAAGATGAAGTTACAAGATACTCCAATATACTTATATCCGAATACTACTTGAACTACCACCGTTCAAGTTATAATCAGTTTCAAAAGTTCATCACCCAGATGGGACTACAAGATAAGACTTGAATAGATTGAATCCTTGAAATATCATTATAAATAATGAAGTTACGAGATACTTCACTAAGTCCCGATATATATATACACCTATATATATATACATTTCATACACTCCTTGAAAACCTCTGTTATGAAAATTATAAACAGAGTTGCAATATCCAATGAATTTTGGAAAGGAGAAAACCTTGGCATAAACCTGATATCTTGCTGATCAGGAAAAGATACCAATAAGTAACCTTTTCTACTAGTAGATGGACGAATTCCCCACTGGTCATCACCCTGGCCGCAATAGGACCTTATGTTGGACTGCCACTCAGCCACTTACGCATTTGATGGACTCCCACTGAGCCACTTACACTTTCATGGACGCCCACTGAGCCCATGTTGCTTATGCCGACTCAATAGATGGACTTACTTCCCGAACGTTGGGTAAGTAATCAATTCATTTATCAAAATAGCAACCTCGTTGCGAATATAAAATATACCCCAGAGCCGGATCCTTTAGATTTTTGAACGAGTATTCAAGTCCCCTTCAAAAAGGGAGATCTTATATTTTAAAACGAGTTTTGGGATCCGCTCTAAACTTTAAAAGTCATTTTGAAGACTCGAAAACATTTTTAAGAATGTTTGGGGTATTGCTGAGTTATTAAAATAAATCAGTCCCAATATATTAGAAAATATTTGAATATTATCATTTAAATAATATTCCCTTAAAGAATAATCTTTATACAAATAATTGAAGTAGAAGTTGTAAAACTTATACTTGAAATGAGTATTAAATAACCAAAGATATACTTATACGAAAGTACTATCTTTATTTGAATAAACAAAAATAAGTTTGATTATCGACACCTTATTCTTTAATAAAATAAAGAATATATCTCAGAAAATAATGGAAGTCATAGGTCCTCATATGAATATTCAAATAATATTCATTAAATAATATAAACTGAGTCATCTGTCCTCGAATGAATATTCAAGTAATATTCATTAAATAATATAAAGTGAGTCATAAGTCCTCGAATGAATATTCAAGTAATATTCATTAAATAATATAAAGTTATCGAATAAACCTTATTCGATTAATAGTTTTGAAAAATATATCAATATATATATATATATATATTTAAATATATATATATATAATTTACTCGGGAACATCGACTCTCGGTTTTAGAAAATATTCACCTTTGGGTCCCCTATACTAAGGGTATACACAACTACTGCTTATCTCTAGCATAGCTATTATGCAACTAATAAGCATTTGAACCAACAGATATATAAATCAAGAATACGGAACAGGCATGCATATATACCATATCACATACTACAATATATCGCAAGAATTTGCTAATAACAAATATGCATTTATCACAAGATCATACATATACACATATACATCACAACAACCGTTATACGGGTAGAAAACTTGCCTGAGCGAATGGGGGTTACAAATGGCTCAGGACGAGTCTGGTAACCTATAAACAACATGTAAGTTGGAATTAAACCAAAGTCACTTGTAAATCTATACTTTAACCAAATTAGACTCTAACGCTCGCTTTGCGCTTACTGATTCTCTTAAGTCGCTCGAGTACCCTCAGCTCCACCATTTTTAATAAATTAACCATTACGAGTTTTAAGGCGATTCTTTCACGAGTACCTTACCAACTGCCTAATCCACTTAACATAATTGTTTCATACTCCAATTAGTCCTTTAAGGTCTTTAACCTATGTTTCAAAGTAAGGTGAGGGGTAATGGTTCGTTCGCGAAACGTCGTTACTTAAAACGGCCGTTTCTCCTAAACCGTACATCGGAATCAAACGAACCACATATCAAAACGAAGCTCGTAACATGAACTATCTAAAAATGGCAATGGTAAAAACCTAGCAGGGAGTTCTAGGGTCCTAATGTTAAGAACAAAAACAGTCTAAAGTAAATCGGACATTACGACGGCTATGTTTACGTGATTTCCCAAATTTATACCATTCCAAATCAACCACCAATCAACCCCAATTCATTCATACAACCAAAATCCATCCATACCATACTACAACAGCCCCAACAACTCAAGTTCTCCAATTTATGTTATTCTCAAACATGAATTTAAAACTATACTTAAGTCCTTTAACTAATCAATAAGATTCAACATTCAATTCACTACAACTCCAACCCAAACTCTAAACCTACAAGCATCAAGCTAGTCTTTTACCATAACAACCAAAATCATCCTAATATACAAAGTAAAGCTAGGGTTTGGAGATGTTATACCTTCCTTGAAGTGATTGGAGTAGCTAGGAAGCCTTAAGAAGCCTTGAGATGTCTTAGGGATGCTTGGATCTTAAAGGAAAAACAAGAAAAATCAAGTTAAAATCTTGAAATCACTATTCATTATCTTCTTCATTGATTTCTTGGAGAAGATTGTGAATGATTTGGAGGCTTAAACTTATAGGATAGCTATATATATGCATAAGGAGTACTAGATAATTATCTTACCAATTAAGGAAGCTTGGAACTTGAATTTTGAAATTCTTCTTCTTGAAATGGAGAGAAAAGCCGAGAGCAATAGTTGAAGAAATGAAATGATTTTGTGTTTGTGATCTGTTTAGCTTAGCTTGGTTGTTTTTTGATTAGATTTTGGTTAATTACCTTATTAACCTTGAACTTTGTGTGGTTATCATTCATCCACACCTCCTTCCTCCCTATGTCATGTTTATGTCACCTTGTGATGTCATCATCCCTTACTTGCCCTCTTCTTATTGGTTGGATGACCTCATCATCCCTAACCTCCTTGATTAACTTCCTAATTGTTTGCCTAATGACTGCTGATCTGTTATACGGTTCGTTTAACTTTCCTTCTCGTTTCTCGTTTGAGAGATCATACCCGGGATCTTATTACTTAGGTTTCCTTAACCTTTCTCAATACATTATTTTCCTTTTTATGATCCTCTCTTATAATCCTTGAATTTAAATCCTTTTTATTATGTTACCTTATACTCAATTCTTTCTGTATCTGGTAGATTTCTGGGAAAAATCAAAGTGTTCCGATTTGGATTCTGACGATCTTTACATACACTTATATACCACATAGAGTACTAATAATATCCCAGAAGATCGATAAAAGAACCCCTTTATAGTGTGGCATGAAAAGTTTTCTTATTCAGCAAAACACTATTCATAAGGGTTTCAAAAATTCCAAAAATTGGGGTTAGTACACTATAGTAATATACTTATTGGGTTGCAAAAGATCTTATAATTTATAAAACTGATTTTCAGAATGTGGGGCCCACTTGTGAATCAAATGATAATATTATATTTGAAGATTTAAATTTTCAACAAAATTAAAATTAAAATTTAATTAAATTTTGTTTTTATTTGATAACAATATCTAACGTTATACATCAATTACTCCTAACAATAAATAATTAACAAGATCATCCCAACTAATGTTACATACAAAGTTGCTTGATAACTTTATATTCTAAATGTGGCCCAATGGCAATGATAGTACTAATCCTTCTACTCTTCTACTTTACTCCGGGATATCATTTTTTGCTCAACTGCTACTTTTACCGAGGTATCTAGTGCTTATTGATTGTCGATCAAAGGAGTACCACATGCCACTTGATGTATGCACAAAGCAGTAATAATGCCTATAATGGGTACTCCATCTAGCATGAACCAATAAAATGAGAAGTCAATAAATAATTAATAACTAAATGGATAATATAGACTAGTAGTGTTAAGAACTGCTACTCAAACCTCTTCTAGAGAGCTGAAAAGATAAAAGTGCCAAATCAAAATAATGACTTGCTACACTTGTCATACATTTCCAAATAGTAAAGACAGATGAGAAAATTATTTTTTTCTGGAATACATACAAGTAAACACAAATAAGTAAAGATAAATGAGAAAATTACCAGTAAGGGTCTAGAGTCATCGCCGAAACGAGAGACAAAAGCTAACCCATTAACAAGCTCACTTGGAAATTCATCGGCTATTAGATTTTCTGAAAAAAATAAAAAAAAATCTACATGGAAAACAGTGAGCTCTCAGATTTTATTCCTTTTTACTTTAGTCATTACTCCTACTATTACTGTTACTATTCATTTTCTAGTCTGTACTTTACTGACTCAGCTTCATTCAAATGGTCTAGTTGTTTATAGAAGAATAATAAAAAAGCAAAACTGGAAAGTGTGAATGAGAAGACAAATAGCGCAAGCAAAAGAGTCAAATTGAAATAGGGTTGATTTTTATATTTAATTTTGAAATGTAAGAGATTGAAGAACAAATTTTAATGTAGATACCAACGGAAACGCAATCTCTCCAAGAAAGGCAAGCTCTGAGTTGCTTAGCAGCTTTTTTAACATTCTTTCCTCTTACTTTCAAGAATCTCTTTACACATCCAATGTTCCATAACTTCTCCTGCACCCCATATCAAATATCATATTTAGTTTTATATAACCAAGAATTAGAACATTTACATATTTGTAACATAAAAAAATGAGCATACATGTCTTTACTTGAGCATTTGTCTTGACTTGTTTCTGGAACACAAAATTTATTTTCCTTAATATATGCAGCCAAGCTAGGTTGCAGCTGCTCAAAATTTTCTTCAGGAACTCCTTGCAAAGCAAGCCTCTAGCATAAAACAAGGTGAAAGCTAAACAACTACAATTAAAGAATTATATAGAGGGCGTGCGAGAAATCTGCATAGAATATAATCTCAACAAAGTTGAATTAAACTTGATCCATATCAAAGAATAGAGTAACCAACTAAGAGTTACTGTACCCATCCATTGTTATAATATGGTATTCAAAATATAAAATAAGATTTACTGCAAAAAAAACTCACGCAACTGTAATAGTGTTTCCAAAATCTCGTCCTTCTGCTTGGAGCTAAATAAATACCAACCAGAAATAGCAACAAAGCTATGACTTATATTAGTACAAGACTACAACCTTTATTTCCTCTCTCTGAGCTTCTGCTCTTCCTTTTCTTTTTTTTGTGTATATCAGCAAATACAAAGGATCAGCGTATTTATAGGCATTAGATTTACCTCACAGGTACTTACTACATCCAGCTATATATATCTAGGATATGTCAATGGCCTACCTTTATTTTAGGATTCACACTTGACTTTATATTTTGAACAATTACCACCCTTGACTTTCAATGTTGTCATGTTCTATTTTTTCTCTTTCCACATTGCATGCTCCGGATGCCAACTTTATCTTATTATACAAACCCAGCTGTATCATTTATTTCAGATTCTAGAGAGTTTGAAAATTCTAACATTCCCCCTCAAACTCGACTTTCCATCCTGAGCTTAATTTTCATTTTCTGAAATACATCCGGCTTCAAAGGCTTTGTAAATATATCTGCCAAATTTTCTTCGGTCTTGCAATGCACCAGTTCCACAATTTTATCATTTACTTGTTCGCGAAGAAAATGATATTTTATGTTGATGTGTTTGCTGAGACTGTGTGACACCGGATTTTTCGCTAGAGAAATAGCAGATTTATTATCCACGTAAATTGTAACCGGATCTTCGTTTGTAAGATTTAACTCGCCCAATATGTAGCCTAGCCACATAGCTTGACATGCACACGCTGCTGTTGCGATATATTCTGCTTCACATGTTGATAGCGCCACTGTTGGCTGCTTCTTTGATGACCACGAGAATATTGCAGAACCAATATGAAAAGCATATCCCGAAGTGCTTTTCCCGTCATCCAAATCACCACCATAATCACTATCTGAATAGCCAACTAATTTTGAATTTTGAGAATGCGTGTAAAACAGACCATGATCAAGTGTACCTTTTATGTACCTCAAGATTCTTTTAGCTGCCATAAAGTGATCTTGCTTCGGTTTCTGCATGTACCTACTAACAAATCCAATTGCATACATAATATCTGGACGAGTGAAAGTTAGGTACCTCAGACTTCCAACCAAACTCTTGAACAATGTCGAATTTACCGACTCTCTCGTTGAATCAATTCTGAGCTTTATACTTGCTTCTGCTGGCGTGCTCACTGGCTTGCATTCCTCCATTCTAAACTTCTTTAAAATCTGCTCCGCATATTTTTTCTGAGACATAAAAATCCCGTCTTTGTTTTGCTTCACCTCGACTCCAAGAAAGTATGACATTTGACCAATATATGTCATCTCAAATTCGTTAGTCATAACTTTCTTAAAATCATCAAACATACCAGGATTGTTTCCAGTAAAGATCATGTCGTCCACGTATAAGCAAACGATCATAATATCTCCCCCTGAATTTGTTTTCGTGTAGAGAAAATGCTTGTATGGACTCTTCACAAAACCATTTTTCTGAAAATACTCATCAACCCTTGTATTCCACGCTCTCGGTGCCTGTTTTAGGCCGTACAAAGCTTTCTTTAGCCTATAGACTTTGTTTTCCCGGCCTTTCTGAATATATCCTGGAGGCTGCTCAATATAGACTTCTTCTTCAAGATAACCATTCAGAAATGCTGACTTGACATCCATCTGAAATATCTTCCACTGGTTCTGAGCTGCAATTGTTGTCAGAAGCCGTATGGTATCAACTCTTGCAACTGGAGTGAATACCTCGTCATAGTCAATGCCATATCTCTGCTTGTAGCCTTTAGCCACCAACCTCGCCTTGTATTTCTCCACTTCTCCATCTTGATTCGTCTTGGCTTTATAGACCCACTTGACACCAATTGCTTTGTGTCCTTCTGGAAGATCTGTGAGCTCCCATGTATCATTCTTCTTGATTGCGCCAATTTCTTCATCCATGGCTTTGTTCCATTTGCTTTCATCAGAAGCATCTTCAAATGTAACTGGATCACATTCAGCCATTAAGCAAAATAAGGAATAATCAAAGGATGTTTGTAAAGAACTTGTTGCTTCATAAATATTATCCAGACTCCGCATCTTTCGTGGTGCTCTCCCTGAACTGCTGCTTCCTCCCGTGGATGGTGTCGATCCAGGAGTTTATTGATTTGGACTTGGTGGAGGAGTTTGATCATCATCTCTGTCATCTTCAATGTTCTGGTCATCCCCGTCATCGTCATCACCATTGAAAAATAAACCAACAACTTTTCTTTCATCCTCGCTCCATCTCCAGTAATCTGGTTCATCGAACTCAATATCACGAGAAATGATTAATTTCTTCGTCAGGGGATTGTAGAGTCTGTACGCCTTGCTTCTTTTGTCATATCCGGTAAAAATACACTTTTTGCCTTTGTCATCCAGCTTCTTTCTTTTCTGATCGGGAATATGGGCATAAGAAATACACCCAAAAATTCTGAGATGTCCAACTGATGGTTTGCTTTCGCTCTATGCTTCATTCGGAGTTTTGTTTCTGACACTTTTTGTTGGATAACGATTCAACAAATAAACTGCACATTGAACGGCTTCCGCCCAATAAGTTCTTGGCAAGTGCTTTGCTTTCACCATACTCCTTGCCATGTCAAGAATTGTGCGGTTCTTCCTTTCTGCAACGCCATTTTGTTGAGGAGTATATGCTGTTGTCAACTGATGATTGATGCCATGTGCTCTGCAAAAACTTTTGAACAAGTTTGAAGTATACTCGCCTCCTCTGTCTGATCTGAGTGTCTTCAAAGAATATCCACTTTGTTTTTCCGTCAGTACTTTGAACTCCTTGAATTTATCAAGAGCCTCCGATTTTTCTTTGATAATATACACCCAACTTTTCCTGCTAAAATCATCAATAAATGTTAGGTAATACCTATTACCTCCAAGTGATGGGATATCAAATGGACCAGCTATATCTGTATGAACTATCTCCAATGGCCTCCTGGCTCTCCACGATTTTCCAACGGGAAAGCTTTGTCTGTGTTGCTTCCCCTTGACACACGCTTCACACAAATTTTCTGGTTCGTTGATTTCTGGCAAACCGTCCATCATCTTTGTTTTTGACAATAATTTTAAGCCAGAAAATCCAAGATGACCATATCTCAAATGCCACAACCACGAGTCATTTTTAATGACCGACTTTAAGCACTTCTGCACATTCGTTTGCGTATCAAGCGTAAACAAACGATTCTTTGACATCTCCACATTTGCAATCAATTCCCGAGCTTGATTTCTGATAATGAGGGAATTTTCCTGCATCTGTATATTATATCCTTTCTCCACAAGTTGGCCAAGACTGATAATATTACTTTTCAATGCAGGAATATAATAAACATCATTTATATATTTCTTTTCACCTTTCTTTGACATGATCGTGACAGTACCTTTTCCTTTCACCGGAATCTTTGACGAGTCACCAAAAGTAACTTCTCCGTTGATGGTGTCGTCTATCTCCGTGAATAATTCCTTGTGACCAGTCATGTGATTACTGGCCCCTGAGTCAAGATACCAAACATTCTTCTTGCTTTCCTCGTCTCCTTTGTAAGTGAGGAACATAGCAGTGCCAACATCTTTGTCTTCTTTTGCTGCTGCAAAATGACTTCTTTCTTCCACCTTTGGTGCTCTACACTCATAACTGAAGTGACCAAATTTATTACAATTATAACATTGAAATTGAGACTTGTCACCTCGTTGTTGAAATCTACCTCTTCCACGACCTCCGAAATTTTGACTACGACTAGATGGTTGATAACCTTCAGAATTCTGACCTCTGTTGAAAGACTGCCTTCCACGACCTCGTCCACCTCGGTAGCCACCTCTAAAGCCACCTCTGCCACGTGCAGAACTGCTACTGCCAGAACTGTCACCAATGGACACCTTACTTTGTAACGCCTTTTCCAAATGGCTTGCATCATCATAGTGGTTCATCCGCTGCTCGTGAGCTTGAAGTGAACCTACGAGCTCATCAATGGAAATTGTGGACAAGTCCTTTGACTCCTCGATAGAAGTAACAACTTAATCAAATTTTCTCGTCAATGAACGGAGTAATTTTTCCATCACCCGAACATCGTCGAGACTTTCACCATTTCTTTTCATCTCGTTTGTTACTGTTTTCAAACGCGTAACAAATTCACCAATATTTTCTGAATTCTTTATCTTTAAATTTTTGAACTCCCCGCGTAGCACTTAGAGCCGCACCTTTTTTACTTTTTCAACTCCTTGGAATGATTTTTGCAAAATCTCCCATGCTTGTTTTGCCGTTTTTGCTTCAGAAATTTTTTCAAAGGTTGATTCATCAACACCTTGAATAATTGTGTATAACGCTTTTTTATCTTTTTTCCGGATCTCCTTTAACGCCGTCTTCTCGGCATTTGGAAGCGCTGCTTCAGCGGTTGCATCAGCGGGCTCGTTGAACCCATTTTCGACAATTTCCCAATTATCGTAAAAACCGAGTAACACCTTCATTTGGATACTCCAATTCCCATAATTTGTGGACGTCAATTTTGGAATGTTGGGTTGCACCATATTTGCCATTTTTCACGAACGTAACCTTGGCTCGGATACCACTTGTTAGAAACGTGTAGGGGCTTAGGTTTAAATATTTTCAACTAAAAGAAAGGATGTGTATGTAGGTGTATATGCACTGTATGAATAAAGATATATAAAACAAACAGCTTTATATTATTTCACTTAAATAGCAACAAAGCTACGACTTATATTAGTACAAGACTACAACCTTTATTTCCTCTCTCTGAGCTTCTGCTCTTCCTTTTCTTTTTTTTGTGTATATCAGCAAATACAAAGGATCAGCGTATTTAAAGGCATTAGATTTACTAAATTACATCATGTCTTACCTCACAGGTACTTACTACATCCAGCTATATATATCTAGGATATGTCAATGGCCTACCTTTATTTTAGGATTCACACTTGACTTTATATTTTGAACAATTACCACCCTTGACTTTCAATGTTGTCATGTTCTATTTTTTCTCTTTCCACACTGCATGCTCCGGCTGCCAACTTTATCTTATTATACAAACCCAGCTGTATCATTTATTTCAGATTCTAGAGAGTTTGAAAATTCTAACAAATCAAGATATTAACACCTTAAATACTTAGTTATAAACAATTCCCCGGGGATAGTTCATAGTTACAAACTGATGAAAAATAGCGTTCATCGCTAAGTGAATCGGAATATGAAAAACCTTAAACACTCAGGTCATAAACAAAATTCTGGAAAGATGTCATCATCAAAAATATCATGTATGAAATTTGCATACATCTTCATTATTAATCAAGACAGGGTAACCGACAATGTCTTCTTCAAACAAGTGATAAGTCAACAGGTGAGTACAAAGTACAAACTACAAGAGCTTAAAAAATTGCAGTTGAACCAAATAACATATGAAAAACAGTACCTAGAAAGTTTATATCAAAAAAATTATAACAAGCTACTCCACTGTACAAGTAACTCACAGGGTCGCAGTAATAGCCCATACAGGCAATATATAGTCCTTCATTGGAATTTTGAGTTCGAGCATCATATTCTTCCCAACAAATCGTTAAGTTAGATGTGTGAATATTCAAGATGAAACTTTATGACCACAAATAGTAGCAAGATAAGCCAATCATGCTTATGTCTCCTTGTAACTGTGCTTCTATTGACCTGATAGAATGCATTCTAGGTTTAACCTGCCTGATCCTGCATGTTTAAGGAATAAAGGCAATATGCCACATTATTTTCTGCTTAATAACTTTATTAGCATAGCAAATGTATTTTCAGACATTAAGCTACTGTGGAAAAAAGTTATAATACAAAGATTGACATTTAAATATGGGTCCTGTTCCCTGACAATCGTGTGTCAGGGAACAGTTAACCAACACACTATCTCCTGGCCGTTGGATTCTATCTCCTGGCCGTTGGATCACATTGGATCGTGAATCCAACGGCCAGGATTAAAAAAAATTCGCCGGTCCGCGCTTTTTTCCGCGGAATGCTACCCTTTCCGCGCTTTTTTTCCGCGGAACATATTTCCCTTCCGCGAATAATATTAGCGGAACGTGCAAAAACTAATAATAGCCCGACTTTCTTCTCCATCAGTTATATACACAAACACAAACACTAAAATCATATACTTCCTCCTTCTCTGGCGATTTTCTGGCGATTTCAACCGAAACAACAACCAACCAACAACCGTTTTCTACCAAAAGTTCGATTCTCTCGATTGTTTTTTGTATTAGTCTGTTCTTAGGGTTAGGGTTTTGAAATTGAATTGATTGTTCTTTGTTCTTTGTTTACTTCGAATTGATTGGGTTATAATTATGTATGTATATGTAAGTATGTGTGTATATGTAATTCGACCCCATTGATTGTGTTTTTGTTTTGAACCCAATTGTGTTTTGAACCTGATTGTGTTTTTGTTGAACCCGATTGTATTTTTGTTGAACCTGGTTGTTGATTATAGGATTATGATTATGTATATATAAGGTAGTTCATCAGGAAGTGTTTCTGCGATCCTAGACATGTTGCTTTGTACTTGTCTTATTTTGATTTCTAAGTTACCTTCGGAGACCAAGACAGTGTTCCCTATATATGACTATGAAAGTTTCTCGGACAAAGGTGCAATCTTGTAATTCGACTAAGAATGGACCATAATGATAGAGTCCATAGCTTACGTTTACGCCAGCAGCCATCTGCTCATAGAAATTTGGAGTCAAACGTCCAGTTGTGATGCATATTCCATCAGATGAAACTTGACAAACATAGCTCTTTCAAATCTGCATTGTATAAAAAACGGAGTATTATTTACAACTTGCAAGGGATCTTTTTCTAAAAGTTTTGCCTAATAATAGACCTACTACCATAATTCAAACATTCATTAAATCTTTAGAAACATCAATACCATGACACAATAGTCTCTACAAATTTTATGTTGAGAGAATGTTGCAATGTTCCGTAATGTTGTTGATTGATTGAAATGTGTTGGTTGAGATTTGAATTAACAAGGCCTAAGGGCCTGCTCCCGAGTTTTTTAATGGGAAGAAAGGAAGTGTTTAGGAGGTAAAGTACTTTCATCCCATTTTTGGAGTGAAAGTTTTGGAGCGAAAGATTGTGAAATTTACATTCATTAACACTTGCTTTCGCTCCTTTTAAAAACTCAGGAGCATGATTACGAAGGGAAGTGAAACTAATTTACTTACCCTTCACTTGCTTTCTTTCCTTTTTAAAACTCGGGAGCAAGGGGTAAATTTTGTTACATTCTGGTTCTGATACATGTGGATCTGATTATACGGTCAATTTTAAATGTGGAAGTAGCTAACGTTAAATTGTGTGTTTATTGTTTCAGGATGGATAACATATTGCCGGGTCCAGTTAGTCATGACATTATCTTTGATAACTCCTATCATGTGAGTTCGGATGTTTGGAAGGGACATGAGCGGGGTCCTTTGGAGTGTTATTATGGGAACAGGAACATGCGTAGGTGGGTTTTATCTGATGCACAGAAGGACTTGTTGTATAGCATTGGTTTTGGTGTGTTTGCAAATCCGGGTGTGGTTTTGTAGAATGATGTGAGGCTTGTCACAACACTTGTGGAGATGTGGCGTCCCGAGACCAACACCTTCTTCATGAGACAGGGGGAAATGACAGTGATTTTGGAGGATGTTGGCTATATTTTGGGTTTACCGGTTACAGGTCATGCGTTAGTTTGAGACGGTCTAGACAATTATTTGGCATATTTTTCGAGACAGTGGTTTGAGCCATTGGATGAGGAGGAGGTGATGGCGGGATGGGCCAGAGCCGGCATAAAGTACACTTGGTTGTATCCGAGATATGGGAGGGCTGATTCGGTTCCTGATTCGAGGAGGATTGTTATCCACACACAGGCATACCTGCTCATGGTCGTTGGTTCTGTTCTATTTCCTACCAGTAGTAGGAATGTGGTGCACCCGAAGTACATTGGACACCTCCGCTATCTTACAGGTGTGCAGAGTTGGTCTTGGGGTTCTGCGGTTCTTTTATATCTATATAAGGGGCTCGAGCATGCAGCACAAAAAGGGGCAAAGAGGATTGCCTATTGTACGTGGTTGTTGCAGTTGTGGGCATATGAACGGTTCTTGATTGGGAGACCTCTTCCTGATCCTATCAGGGATTCATATCCAGTAGCTGAGTTCTGGGCTAGGCCGGTAGATGAGGTGGTAGGTGAGGAGGAGGAGGAGGCGGAGGCGGATGAGGAGCCTAAGGGGAAGAAGGGGAAGAAGGGGAAGGAGGTGAAGGGGAAGGAGGTGAAAGGGAAACAGGGGAAGGAGGTCAGGGGAAGACGGTGACGGAGGTGAAGGAGGTTAGGGGTAAGGGTAGGGGAAGGGGAGGGAAGGGTAAGGTGCAGGCTGATGTTGTTCCTGATGATCCTATGGATGAGGATGTTCCTAGGACTGGGATTGTTGTTAAAAGAAAACGGGCTATAGGTAGGCGTGATAGTAGATTGGTGCCTCATCATAGTTTGCCACATTATAGAGGCGAGTTTGATGGAGTAGCAGCTGATATTGTGTCTTGGACGCCATATGCCCACTTTCACGAGGTGGAGGAGAATTTGGATGGGGATCGTGACATATCAGCTGAGGATTCGGAGGCTCATTACTTTGGTCTTGCCATGATTCCAGTTCTATGCTATGATGTTGTAGAGTATCAGCATTCAGACAGGGTGATGAGACAGTTCGGGTTTAGACAGGGTATCCCATGGTCACCTGTTAACAAGACAGAGTATAGGAAGCCTATGATTCCGTTTAATCCCTATGAATGGCTATGTATATGGTTTGCTAAGATTGGTGAGTGGACCCGTTTTATTCAGCACCCCGAGGTTGTAGTTGCTCATCAGCCAGACGCAGTGGATGACACAAGCTACATGCAGTGGTACTCGGGCATTACACGGATGCGTGTTGGGAAGCCACGTCCATTGCCAGAGCCACAGTACAGCACCCGGGAGTTATTTAACAACTCGCAGGCATTTGACCTTGTAAGTTTGTTAATAATTGTTTCCCCGATATTTTGTAGAATTGTTTCCTCCTTTGCATTATAGTAACATCTAATTATATGCCATAAATGTATTTTGCAGATACAGAAGGGGTTGGCATGTCTGCAAGCTATGGATAGTAGCATTCCCCCTGAGTATGAGCAGGAGTTTGAGAGGATTGCCCCTATATTTCTTGATCCGTACTGTCGATTCATGCAGGATGTTAGAGGTCCGGCATATATGGCTCCAGTGTTCCAGCATATTTATCTTTCTCCCAAGGAAATGAGGCCTAAAGTTGGAGAGACTCGAGAGGCCGATGTAATTGACATGATACAGCCGTCTCAGCAGGTATCACAGGCCCCGTCACAGGCATCTGTATTTGCAGCAGGCTCATCTTCCAGGGCTGAGAAGATGGATATTCGCCGCCCTGTGGAAGAGAAATGGAATATAAATAAGAGACTAAAGTGGGAGAGGATGGACGCTATTAGGAGGGATTGGGGATGGGGTGGTTTTCCCGGGAGTGGTCTTATTAAACACGATCTTAAGTGGACCTTGGACACAAGTGTTATGCAGCTTTTGGAACCCAAAGGATGGCTAGATGATAGGATCATATATGCCTACATGGTATAATCTTTGACCTTCTTTCATTTATGTTTTTCTTTTTGTTTCATTTATCGTATAACATGTTTCTTGCAGTGGTTGTTGCGTGATCGTGAGGAGGCCATAGCTGCCGCGGGGTGTATCCGAGGATGCCTTCATACTACTTCATGGATCCACTTTTTATGGAGTTGGAGAAAAAAGTGGACTACTCACGTCCCTATTCTGCGAGGACCATGCATTTCTTTATTAATTGGGTGAGTTGTGGGGTAGGTCCACCAATTAACCAGGTGGACTACATATTTCTTTCCGCGAACGTGAACAAGAACCATTGGATTCTCATGGTATTTTCTGTGAAGGAATGGGGCGTGATGGTACTTGATCCTATGAACTTCAACGCTCAATATCCCGAAGAGGAAGAGTGCATGGTAATAGTTCCTCGACGATACCTTATATTATAATTTCTAAATCTTTCCTTATTGCTTACGTGAACTTATGTTGTTTTTTGTTGTGTGTTAGGTTGGAGTTGTTGGAGGAATGCTTCGTTATGTTGGCAAGAATAGAAATGTCCCAGATGAAGAGCCTTTAGTTCATGTTTGTGATGCAATGCCTAAACAAGATAACTATTCAGATTACGGTGTGTACGTGTGCAAATATATAAAAGACACTTCAATCTTCTTTCTTCATCAATTAGATTCCGAATAAAAAAATTTCCCCCACTTTCCTCTTCTAACCTATGTAACAAATCCAATCCCGCTTGCGCATCATTCACACCCAAATTATCTTTTCTAAAATCTCGCACGACATTTCTCAAGTGTTGGGCATGAAACCCTACTTGCTCCTCTCCTCCATGTATTTTTCCAAATATATTCATTTGTTGTCTAGGCGCAATACCCGAAACATATAAACTCTTAATTAAATTCTTTTGGGCGGTGATTACATGTCGCTCCCTTTTAATCAAATTCATCTTAGAAGGCGACACAACATCGTGATTGTGATTTAACTCCAACGATGTTATCTCCCAATGCCTTGTACTTCGCCTATTAATCACATAGATCCTAAACTTACATCCACTTCTAGGAAGTTTATCTCTACGCCTTTTCTTCTTCTCACTACCGACACTTCCTATCAAAACTTCTTCATCCTCTACGGGTTCTTTATCGTGGTTTTCTCCCGCTAAATTACAAACATAAGTACGGGCATATATTGTTTTGTCCACACGCCTTTGTGTATTTTGGATTTTAATTGCAAACTCATTTTTCAAAGCATAGGTCCTAATTACATTTTCGGCGGCTACCAAATTAGGGAAATTTTGACTCAAAAAAGGAATTACAATATTTTCTTCCCCAACAACACTCTTATCCCTACTCTCACTACTCTCATGCACAAACTCACTATTTTCATGCAAATCTTCATTTTCAAATCTATGTTCACTAACATAAACATCTCCATCACAATCATTAACAAGGTTAACATAATTTACATTATCATTACGTAGGCAACTACCACTAATATCAACAACCTCACTATTTATAACATTATCATTTTTTCTCAAAGCTTTTCTATCTTGAAACCGAGCAAACATCTTATCCATAACTACAACAAGAAAAAAGAAAGAAATTGAGCTTACCAAATGTAATTAGTGAATAAGGATGAACAAAACCAAAAATTCCCCCAAATTTGCTCTCCAATTTGACAAATGCTACACAAAAAGGTAAGTGTGATCGTTTTAGGTTTATAAAATGCAAGTACAGACGTTGGGCTAATATTATCCGTGGAAGGGAAATATGTTCCGCAGAAAAAAAAATGCGGAAAGGGTAGCATTCCGCGGAAAAAAAGCGCGGACCGACGAATTTTTTTTTTAATCCTGGCCGTTGGATTGTTCATCCAACGACCAGGAGATAGTGTGTTGGTTAAGGGTCCCATGACACATGATTGTCAAGGAACAGGACCCTTGTAAGATATGTATAATTAATTTATTTGGCAGACTCTATAGAGGAAAGTTCATAAATTATTTTGAGTGATTGGCAGTTTGTAACCCACTTTTTATTTTTATTTTTGCGATTTGGGTCTACATTATTTTCTCTGTCAATTTACACCCCCGTAAAATTAATTTTGCTTCTATTTGCACTCCATTAACGACTTTCCATCCAACATGACCATTAACTTTAACAGAATCAGGGGCATTTTAGTAAATTACTAATTAAAACAAAAGAAAATAAGAGTAACAGGTACTTTGTAACCCATTTTTTGGGCGTTTTTTCAATTCAGGCCTATATTATGTTTCCTTGCAAGTTGCACCTTTATCTTTGAATTTCACTTTGTTTTGCACCCCCTTGACCATTTTTAACTTTTATATCAGGGGTAAAATCGGAAATTTCTGGTCTCCAGGAACAAATCGCCGGATCCTTAGATTTACCGGTCCAAACCAACAAATAAATACATGAATCGAAGCGAAGTTAACGGTCATCTTGGATGAAAAGTCGTCAGTGGGGTGCAAATAGAAGCGAAGTTAATTTTATGGGGTGCATGTTGACAGATAAAATAATTTAGACCCAAATCGCAAAAATGAAAATAACAGTGGGTTACAAACTGCCAATTAGTCAATTATTTTCTTCAAACAATTACTTTTAAAGATAAATTTGATTTACGTTAAATAATTAAAAACAATATTGTAGTATATAGTCTATGGCAACATAGATTTATAGCTTTGGTAACCCCACTAATGCATGTGTTGTGATAGGGTGATAATTTCATATATATAGTAACATATTCTAAGGTAACACACCTACTCAAATATAAGGTTAGGCCATCTATGGCGTAGTGTACATTGTAGTAAGAGTCATTGAGACCATTCTATTTTCTTGTAAAAGCAAGAACATTGAAGTATAGCTTAAAAACTAAGTACCATAATTGGTTTTGACCTAGTATGAGCAGCAAGGAAGGAACTATAATAGAAATTAAGTCAAATGTGCATGTTCCTCCACCCTAGTTGACAGTGAGAAGTTGAATGAGTATTGAATGTAATGCAAAAACTTTCTCCTGGGCATTATGGTCTCCACTTAGCTTCAAGAAAGCCCTAGGAGTCACCACTTAGCATTTTGTCTAAGGCAATCAAACCTCCTAGGTAGTTTTGGCTTCCACTTAGCCTTCTTCTAGGTGTAGGGTCGCAAGTAACCTCTCCATGAAGTTATGTTAGATATTGAATACAACATATATGTGTTTTTTAGATATTTTTAGCCTTTTTCAAACTTTTATGGATGTATGAACAAGGCAGATAAGAGATGTTGTTATACTATGTTAGCAGAAATAACAACAAATATAATATTTCAAAACTCACTTAATTTTATATTAAAATCGAGTTATGTCTTCCTACAAATCCTTGGTTCGTTGTAAGTAAAGAACTTAGCTTCTATATTGAGAGAGTACTCGAAAATTTAGATATGTTTGTTACACTTTAAAACAAAGGACCAGTGTTTACTTTATAGATTAGTAAACACAATTTTACACAGCATGCAATAAGATGTACTAAACCCTACTTTAACTTATCTCTAAAGCTTTCCATTTCTGGCTTAGTGAATTCTTACAAATCTTGTAGGTCCATGACCTTCCTTTGTCAGTTAATCTTGGCCCTCCATCTTGCACTCTTCAAGCTGCTTTTGTAGACTTTTCAATCTAAGTGATTAAATCATTTGTTGATTAATAATCTTGAACCTTTAACTTGTCTGCATTCTGTACTTGAGGTTCATATCGAAATCTCCAGTTTGTTGTATTGAGAACTGACATCTCGATAAGTATAATGGCTTATCGAGATCTCTTAGTTCTCTATAAGTGTATTTGACTTTTCGAGGTCTCTGAGTTCTCAATAAGTGAACTTGGCTTGTCGAGGTCTCCAAAACTCTGCATATAGAAATGACTTGTCGATATCTCTGAGATCTTAATGAGAAATTGACTTGTCGATATCTCCAATCTTCATATCTTTATTTTGACTTGTCGATATCTTTGAGTTTTCTATATGCATAAATGGCTTGTCGATATCTTCATTTGACTTGTCGATATCTTTGAGACTTCCCTAGAAGCCATTTTGGACTTCTCGATAAGTCATTCTGAAGTTCTCGAATGACTTCTCTATATGACTTGTAGATATCTTGACTTAGCTTCTTCACCTTTTCTCTGAGGCATGATATTGTTGATCTTCTTCCGGAGTTTATTCTTCGGCTTCAGACTGTTCACAGAAAAATACTGTAGTGTGATCTTTAACACTTTTAAAGACTCAATTAATATAGTACAAAATACAGATTTAGACTATCATACAACTAAATCTTAGGGTTGGCAATGTGACTTAGTCTTGTTATAGTACATGCAAGTCTTGCATAACAATCTGCCCCAATTTGTGAGAAGATTGCTTGTCACAAATTCATGCCTGATAACAAGACTAACCCCAAGTTACAATGAAACAATAAAAGATTACATAAAATTGACAGAACACAAATACAGCTTTTATACACTGAGTATTTACATGAGTTTAATAAGCACATTCATCACATGAAATTCTCATAGCCTGACTCATTTCTAATGAGGTCCTTAAGATTTACAAGTACTTGAAGTTTCTCTATAATTTCAGTCCCTCTTAGAGCTTCCACAAGCTTGAGCCAATCATCCAATGAATAACCATTCAAGTAACCAACTCCGATTCTTGAAAATCTGCCAACTTTTATATTCAGAAAGTGTCCATACTTAGAAATTTTACTGATCCCCTTTTCCTTAAGCTCATTTAATCTTTGTTCAAACATGGCAATTTCTTCTTCATACTTCATATCCCTTTCTTCCTTTTCAGCCTTTGTTTTTGCTCTTCTTTCATCTCTTACTTTCAGCCATAAACACATCACAGCCCTCCATGCCCTTGTACTTGTGTCCTTCCTTCATTAGGCTAATCACCCTCTTAACTTCTGTGGTTAAAAGTGTGTCCATTAAATCTCTACCAAGTAGAGTGAAAGAGCCATATTGATAGTATATTCTGACTTCTCTCAATGATACAACCCAAACTTTTACTATTCCTTCAGCTAACTGTTGAAAGTAGTCATCATCTGCGATGCACCAATTTAAAGGTAGAAAATCAGTCTGATTAAAGCAATCCCAGATAGTCCCTTCTTCAACTTGCATCTTCTTTGGTTTTCTCCCAATAGTTTTGAAATTAGTTTTGATTGGTAGCTTAAATGAAGGTAGGTTTGAGATTTTCTTTAGGGTGGTTTGGCTAGAAGTGATTGGTATTTTAAGTAAGATGTTTGCAGTTGGTTTGTACAAAAGTTTAGGGTTAGAGGTTAAGGGTAGTTGAGTGTTTGAGCTTGCAGGCTTAGTGGTTTGAGTTTGTGATATTTGAGTTTGTTGTACAATTTTCTTTGTTCCTTCACCATCTTTCCTCTTCTTCTTTCTCCTCTCATCTCCCCTCTTCTTGTCTTCTACTTTGCTGCCAGTTGCCTTGGTAGATTGACTTGGATTTGAGCCAGAAGGTTTTTTACCATCTTTCTTCTGCTCATCATCATCCAAGTCATCCTTAGTATTGATTTGTATTTTGGGCAACTTGGTTTCAAAATTTTTCAAATATCTCCCCAGTATCTTGATCATGTCTTTATCTTCAACAGTCTTTTATTGGTTTGTCGTAAATTCTGTTTCCAGAGTCATTATCGGCTTCTTGTATGCCATGACACATTTCTTTGGAATTTGAAAATGTTTGCAATGTTTGTTTGTTGGACAGATGTATGCCACTCCCTTGCTTGGTTGTAGATATGCTTCTGGAAAAGCAGCTACTTGAGCTTTCTTCAATTCATGGATCAAGAGAGTGTCTTCATGAATCACTCTGTTGACTTTGTTGATCATAATTTCCAATTCAGATGCCCTTTTGTTATGAAATAATTAAGGGACACCTATATACACCTATCCACACCAGAGTCATTTATGTTGACACAATTCTTCTCTCTTGAAAGCCATCCACAGTTACCATGATCACCCTTAAGAAATTTATTGTCTTGTCCAAGGCCTTTTTGTATGTAAAGAAGTTGTTATTTAGAGAAGCCCTGAGAGCCTTTAACAATTCATCAAATTCTCTGCTTAGACTAGGTCTCCCACCTGCTTTTAGTAACCTCTCCATCCCAACATCATCTTGCTGTTCAGTTTCCTTAGATTTATCTTTTCGAGCTTGGACAGATGATTTTAGCAACCTAGCCTCTATATCCCCCTTAGGCTTGTTAGCAGGAAAGATAAGAGGTGTAGGGATTTCAGGCCTAACAGCTTTTGGAAGTATAGACAATGGAATGTTTAGAGCACCCACGATAGCTCCAAAAGAGACTGAATTTTGCATTCAAAGATGCTTATGGGAGTCCACCAGAGTCTTGATGTTAGCTTATTGACTTTGTACCAGAGCTATGAGTTGAGAGACTTGAGTTGTTAATGAATCATTTGATGACTGTAAAGTGGAGACTTGAGATTGAAGAGCTTGGATTTGCAAGTTTGTTGATGTTGACATTGGTTATTGAGATCCTAAAGATATAGAAGTACCAAATATTTCCTGAACTGATTCCTTGATTCATTCCATCAAAAGAGCAGATGGTTCATATCTAGCTTGATAAAGTTGATCCAGTTTGACTCTTGCGTCATTGTTATTGGTGATATGATTCTGGACAACTTCATGTAGAGCCACAAAGGACTGTATGAGATTCTTGATGCTTTACTCCATGCTAGTCATATTTCAAACCTTGTCATTTGATCAGTGAATCTCTGGAATTTATTCTTGATCTCAACTTAAGTTGGCACAAGGTCATCAACTTTGTCTTTCACCAACTTCCTTATCATGTCTTGATGGTTGTTCAGAGTCTGTTGGAGTGCTTTACTCATGAGATAAAAAAGCTTTTAGTTGAGCTTTGTAGACTTCTGTCACAGCATCATAGACTTCCTATGGACTGAGTGTTAGTGTTTGTGCCCTAGAGATAACACTATGATGTTTTAGTTTAAGACATTAGGATTATTAATGTTTATGTTCTATCGATTATTCCCTTTATAATTTATTAATTCTAAATTTACTGCGATATAAATGTTAGATTAATAAATTCCTTGGAATATGATATGCAATTCTATATCTCTAAGTATGTGACTTAGAAATGAGATTTTGAGAATAGTATCAATATTCCTAAAGGTCCCTAGTCGAGTATTATTATTAAGGGACAATAATAATGCATTAAGACTGGTGTGTTTATTGACTGATGATCACATCTCATTGATCATAGGTATGATGATACTAAAGTCAAAAACACAGGAAGATGTATATGTACATGATGCTGGACAGACCCAATGTGAGATTCTACATGTTTGTTGTGTCGTAAGTAATTCTCACAGTGATAATGATGTAATGGTCCTTAGACCTGAAGTCATTATATTTCTATACGAGAATTAATATACATTGATTCCATTAAAAGTTATCCTTGGCCGGGTAATGATAAAAGTGGATATTGGGTGTATTATGAATCGTATAAGAAATATAAATGATCTAGATGGGATTTAACCCTCCTATTTTAGGAGTGATATTATTGGCCTCTTATGTGAGCTAGACTACGAAATGCGTGGCCACGCTCAAATGTTGATTTGATATGATAGTCTACTCATTGATCAAGGAAACTTGGATTAAACTATGATGAGGATGACACATTACATGCCTCTAGTTTAATCTATAATATTTAGTTAAAGGGATTCTTTTACATTGTATATTATTCACGAAAGGTTTAATCGATCACCGATTTAATTATTATTACTTGGGTAACAATGATGTATTACTAGATGCCGCTCATTGTTTACGATTTTAATTAGATTTAAAATTTGTTGCCAATGTAATAATAACCTATAGGGTCACATACAAAGAATGTTTGAAGGATTATTTAATTTAAATTGGATTTAAATTAAATTAAAGTAATTTGAATTATTTATAATATTAATTAAGTTTGACTTAATTAATTAGATAAATAATGATATTCGAATTTACTAATATTAATTTTGAAATTTATTTATTAAATAATTAAGTGAGACTTATTATAATACAAATAGGAATTTTGAATTAATAATAACTCCTAATTAATTAAGAGTTATAATTCATTTTCTACTCTCTATATAATATCTCTTGGGTGGCTGATTTTTGAGTGAAAAAAGACTTTTACTAAAATCCTAGCCACCAAGAGAGAAGATGGAGAGAGCAAGAAGAAACAGGTTTGTGCTAGTACACATCCAATCCTTGAGTTCAAGCATTCGTGTGGATACCGATAGAGCGTAGATCGCGAGAGCAAGATGCGTGGCGATTGAACAAGCTTTGGATCTCCATGAGTCAACCAATTGGTAAAGCTTCTTAAGGTAAACAATCTGTTGTACGAATTAAATATATGTTTTTCACATGGATCCTGCGGTGGGTTTCAAAAATTCAGATTTTTTACGTTTTAATTACTGTTTCTGTTGCGTTTATGTGCTCGAAACCCAATAATGGTATCATAGCTACTTGCGAAAAGTGTTTAATTCATTTATGTGTATACTGGCATATCACCACCATGATGCTTGTAGAAGAGAGTCTTGTCAATTGTTTCTCTAGTAAATCCATGTTTAGGCAGAAATTCTGATAGTGTGTCATACCAAGCTCTAGGTAGGTGCTTTAATCCATAGAGAGCCTTGAGTAATTTATATACAAAGTCTAAAAATTCTGGATCTTCAAATCCAGGTGACTGTTGCACAAGAACTTCTTCTTAAAACTCACCATTAAGGAATACTCTTTTTACATCCATTTGATACACTTTAAAGTTTGAGTGTGCAGCAAATGTAAGAAAGATCCTTATGACTTCAAGTCTTGCAACTAGAGTAAAGGTTTCATCATAATCAATTCCTTCCTCCTGTGAGTAGCCTTTTGCAACCAATCTTGCTTTGTTCCTTGTTACAATTCCATTTTCATCCATCTTGTTCATGTACACCCACTTTGTTCCAATTATACTTCTATTATTTGATGCGGGGACCAAATTATAACCTTTTTTTTTCTTTCAAACTAATTTAGCTCTTCTTTCATAGCAGATATCTAGTCAAGATCAAGTAGAGATTCCTCAGTTTTCTTAGGCTCAATTTATGAAAGAAAGCATGCATGTAGACATTCATTAGCAGTTATACTCCTAGTATTCACACCAGCATTTAGGTCACCAATAATTGCATCCCTTGTGTGACGCCTATCTCACTTTCTACTATAATTTTATTGACTTGAATTTTCTATATTTTCTTCACCATTGACATGACTTGCAAGACTTTCTTCTCTTCCCCCCTGAGTTTGTGCTATCAAATTCAAGTGTTTGAGATGAGTTTCCATTCTGATGATTCAATTGTTCATTTGACTCTTCATTCACTTTGTTGCTTGTGTTGACTCAACTTCATCTTCAGAATCACTATCAATGTTCAAATTTTCAAACTTAAGGGCTTCGGCTTCATTTTCATCAAGGCACTCCAAGCCTGGACACTTATTATCATCAAAAGTCATATCTGTGCTTTCCATAATCTTCTTTTGTTCAAGCACATAAAATCTGTAGGCAGCTTTTTCCAATAAATATCCCAAAAAAATTGCTTCAAAAACTTTAGAGTCAAATTTTCCCACATATTCAGAGTTGTCATTCAACACAAAACACTTGCTTCCAAACACATGCAGATGCTTTACAGCAGGCTTCCGTTTTGATAAAATTGAGTATGGTGACTTGCCAAGATTTTTGTTGATGAGATATCTATTTTGTGTGTAGCATACAAGGTTGAAAGCTTCTTCCCAAAAACTTGTTGGGAACTTGGCATCTTGCAGCATTGTTCTAACAGTTTCTACTAATGTTCTATTCTTTCTTTCAATTACCCATTTTTCTGAGGTGTCCTTGCAGCTGAGAACTCTTGAACAATGCCCTTATCCTTGCAGAATTCATGCAAAATTGCATTCCTGAATTATGTGCCATTGTCACTCCACAATCTTTTTACACAGTTTAATCTTCAACCTGCTTCTCAATTTTCTTGATGTGTTCAACTATGATGTATGGAGTTTCATCCTTATAATGCATAAAATCTACCCATGTGTACCTTAATTAGTCATCCACTATCATAAGTGCATATTTCTTTCTAGAAATGGAGAAGACATTAACTGGTCCAAACAAGTCCATTTGAATGAGTTGCAAAGGTGCACTAATAAAATTCATAGTTTTGCTCTTATGACTAGACCTCTTCATTTTGCCTTTTTGGCAAGCCTCACAAACTTCATTTTGAGCAAACTCCAAGTTTGGCATGTCTCTAACCAACTCCTTTTTCACCAGGGTATTGATTGCCTTGTAATTCAGGTAAGAGAGCTTTTTGTGCCATAGCTTGCTTTGCTCAACGGATGCCTTGGTATAGAAGTAGCATATTCCATCCTTATTTGCTGAGTATAAATCTGCAACCAACAAGCTTCCCTTTCTTGATCCTTTCCAAACAACCTCACCAGTCTTTTTGCTGATAATTGGGCCTTCTCATTTGTCAAATGAACATTGAATCCTTTATCTATGAATTGACTGACACTCAAGAGATTCACCTCAAGACCAACTACTAGTGCTACATCTTTAATGACAACATTTCCAGATATTAACTTGCCATATCCCATTGTGAATCCTTTATTGTTGTCTCCAAAAGTCACCAATGGGCCAGTCATCTCCTCAAATTGTGATATCAAGGCCTTATCATCTATCATATGCCTGGAGCATCCACTGTCAATGATCCATATGACCTTCTTCACTTTGCCCTACACACAATGAGGATTAAGTGTGTTTAGCTACCCAAACAGTGTTGGGTATTTCTTCTTGTTACCATAATTTGCAGAATTAGAATGTGATGTGTTACAACCGGTATTTTCGTGTAATATTATTTATGGATTTGGTATAATATTAAAGCCAAATGAAATATATTCAATGATTGTACGCTTGTGTGAGTGAAAATCTCTGCATTATAAATTTGCTTTATGTAGTATACGATTTTTCAAAGCAAGAGTTTATTTAAATTCTTTATTTTTGATTTATAAGGAATATTCTAAGCCTTGGAAAATTTTTCTTTTAAAAGGGATTTTGTTCACAAATTTTGAAAATGATTTTAAAAAGTCTCTAAAAATCCAAGTTATTTTATGGTATAAATTTTATAATTTTTGAACTTGTATTTTATTTTATAAAAATAAATCTTTACAAATTTAATTTGTTATAATTAGCAAATTACATAACTATCCTTGCATGTAAATACTCTTCCATTTAACTAAGGGGCAAGGAAGACATTTCCAACCCCACTCACTTTCATTTTACTAACCAAGTTACCACTTTGTCCTTGCATGCAAATCTACCTAACTTTAGCTAGAAGGATACTTGTGTCATTTCTTAAATCCACTCAATTGGGGTCAAATCAAAAGCATAAAAACCAAACAAATATGATTACCACTACATTTTTCACTCCACCATTCCACACCTCCCTCCTTCTTTTCCCCTCCTCTCGGCTCTCCCCTCTCACTCTCGGCTAAAAGCTGAAACCCCCTCCCCATTTTTTTTCTTCAATCCTCAACCAAGCTTCCACTCTTTACACAAGTAAATGTTACTTCCCATACCATGATCACTCATATTTCAAAGAGTTTTGAATAGAAAGTTTAAGTTTTGAAGTTGCATGTTAAGGTTCTAGTTGGAACTAAAAGTACAACCTTGATTCTTGTGAGTTTAGGGTTGTTTTTGAGAGGACTACAAGGATTGGATAAGTGCCAAGTCATGAGAGTGAAACTCTTGATGATTAAATGGCCATTCCCATCCATTTCATTCGGCCATGACCATATGGGAGCCGAATGAATGGTCCTTAAGACTATTCTTGTTGCTTAACTCAATTTTTGCATGTTTATGTGATAATAACTTGAATGTTTTGGTGAAAATTGGATAAAACTCTTTGCATGCTAAGTGATCATCTAGGTATATCTTATGCTAGGTTTGCATGTCAATTTTATGATAGAATATAAGTAGAAAATGTGTTGTTTTGGTTTGCAAAACCCGAGGACATGCATGCATGTGGATTTCTCTTAGAATGTTGTAAGATTTTGATCATTTAGAAAGATTTTGTTAGAAAGCCTTAATTTCAGTAGGAATAATATGTTAATATTGATTTATGCTTCTTGTTGCATGGTAAAAATTCGTGGTTATCTTTTATAAAAATGCATATCTTGTTGTTTCAAAAGCATGAAGATTTGTGATTTGTGAAGTGTAGTTTCTTTTGTTTTGCCATAATTGTACCTTAGGTAAGGATGATCTAACCCAAGGTTATTTTGAGAATAAGGGAGTTATTTCAGTAGATTACCATGTATAAGTCTTGGTTTAAGTATTGAGTTTTTGTTAGTTGAGTTTGTCAAGTCAAAAACCTTGGAAAATGAGAGTTATAGTTTCTGCAGAAAATCAGTTTAGTACCCTGAGGTTTAGAGTGAGTTTTGACCATGTCATTGATGTGAACTTTGAGGTCCAAGCTACCAGAAGTTAGTATTGGGAGTATATAAAAGGTTTTAGGAGTTGGTTGGAGGTTTGCATGTCATTTGGTTAGGTGCACAAGTAGAATAACAAAATATGTCCAGCAGGGGACAGTTTTGTTGTAACTTAGAAATAGGAAGATTTGACCATGTCAAGGGTAGGCCCTCATTAGGCCCTATTGGGCCTTAGTTAGAGGGAGTGTCAGAGAAGTTTTTCCAACCATAGTTCTTAGGATATGAGTTAGAACCATGTGTCAAAAGTTAATTCAAGTCAGGGCGTTTTCTGCTCAGATAAACAGGGGAACCTTGAACCTTTAGCTTAGGCCCAAGAAGGCCCAAGCCAGGCCCTTGAGCCACATCAAGTTTTTGAGATGCCCTTAGGTCAGGAGAGTCTTGTGTAAAAGTTTTGAAGGAAAAATTGTAGTTTAAGAGTGTCTAATGCACTCAAGAAACTATAGTTGTCATTCTGAAATTTGCACCAGTGAGCACTTTCACTTATCACATAGTTTTAGAACACTTAGAAGTGAGTATTAGGTCGACCACCATAGTTGTAAGATAGTATAAGGTCATTATAGCAAAAGGCACAAGTGAGGGTCAATATGTTTTGGATAATTTAGGAGAGACACATCGAGTTAGGAAGCCAAAATTAGAAGACCTTGTCTAGTTTAGCGACCAAGTGACTTAAGTTGTGAGTCGAGATCATCCAAGCCTAGTGTCGCATTATGGTGTATATGGTGTTATTTGGTATTAATATATGATATGAGAATATGTGGCTATGTGTGTACTTTTGTAATTTAAAGGTGAATATAAAATTAAGTGCATATAGGCCTAAGTGCCATCCGTGTTTAATTTCGGGTTGTAAATAGGTTAAGATGGTAAGAATATATTATAATGAGGATTATTATTTATGTAGGATCTTGAGACGAGGGAAAACTTACCATAAAGGTCGAGTGAAGCTCCAGTTGTTGCTCCTACTAGTCAGACCAGACCAGCCTTTCTCAAGGCAAGTGATTCAACTTGACCTTCGTATTTACTATAAACAGTTCATATATATCGATGCCATTATCCTGAGTCATTTTGATATGTTTAAATCAAGCGTATCTTTCGTTTATCTTTAAATTATATAGAAATGCCATGAACCCTCGAGTATGTAATACAAGTAGTTCAAAATTCTTTTCATGATAGTTAAATGCCATGATAAAATGAAGAGTTGTTATATTACTTGATTGATCCTCTTGATTAACATGCTGATGATTCTTAAGTATTGATATCTCATCCTGATACTTGAACCCCTATAGAACCTTACCTTGAACCCTGAAAGTCAGATACTTATCAAAGTGATTCCTCATTGATTGATACCCCTCTTTCTTATTCTAAAGCTTGACAATTCTGATATATCCTGAGCTATAAATCATTTCTTCATACCTTAACACCCTTAGTATTCATGAAGCTTACCTCCTTGATGATCCAGCACTTGAACCTTGACGAGAAATTTAAGCCCAGTTTGGCAATACCCCTTCATATTATCCATTAGTCCCATCAAATTTTCCTGTCCAAGTTCTGACATATGAAAACCTTTTGGTTACCCTAATAGAGTAAAGTTTTGTGAATCATGGCCCTGAGATTTAGTACCATATTTCCCGTATTTCGAGTTGATCTATAATGCCTTAATAAAAATGTTTACTGTTAAAAGAGATTTTGTTATAATTCGGCATCAGTTTTTGAAATAAATAAAATGTGGGTTTTCAGTCCCAAAGGGGGATAAATGTTTTCCTTGAATAGTGGATCTGGACTGAGACGCGAGTCCTTTCCACACTTATATTAGGCTTAAAAGTTGCCTAGGGATTCCCGTTAATGTTTTAGAACCCAGCGAGGTTCAGGATTACTTCACGGCTGATCACCGGCTGTAATCCGTAGTGTCATAAAATGATTTTGATTAAGACATAATTTTAAAATTGTTTTGATACAAGCAAAATGATGCCATCTCACATAAGTTTTATCTCTCGTTATCATTGGTTATGTCTTTCCATTGTCATTCTTAAAGGTATATCTCGATTTATGTTTGTATCGTACTGTTAGCACTTGTTAAGCATTTGGCTCACTTCTTGCTTTACCCTGATATTACAGCTAGCAGCTATGGTTAGATTCAAGCAGACTACCCGTAAGACCTGTGATGCTGATGCTTATGTTCGAGCTCAGGTAGAATAAGTAATAATAGTTTGTGTGAGGACTTGGTAATTGTAATCAGATGTAATAGTTGGTAGTGTTGGACTGTTCCAAACCCTGAACTGTAAGATCTTGGAGTTGGTTGTGTATTCTTCCCTTAAAATGTTTTAATAGCTATATTTATTTTGCTGTTTAAGTTGGGGGTGTGACAGGTTTTGGTATCAGAGCTACGGTTTAGAGTCCCTGGACAGCCCAAATAGGTTATAGGATATGTGTGTAGGTTATAGATAATATGCGAGAGAGTAGGTTAAGTAAAGTATTATTAATACTCCTTTTATTGGTTGCAGCAAAGGGCGCATTCCTTGTCATCATCTGGGTCGGACGACACTATTGCTTTCACAGTGTATGCTGAGTTGAGGCGCGAGTTCGACATGCTTCAGGGCAAGTACGACCGACTGATAGACCGACTGAAGAATGTGTATCCGGACAGCCGAAACTACGAAGGAAAGCCCAAGGAGCAGATGACTACGAGGCTTGAGACCTTGGTTCAGTACGTCAACACTAAGCTTGAGGAGATGCCAGCGCACCGGGACCGCACCAGCCAGTATGTCATTCAGATGGTGGCGGATGAGCTCCAGAGCATTGTGAAGACGCTTTGAGAGGAAAAGACTACCAAGCCCCGTTCAGATGGAGTGGAGCCTTAGTTCTTTCCATTTACCTTTCATGTTGTTGTACTGTCAGACTCTGTGGAATCCCCAGTTGTTTCCGTTGTTCCTTTAAATAAGCCTGTTATTCCTAGAACCAGACTATGACCCAATCCTATGTACTGTGACCTTTACAATTTCTATAATTATGTTCTATTGTTCCATTTGCTCTCAACTATTATTTTACATTTTTTTTATATATATATGCATCACCATATCTGTTAATTTGGAAACTTGACCCCATATGTAAATAAGAATGCCATGCGATACCCTCGAATCATTTTATCATTCATATCTGTTTTGACATAACTCTTATTTCAGGACCATGCCTCCCAAAAAGAAGAACCCAACAACCACATCCACCACAGACCCAAACATTCTTCGATTACTGGAAACCTTGCAACAGCAGACCAATGCTATAGCTCAACAACAACTAACTCTTCAACAATGAATTGAAAACCAAGATAACCTTGAGCCACACCAACCACCTGAACCACCAGTACCACCTAGACAAACTGTCACTTTCAAGGCTTTTCAGAATGTGAATCCACCTGTATTTCATGATACCACTGATCCAGTGATAGCTAACACATGGATCAAGGAGATGGAAATGGCTTTTGAGTTGGCACAGTTAGGAAACGATCAGAAGACGCCGTATGCCACTTACTTCTTGAAGGGAGAAGTCATCTATTGGTGGGAATCAGTAAAAGCTATGGAAGTCACTCAGCATGTTTCTTGGGAGAGATTTAAGAAGTTATTTCTGTACAAGTATTACCTTAAGTACATGCAGAATCAGATGGAGCTAAAATTTCTTGAGTTGAAGCAATGGAACATGACTGTATTGGAGTATGAGAAGAAGTTCACTGAGTTGTCAAGGTTTGTGACAAAGTATACCAGCACTGAGGAGGAAAAAGCAAAGAAATTTCAGCAAGGATTGGAGCCTTGGATCAGAGATAGGGTGGCTATGTTTGAACTTGAAACTTATGCGGGAGTAGTACAGAAAGCTGCTCTAATTGAGAATAATGGGATGCAGTCAAGGAAAGAGAGGGATAACAAGAAGAGGAAGGTTCCATTTTATGGAGAAAAGTCTGAAGCCGGAACTTCACAAGATCGGAATGTAAAAAGGATGGGTTTCCAGAAGGGCGGAAATTTTCAAAAGAAAGGAAATTTGGGTAAAAGGTAAGAATCGAAGGGGAACAATCAGGAAAGCCAAGGGCAAGTTGGAGAAAACAGGTTCCAGAGGCCAGAATGCAAGCACTGCGGAAGAAGGCACCCCGGAGTGTGTAATAAGCTGAGCATGACATGCTTCAGGTGCAATCAGAAGGGACATTTGGCGAATGAGTGCAAGATGCCGAAGCTAGGAGTTACGTGTTACAAGTGTGGGAAGACTGGATACATAGCTAGGGAGTGCAAGGCAACCAGACCAGTCAAAGCTCTGATGAATGTGGCAAGTACCAGTGTAAGCGTTCCAGCTGAGGTATTGGCATTACCTCCACCACCCGCACCAACCCCGCAAGCAACAGCAAGGACATTTGATTTGAAGATGAAGGATTCTGTACAGAATTCGGAGGTGATAGCAGGTACACTTTTACTCAATAATGTCAAAGCTAAAGTATTGATTGATTCGGGAGCAACAAGATCTTTCATATCAGAATCTTTTGTTGATAAGCTTCAATGTGATAAAATGGTTATGAGTGAGGTAGTAAATGTGGTAATTGCGAACCAAGAGAAGATTCCTGTGAATCAATTTTGTCCAAAGTGTGAGATTGATATTTCGGGGTATCAGTTTTCAGCCGACTTGATACTCTTCAAGTTGGGAGAGTTTGACATAATTTTAGGAATGGATTGGTTAGGAGAGAATAACGCTCAGATTAATTGTAAGACCAATAAAGTGTATTTAAAGATGAAGAGTGGAGAGAAGGTAGTATTTAAGGGGCAGAGGCAAGAGCAATTATTTCTTACAATTTTTCAGGCTAAGAAGCTACTTAGAAAAGGTTGTGAGTCGTTCCTAGCTTATGTAGTGGATTCGGAAAAAGGCAGCCCCAGTATGGAAGATATCCCTGTAGTTAACGAGTTCCCAGATGTGTTTCCCGATGAACTACCAGGCTTACCACCAGATCGACAAATCGAGTTCGAAATCAACCTTGCTCCAGGAACGGAACCAGTTTCAAAGGCCCCATATAGGATGGCACCAGCAGAAATGAAAGAGTTGGCGAGCCAGCTACAAGAATTATTGGATAAGGGAGTGATACGGCCAAGTGCGTCGCCATGGGGAGCACCTGTTCTGTTTGTAAAGAAGAAAGATGGGAGTATGCGTCTATGCATAGATTATCGGGAGTGGAATAAGGTAGCGATCAAGAACCGCTACCCGCTACCAAGGATAGATGACCTTTTTGATCAGTTGAAGGGAGCAAAATGCTTTTCAAAGATTGATTTGAGATCGGGATACCATCAATTAAAGATCAAAGAAGAAGATATTCCCAAGACCGCATTCAGGACCAGATATGGGCATTATGAATTCCTAGTAATTCCGTTTGGATTGACCAACGCTCCGGCCGCATTTATGGATCTATTGAAACGGGTATTTAAGAAGTATTTGGACAAATTTGTCGTGGTATTCATTGATGACATCCTTATTTATTCTAAATCAGAAGAAGAACATAATCAGCACCTCTGGATAGCATTAGAGATACTCCGACAAGAGAAGTTGTATGCCAAGTTTACCAAATGTGAGTTTTGGTTAAAGGAAGTTCAATTTTTGGGGCATGTCATTGGAAATGAGGGAGTTAAAGTGGATCCCGCAAAGATTGAGGCAGTTATGAGTTGGGAGAGGCCAAAGACTCCTATGGAAGTACGAAGTTTTCTAGGATTGGTCGGATACTACAGAAGGTTGGTCAAGGATTTCTCGAAGATCGCCACGCCATTGACCAAGTTAACCAGAAAGAATCAAAAGTTTGAATGGAGTGCAGAATGTGAAGATAGCTTTCAAGAGTTGAAGCAGAAGTTGGTAACAGCTCCGGTGATAGTACTTCCAGATGACCAAGGAAACTTTATAATATTCAGCGACGCTTCACATAAGGGTTTGGGTTGTGTGTTGATGCAACACAGTAAAGTGATCGCGTATGCGTCAAGACAGTTGAAACCGCATGAGTTAAAGTACCCGACGCATGACCTGGAACTAGCCGCCATAGTGTTCGCACTTAAGATTTGGAGACACTACCTCTATGGAGAGAAGTGTGAAATTTACACGGATCACAAGAGTTTAAAGTACATTTTTACTCAGAAAGAGCTCAATATGAGGTAGAGGAGATGAATGGAATTGATCAAGGACTATGACTGTTCGATAAATTACCATCCTGGAAAGCTGAATGTAGTGGCCGATGCTCTGAGTAGGAAGGAGAGACTGAATATGATGATAACATCAAAAGAATTATCTGAAGAAATCGAAAGATTGGAATTGGAACTTTGTGCTTATGGAAAAGTCAAGGAAGTTTGTCGTGCAATGACCTTTCAGCCAACACTAGTGGAAAAGATAAAGAAGTGTCAAGAAGAAATAATGGAGAAAGAGAAGAATCAGTTATCTGGAGAGGAGATTAATACTCAAAAGGATGAGCAAGGGATACTAAGGTTTTCATCCAGAATATGGATTCCTCATGTACCTGAATTAAAGAATGAGATCCTCCATGAAGCCCACAATTCGAAATTTTCAATCCACCCAGGAAGCACCAAGATGTATCGAGACTTAAAGAAGAACTTTTGGTGGCCAAATATGAAGCGAGACGTGGCAGAATGGGTTGCGAAGTGCTATACTTGTCAGAAAGTGAAGGCAGAATATCAACGACCAAGCGGATTAATTCAGCCCCTGAAGATTCCAGAATGGAAATGGGAAAATATCGCTATGGACTTTATAGTAGGACTACCGCGAACGAAATCCGGACATGACGCAATATGGGTTATAGTTGATCGTCTTACGAAGTCAGCGCATTTCCTTCCAATAAATGAGAAGTCGTCACTGGAAAAGTTGGTTCATCTGTATGTGCGTGAAATCGTACTAAGGCATGGAGTACCCGTATCAATAGTTTCAGACAGAGATCCCCGATTTAATTCGAGATTTTGGAAGCAATTTCAGGAATGTCTTGGCACGAAGTTGAATATGAGCACGGCGTACCACCCACAGACTGATGGCCAGAGTAAAAGGACAATTCCAATTGAAGATATGTTGCGCAGTTGTGTAATTGATTTTGCAGGAAATTGGGACGATCATTTGCCGTTGATTGAATTCTCTTACAACAACAGCTATCATTCCAGTATCGGCATGCCACCATACGAAGCTTTGTACGGGAAAAAATGTAGATCACCAACAAATTGTGATGAAGTAGGGGAAGGAAGAATTCTCGGCTCGGAATTGGTACAACAGTTGCATGACTCGGTCAAGTTAATTCAAAAAAGGTTGCTTGCTGCTCAAGATAGACAGAGGAAGTATGCGGATCCAGCGCGTAAGGATGTTCAATTCCAAATTGGCGAAGCCGTGTTGCTGAAGGTGTCACCTAGAAAAGGGTTGATGAGATTTGGCAAGAAAGGGAAGTTAGCACCTAGATACATAGGTCCTTTTGAGATTTTGAGTCGAGTGGGAAAGGTGGCCTACGAGTTGGCCTTACCACCTTAGTATCAGCATGTGCATAATGTGTTCCATGTGTCGTTGCTTAAGAAGTATAATCCTGACGCTAGCCATGTGATAGAATATGAACCTGTAGAAATTCAGGCAGACCTGTCATTTGTGGAGCAACCGGTTACAATACTCGACTGTCAAGTAAAGAGTCTTAGAAATAAGTCGGTAAGGTTAGTGAAAGTGCTTTGGAGGAACCCTAAGGTCGAAGAATCGACTTGGGAGTTAGAGTCTGATATGCGTTCCCGGTACCCTCATCTGTTCTCTTAGATTCTGGGGACAGAATCCCTTAAGGGGGAGAGGATGTTACAACCGGTATTTTCGTGTAATATTATTTATGGATTTGGTATAATATTAAAGCCAAATGAAATATATTCAATGATTGTACGCTTGTGTGAGTGAAAATTTCTGCATTATAAATTTGCTTTATGTAGTATATGATTTTTCAAAGCAAGAGTTTATTTAAATTCTTTATTTTTGATTTATAAGGAATATTCTAACCCTTGGAAAAATTTTCTTTTAAAAGGGATTTTGTTCACAAATTTTGAAAATGATTTTAAAAAGTCTCTAAAAATCCAAGTTATTTTATGGTATAAATTTTATAATTTTTGAACTTGTATTTTATTTTATAAAAATAAATCTTTACAAATTTATTTGTTATAATTAGAAAATTACATAGCTATCCTTGCATGCAAATACTCTTCCATTTAACTAAGGGGCAAGGAAGACATTTCCAACCCCACTCACTTTCATTGTACTAACCAAGTTACCACTTTGTCCTTGCATGCAAATCTACTTAACTTTAGCTAGAAGGATACTTGTGTCATTTCTTAAATCCACTCACTTGGGGTCAAATCAAAAGCATAAAAACCAAGCAAATATGATTACCACTTCATTTTTCACTCCACCATTCCACACCTCCCTCCTTCTTTTTCCCCTCCTCTCGGCTCTCCCCTCTCACTCTCGGCTAAAAGCCGAAACCCCCTCCCCATTTTTTTTCTTCAATCCTCAACCAAGCTTCCACTCTTTACACAAGTAAATGTTACTTCCCATACCATGATCACTTTTTAAAGAGTTTTGAATAGAAAGTTTAAGTTTTGAAGTTGCATGTTAAGGTTCTAGTTGGAACTCAAAGTACAACCTTGATTCTTATGAGTTTAGGGTTATTTTTGAGAGGACTACAAGGATTGGATAAGTGCCAAGTCTTGAGAGTGAAACTCTTGATGATTAAATGGCCATTCCCATCCATTTCATTCGGCCATGACCATATGGGAGCCGAATGAATGGTCCTTAAGACTATTCTTGTTGCTTAACTCAATTTTTGCATGTTTATGTGATACTAACTTGAATTTTTTGGTGAAAATTGGATAAAACTCTTTGCATGCTAAGTGATCATCTAGGTATATCTTATTCTAGGTTTGCATGTCAATTTTATGATAGAATATAAGTAGAAAATGTGTTTTTTTGGTTTGCAAAACCCGAGGACATGCATGCATGTGGATTTCTCTTAGAATATTGTAAGATTTTGATCATTTGGAAAGATTTTGTTAGAAAGCCATAATTTCAGTAGGAATAATGTGTTAATATTGATTTATGCTTCTTGTTGCATGGTAAAAATTCATGGTTATCTTTTATAAAAATGCATATCTTGTTGTTTCAAAAGCATGAAGATTTGTGATTTGTGAAGTGTAGTTTCTTTTGTTTTACCATAATTGTACCTTAGGTAAGGATGATCTCACCCAAGGTTATTTTGAGAATAAGGGAGTTAGTTCAGTAGATTACCATGTATAAGTCTTGGTTTAAGTATTGAGTTTTTGTTAGTTGAGTTTGTCAAGTCAAAAACCTTGGAAAATGAGAGTTATAGTTTCTGCAGAAAATAAGTTTAGTACCCTGAGGTTTAGAGTAAGTTTTGACCATGTCATTGATGTGCACTTTGAGGCCCAAGCTACCAGAAGTTAGTATTGGGAGTATATAAAAGATTTTAGGAGTTGGTTGGAGGTTTGCATGTCATTTGGTTAGGTGCACAAGTAGAATAACAAAATCTGTCCAGCAGGGGACAGTTTTGTTGTAACTTAGAAATAGGAAGATTTGACCATGTCAAGGGTAGGCCCTCATCAGGCCCTATTGGGCCTTAGTTAGAGGGAGTGTCAGAGAAGTTTTTCCAACCATAGTTCATAGGATATGAGTTAGAATCATATGTCACAAGTTAATTTAAGTCAGGGCGTTTTCTGCTCAGAAAAACAGGGGAACCTTGGACCTTTAGCTTAGGCCCAAGAAGGCCCAAGCCAGGCCCTTGAGCCACATCAAGTCTGTGAGATGCCCTTAGGTCAGGAGAGTCTTGTGTAAAAGTTTTGAAGGAAAACATGTAGTTTAAGAGTGTCTAATACACTCAAGAAACTATAGTTGTCATTCTGAAATTTGCACCAGTGAGCACTTTCACTTATCACATAGTTTTAGAACACTTAGAAGTGAGTATTAGGTCGACCACGATAGTTGTAAGATAGTATAAGGTCAGTAGAGCAAAAGGCACAAGTGAGGGTCAATAGGTTTTGGATAATTTAGGAGAGACACATCGAGTTAGGAAGCCAAAATTAGAAGACCTTGTCTAGTTTAGCGACCAAGTGACTTAAGTTGTGAGTCAAGATCATCCAAGCCTAGTGTCGCATTATGGTGTATATGGTGTTATTTGGTATTAATATATGATATGAGAATATGTGGCTATGTGTGTACTTTTGTAATTTAAAGGTGAATATAAAATTAAGTGCATATAGGTCTAAGTGTCATCCGTGTTTAATTTCGGGTTGTAAATAGGTTAAGATGGTAAGAATATATTATAATGAGGATTATTATTTATGTAGGATATCGAGACGAGGGAAAACTTGCCATAAAGGTCGAGTGAAGCTCCAGTTGTTGCTCCTACCAGTCAGACCAGACCAGCCTTTCTCAAGGCAAGTGTATCAACTTGACCTTCGTATTTACTATAAACAGTTCATATATATTGATGCCATTATCCTGAGTCATTTTGATATATTTAAATCAAGCGTATCTTTCATTTATCTTTGAATTATATAGAAATGCCATGAACCCTCGAGTATGTAATGCAAGTAGTTCAAAAGTCTTTTCATGATAGTTAAATGCCATGATAAAATGAAGAGTTTTTATATTACTTGATTGATCCTCTTGATTAACATGCTGATGATTCCTAAGTATTGATATCTCATCCCGATACTTGAACCCCTATAGAACCTTACCTTGAACCCTGAAAGTCAGATACTTATAAAAGTGATTCCTCATTGATTGATACCCCTCTTTCTTATTCTAAAGCTTGACAATTCTGATATATCCTGAGCTAAAAATCATTTCTTCATACCTTAACACCCTTAGTATTCATGAAGCTTACCTCCTTGATGATCCAGCACTTGAACCTTGACGAGAAACCATTGATTTAAGCCCAGTTTGGCAATACCCCTTCATATTATCCATTAGTCCCACCAAAGTTTCCTGTCCAAGTTCTGACATATGAAAACCTTTTGGTTACCCTAATAGAGTAAAGTTTTGTGAATCATGGCCCTGAGATTTAGTACCATATTTCCCGTGTTTTGAGTTGATCTATAATGCCTTAATAAAAATGTTTACTGTTAAAAGAGATTTTGTTATAATTCGGCATCAGTTTTTGAAATAAATAAAATGTGGGTTTTCAGTCCCAAAGGGGGATAAATGTTTTCCTTGAATAGTGGATCTGGACTGAGACGCGAGTCCTTTCCACACTTATATTAGGCTTAAAAGTTGCCTAGGGATTCCCGTTAATGTTTTAGAACCCAGCGAGGTTCGGAATTTCCTTCGCGGCTGATCACCGGCTGTAATCCGTAGCGTCATAAAATGATTTTGATTAAGACATGATTTTAAAATTGTTTTGATACAAGCAAAATGATGCCATCTCACATAAGTTTTATCTCTCGTTATCATTGGTTATGTCTTTCCATTGTCATTCTTAAAGGTATATCTCGATTTATGTTTGTATCATACTGTTAGCACTTGTTGAGCATTTGGCTCACTTCTTGCTTTACCCTGATATTACAGCTAGCAGCTATGGTTAGATTCAAGCAGACTGCCCGTAAGACCTGTGATGCTGATGCTTATGTTCGAGCTCAGGTAGAATAAGTAATAATAGTTTGTGTGAGGACTCGGTAATTATAATCAGATGTAATAGTTGGTAGTGTTGGGCTGTTCCAAACCCTAAACTGTAGAATCTTGGAGTTGGTTGTGTATTCTTCCCTTAAAATGTTGTAATAGCTATATTTATTTTGCTGTTTAAGTTGGGGGTGTGACATGATGATTCAAAAAGAACAGTGTTCAAATTTTGATTTGCAATTCCCTTCTCAGCTATAGACTCAATTCTTGTATCTTTGAGATTTACTCTCAATCTATGGCAGTTTGTCATTACTTTCATGTTGCAAGCAATGCAATCAAATTTATCACAGAAGGAATATGGATCTTCATCCTTTGCTTCATTTTATCTACAGGCTCCCACTTTTGGCTCACTAATAGCCTTTTTGCAAAGATGAGTTAGGTGATTTATACAGTCGTGCTTCTGAAATTGTTTCGTGGGAGCATCTACAACAAATGCTAAGTTATTGCTTTTTTCACTCCAATTTTCTCATTCTTATTCTTCTTTTCCCTTCCCGCATTCTCAGTCTTGATTCCTTGATTGGCTTATTAGAAACTTGACCTACCATGGGCTTCTTTTCAGTTTTAGGTGTTGGAGTTATTTCTGTGCATTTCTTCTCATTGTCCTCATCTGCAAGCTCTTTCTTGATAACCAACTCAACTTCACTAAAATTGACTTCACATGCTTTTAACAAAGGTGCATCAACTTTAACTGGGAAATTTTGATATGCAATATCTTTATCTTTATCACCTTTACTTTTCTTATTGTTATTCAAAGCATCATAGTCCAAACCAATAGCAAGGTTAGCACATGGTTTGCTCTTCTCATGATACTGACCAACTAGCTGAGATGCATTCCTGAAAGATTTCAATTTCACATCATTCTTCTCTATCTTTTCCCTCAACAAAACTTCTATTTCACTAGCATACTTTAGCTTTTTCTTCAAATATTCATTTTCTTGCTTGACAATTTCAAGCTCAACAAGTTGCAGTTCCAAATCTTGCTTCTCAATCTCAAGTATCTCATTCAACTTTGACAGCCTACTCACTTTCTCACTAGCTTCCACCATGCTTGTGTGGATATGAAACATCTCTACACTCATCTTTTTAACAGTTTATTTATAATGGCTTGCATTCAAATCAATGGTGGTTAGAGTTGGTACCTCAGATTTTGATGAGGATGATTCTCCTTGCTCAAGAGCCATTAGTGCATAGTTTCCAAATTCTTCATTCTCATTTTCATCGTCAGTATCATCCCAACTTTTGCCTTCTGCAATGTAGGCCTTTCCTTTCTATTTCTTCAAGAGAGCTTAAAACTTTGCCTCCAATTATAAATAAGCTTTATCCTTATTCACCTTCTTAGGCTTCTTGCACTCAGTAGCAAAGTGACCCAACCCATCACAGCTGAAGCACCTTATCTTTGATCTGTCAACATATCTAGTTTTGTAGCCACCTTTGCTAGCTGAGTTATACTGAGTCTTTGGTTTCCGGTTGTTGATGTTAGAAGTCTGTCCCTTGTTCTTGAAAAACCTAGGCTTCTTGACTCTAATATTTGAGAATTTCCTAGCCAAGTAAGCCATGGATTGGTTATAGGGCAAAAACACGCGCTAAAATTACACGCAAGTATACGTGTTCGCAAGTAGTATAAGATATCAATCAGATTCGTTCCCACAGAGACTGGTTTAGGTTAACTTCAATGTATGCACTTATGCAACAATGGTATGACTATCGTTGAATGCAAGACAATAACAAGTTGAGATGTTTATAACTAAGATTAAACTAACATGCAATTAACTAAGATTAATAGTGATTGATTTAACTATATGAGACAAACATGGGATTCTAACTTCATTAAATACTTCATTCAAAGTCATTGTTCTTAACCTTAGCATGCAATGGTGATGACAACTAATCTAATAACACAAAACTAGTAAACGCCAACTTTCATTATACAAATACCCTACTACCAGATATTCACAAAAGAGATGGAAGCTGAATAGACACCAATTATGTTGAGACTCTATATGTCTATAGAATTCGACAACATAAAGGTTTAATAAACAAGTTATATATCTTGATTACATTGGGCAAGTAAGATGGTTAAAATTACCTACTACGAATCATGCATAATAAATACATGAACCTATGCTAGCATGGAAAGTTCTAAATCTCTATATTCACTGTCGCTTCAATAGAGATTAGCACGCTATCTTATATTTTAGCTATGCACATAAGGCAAATAAGCACAACCAATACTAGGGTATCAATCAATCATCACACACCAAGATATTGAAATAAATTAACTATAGAAATCCATAAGTAAATTCGTTAGAACCCCACGATAACGATTACTTCATAATCGAATTCATCGTCACTATGCGTTCCAATGAAAACATGATAATAAACAATATAAGAGTACTAGGGTTTAAAGACAAAATCGAAAACAAACATCCAAGTATCAACTATACTAAAGAAAATAAAAGTCTTTTTCTCCGTAGCCTTATCGTGCTCTCTAGGACTTCTTATTTCTCTCCCCTCGCTCCTCGTTATTAAAAACGTCTTATGTAGGGTATATATGGGCTCCAGGTTGATCAGGGCTTTAATTCTCTCAAAAATCAAGTAGAATCAGGATTCTGCCCAAACGAACCCATGCGGCCGCCCCGCCTTGCACGCGGGCCTGCGCTGTTTCTGACTTTTTGGCGCGGCCGCTCCACACTCCAGCGCGGGTACGCCGTGCTACTGTTCTTTTAGCGTGGCCACCCCGCTTCCCAGCGCAGGCACGCCGTGCCTCTGGATTTTTGCTCCAATTTATTGTTTTTGATGTAAGTTGAGTTCTGTCTGTCAGAATTTGACGATCCAATAGTCCACGTGAAGCTCTAGAGATGCTCTTCAACATGAGAATGGTCGTGGTATTAGATTCTGACCTCCTTGCAAATATTTCTTTCAAAAGGCTCAATTAATCATCCAACTAATGCCTGTAATGCACAAATACAAAAACACATCAAAAATACCAACAACTTGAGTTCAAAACACCAACTTAAGCCTGTAATGAAGCGTTCCAAGTAGATATAAAATCCACTTATCACACCTCCAAACTTGAATCGATGCTTGTCCTCAAGCATAAACAGACTCAAAAACTATAAAACAAACCTAATGCATGAATGCAACTACGTAAATGCAACTAAATGATAATGCAATCGATCCCCTTAAAATAACCATAACCAACTAATAAGTGAATGCCTCTAAGAATACAATGACTTAAAATAGAGTTCGAATAAATCCCACAAACTAACTCACAAACCAGAAATGTGCGTGTGTGTTGCTTAATAGATATAATCTCGATACTAGATCAATAACCATAACTTATCTATCATCAAAACAATCATAAGTTTATAAATAGTATAGACGTTAAATGCATAATGACTCACAACACCTCATTCCTACTAGAGTTATAAAAGGATTCACGCTATTATTGAACACATAACAAATATGCTTATTTGATCGTGTAATGAATGAGGTCACAAAAGACTTATACAATAATTCCCATGTAGCGAGCATTAGGTTAGCAAATCCCAGACTATCAAAGCCTTAGGTCACTAGACACAAAGTCCCCTAGAACTTAATAACTCGAGCATTAAAAAACTCACTCTTGATCAATTATGCATAAACACATACTTTTTTTTCAACTTATGAATGAGTGCATTTCGCCATCTCATTCAGCCCTAGACTACTCATAAAATATGAGCCAGCTACTAGCCATTTGACGCCTAGCCTTACTCACAACTAGCAATGAAATCCAAATTTTTCTCCAGCTTTAAAAAATCAGTGTTCTTTTATCATTAAGAGAATACCAAAAATTCTAGATATAACCAAGTGATTAAATTCAACAAATAAACAAGTATGATCATAATCTAGCTCAAAAGAAACCTATAAAACTTGTGAATTTTTTTTTCCTGGCATGCAAATCAATTCATTAGGACTTAAACAACCCTCTATTCGTCATCACCACACTCAAATCAACATCAACTTATCAATCGGAAATATCTCTACCTAAGGGATCATGTTATATGCATGCACATGCTACTATATGAACTCACATAAAAACACAAATAAATATGTCCTATATGAATAATCATGCAAACATATGAATGAAATACAACTAAATATGCAACATGAATCTATATGAATCTATATGGACACACACAAACTAATCCTTACATTATCACCCCCAAACTTAAAATTTTCAGTATCCTCATTATAGGTAATAATAAGAAACTCAGGCATACCTAGTTAGCGGGAGGATTACCCTATTTAGGTGGAGGATCAGGTGGCCAATCAACCTCGACACCAGTGTCTCGGAAAACAGTACCGAGACCGAAACATCGGTGGATATCATGCATGGCCTCACTATGCCGAATCAACCTTCTATACTGCACATCACTAAGACCAAACCTATCAACTGTTTATGGTGCACGGGAGGGACCTTCTGTAAGCACGGGAGGAACCGGCCGGTCATACTTTAGATTATCATAGATATATTGCAACCCCTTATCAAGGGGTGCACCTAAGAATGCATAACTCAAGTGATTTGGCAGTGGGTTGAGCTCAAGTATGGGAGCTTCTTCAATAAATTGCTCGAGACGCTCCCGAGAAATTTTCAGCTCTGTTAACCTAAGAGAATCGAATGGCATATCCAACTTCCTCTTCCACGGAGGTGCATTCAAAACCTGCAGTTGCTCTGCTCCTTCTTCATCTTCTATAACTGATTCCCCGATGAAGGATCTCTCTAAGGTATCTGACTTTGGCAATTGCTCAAGCTCCGAATTCACGACAGAGTCGACCCGCTCTACTTTAAAGCACTCCTTTTTAGTTGTGGGTAAATTTATTGCCTTGAACAAATTAAAAGTGACCTTCTAATCTTGAACCTTCATCGTAAGCTCTCCTTTTTACATATCAATCATAGTTCGGTCCGTAGCCAAGAATGGTCTTTCCAAGATAATGGGAATTTTCTTATCATCATCAAAGTCTAGAATGACAAAACCAGGAGGGAAGATGAGCTTATCCACCTTAACGAAGATATCCATATCTCCACTACTCTTCGTGGTTAAGTGATGGAACGATCATCCAACTGCAAAGACATGTTCACAGGTTTTGGATCAGGTAGTCCAAGTTTCTTAAAAACTGACAAGGGCATCAGATTGATGCTAGCTCCCAAATTACACAAGCATTTTTCGAACGAAAAGTTTCCAATAGTGCAAGGAATAGTGAAACTTCCAGGATCTTTAAGCTTCGGAGGAAACTTTTGTTGCAGAACAACACTGCACTCCTCCGTTAGAGCAATGATGTCTAAGTCATCGAGCTTCACTTTCCGAGAGAGAATACCTTTCATAAAATTCGCATAGCTGGGCATTTGGTCAAAAGCTTCAGCGAAAGGTGTTGGATTTTAATTGCAGCGGAGGCATAGTAAAACACTTTTACACACATAAAATCCAAATAAAAACATATAAATCATGGTAAAAACGTAAGGATCGATTACTAACCTTTAATATGCGATCCAAAAGCAACGATCGGAGATCCTTAGCATTTGCTCCTCAAACGTGAAGCACTCCACCGGTATCCACCAAGAAAACGACGTTAAGGAGGAGGAGGAGGTGGAGAGAATTGGGTTTTATTAAATTTTTGGGGTTAGAATAAAAATAGGGTTTATAATAGTATATTTATAGGCAAAATTTTCAGCTGAAATTTTCCCATAAATATTATTATTATTATCCCATTTATTATTCTCATTAATAATTAAAACACCTTTTAATTATTAATTCTTTTTCTAAACACTTTAGAAATAATTCTCTCTCTTGATTTAATTTCCAAAAATTAAATCCTTAATTAATAATATTAAGAACTTTTCTTAATTAATTTATAATCAATTAAATCTCATTTAATCAATTATTAAATTTGCCAATTAATTATTTATTTCATAAATAAATAATTATTAGCCATTATTAATTAATTCCTCCACCATTAAATCATTCTCTTTTTATGGTGTGACCCTGTAGGTTCAATATTAAGCCGGTAGTAGAAATAAATAATAATAAAACTATTTTATCATTATTTATATAAATTCTCTAATTTATTAAATATGATTAATTAATTAATCATATTTATTCTACATCGTGAGGGATACTTCTCAGCATATCGCGACTATCCGGATAATACGAATTCACTGCTTAGAATACCAATAACCTATTCAGTGAATAGTTACTGTACAATAAACTCCTTCTACCCTACAATGCCCCGATTAAATACAAGGCATGGATCTCGTGTCAAGCCTATCTAATTCAATCACTTGTTTACCATTTACTATGCGTAGTTCTATGCAAATTAGAAACTCCTTTCTAATTTCATTCACTCTGGCCAGAGATTCCTGAACTAGCATAAGTGGATCAGCCTTGAACATTCGCTTCCTTCACTAGAAGGGGTAGATCCTTTATTGATCATACACTATCTTCGTGTACAAATTCCTATACCCAGTAGAACCCTAATAATTGTCCCTCGAGACTAAGAACTAAACCAAGGCATAGTTCAGTGTACACAAGATGACTATGATGACCTCAAGTCTAAGGATACTTGTACAACTATCACTATGTGAACAACTGCTGACACGTGAGTGAACTCCATCAGTTGTTCAGCTGTGCGAGTCATGTTCAGTGAACTTATTCTATAATAAGCACCTACATACTAGCTATAGTATCACCACACAAATATCTATGAGAACAGACATCCTTCATAATGAAGCAAGCATAGTATGTACCGATCTTTGCGGATTATTAATTACCAGTTAGTAATCCTATGATCAGGAACTATTTAAGTTTAGAGTTATCATCTTTTAGGTCTCACTATTATGATCTCATCATAATCCATAAAAGCTTTACTCTAAACTATGGTATATCTTATTTAAACAATTAAATAGATAGAGCCCGTAATAAAAACAAAACAAGTCTTTTATTAATATCAATGAAATCAAAACAGATTACACAGGAAGTTATTCCTAAATCCTAATACATGATTGGACTTAGGACATATTCTTTTCAATCTCCCACTTGTACTAAAGTCAATCACTCTGGTATCTAATACCCATCTTTTCTTTATGACGATCAAAGTGACTTTCATAAAGTAGCTTTGTGAGTGGGTCTGCTATGTTTTTATGTGTGTCAACTCTAATTCAATACAATATAAGAAATGTTACCGCGCTCTCACTAACCCTTTTGTAGACACATGGTTCATCTACGTTTTTCATAAAACCAAACTCTTTGATTGTCTCATCAAAACGAATGTTCCATCTTTCGAGAAGCTTGCTTTAAACCACATATGGTTCGCAGTAGCTTACACACTAGGTTTTCATTTCCCTTGGAAAGAAAACCATCTGGCCATTTGCCAGATCTCATAGTCGTAGTAAGCAGCAATCACAAGCAAAATCCGAACTGATTATAACAGAGCTACAGGTAAAAGGTTTCATCAAAGTCAATCCATTGCCTTTGTTTAAATTCTTTTTCCACAAGTCTGGCCTTTAAGGTCTCCACCTGGCCATTTGCTCTAATCATACTTTTGTATCCCGTATACATAGATTTCATTCCGGATTTCATGGCACTCTGCCATTTCTCTGAGTCAACACTACTCATAGCCTCATTATAGGTCACAGGGTCGTCATCATCAATGATCGACAACTCATTGTCATTCTTAATGACAAGGCCATATTACCTCTCAGGTTGGCGAGACACTCTCCCTGACCTACGAATGGGCTGTTCCACAGAAGGTTGTTCAGTCAGAACAGGTGTTTCCACTTGATCCGTAGTAGTTTGTGCTTCTTGAACTTCATCAAGTTCAATTTTGCTCCCACTGTTTCCTTCAAGGATAAACTCCTTTTCCAGGAAGGTAGCATGTCTGGAGACAAACACCCGATGATCGGTTTAAAAGTAATACCCTAAAGTCTCTTTAGGATATCCCACAAAACCACATTTTACGGATCGATATTCCAGCTTATCTGGGTCAACTTACTTGACATAAGATGGACATCCCCAAATCTTAACGTGTTTAAGACTCGGTTTCCTTTCTTTCCATATCTCATACGGAGTTTGAGGAACAGATTTGGAAGGCACCTTATTCAGTAAATATGCTGAGGTTTCCAATACATAACCCCATAGGAATACTAGAAGATTTGCATAGCTCATCATGGACCGAACTATGTCTAACAAATTTCGATTTCTCCTTTCAGATACTAATCTGGAGGAGTCCACTAGGAGACTATACCATTTACTTTGAGATAATCCAGAAACTCTCCATTCAAGTATTCACCACCTCGATCTAATCGAAGAATTATAATACTATGTTTGGTTGTTTCTCCACTTCATACTTATACTCTTTGAACTTTTCAAAGTCTTCCGACTTGTATTTCATCAAACACATATCCGAATCTAGATCTATCATCTATGAAAGTAATGAAGTATGAAAATCCACCCATGGCTTGCTTAGACATTGGTCCACAAACATCTGTGTGTATCATTCCTAGCAAATTTGCAGTCCTCTCTCCATGTCTTCTAAATGGAGACTGCAATGCCACTATAAAGTGAGATTTTCATCATCCCTTTTCTTTTATTATTTTGTTCAATCTGAAGTAAATTATGTCACATATATACAGACCATTATTTAAAGCACCACGTCCATAAAGAATATTATCTCTAAGAATAGAACATTCATTATTCTCAATAATAAATGAAAATTCAGCCAAGTCTAACATGGGAATAATATTCCTCACAATCGAGGGAACAAAATAACAATTATTTCAAACAATAGTCTTGCCCGTAGGCCTATGTAAATGAAATGATTTTACATCTACAGCAGCAACTCTTGCTCCATTTCCATCAGTAGAATCACCTCCTCTTCCTCAAGAGTCCTACATCTCCTTGGCCCCTGCAACGAATTGCAGATGTCAGAACCATAGGCGGTATCTAATACCCAAGTAGAAATTTGGCTTAATGACATATTCACTTCTATCATGAACATACCTGAATCAGAAGCGGTAGTCTCACTACCCTTCATCTTTTTCAATTCTGCAAGGTAAAACTTGCAGTTCCTCTTCCAGTGCCCCACCTTGTTACAGTGAAATCAAACAACTTTGCTCTTGGGGTCTTCAGCTTTTGGTGGAACCGGCTTTTCTTCACCTACTTTCTTCTTCTTGGAATAGTTCCTCTTCCTTTTCTTAGGATTGGAACCTTCACCAATTAGAAGAACATAACACTTCTTAGGGGGGAAATTCGATTCCGCAGTCTTCAACATGTTGTGGAGTTCAGGCAGGCTGACATCCAACTTATTCATGTGAAAGTTCACAACAAACTGCGAGAATGAACTCGGAAGCGATTTCAAGACCAGGTCTTGGCTCAGCTCCCCATCCATGGCAAAACCAAGTTGTCCAAGACGTTCAATCAAATTGATCATCTTATGTACATGGTCATTCACAGATGATCCCTCAGAAATCCTACAACCGAACAACTCCTTCGATATCTCATATCAAGCTGTCCTCCCCGCCACATCATACAACTCTTGTAGATGCATGAGGATAGTGTGAGCATCCATATGCTCATGTTGCTTCTGTAGCTCAATGTTCATGGAAGCTAGCATGATGCATTGAGCAACATTTGCATCATCGATCCACTTACGATACACAATATGTTCATCATTATGTGCATCACTAGCAGGTTCAGTAGGCTTAGGTGAGTCAATCACGTATTCCAGCTTCTCAATTCTGAGAACAATTCTCAAGTTTCGAAGCCAGTCAGCATAATTAGGACCAGTCAATTTGTGAGCATCCAGTATGCTCCTGAGTGATAGTGCAGAAGACATAATGTATATTGTAAATCTGTAAATGATAAACACATAACAACACTTAGCAAATATTCGATTCCATTTTAAAACACTATATGAATCGGGTCTTTATTCATAAGTGGCTCCCACTAGTTTACCTAATTTATTCAACCCCCTACGTGAAAAATTAAGCATTCATAATGCTAGTGGGAATAGGGATCCTACATTCCATTATACAACCCCGGCTGTGGCACGAAACGCCATGTAATGTTCAATAGGCAGACAATTCTTGTCAATTACATCTAATGTTATTCCCTAATCAAACTTTAGCCTCTTGAATAATTGAGTCACGACTGTGGCACGACAAACTCAATATCTAAATCAAGTCTAACCCAACATTCCGTACAATTGAATCAGTCCCCAACGGCCCACGGCTGTGGCACGTACCGACCTTTAGATTCTAATTCAATGTACACATCTCTATGTAATAGACAAGTATTTCTTATTTCGAAATCAAAGCCCTCGGCTCTAGCACGAACCGACAATGATTCAAAAATAAGAACTAATTTCTATCATGTTGGAAGGCTATGACCGACACAAGCCCGTTGTATCATTGGCCAATTACTACTTGATATTATTTAATTTTAGAGGGATTATATTACGTTACAATCATAATCATATTATAAAGAGATTCTTCCTTTTAAATTAAATATTTCAAATCAATAATCAGATGATTCCCAGATCGGGTGGAGCATTGTCAAGATGCGTCACTTAATAACCCTTTCTTACAGATAGAAATCTGTTGTTGACAGAATCATCCTTTCTCTCATATCGAAAATTCATATTCAATTACGTGTTTCATAAACACAAGAATCTCATGATTGTATTCATAATATTGTTATTAAGGTTATGAAACAATTTCACTATACTAGGTTGTCTAACAAACGCCTTATGTTCATTTAAGTTCACCTAAATCTATCATCGCATGATAAACTAAGCATATATCACATATATCAACATGAATAAACATCAAGGTAGGCATGTTACATCATCTAGCATATTGGTCTAAGCATTATACATCTCTATGTATCACATGAAGCATTTAAAAGCAGTTAAAACAGTTAAAAACAGCTTTAAAACACTTTCGAAAATATAAACAGTTCAAAACTTTTATATAAACTAATATTTAATCACTCCATTAGATACATCTCGGAAAAACGAATCCAACGGTATATTGCACGCCTAAAACGGAGTTACGAAACTCCCAGAAAATCAATTTTAATGTGGACAGTCGGGCTGTAACGCATTACAGGAATGCATTACAAGCCCTGTAACGCATTCCGGTGATGTGTTACAACCCTTTTAAGCCATTAAAAGGTGTAACGCATTCCGCGAATGCGCCACAGGGTGTAACGCATTCCCGGAATGCGCGACACCCTTTTTTCTCTGCCTGCGCTGCACGCGTCGTACCGCTTCCGCACAGAAAACGAGCCTGACATTCTTTCTCTGTCTTTTCTTCCGTGTACCAATACAGCAGATAACAGCAGTAACATCACAGATTATGCAGACAAGCAATACAAACATATATATATATACTATATATACATATATTTACTTATTTAATTACGAATTTTAATTACAAGAACTTCAAAAATTCATAATAAAAAATCTATACATCATAAAATTATGAAACAAATACCCAGACGATCTACAACACTTGTAGAACCCAGATCAACATTCAAAATTATTTTGAGAAACGATTTCTCATCAGACAAAATTAGTCCATGACATAACTTTTAAAAATCATAATTAATTCATACAAGCACATAAAATTCTGAAATTTTTACCACAGATCTATATGCATACAACCTATGCTCTGATACCATTGTTGGATTTTAATCGCAGCGGAGGCATAGTAAAACACTTTTACACACATAAAATCCAAATAAAAGCATATAAATCGTGGTAAAAACGTAGGGATCGATTACTAACCTTTAATATGCGATCCAAAAGCAACGATCGGAGATCCTTAGCAGTTGCTCCTCAAACGTGAAGCACTCCACCGGTATCCACCAAGAAAACGACGTTAAGGAGGAGGATGTGGAGAGAATTGGGTTTTATAAAAATTTTGGGGTTAGAATAAAAATAGGGTTTATAATAGTATATTTACAGGCAAAATTTTCAAATGAAATTTTCCCATAAATATTATTATTATTATCCCATTTATTATTCTCATTAATAATTAAAACACCTTTTAATTATTAATTCTTTTTCTAAACACTTTAGAAATAATTCTCTCTCTTGATTTAATTTCCAAAAATTAAATCCTTAATTAATAATATTAAGAACTTTTCTTAATTAATTTATAATCAATTAAATCTCATTTAATCAATTATTAAATTTGCCAATTAATTATTTATTTCATAAATAAATAATTATTAGCCATTATTAATTAATTCCTCTACCATTAAATCATTCTATTTTTATGGTGTGACCCTGTAGGTTCAATATAAAGCCGGTAGTAGAAATAAATAATAATAAAACTATTTTATCATTATTTATATAAATTCTCTAATTTATTAAATATGATTAATTAATTAATCATAGTTATTCGACATCGTGAGGGATACTTCTCAACATATCGCGACTATCCGGATAATACGAATTCACTGCTTAAAATACCAAGAACCTATTCAGTGAATAGTTACCTTACAATAAACTCCTTCTACCCTATAATGTTCCGATTAAATACAAGGCATGGATCCCGTGTCAAGCCTATCTAATTCAATCACTTGCTTACCATTTAATATGCGTAGTTCTATACAAATTAGAAACTCCTTTCTAATTTCATTCACTCTGGCCAGAGATTCCTGAACTAGCATAAGTGGATCAGCCTTGAACATTCGCTTCCTTCACTGGAAGGGGTAGATCCTTTATTGATCATACACTATCTTCGTGTACAAATTCCTATACCCAGTAGAACCCTAATAATTGTCCCTGGAGACTAAGAACTAAACCAAAGCATAGTTCAGTGTACACAAGATGACTATGATGACCTCAAGTCTAAGGATACTTGTACAACTATCACTATATGAACAACTGCTGACACGTGAGTGAACTCCATCAGTTGTTCAGCTGTGCGAGTCATGTTCAGTGAACTTATTCTATAATAAGCACCTACATACTAGCTATAGTGTCACCACATAAATATCTATGAGAACAGACATCCTTCATAATGAAGCAAGCATAGTATGTACCGATCTTTGCGGATTATTAATTCCCAGTTAGTAATCCAATGATCATGAACTATTTAAGTTCAGAGTTATCATCTTTTAGGTCTCACTATTATGATCTCATCATAATCCATAAAAACTTTACTCTAAACTATGGTATATCTTATTTAAACACTTAAATAGATAGAGCCCGTAATAAAAACAAAACAAGTCTTTTATTAATATCAATGAAATCAAAACAGATTACACAGGAAGTTATTCCTAAATCCTAATACATGATTGGACTTAGGACATATTCCTTTCAAAAGGTATATTGATGTGAAGTTTCTAAAACACCTCCAGAAACTAAGCAAATTACTTATCTAACTTCTGCTTCTGCAGCCTCTTAGGAAAATGAGTTGGAGGATAGACCTGTTTCTCCCCTGTATTTCCCTCAGGAGGAGTGTGTTCCACAGTTTTATTCCTTGATTCCGCCTCAGAATCCTTCTGCACCACTTTTTCAGCTACAATCTCATTTTCTGGAATTGGAAAGGGTGTAGACGCACCTGAATTCTGGACAGAATTTTCATAATCTTTTTCTTGCTGAATTCGGGGCCTTGCGACCTTTCCAGACCTCCTGGTGATGGAGTTCACCTGTTCTTTAACTTCCTCTTGCCTGGATTGGACGTTGTATCACTAGGAAGCGTTCCTGGTAGTCGATTCAATAAGGCGTTAACAATCTGCCCTATTTGGTTCTCCAGAGTCTTGATAGAAACAACCTGGCGTTGGCATATAAGAGCCTGGTTTTTGCACATAAGCCGCAACTCCTCCAATTCAGATTTTTCATTTGAAGATAGATCTGCACCTCTATGAGTTTGTTGTTGAAGTTGGAGTTGTTGTCTTGGTGCAAATTGCGGTTGTTGAAAACCAGGGGTTGAATTGCTTGGCTCCAAACTGCTGATAAAGCTGCTGCATCGCATTCTAATTGTTGCTTCAGGTGAAATTAGAATGATTCCAGTTGTCAGGATAATAAGTATTTGGAACTGGTTGCTGTGATTTCTGAAAGATGCTCACAAACTGACTGATTCACTAGATATAGCGCATTGCTCCATCACATGCGAACCTGCACACAGCTCACAAACACTGGTTATCTTATTAACACCATAATTAGCCAGAGAATCAATCTTCATAGACAGTGCCTTTAGTTGAGCAGTGATAGCCGTAGCTGTATCCACCACAAGAACTCCTACTACCTTGCCCTGTGGCATTCTTTAGGTTGGATACCTATATTCATTAGCAGCCATCAGTTGAATTAGATCATAAGCTTCCTCATAGCTCTTTGCCCATAATGCTCCATCTGATGATGCATCAAGCATTGGTCTTGAATGTGCTCCCAAACCATTATAAAAGTAATTGATGATCATCCAATCAGGCATTCTATGATGAGGACACTTCCGAAGCATCTCCTTGTAGCGCTCCCAAGCTTCACATAGAGTTTCTCTCGATTGTTGTGTTAGTCACTAAATATGCGCTAATAATACACGCAAGTATACGCATTCGCAAGTAATATAGAATTATTTATAGTTCATTCCCACAGAGACTGACTTTGGTTAACTTATTAATTTATGCACTTATGCACCAATGATATGGCTATTATTCAATGCTAAGATGAATAATAAATTGGGTTTTTGATTATAACTAAGAATTAAACTAACAATTATAACTAAGAGAATAAGAATGGTTGAATTAATATATATATATGATAAACATGGGATTCTAACTTCATTAAATACGTCATTCAATAGGCTTTCCGTTCTTAACCTTAGCATGTAATGGTGATGACACTAATTAGATAACACGAAATTGATAAACGCCAACTTTCGTTGCACGAATACCATACTACCATACATCCACAAAATAGATAGAAGCTGAATAGAAACCAATTATATTGAGACCCTATATATCTATAGAATTTGACAACATAAAGGTTTAAAGCACAAGTTATCTATCGTGATTACATAGGGCAAGTAAGATGGTTAAAATTGCCTATGAATCATGCATAAAAATAATACATGAACCTATGCTAGCATGGCAAGTTCTAAATCCTTAAATTCACTATCGTTTCATTAAAGATTAACACGCTATTTTATAAGTTCGCGATGCTTATAAGACGAATAAGCACAACAAATACTAGGTTATCATACAATCACCACACACTAAGGTATCGAAACACAGAAAGAAATCCATAAATAAATCCGCTAGAACCCCATGATAACGATTAGCCCATAATCGGACTCATCATCAACGTAGGTTCCGATAAAATCATGGTATAATAAACGTAGACTTTATATTGATTAAATAATAAAACCAAGTACGAACCAAGAGTAAGGTTCACGAATAAGAAAAATAGCATCCAAGTTACAACTTTGAACAAAGATTCACAAGTAAAAATAAGATCTTCTTTGTCTTCGTTGAATCGTGCTAAAACGGTCTTCTTACGGCTCTCCTTGTGCTCTGGTATATCTGTCTCTCTAGAAATGTCCTTTATTTAAGTATATATAGCAGCCCATGCAAGATAGAAGTCCTCCATTTATAAATCAATTAGAATCAGGATTCTGGAATCCTGACCCGGCGCGGGCGCGCGCTAGACCAGCGCGGGCGCGCTGGCTCTCTGACAAATAGGCGCGGCCGCGCGCTAGACCAGCGCGGGCGCGCCATGCTTCTAGAAAAACTTTTGAATTTCTTTAATTCTTGCTGCAATCGAGTTTGCTTCCGGAGCTTTATTCTTTGGACATCATCCTAACACCATATTAGCACCAAAACAATGCTAATTCACCTGACTCTTAGAATAATGCCTGAAATACAAAAACACTAGAAAACAAATTAAAATACCAATAATTTGAGTACATTTACACCAATTCAAATCTTTACGGAGCGTAATAAAGTGTCATAAATGCCACTCAACATACCCCCAAACTTGAATCGATGCTTGTCCTCAAGCATGAACAGACTCAAAGAACAAGAAATAAAAAATGCATGAATGTAACTAAATGAATGCAATCGATCCCCAATAGAAGAACTAAACCAATCAACAAGAAACATCTCAACAAATATAGTTATTCGCATAAGATCAAACAAACCTCACAAATCAATCTACAAACCAGAGACATGTGTTTGTGCAACTACTTACAAATATACTATCGCCACTAGATCGATAATCATGACTCACTATTCATCAAAGTAATCACAAGGTTATAAACAGAATAAAAGCTAGACTCAAAATAACTTATAACACTTCAATTCTTATATTGGAGCTTTGTATGGATTCATGTTTTTATTCAAATAAAAAACACACTTATGCTTATTTGATCGTGCAATGAGTGAGGTCCATAAAAGACTTATACAATAGTACCCATGTAGCGAGCGTTAGGTTAGCGGATCCCAGACTATAAAAGCCTTAGGTCACTAGGCACAAAGTCCTCTAAGAACTTAATAACTCGAGTACTAAAGAGCCCACTCGTGATCAATAACACTTATTTTTTTTCTTTTTTCTTTTTTTTCTTTTTTTTCATAATTTCTGAACGAGTGTGTTTTGCTCCATCTCGTTCAACTCTAGACTACTCATATAAATATGAGCCGGCTACTAGCCATTTGACACCTAGCAAACACAACTAGCAATGAAATCCAATTTTTCCTCCAATTTCTAAAAATCCATGCTAATTTATTATTAAGAGAATATCCTAAATTCTAAATATAAACAAATGATTAAACCTCGACAAACAAACAAACCATGACTATGATCTAGTACTTTAGTAACCTATAAGACTTAGTGAAATACAGTTATCTCTAGCATGCAAATCAATTCGATAAGACTTACCATCACTAAATACGACATCACTACCCTAGCATTAATATCACAAGTCAATCGAAAAAATTATCTAAGGGATCATGTTATTATGCAAATGCATGAAACTACATGAACAAACTACTATAAAAACTACCAAAAATAAAAAAAACTACATGGAAAAAATACAACTACATGAACTAAACTATCATGAATATGCAAGCTATATACGACTTTTACAAAACATATTCCTTCAACTACCATGTTAGGCCTCAATGATACTATAGAAGGGGGTTGAATATAGTATCTACAATCAATTCGATTATAAACACAAGTATATAACAGAAAACAAGTTTATTCAATATATCAAACTCTGTTACAGTAGGTTTAATCTACTTTCTCAGTGATGTATGATATCACTAAGAGTTGCTAGGGTTACAATAAATAATATTCTCGAGAATGATAACACATATAGTGTAAACCCTAATCCGTATTTATATATTACACAGTTACAAGATAACTACCAATTGATATGATAATGATTCTGTTTCCTAAAATACATCAATCAGAGATTATCTACTGCAGTCCTATAGCTGTCCAATTCTTCATGCATATCTTTACTTGTTTAATCCAGATCCTCTCCTGTAAATCAACCGCTTTTCATCCCTAAAGTGTATCTGCACTTAATTCCTGATATAAGTTCTGACGTCTTAAGTTCTGATAACTTCCTGTGTTCAATAAGTTCTGATTTCCAGTTAAGTTCTGATACTAAGTTCTGAAACTAAACAAATCAGATTAGACATGACATCACAAATATATCTAACAATCTCCCCCAACTTGTAAATTATGAAAAATATACAAGTTAAAAGATTTAATGATGTCAAAAACATTTAAGTATAAATGCAATGAGATATTATTTTAAACAGCTAAATACAACTTACAGTACATGTAGCTTTACCAAGATCACTGGATCAATCTGAATCCAAAGTGATTCCTTGTAAAGTCTGTTAGCAGCTTGTCCTCGACATTTCTCAGAACTTCAACTAACTGTGCTTTGACTTGCATCAGTTCCTTATCTTTATTATCACCAATCTGATAAATGCCTGAGTGAAGGAATTGATGTTCTTTCAAGTCCATCTCCAAGTCTGATAACTCTTGGATGTGAAGAGTCTTCATTGTAGCATAAACATTTTCCTTTCAGAATTACTTCTACCTTAGCATAATTCTTCCTCGTAGGAATTTCTCTTCCATCATCCTCAGTGATTTTTGGAATGTATTCAGAAGCTTTTGCACCAGAGATTCTGAGAAGATCTCTTATAGCCTTCAAAATGTAATCTGACCATCTTCTTGTAACATCAGATTTTACTTCCAGAAGGTAGTGAATATGTTGAAGCTCTTTGACAGACTTCTTTAGCACATCAGAATCTGCTAGTCTGTAAGTTCTGCCATCATTGAGAAACAGAATCAATTTTTATTTAACTTCTGATTTATCATGAGTATCCATGACAATTTGAGCAGACAGCACTTTGTCAAGGTGCTTTTATTTGATTTCTTCATATGGTTTGTCTGTCAAAATGAAAGGATCTCTGAGAGTAATTTCTACTCCTGTTTGTATCTTTTCTTTGTCAGAACCTAATCTAGTTGTCTCTAGCTTGCTTGGCTTTTAACCCAAATGTTGCAAGTTGATTCAATATTAGATTGGTCTTAGGTTCCACTGGAGTACCTTTGTTCCATAGTAGCTTCTTTTTTTGATCAAATGTTAAGCTGTCTATGTCAACTTGAGCAGTGTCAGAGGTTGATGTCTTGATGAATTTTTCAGGATTTGCAGTTTCATTTATAGCTTGCTGTTCTAAAATATCTTCACTTTGAACAACTTGAGCTATGTCAGAGGTTGTATTAGATTCTTCTGTTATCCTCTTTCTCTTCAGAGTTTCAACTGTTTCATCTTCAGTAGTAGTATCATCAAAGACTTGAACCATCTTGCACACATGATCCATTAGAATTTGAGGAATCTTCATCTTCTATTTCTTGACTATCTCCCCAACTTTTCCTTTTCCCTTGTCTTTGGGATCAGTAATAGTTTGAGATCTAGTACTTGATCTAGGAATCTCTGTGGCAGATATTTCTTTTATTACTATACCTTTCTCCTTAGGTTTGGGAGGCTTTTTTGCATAAGAAGCTTTAGGTTGTAGTTTTGACTTTTTAACATTAAACCTTGCTTCTTCTTTTCTAAGTTCCTCTAAATCCACTCCTGGATTATCTTTAAGGAACAATCTCTTTGCAAGTTCCTCATCTAGGGCTTGAATCTTAGGATCCTAATAAAAGAAGGTTTCCTTCTTTCCCTTGAACTTTAAGGTTTGCATGAATTTCTTCGAGTCTTGACTTCCACCTTGAATTAGAACATCAGACTTTGTCATCAGAATTTGATTATCAGAACTTGCTGTTAGAACTTGATCTTCAATTTCAGAATTTATGAGCAGCAAAGTTTGATCTGTAGCTGAAGTCTTCTTTCCTTCCTTATCACTTCTCTGAATAATAGATTTATCAGAAATCTTACTATCAGGTACTTTCTGAATAGGAATTATGCTAACTTGCTTTCCTTGACTTTGACCTTTGCCCTTGCTAGGGTTTCCCTGGTCATCTTCAGAATCATCCTTTTTCTTCAGTTTTTGGCTTGGTGAGCATTTGGACTTAACTACCTTCTCCCCCTTTTTGGCATCATCTGTCAAGAGTAGAATAAGAAGGATTTCCAATGAATATTGGATTTCATTGAGCTGTGTTTGTTGAGAGGCTTGATTCTGCAATACCTCATCCAGTTGGACTTGCTGCTTGATTTGAACTTGCTCAATAGCATCCACTTTTTCTTGAATTGGTCTGATAAACCTCTTCTTGTCTAGTTTGTACATCATGTCTAGCTTATCAGCTTTTTCCTGAAGTTTATCAACCTTTTCATGAGTCTTGGAGTGTAGACCTTGAAGATTTTTAGTACTGAGAGCAGTGACTTTAAGGTATGTTTTGAAGTCAGAATTTATCAGCAACTCATCAGCTTTTGAAACATGTTCTGACAGAACGGTTGAGCTGGGAATGAATTCAAGTTCATTCCACTTCTTTGTCCATTCAACTCCTCTAAAGGTTTCCTCCCATGGAACATGAGCATCTTCTTCATTAAATTTAAGCAGTGCCTCCTTGCCAAGAATTGGAGCATTTACTGTAGCACTTGCTGGAGCACTGTCTCCAAAATTTGATAAAATCTCATCATCTTCTGATAACACCAGAGTGTGTATAAATGAAGGAGATTTTGGAGCTTCTGTTTCCAAATTCTGATCTTTAGGTTCCAAATCCAGAATTGGTGTAGTAGGAATTTCAGCATTTAGAGTTGGAGAAACATGTGGAGTGGACCCTTTTGCTGGTGGTGCTTCCAGATACAAAATAGTTGGAATATTCAACCCGTGAATATCAATTTCAGGACTTAACTCTGAATCTGCAACTGAGGTAGTTTCTTTAAATGGAGAGATAGGAGGTGTGATCACTGTGTCTTGAAAAGTGTCTTCAGGTTGAGGTGGAGTTGTCAAAGCTTTAATGACTGTAGGTTCTGATGAGATCAGAGATTCCTGATCCCCTTCCTCAGCATCTTCAGTATCCTCAGATTGAGTTTATGCAATATGCACACCTGCTATAGTTTTCCTTGATCTTGATTTTCTAGATGGAGGGGTGACATGATCTGTATCAGAATGTGAAGATCTTTTCCTTTTCAAAATCCCAGAACCCTCAGCTTCATTCGGTTTCTGAGGAGTTACCTCTTCAGCTTCTAATGTCACAGGTTCTGATATAGGAACCTGGACTTGTTCTTCCTCATCAGATTCATCTCTCAGAATCATCCTTCTTCTTCTCCTTGGTGGAGAGTTAGGCACAGAGATAGTTCTTTTGGTTTTGGTCCTAGAGGATGTGTCATATTTTATAATTGACACCTATTGAGAAGTACCAGAGGTTGGTTTGGTTTTGGATTTGAGAGGTGAGGTTCTGATAGTAGGTGCTGATGGTTGTGGTTGAGAGGATTGTGCTGGTTGGTAGTAGGTTCTGATAGTAGGTTGTAGTTGAGTATTGGAAGGCTGGGTTGGTGGAGGTTGAGAAGTAGTAGGTTGTGTTGGTGCAACATCAGGATATATGGTTGTGTATGTGTGAGGATCAGAATTTACTAAGAACTGTTTTACAGATTGGGGAATTTGGAGGGGTCTTAATATATCCTTCTTATTATCAGTAGATAATAAGTCTGTGAGAGTCCTTTTATGAAGTTTAAAGGGTTCAATTAACTCACTAAAGTTTTGAGGTACATCAGAACAACAGCAACTGTATATAAGCTGACAGAATCTAGCAAAATCTACTATGTTGCTATCTTCTTTCATCCTATCACCTATAAACCCTAGCACAGCACAGGAATAATCAAAATGAGTTTGATTAAAAAGAGCATACCCGATTTGCTGACTCATGATTGGAATAGCATCAAAATTTGAGCATTTGTTGGCAAAGGTTTTGGTAATATAATCAAAAAAGAAGCTCCACTCCCTCCTGATGTAGGGCCTCTTCAGTTGTCCCAGCTTGGACAAAGACTTCTCATAGCCAAGATTTGCCATCATGTTTTGAAGAACTGACTCCCCAACTTGTGAATTGTAAGTACAGTTTTCTGGCAGATGCAATGCTTGTCGAACAGTGGATAAGGTTACCAAGTGCTCATCTTCCCCTGTTGTAAAAATGATGCTTGGGGACCCACTTTCACCACCATTATCATAGACTCCAGACCTCCAAAACTCCAGAATTTGCTTGCCTGAGAGAGTCTGTGGTTGGGTCAGAGCATACCTAATTTCACTTCGAGCGAGAAAATCTTGAATGAAGTGAAGTTCTAAAAGAGCCTCATCTTTATTGAGAATAACCATATAGTTGTTGGGGACAAACTTGGTTCCATCATAGATAAGATCCTTAGGTGCCATTTTTGTGAAAATTAAGTGAAAAGTTGGGTGTGTATAGAGTGTTTAATAAAATGCCTGTGAGAAAATAGCTTCAGAGAATAATAGAGAGTGAGAGAAATTAAGAGAGATTAGAAAAGAGTAAGAAAGTAAGTAAAAGATTGTAAAATCTTTTATCTCTCGTATATATATTTGATCCACTAATTACAACGGCTAATTTCTGAAGCAGAACCAACATTTGACACCTGGCAGCATGTAAATAGTCAAAACATTATTAGTGGGCACGGTAAACGTGCAGTAATTATTGCTCACATGCGGTTACCAAAACAAACACGCAGCCCATTAACCAAATGATTATCACTGTTTTAATCTCACTTAATTATTTTCTGAAAATATGACCGTTACAGTAAATATCAAAAATAAGTCAAGTAAATAAATAATTCCACCTAAGCATCATGATTTGCATCAGAACTTGACTATTATCAGAATTTAACGGTCATCAGAACATGGCATCTGTACTAAAAAATGAATGACTGTTTCTGTGTTTCTTCACACAAATACTGATTGGTTTCTTCAGAGTTTAATCATCAGAACATAATCAAAACTTGTCCTCATAATTTATGCAAATAATACTTAACTGTTTATCATAAACAACTTAACCACCACAGTAATTTTCATCATTCATATGGAGTGATATTGTGTGTGTGTACAAATGATCAGATAAAGATTAAAGTCTGATAAACTTCAGTATATCTTAGAAATAAGGCATAACTAAGAAATATGCTTAAAATCTGTCTTGAATTGTGAAGTCTGCTGAGAATAAAGTTATGCAAGAATCCACCTCAACTTTTTGTGCTTATTTTATACATCTTTTGAAATTCTTTTGACAATGGCTTCTCAGTGTAAATGAGTTACAACTGTTATCAGAATTTATGCTGTTATCAGAATATTTCTCCAGTAATCAGGGAATGTGAAAAGTCACCAAGAAAACTTAATTTGCTTTTCTAATGCATATAACTTAATACCTGCAATGCACTTGGATCTTCCATTTCACATATTTACTCTAAATCTCAAAGGAGTACCTGATTTCAATTTTTCTTTTCTTTTATTTTCTTCAGATAAGTGAGGCTTATCAAGCATGTAGTTCATCCTTAAGATTTACTGACATCAGAATTTGACAGATAAGAAGCAATAATCTAGTTTGTGACTTAGAAATAAGATACAGATTGTAAATTTGACTAAGATCAAAATCAGAATTTGCTTATGTTATTGATTTCCACATAAATAACTAATTAAAAAATGGGATACATAGTTTGTTAAAGACTACTAAGTCAGTATCTAACACAATAATCCTCATTTGATTGAATAGACACAGAACATTCAAAACACTTTCAGAGTTTATAGAATCACATTAGATAATATGCAGTGTTTAATATGTTACAATTTAAGCACATATTACATGAGATAAGAAAATATATAAACATTGATCATAAAGTCTGATGTATGAGAACAAACACTAAACAGATTTTGAGAATGAACTTGAAACCATTCCAAGTTTATTTACCAGTCTTGTAAAAGTAGCTTCACATAATGGTTTTATGAAGATATCTACTAGTTGTTGATCTGTTGGAACAAAATGCAATTCCACTGTACCTTCCATCACATGTTCCCTTATGAAATGGTACCTAATGCTGATGTGCTTTGTCATTGAGTGTTAAACTGGATTTCCTATCATAGCAATAACACTTTGATTATCACAGTAAATAGGTATTTTAGAAAATTCTAACCCATAGTCCAGTAACTGATTCTTCATCCAAAGAATCTGTGCACAACAGCTTCCTGCAGCAATATATTTTGCTTCTACAGTTGATGTGGAAATTGATTTCTATTTCTTACTAAACCAAGAAACCAATCTGCCTCCAAGAAACTGGCAGCTTCCACTAGTGCTTTTTCTGTCAATTTTGCATCCTGCAAAATCTGCATCTGAGTAACCTATTAGCTTAAAATTTGATTCCCTAGGATACCACAATCCTAGATCAGTTGTACCCTTGAGGTACTTGAAAATTCTTTTCACAGCTATTAGATGAGGTTCTCTTGGATCAGCCTGAAATCTTGCACAAAGACAGGTCGCATATATGATATCTTGTCTACTTGCAGTTAAATAGAGTAAAGAACCAATCATACCTCTGTAGTTAGTAATATCTACTGATGCTCCAGTATCTTTATCTAACTTGGTGGCAGTGGCCATAGGAGTTGATGCAGTTGAACTGTCTTGCATTCCAAATTTCTTGAGTAAATTTCTGGTGTACTTGGATTAATTTACGAAAGTACCTTCTTCAGTTTGCTTGACTTGAAGTCCCAGAAAATAGCTAAGTTCTCCCATCATACTCAATTATTATCTTGACTGCATTAGCTTTGAAAACTTTTCACAGAGTTTGGCATTTGTAGAACTAAAAATGATATCATCAACATAAATTTGGACTAAAAGTAAGTCCTTGCCATGGTTGACATAGAACAGAGTTTTATCAATTCCGCCTCTGGTAAATCCACTTTCCAGAAGAAATTGTGTCAGAGTTTCATACCATGCTCTTGGAGCTTGCTTTAGGCCATAGAGTATTTTATCAAGTCTGCACACATGATTAGGAAATTTATCTACAAATCCTGAAGGTTGTTCAACATATACCTCTTCCTCTAATTCTCCATTGAAATATGCACTCTTTACATCCATTTGAAAGACTTTAAACTTCTTGTGAGCAGCATAAGCCAAACAGATTCTTATGGCTTCCAATCTAGCAACTGGAGCATATGTTTCATCATAATCAATACCCTCCTGTTGAGAGTAACATTTAGCAACCAGCCTTGCTTTGTTTCTTGTAATTATGCCATCACTGTCAGTTTTATTTCTGAACACCCATTTTGTACCAACAATGGACCTGTTCTTTGGTCTTGGCACTAGGGTCCAGACTTTATTTCTTTCAAATTCATTTAACTCTTCCTACATTGCTTGCATTCAATCAGCATCTTGAAGAGCTTCTTCCACTTTCTTTGGTTCAGTCTGAGATAGAAAGGAATGATAGAGACACTCATTTGTTGTTGTTGTTCTAGTTCTGACACCTGCTTCAGGATCTCCAATTAATAAGTCAGGTGTGTGTGATTTAGTCCACTTCCTTGCCGATGGAAGTTGATCTCTAGAACTGGATCCTTCCCCATGATCCATGCTGTCTCCATCATCATTTTCTAATGCTCCCTCTGAAGTTATGCTCTCTGAGACTTCAGAATTTCAGTTGGATCCTTCAGGAATTGAAGAATCAGAGTTTCCATAATTATCAGAATTTGGCTCATCAGAACTTGATGAATCAGAACTTGAAGAGCAAGTGACTGGTTCTGATGCTTCTTGAGAGTCTTGAGATATGATATGATCATGAGCTTGCTCCCCCTGAATAGGTGTATTTTCCTTTAGAGGAATTACCATAGTTTCAATGACATCATAATTTAACCCGTCAGAACTTACAGGATCAGGATTTAGGTCATCAGAATTTACAGAATCAGAATTTACATCTTCATTTTCAAATCTCAGCTAATCATGACATTGAAATCTTCAAGTCCAGTAATCTTTTTATCGTCAAAAGATACATTGATAGATTCCATGACAACCCTTGTTCTTAAATTTTAGACTCTGAAGGCTTTTGTGGAAAGTGGATATCCAACAAAAAATCTTTCATCAGCTTTTAGATCAAATTTTGACAGCTGTTCAGGATGAGTCTTAAGAACAAAACACTTGCATCCAAATACATGAAAGTATTTCAGATTTGGCTTCTTTTTCTTCACCATCTCATATGGTGTTTTTCCATGCTTGTTTATGAGTGTAGCATTCTGTGTAAAACAAGCAGTCTGCACAGCTTCAGCCCAAAACTAGGTTGGTAGCTTTTCTTCATCAAGCATAGTTCGTGCAGCTTCAATAAGAGTCCTGTTCTTTCTTTCTACAACTCCATTCTACTGTGGAGTTCCAGGTACAGAAAATTCCTCCTTTATTCCTTGCTCTTTACAGCACTCTTCCATGATTGAATTCTTGAACTCAGTGCCATTATCACTTCTTATTATTTTAACAGAATCTTTGACTAACTTATTCAGCTGTCTAACATGATTAGTTAGAGTAGATGCAGTTTCATTCTTCTTGTGTAAGAAATACACCCAAGTGTATCTTGTGAACTCATCCACTATAACCATAGCATATTTCTTCTTTGCAATAGACATGACATTGACTGGACCAAATAGATCAACATGCAGTAAGTGATAAGGCTCAAGAATTGAGGATTCAGTTTTGCTCTTGAATAAAGATTTTCTTTGTTTTGTTTTGCCTGTGAGCAAATATTGATTTTGGCGGTCCTCTCACAAGATCTTTCTTTACTAGCTCATTTATATTGTTAAAATTTAAATAAGAGAGTCTCTTATCCCAATTTCAGCTTTCTTCAATTGATGTTCTGCTTAACAGACAGATTGCAGAACCATCAGAATTTATTGAAAGTCCGGATTCATATATGTTACCATGTCTGTAACTTTTCAGAACCATTTTCCTGTAGAATTATTTACAACTTCACAGGGTTCTTTAAAGAAATCCACATGATAACCTCTATCACAGATTTGACTTACACTTAGCAGATTATGTTTAAGTCCTGAGACAAGAGCTACTGTTTCAATTATGACATTACCAAGATTGATATTGTCATATCCCAGAGTCTTTCCCATGTTGCCATCTCCATAAGAAACTCCTGGGCCAGCTTTCTCCACAAAGTCTGATAGCAGGGCTTTATTTCTAGTCATATGTCTTGAACATCCACTGTCCAGAACCAGGATGTTTTTCCTGTTGCCCTGCAATCACAAAGACCACTATTGATTAGTTTTAAGGACCCAGACTTGCTTGGATCCTTTGGCCTTGTTAAGTTTGTTAGCATTTGCAATGGATTTAGTATCAGAGTTTATGCTAACATGCTTTTTATCAGACTTTATATCAGACTTTGCATTAGAATTTACACTAAAAGGAATTACACTAACTTTCTTTAAAGAAGGTTTTATTTTATAATAATCATAGTACAAACTATGATATTCCTTACAAGTATAAATAGAATGCCATAAACTACGACAATGAAAACAAGGATTTTGTGGTTTAAACCTAACAGACTGACTCTTAACTCCTGATCTAGGAGGTAAAGAGTTTATATTTTTATTTTTCCTGCAAAAAGAAGCAAGACGGTTAGAGTTTCCACAATTATAGCATTTCTTTCTAGGAGCATTAGGAACAGGCATATAGTTATTACTTTTATTCACACCTTCCTTTCCATTCCTATTTTTCCTAGCTTCCTTTACCTTATTCACATTTTTAATCTCTTTCAGCTTATAATTAAGCTGCTTCTTTGTCATTAAGCCCATGTTTACAAAAGCTGGTTTATCCTGTTTTAATTTGTCAGAAGTTGACTTTTCTTTGACTTCTGATTTAGAGTCTTTCATCTCTTCAGAATCAGACACAACAGTTTTTGCAACAAATTTAACATGATTTACCTTTGGCTTAATTGTCAAAGTCCCTTTCTCACTTTTACCATCTTTATAACCTAACCCCTCTTTCAAGTTTCCACTATTTAGAATATTCTGAGTTGCTTTGCCTGAGTTAGTCTAAGTCCTGATGATTTCTCTTTCTTTTTCTAATTCAGTTTTTAGATAATCATTTTGTTTAAGCAATTCATTCTTAACATACACAACATTATCTCTCTCTGTCTGAATAGTGTTCATCTTGACTAACTCATCTTTAAGATAGCTATTTCTATTTTTGTACTTTAGATTTTCAGATTTTAATCTTTCATTCTCTAAAGTCTGATCTCTATAGCTAATATAAATGTTTTTCAGAAATAATCTTAACTCAGTAATATCTTCTGTGTCAAAAGCAAGAGTTGATAGAGGTACCTTTAGTTTAGCAACATCAGAACTGCTATCAGCATTTGCCATTAAGGCATAGTTCACCTCTTCTTCAGATTCTGAAGTGTCTGCCCAATTTTTCTTTTTTGTGATAAGTGCCTGGCCTTTATCACCTTTTCCTTTCTTACAATCAGGAGAGATGTGGCCTCTTTCACCATAATTATAGCATTTGACATTTGACTTGTCTCCTCTGTCAGACTTTCCTCCTTTGCCTTCAGTCTTTCTAAACCCTTTCTTGTCAGAACTTCCACCTTTCCTGGAAAACTTCTTACCCTTCATCTCTGCATCAACATCCACTTCAGATAAATTTTCAGGTTTTGAATCATCATCATCAGAATCTGATGACTCTGAATCAGACTGTATGATGAGAGCCTTTCCTTTTGCCTTCCTAGAGACAATTGGCTTTTCTTCAGCCTTTCAAGCAACTGTCTTAGACTTCCCTCCATGCCTCTTCTTTCTTTGCTCCATCTCAAGTTCATGAGTCTTGAGCATCCCATAGAATTCATCAAGAGACATATCAGCAAGTTCATAGTTGTCTCTTATTGTAGTAGCTTCCAAATCCCACTTTTCAGGAAGAGCTAGTAGGAATTTCAGATTTGAATCTTCTGTATCATATTCCTTATCCACTAGTGACAGATCATTCAACATCTTTGTGAATCTATCATATGTATCAGTTAGTGACTGAAAGAGATGTGTCCTAACTCCAATCATGTATGATGATTTAGGAATAACTTTTATGTAATCTGTTTTGATTTCATTGATATTAATAAAAGACTTGTTTTGGTTTTATTATGGGCTTTATCTATTTAAGTGTTTAAATAAGATATACCATAGTTTAGAGTAAAGCTTTTTATGGATTATGATGATATCATAATAATGAGACCTAAAAAGATGATAACTCTGAACTTAAATATTTCCTGGTCGTAGGATTACTAACTGGTAATTAATAATCCCCAAAGATCGGTACATACTATGCTTGCTTCATTATGAAGGATGTCTGTTCTCATAGACATTTGTGTGGTGACACTATAGCTAGTATGTAGGTGCTTATTATAGAATAAGTTCACTGAACATGACTCACACAGCTGAATAACTGATGGAGTTCACTCACGTGTCAGCAGTTCTTCACATAGTGATAGTTGTACAAGTATCCTTAGACTTGAGGTCATCATAGTCATCTTGTGTACACTGAACTATGCTTTGATTTAGTTCTTAGTCTCCTGGGACAATTATAAGGGCTCTACTGGGTATAGGAATTTGTACACGAAGATAGTGTATGATCAATAAAGGATCTACCCCTTCCAGTGAAGGAAGAGAATGTTCAATGCTGATCCACTTATGCTAGTTCAGGAATCTCTGGCCAGAGTGAATGAAATTAGAAAGGAGTTTCTAATTTACATTAAATAGAACTAAGCATAGTGAATGGGAAAGCAAATGATTAAATAAGATAGGCTTGACACTGAAGGGTTTTTAGCACATAAACGCAACGAAAACGTAAATTTAAATCTTAAAAAAACGAAACCCTCTGTAGGATCCATGCGAAAAATAATATTTAATTCGTAGTTCAGTATGTTTACCTTAAGAAGCTTTACGTTAATGGAAAGATGGAGGTCTTTAATGGCGATCCAAAAATGATGAACGGAGATCCTTAGCAGCTGCTCCTCAAGTGTGAAGCACTCCACCGGTATCCACCAAGAAAACGATGTAATGAAGGAGGAGGAGATGGAGAGAATTAGGGTTTTGTAAACCTTTTTGGTTGAGGCAAAAAAAGGGTCTATCATAGTATATTTATAGGCAAAATTTTCAGCTAAAAATTTTCCCATAAAATATTATTATTATTAACCCTTTATTATTCTCACTAATAATTAAAACACCTTTTAATTATTAATCCTTTTTCTAAACTCTTTAGAAATAATTCTCTCACTTGATTTAATTTTCAAAAATTAAATTCTTAATTAATTATATTAAGAACCTTTTCTTAATTAATTTATAATCAATTAAATCTCATTTAATCAATTATTAAATTTGCCAATTAATTATTTATTTCATAAATAAATAATTATCAGCCATTATTAATTAATTCCTCCACCATTAAATCATTCTCTTTTATGGTGTGACCCTGTAGGTTCAATATTAAGCCTGTAGTAGAAATAAATAATAATAAAACTATTTTATCATTATTTATATAAATTCTCTAATTCATTAAATATGATTAATTAATTAATCATATTTATTCTACATCGTGAGGGATACTTCTCAGCATATCGCGACTATCCGGATAATACGAATTCACTGCTTAGAATACCAAGAACCTATTCAGTGAGTAGTTACCGTACAATTAATTCCTTCTACCCTGCAATATCACGATTGAATACAAGGCATGGAACTTGTGTCAAGCCTATCTTATTTAATCACTTGCTTTCCCATTCATTATGCTTAGTTCTATTTAATGTAAATTAGAAACTCCTTTCTAATTTCATTCACTCTGGCCAGAGATTCCTGAACTAACATAAGTGGATCAGCATTGAACATTCTCTTCCTTCACTGGAAGGGGTAGATCCTTTATTGATCATACACTATCTTCGTGTACAAATTCCTATACCCAGTAGGGCCCTTATAATTGTCCCTTGAGACTAAGAACTAAACCAAAGCATAGTTCAGTGTACACAAGATGACTATGATGACCTCAAGTCTAAGGATACTTGACAACTATCACTAGGTGAACAACTGCTGATACGTGAGTGAACTCCATCAGTTATTTAGCTGTGTGAGTCATGTTCAGTGAACTTATTCTATACTAAGCACCTACATACTAGCTATAGTGTCACCACACAAATGTCTATGAGAACAGACATCCTTCATAATGAAGCAAGCATAGTATGTACCAATCTTTGGTTTATTAATTACCAGTTAGTAATCCTACGACCAGGAACTATTTAAGTTTAGAGTTATCATCTTTTAGGTCTCATTATTATGATCTCATCACAATCCATAAAAAGCTTTACTCTAAACTGTGGTATATCTTATTTAAACATTTAAATAGATAGAGTCCGCAATAAAAACAAAATAAGCCTTTTATTAATATCAATGAAATCAAAACAGATTACATAAATGTTATTCCTAAATCCTCATATATGGTTGGACTTAGGACATATCTCTTTCAATCTCCCACTTGTACTAAAGCCAATCACTCTGGTATATAATACCCATCTTGTCTTTATGACGATCAAAGTGACTCTGAGAAAGTGGCTTTGTGAGTGGGTCTGCTACGTTGTTATGTGTGTCAACTCTCTCGACGTTGACATCTCCTCTTTCAACAATCTGAATTGCACCACCATTCAGAGTAAACACGTACCCTGACATGGATTTGCTATCACTTTCTGATTGAAAACTAGAGTCAGTATAACCCTCTATTTTCAACTCAGATTCACCACCAAAAACAAGAAAAATGTCCTGAGTCCTTCGCAAGTACTTAAGGATATTTTTCACTGCTTTCTAGTGGTCTTCACCTGGATTGGACTGATATCTGCTCATCACACTAATTGAATAGGCAACATTAGGCCTTGTACACAACATCGCGTAGATGATAGATCCTATTGTTGAAGCATAAGGAATCTTACTCATACGCTCTCTTTCCTCAGGTGTCTTAAGAGACATTTTTTCGGAAAGGGACACTCCATGGCTCATCAGTATGAGACCTCTTTTGGAGTTTTCCATGCTAAACCTTTTAAGCACTTTCTGGATGTATGTATCCTGGGTAAGACCTATCATTCTTCTAGATCTATCTCTATAGATCTTCATACCGAGAATATAGGATGCTTCTCCCGAGTCCTTCATGGTGAAGTTCTTTGATAGCCATACTTTGACTGATTGTAGCATCGGTATATCATTTCCTATAAGAAGTATGTCATCCACATACAATACAAGAAATGTTGTCGCGCTCCCACTAACCTTCTTGTAGACACATGGTTCATCTATGTTTTAGATAAAACCAAACTCTTTGATTGTCTCATCAAAACGGATGTTCCATCTACGAGAAGCTTGCCTTAAACCATATATGGTTCGCAACAGCTTACACACTAGCTGTTCATTTCATTTGGAAAGAAAACCCTCTGATTGTGTCATATACACTTCCTCCTCAAGTTCCCCATTGAAGAAGGCCATTTTCACGTCCATTTTCCAGATCTCATAGTCGTAGTAAGCAGCAATCGCAAGCAAAATCCGAATTGATTTTAACAGGGCTACAGGCGAAAAAGTTTCATCAAAGTCAATCCTTTGCCTTTGTTTGAATCCTTTTGCCACGAGCCTGGCCTTATAGGTCTCCACCTGGCCATCTGCTCCAATCTTTCTTTTGTATACCCACTTGCACCCAATAGGCTTAACACCTTCAGGCGCCTCAACCAGAGTCCATACTTGGTTGGTATACATAGATTCCATTTCGAATTTCATGGCACTATGCCATTTCTCTGAGTCAACACCACTCATAGCCTCATTATAGGTCACAGGGTCGTCATCATTAATGATTGACAACTCATTGTCATTCTCAATGACAAGGCCATAATACCTCTCAGGTTGGCGAGACACTCTCCCTGTCCTACGAATGGGCTGTTCCACAGAAGGTTGTTCAGTCTGAACAGGTGTTTCCACTTGATCCATAATAGTTTGTGCTTCTTGAACTTCATCAAGTTCAATTTTGCTCCCACTGTTTCCATCAAGGATAAACTCCTTTTCCAAGAAGGTAGCATGTCTGGAGACAAACACCCGATGATCGGTGTAAAAGTAATACCCCAAAGTCTCTTTAAGATATCCCACAAAATTACATTTTACGGATCGAGATTCCAGCTTATCTGGGTCAACTTTCTTGACATAAGCTGGACATCCCCAAATCTTAACGTGTTTAAGACTCGGTTTCCTTTCTTTCCATATCTCATATGGTGTTTGAGGAACAGATTTGGAAGGCACCTTATTCAGTAAATATCCTGAGGTTTCCAATGCATAACCCCATAGGATTACTGGAAGATTCGCATAGCTCATCATGGACCGAACCATGTCTAAAAAAGTTCGATTTCTCCTTTCAGATACCCCATTTAACTGTGGAGTATATGGAGGAGTCCACTGGGAGAGTATACCATTTTTTTTGAGATAATCTAGAAACTCTCCATTCAAGTATTCACCACCTCGATCTGATCGAAGAGTTATAATACTGTGTTTGGTTTATTTCTCCATTTCATGTTTATATTCTTTGAACTTTTCAAAGGCTTTAGACTTGTATTTCATCAAATACACATATCCGAATCTAGATCTATCATCTATGAAAGTAATAAAGTACGAAAATTCACCCATGTCTTGCGTAGACATTGGTCCACATACATCTGTGTGTACCAATCCTAGCAAATCTGCAGCCCTCTCTCCATGTCCACTAAATGGAGATTTGGTCATTTTACCCAATAGACAAGACTCGCATGTAGGATATGATTCAAAATCAAAGGGGTCAAGTAACCCTTCCTTATGCAATGTCCGCAGTCTATTTTCACTAATATGACCTAGCTTACAGTGCCATAAATAGGTCAGATTTTCATCATCTCGTTTTCTTTTATTAGTTTGTTCAATCTGAAGTAAATCATGTTCTATGTCACATACATATAGACCATTATTTAAAATGCCACATCCAAAAAAAACATTATCTCTAAGGATAGAACATTCATTATTCTTAATAATAAATGAAAAACCATCCACATCCAACATAGGAATAGAAACAATATTCCTCACAATAGAGGGAACGTAATAACAATTATTCAAAATAATAGTCTTGCCCGTAGGCATATGTAAACTAAATGATCCTACAGATATGGTCGCAACCCTTGCTCCATTGCCCATACGTAGAATCACCTCATCTTTTTCAAGAGTCCTACTTCTCTCTAGTCCCTGCAACGAATTGCAAATATGAAAACCACAGGCGGTATCTAATACCCAAGTAGAAATTTGACCTAGTGACATATTAACTTCGATCATGAATATGCCTGAATCAGAAGCGGTAGTCTTACTACCCTTCTTCTTCTTTAATTCTGCAAGGTAAACCTTGCAGTTCCTCTTCCAGTGCCCCAACTTGTTACAGTGAAAATAAACAGCTAAATTAGGACCAGTCAACTTGTGAGCATCTAGTATGCTCCAGAGTGATAGTGCAGTAGACATTACGAATATAGTAAATCTGTAAATGATAAACACATAACAACATTTAGCAAATATTCAATTTCATTTCAAAACACTATATGAATCGGGTCTTTATTCATAAGTGTCTCCCACTAGTGTATCTAATTTTTTTCAACCCCCTAATTGAAAGTTAAGTATTCATAATGCTAGTGGGAATAGGGATCCTACATTCCATCACACAACCTCGGCTGTGGCACGAAACGTCATGTGATGTTCAATAGGCAGACAACTCTTATCAATTACATCTTATGTTATTCCCTAATATAAGTTTAGCCTCCTGAATAATTGAGTCACGGCTGTGGCATGACAAACTCAATATTCTAAGTCAAGTCTAACCCAACATTTCGTACAATTGAATCAGTCTCCAACAGCCCACGGCTGTAGCACGTACCGACATTTAGATTCTAATTCAATGTACAAATCTCTATGTAATAGACAAGTATTTCTTATTTCGAAATCAAATCCCATGGTTGTAGCACGAAACGACAATGATATAAAAATAATACCAACTTTCTACCATGTTGGAAGGCTATGATCGACACAAGCCCGTTGTGTCATTGGCCAATTACTATTTGATATTATTTAATTTTAGAGGGATTATATTACGTTACAATCATAATCATATTATAAAGAGATTCTTCCTTTTAAATTAAATATTTCAAATCAATAATCGATAATCAGATGATTCTCAGATCGGGTGGAGCATTGTCAAGAGGCGTCACTTAATAACCCTTTCTTACAGATAGAAATCTGTTATTGACAGAATCATCCTTTCTCTCAATATTGAAAATTCATATTCAATTACGTGTTTCATAAACACAAGAATCTCATAATCGTATTCATAATATTTATTGTTAAGGCAAGAAACGATTCCTATTCTAGATTTTCTAGAGCACGCCTTATATTGATTTAAGTTCACCTAAATCTATCATCGCATGGTAAACATAGGCATATATCTCATTAATAAAATTAAATAAACAAGTAAATGTAAAGTGCAATAAAGTAAATGTGTTTGGTTATGGCCCCATCCTAAGTGATCTTTATCAAGCTCATGATAAAGATCAAGGTCAATCTAATATGGTGATGGAAATAAATACAACTACTTATTACATAAGTCTTCTTCTTTGTTTAGACTTCTTGTATGCCTCGTCTTCTTCTTTGTATCACCTCCATTGGATAGCCTTCTTGAGTCTTCAATTACATTACATGATTGAAAGTAAAACTAATCTAATAAACTTACAAGAATAACTCAAATTATATTCGAGATTTATGATTACAAAGATTGAGGACATGCAAGTCGTATTTAAAACCAAAACCAAAACCATTACACTACGGTCGAAAGGAAATAACCATCCACCATGCTCATACAACACATAAAAGCATGTTAAAACACATAATTTGATCTTAACATATCATATTATCCATGATCTAATCATAAAAAGAAAATATGACAAAAATCAGAATAATCAGAATCAAATCAGAAAAACAAGAATCACTGTTTGCGGGCAATAAACGACGTCAAACGCCTTATAGACGAGTCGTTGATAGCTTTAGCTATCTGTTTTGTACAGACGCTCGTTTACCTATGGAATCATGATAAGGATCTCTATCTCATTCAGATGAGACATCATCTTGAGAACATGATCCCTTACAGGTGTGCCTTCAGCCATCTGAGTGTTCATTAAAGCCTTCATGGCTACTTGCCTAGCAGCCCTATTCTGATCTCCAAAAAGTTCCTTGAGATTAAAGAGCATATCTGAAGCAGTGGCCATGTCACACATCGTGGCGTACCAGACATTCCTCAACTGCCTTCATGTGTGACTTAGAATATTGAGTTTGTCGTGCTATAGCCGTGACTCAATTATTCAAGAGGCTAAAGTTTTATTAGGGAATAACATAAGATGTAATTGACAAGAGTTGTCTACCTATTGAACATCACATGACGTTTCATGCTACAGCCGAGGTTGTGTGATGGAATGTAGGATACCTATTCCCACTAGCATTATGAATGCTTAATTTTCATTTAGGGGTTGTATAAATTAGATAAACTAGTGGGAGCCACTTATGAATAAAGACCCGATTCATATAGTGTTTTGAAATGAAATTGAATATTTTCTAAGTGTTGTTATGTGTTCATCATTTACAGATTTACTATATTCGTTATGTCTTCTGTACTATCACTCCGGAGTATACTAGATGCTCACAAGTTGACTGGTCCTAATTTTGCTGACTGGCTTCGAAACTTGAGAATTGTTCTCAGGGTTGAGAAGCTGGAATATGTGCTTGACTCACCTAAGCCTACTGAACCTGCTAGCGATGCACATAATGATGAACATTTTGTGTATCGTAAGTGGATAGATGATGCAAATGTTGCTCAATGCATCATGCTAGCTTCCATGAACATTGAGCTACAGAAGCACCATGAGCATATGGATGCTTACACTATATTTATGCATCTACAAGAGTTGTATGATGTGGCACGGAGGACAGCTTGATATGAGATATCGAAGGAACTGTTCGGTTGTAGGATGTCTGAGGGATCATCTGTGAATGACCATGTACTTAAGATGATCAATTTGATTGAACGTCTTGGACAACTTGGTTTTGCCATGGATGGGGAGCTGAGCCAAGACTTGGTCTTGCAATCACTTCCGGGTTCGTTCTCGCAGTTTGTTGTGAACTTTCACATGAATAAGCTGGATGTCAGCCTACCTGAACTCCACAACATGTTGAAGACTGCGGAATTGAATTTTCCCCCTAAGAAGAGTTCTGTTCTTCTAATTAGTGAAGGTTCCAATCCTAAGAAAAGGAAGAAGAACCCTTCCAAGAAGAAGAAAGTAGGTGAGAAAAAGCCGATTCCATAAAAAGCTGAAGACCCCAAGAGTAAAGCTGTTTGCTTTCACTGTAACAAAGTAGGGCACTGGAAGAGGAACTGCAAGGTTTACCTTGCAGAATTGAAGAAGAAGAAGGGTAGTGAGACTACCGCTTCTAATTCAGGTATGTTCATGATCGAAGTTAATATGTGACTAAGTCAAAATTCTACTTGGGTATTAGATATCGCCTGTGGTTCTCATATTTGCAATTCGTTGCAGGGACTAAGGAGAAGTAGGACTCTTGAAGAAGAAGAGGTGATTCTATGGATGGGAAATGGAGCAAGAGTTGTTGCTGAAGCTGTAGGATCATTTCATTTACATATGCCTACGGACAAGACTATTGTTTTAAATAATTGTTATTTTGTTCCCTCGATTGTGAGGAATATTATTTCTATTACATGTTAGACTTGGCTGGATTTTCATTTGTTATTCAGAATAATAAATGTTCAATTCTTAGAGATAACGTTCTTTATGGAAGTGGTATTTTAAACAATGGTCTGTATATATGTGACGTAGAGCATAATTTACTACAAATTGAACATACTAATAAAAGAAAAAGGGATGATGAAAATCTCACTTTCTTGTGGCACTGCAGACTTGGTCATATCAGTAAAAATAGATTGCGGACATTGCATAAGGAAGGATTACTTGACCCCTTTGATTTTGAATCATATCCTACATGCGAGTCTTGTCTATTGGGTAAAATGACCAAATCTTCATTTAGTGGACATGGAGAGAGGGCTGCAGATTTGCTAGGATTGGTACACACAGATGTATGTAGACCAATGTCTACGCAAGCCATTGGTGGATTTTCATACTTCGTTGCTTTCATAGATGATCGATCTAGATTCAGATATGTGTATTTGATGAAACACAAGTCTGAAGCCTTTGAAAAGTTCAAAAAATATAAGTATGAAGTGGAGAAACAAACCAAACATAGTATTATAACTCTTTGATCAGATCGAGGTGATGAATACTTGAATGGAGAGTTTCTAGCTTATCTCAAAAAAAATAGTATAGTCTCCCAGTGGACTCCTCTATATACTCCATAGTTGAATGGGGTATGAAAGGAGAAATCGAACTTTGTTAGACATGGTTCGGTCCATGATGAGCTATGCGAATCTTCCAGTATTCCTGTGGGGTTATGTATTGGAAACCTCAACATATTTACTGAATAAGGTGCCTTCCAAATCTGTTCCTCAAACTCCATATGAGATATGGAAAGAAAGGAAACCGAGTCTTAAACACGTTAATATTTGGGGATATCCAGCTTATGATAAGAAAGTTGACCCAGATAAGCTGGAATCTCGATCTGTAAAATATAATTTTATGGGATATCCTAAAGAGATTTTAGGGTATTACTTTTACACCGATCATCGGGTGTTTGTCTCCAGACATGCTACCTTCTTGGAAAAGAAGTTTACCCTTGAAGGAAACAATGGGAACAAAATTGAACTTGATGAAGTTCAAGAAGCACAAACTACTACGGATCAAGTGGAAACACCTGTTCAGACTGAACAACCTTCTGTGGAACAGCCCATTCGTAGGTCAGGGAGAGTATCTCGCCAACCTGAGAGGTATTATGGCCTTGTCATTGAGAATGACAATGAGTTATCAATCATTGATGATGACGACCCTGTGACCTATAATGAGGCTATGAGTAGTGTTGACTCAGAGAAAGGGCATAGTGCCATGAAATCCGAAATGGAATCTATGTATACCAACCAAGTATGGACTCTGGTTGAGGCGCCTGAAGGTGTTAAGCCTATTGGGTGCAAGTGGGTATACAAAAGAAAGATTGGAGCAGATGGGCAGGTGGAGACCTATAAGGCCAGGCTCGTGGCAAAAAGATTCAAACAAAGGCAAGGGATTGACTTTGATGAAACTTTTTTGCCTGTAGCCCTGTTAAAATCAATTCGGATTTTGCTTGCGATTGCTGCTTACTACGACTATGAGATCTGGCAAATGGACGTGAAAATGGCCTTCCTCAATGGGAAACTTGAGGAGGAAGTGTATATGACACAACGAGTGGGTTTTCTTTCCAAAGGAAATGAACACCTAGTGTGTAAGCTGCTGCGAACCATATATGGTTTAAAGTAAGCTTCTCGTAGATGGAACATCCATTTTGATGAGACAATTAAAGAGTTTGGTTTTATCAAAAACATAGATGAACCATGTGTCTACAAAAGGGTTAGTGGGAGCGCGGTAACATTTCTTGTATTGTATTGAAAGAGGAAACGTCAAGAGAGTTTACACACATAACAACATAGCAAACCCTTTAACAAAGCCACTTTCTCAAAGTCACTTTGATCATCATAAAGACAAGATGGGTATTAGATACCAGAGTGATTGGCTTTAGTACAAGTGGGAGATTGAAAGAGATGTGCCCTAAGTCCAATCATGTTTGATGATTTAGGAATAACTTTTATGTAATCTGTTTTGATTTCATTGATATTAATAGAAGACTTGTTTTGGTTTTATTGCGGGCTTTATCTATTTAAGTGTTTAAATATAATATACCATAGTTTAGAGTAAAGCTTTTTATGGATTATAATGAGATCATAATAATGAGACCTAAAAAGATGATAACTCTGAACTTAAATATTTCCTGGTCGTAGGATTACTAACTGGTAATTAGTAATCCGCAAAGATCGGTACATACTATGCTTGCTTCATTATAAAAGGATGTCTGTTCTCATAGACATTTGTGTGGTGACACTATAGCTAGTATGTAGGTGCTTATTATAGAATAAGTTCACTGAACATGACTCACACAGCTGAACAACTGATGGAGTTCACTCACGTGTCAGCAATTGTTCACATAGTGATAGTTGTACAAGTATCCTTAGACTTGAGATCATCATAGTCATCTTGTGTACACTGAACTATGCTTTGGTTTAGTTCTTAGTCTCCAGGGACAATTATAAGGGCTCTACTGGGTATAGGAATTTGTACACGAAGATTGTGTATGATCAATAAATGATCTACCCTTTTCCAATGAAGGAATAGAATGTTCAATGCTGATCCACTTATGCTAGTTCCGGAATCTCTGGCCAGAGTGAATGAAATTAGAAAGGAGTTTCTAATTTACATTAAATAGAACTAAGCATAGTGAATGGGAAAGCAAATGGTTAAATAAGATAGGCTTGACACAAGTTCCATGCCTTGTATTTAATCGTGACATTGCAGGGTAGAAGGAATTGATTGTACGGTAACTACTCACTGAATAGGTTCTTGGTATTCTAAGCAGTGGATTCGTATTATCCGGATAGTCGTGATATGCTGAGAAGTATCCCTCACGATGTAGAATAAATATGACTAATTTATTAATTAATCATATTTAATGAATTAGAGAATTTATATATATAATGATAAAATAGTTTTATTATTATTTATTTCTACTACCCGCTTAATATTGAACCTACAGGGTCACACCATAAAAGAGAATGATTTAATGGTGGAGGAATTAATTAATAATGGCTGGTAATTATTTATTTGTGAAATAAATAATTAATTAGAAAATTTAATAATTGATTAAATGAGATTTAATTAATTATAAAATTAATTAAGAAAATTTCTTTATATTATTAATTAAGAATTTAATTTTGGAAATTAAATCAAGTGAGAGAATTATTTTTCTAAAGTGTTTCTTAAACCTTATTTGCCTCAACCCAAAATAATTAACCCTAATTCTAAAGTAGAACAAGAGGGAGGCAACTAATTCCCTCAACCTCTTCCTCCTCCATCACATTGTACTCTTGGTGGATACCGGTGGAGTGCTTCACACTTGAGGAGCAGCTGTTAGGGATCTCCGCTCATCGTTCTTGGATCGATATTAAAGACATCCATCTTTCCATTAATGTAAAGCTTCTTAAGGTAAACATATTGAACTACGAATTAAATATTATTTTTCGCATGGATCCTGCGGAGGGTTTCGTTTTTTTTTAAGATTTAAATTTACGTTTTTGTTACGTTTATGTGCTAAAAACCCTTCAGTGACTCATCAAATTTTGATTCAAAGTGCTCATACTCCTGTGTGAGTATTGTCTTCCTGTTCTTTTTGATGGCATTGGTTCCTTGACATCTCACTTCTGATGCATCCCAGATTTCTTTTGCAGTCTTGCATGCAATCTCCCTATTTGACATGACATTGTCAAGTGCACTATGAAGAAAGTGTCTTACTTTTGCATCCTTTCCTAGTGAAGATATGTCTTCAATGGTGTATTCTCTCTTTTCTTTGGAAATCATCCTCTGAGGCTCATTCCCAACTGCAACAGAAAGCTTTGTGGGCTTGTGTGGACAATCATAAATTATGTCTATATATTCTGGTCTGTAGCTTCCAGAAACATGGCCATCTTTACACTCCATACAGGGTACTCAGACACCCTGAGCAAAGGAACCCCGATGGTTTCATATCTACTGGTGTTTTGAATGGGTTGAACCTTTGCAGTTTCTTGAGGGTCTGGTATTTTTGCTTGTTCAGACATGATTGATTTTTTGTTTGGATCTTAACTGTTTGTAAGCTTAACATATTGGCTCTGATACCACTTGTTAGGCCTCAATGATACTATAGAAGGGGGTTGAATATAGTATCTACAATCAATTCGATTATAAACACAAGTATGTAAAAGAAAATAAGTTTATTCAATATATCAAACTCTGTTACAGTAGGTTTAATCTACTCTCTCAGTGATGTATGATATCACTAAGAGCTGTTAGGGTTACAATAAATAATATTCTCGAGAATGATAACACATATAGTGTAAACCCTAATCTATGTTTATATATTACACAGTTATAAGATAACTACCAATTGATATGATAATGATTATGTTTCCTAAAATACATCAATATGAGATTATCTACTGCAGTCCTATAGTTTTCCAATTCTTTATGCATAGCTTTACTTGTTTAATCCAGATCCTCTCCTTTAAATCAGCCGTTTTTCATCCCTGAAGTGTATCCGCACTTAAGTCCTGATATAAGTTCTGACGCCTTAACAACTGATAACTTCCTATCTTTAGTAAGTTCTGATTTCTAGTTAAGTTATGATACTAAGTTCAAAAACTAAACAAATCAGATTAGACATGACATCACAAATATATCTAACATACCACCCCCAAATTTAAAATATTCACTTTCCTCAGTGAAGGTAATAGTAAGGAATCAGGCATACCTAATCCGAATCAGGATCCTCACCCTCAATGGGTGGAGTGTCAGGCGTGTCTGGAGGTGGATACACAGAGTCCTCACCAAACACTGGCCACTGGATATCAATACTGGTGGCTCAGAAAGCTGTCTGCAATGCCTGGGTGAGATCACATGCAAACCTGTTATGGATGTCATGCATCGCATCCATCCTCCTAGCCAGATGCCTATACTGCGCATTACCCTTCTTCGATAGTTCTTGTAACTGTGATGGCTCTATCTCCTCACCCAACTGAGCTCTCCAACCCGCTTCACGGGCAAACTTCGACCCACCAGCATAATACTGATCAGCTGGTCGCTTGCCCAGATGCATATCAAACGAAAAACTAAGCCCCTTAAGATCAGGCTTACCATCATGCCACTCCACCATGTTCAATATAATCGAACCATCAATAGCCGAACTAGGGAGCTGAAGTTGCTCATGTGCGGCCCAACGAACACGAACTGCCACACACAACTTCGTCACTATGGACGCATAGGATATAGAACCCGTAGTGCTCCCTCTCAAAAATCTCAGAATACCATGGTTAATAATCCTACCAATGTCCACATAATCACCCTTCAAAATACCCCACAATAAGTGTGCTCGCTCCACAGTAACCTCATGCATATGAGAAGATGGCAAGATATTAGTACAAATAAAGGCATTACATGTAATAACTCGAATTTTTGAGACCTTGTAAAACGTTTAAATGAATAGTAACCCTGACGGACGGGAAAAACTTTTGAGCCCACACTATGTAGTGCATGAGAAAATGAGTTTCGGAGTTGATATTACGACTATACGTACCAAATGAGTTGAAAAACGACCGTATTTACGACTTATCGAGGATTACGGGAATCACAATATAATTACGAGATTAAAATCATACGGATTTATATTCAAGTAGGATAAATAAAAATATAAGGAATAAATACGAAAGGAATTACTTCATAAACCAATTACGAGTAAGTATTACGGAGAACGTTTAAGTAACCGAGCGAACGCGTAAATGATTAAATTAACGTAACGCACTAACTAAACCATGGTAAGGAAATAACCATGGTTACTTCATCAAATAGTGAGCTAACCATAGGATGATCAAGCTAGCTAGCAAAATAGTGTGCTAAGGAAGCTAACCTTGTAGTTTAGCTTGTAACCTAATAAGCTATTAGGATTTGTCCCTAAGATATGCAACCAAGAATCAACCTAGAATGTTATACTAGGAGAATAAAATCAATTACAAAGATATCACCTCATCTTCCTAGATGCAACCTAGCAAAGCATCCAAGAGAAGCAACCAAGAGTAGTATAAATACCCCCTTGGAAGCTCCATTCGGCCCTAATGAAAAAAAGGGAGAAATCAAATTCAAATTTCCAAGTTCTAGCTCTTGTAAAATCACTCAATTAATTCTCAAGCCTCCTAGCAAATAAACTAAGGTAAGAAAATTCTTTCATCTCTTTTTATCAAGGTTTGATGGGTGAAATAAATTCAAGAAACTCACTAGTGAATAGTGTGAATAGTAACCTCTCTTTGGTTTCTTGATTTTAATGGTGGTTTTAGGTTCTAAAAATCATAACAAGTGAAAGAGATATGTCATAAGTCCAATCATGTATGAGGATTTAGGAATAACTTTTATGTAATATGTTTTGATTTCATTGATATTAATAAAAGACTTGTTTTGTTTTTATTGCGGGCTCTATCTATTTAAATGTTGAAATAAGATATACCACAGTTTAGAGTAAAGCTTTTTATGGATAGTGATGAGATCATAATAATGAGACTTAAAAGATGATAACTCTAAACTTAAATAGTTCCTGGTCGTAGGATTACTAACTGGTAATTAATAATCCGCAAAGATCGGTACATACTATGCTTGCTTCATTATGAAGGATGTCTGTTCTCATAGACATTTGTGTGGTGACACTATAGCTAGTATGTAGGTGCTTATCATAGAATAAGTTCACTGAACATGACTCACACAGCTGAACAACTGATGGAGTTCACTCACGTGTCAGCAGTTGTTCACATAATGATAGTTGTACAAGTATCCTTAGACTTGAGGTCATCATAGTCATCTTGTGTACACTGAACTATGCTTTGGTTTAGTTCTTAGTCTCAAGGGACAATTATAAGGGCTCTACTGGGTATAGGAATTTGTACACGAAGATAGTGTATGATCAATAAAGGATCTACCCCTTTCAGTGAAGGAAGAGAATGTTCAATGCTGATCCACTTATGCTAGTTCAGGAATCTCTGGCCAGAGTGAATGAAATTAGAAAGGAGTTTCTAATTTACATTAAATTGAACTAAGCATAGTGAATGGGAAAGCAAGTGATTAAATAAGATAGGCTTGACACAAGTTCCTTGCCTTGTATTTAATCATGGCATTGCAGGGTAGAAGCAATTGATTGTACGGTAACTACTCACTGAATAGGTTCTTGATATTCTAAGCAGTGAATTCGTATTATCCGGATAGTCGCGATATGCTGAGAAGTATCCCTCACGATGTAGAATAAATATGATTAATTAAATAATCATATTTAATGAATTAGAGAATTTATATAAATAATGATAAAATAGTTTTATTATTATTTATTTCTACTACCGGCTTAATATTGAACCTACAGGGTCACACCCTAAAAGAGAATGATTTAATGGTGGAGGAATTAATTAATAATGGCTGATAATTATTTATTTATGAAATAAATAATTAATTGACAAATTTAATAATTGATTAAATGATATTTAATTGATTATAAATTAATTAAGAAAAAGGTTCTTAATATTATTAATTAAGAATTTAATTTTTGGAAATTAAATCAAGTGAGAGAATTATTTCTAAAGAGTTTAGAAAAATGATTAATAATTAAAAGGTGTTTTAATTATTAGTGAGAATAATAAAGGGTTAATAATAATAATATTTTATGGGAAAATTTTCAGCTGAAAATTTTGCCTATAAATATACTATTATAGACCCTATTTTTGCCTTAACCAAAAAGATTTACAAAATCCTAATTCTCTCCATCTCCTCCTCGTTCATTACATCGTTTTCTTGGTGGATACCGATGGAGTGCTTCACACTTGAGGAGCAGCTGCTAAGGATCTCCGTTCATCATTTTTGGATCGCCATTAAAGACCTCCACCTTTCCATTAACGTAAAGCTTCTTAAGGTAAACATACTGAACTACGAATTAAATATTATTTTTCGCATGGATCCTGCGGAGGGTTTCGGTTTTTTTTAAGATTTAAATTAACGTTTTCGCTGCGTTTATGTGCTAAAATCCTTCAATGGCATCAGAGCTACTTGCGAAAAGTTTTTAATTCGTTTATGTGTTTAACTGTTTTCTATATATGAGCATGTACGTGATTCGCCATGATTTGATGTTGATATAATATGCTTATATATGTATGGTTTTGAATATATGATATTTATGTGAGTTGTATAATCATAAGATGATTATTTAATCTGTATATATATTGATATATACCTGATTTATGTTTGTTCTAATTTTGAGAATCATATTAGATACGGATTCTGAATTGGCTGCTGCAGATTTGCTGAAATCTGGGCCCGGTGTCCGATTTACGCAAACGAATACCCTATTCCATAGGTAAACGAGCGTCTGAACAAAACTGATAGCAAAAGCTATCAACGACTTGTCTTTAAGGCATTTGACGTCGTCAACTGCCCGCAAACAGTGATTCTTGTTTTTCTGATTTGATTCTGATTTTTCTAATTTTTGTCATATTTTTTTTTATGATTAGATCATGGATAATATGATATGTTAAGATCAGATTATGTGTTTTAAAATGCTTTTATGTGTTGTATGAGCATGGTGGATGGTTAAGGCTTTTCGACCTTAGTGTAATGGTTTTGGTTTTGGTTTTAAATACAACTTGCATGTCGTCAATCTTTGTAATCATAAATCTCGAATATAACTCGAGTTATTCTTGTAAGTTCATTAGATTAGTTTTACTTTCAATCATGTAATGTAATTGAAGACTCAAGAAGGCTATCTAATGAAGGTGATACAAAGAAGAAGACGAGGCATACAAGATGTCTAAACAAAGAAGAAGACTTATGTAATAAGTAGTTGTATTTATTTCCATCACCATATTAGATTGACCTTGATCTTTATCATGAGCTTGATAAAGATCACATAGGATGGGGCCATAACCAAACACATTTACTTTATTGAACTATACATTTACTTGTTTATTTAATTTTATATATGAGATATACGCCTATGTTTACCATGCGATGATAGATTTAGGTGAACTTAAATCAATATAAGGCGTGCTCTAGAAAATCTAGAATAGAAATCGTTTCTTGCCTTAACAATAAATATTATGAATACGATCATGAAATTCTTGTGTTTATGAAACACGTAATTGAATATGAATTTTCAGTATTGAGAGAAATGATGATTCTGTCAACAACAGATTTCTCTCTATAAGAAAGGGTTATTAAGTGACGCCTCTTGACAATGCTCCACCCGATCTGGGAATCATCTGATTATCGATTATTGATTTGAAATATTTAATTTAAAAGGAAGAATCTCTTTATAATATGATTATGATTGTAACATAATATAATCCCTCAAAAATTAAATAATATCAAGTAGTAATTGGCCAATGACACAACGGGCATGTGTCGGTCATAGCCTTCCAACATGGTAGAAAGTGCTTCTTATTTTTAAATCATTGTCGTTTCGTGCTACAGCCTAGGGCTTTGATTTCGAAATAAGAAATACTTGTCTATTACAAAGAGTACATTGAATTAGAATCTAAAGGTCGGTACGTGCTACAGCCGTGGGTCGTTGGAGACTGATTCAATTGTACGAAATGTTGGGTTAGACTTGACTTAGAATATTGAGTTTGTCGTGCCACAACCGTGACTCAATTATTCAAGAGGCTAAACTTATATTAGGGAATAACATAAGATGTAATTGACAAGAGTTGTCTGCCTATTGAACATCACATGACGTTTCGTGCCACAGCCGAGGTTGTGTGATGGAATGTAGGATCCCTATTCCCACTAGCATTATGAATGCTTAATTTTCACTTAGGGGGTTAAAAAAATTAGATAAATTAGTGGGAGACACTTATGAATAAAGACCCGATTTATATAGTGTTTTGAAATGAAATTGAATATTTGCTAAGTGTTGTTATGTGTTTATCATTTACAGATTTACTATATTGGTCATGTCTTTTGCACTATCACTCCGCAGCATACTAGATGCTCACAAGTTGACTGGTCCTAATTTAGCTATTTATTTTCACTGTAACAAGTTGGGGCACTGGAAGAGGAACTGCAAGGTTTACCTTGCAGAATTGAAGAAGAAGGGTAGTGAGACTACCGCTTCTGATTCAGGCATGTTCATGATCGAAGTTAATATGTCACTAGGTCAAATTTCTACTTGGGTATTAGATACCACATGTGGTTCTCATATTTGCAATTCGTTGCAAGGACTAAAGGGAAGTAGGACTCTTGAAAATGATGAGGTGATTCTACGTATGGGTAATGGAGCAAGGTTTGCGGCCATATCTGTAGGATCATTTAGTTTACATATGCCTATGGGCAAGACTATTATTTTGAATAATTGTTATTACGTTCCCTCTATTGTGAGGAATATTGTTTCTATTCCTATATTGGATGTGGATGGTTTTTTATTTATTATTAAGTATAATGAATGTTCTATCCTTAGAGATAATGTTCTTTTTGGATGTGGCATTTTAAATAATGCTCTGTATGTATGTGACGTAGAGCATGATTTACTTCAGATTGAACAAACTAATAAAAGAAAACGAGATGATGAAAATCTAACCTATTTATGGCACTGTAGGCTAGGTCATATTAGTGAAAATAGACTGCGAACATTGTATAAGGAAGGGTTACTTGACCCCTTTGATTTTGAATCATATCCTACATGCGAGTCTTGCCTATTGGGTAAAATGACCAAATCTCCATTTAGTGGACATGGAGAGAGGGCTGCAGATTTGCTAGGATTGGTACACACAGATATATGTGGACTAATGTCTACGCAAGCCATGGGTGGATTTTCGTACTTCATTACTTTCATAGATGATAGATCTAGATTCGAATATGTGTATTTGATGAAATACAAGTCTAAAGCCTTTGAAAAGTTCAAAGAATATAAACATGAAGTGGAGAAACAAATCAAACACAGTATTATAACTCTTCGATCAGATCGAGGTGGTGAATACTTGAATGGAGAGTTTCTAGATTATCTCAAAGAAAATGGTATAGTCTCCCAGTGGACTCCTCCATATACTGCACAGTTAAATGGGGTATCTGAAAGGAGAAATCAAACTTTTTTAGACATGGTTCGGTCCATGATGAGCTATGCGAATCTTCCAGTATACCTATGGGGTTATGCATTGGAAACCTCAGCATATTTACTGAATAAGGTGCCTTCCAAATCTGTTCCTCAAACACCATATGAGATATGGAAAGAAAGGAAACCGAGTCTTAAACACGTTAAGATTTGGGGATGTCCAGCTTATGTCAAGAAAGTTGACCCAGATAAGCTGGAATCTCGATCCGTAAAATGTAATTTTGTGGGATATCCTAAAGAGACTTTGGGGTATTACTTTTACACAAATCATCGGGTGTTTGTCTCCAGACATGCTACCTTCTTGGAAAAGGAGTTTATTCTTGAAGGAAACAGTGTGAGCAAAATTGAACTTGATGAAGTTCAAGAAGCATAAACTACTACGGATTAAGTGGAAACACCTGTTCAGACTGAACAACCTTCTGTGGAACATCCCATTCGTAGGACAGGGAGAGTGTCTCGCCAACCTGAGAGGTATTATGGCCTTGTCATATAGAATGACAATGAGTTGTCAATCATTGATGATGACGACCCTGTGACCTATAATGAGGCTATGAGTAGTGTTGACTCAGAGAAATGGCATAGTGCCATGAAATCCGAAATGGAATCTATGTATACCAACCAAGTATGGACTCTGGTTGAGATGCCTGAAGGTGTTAAGCCTATTGGGAGCAAGTGGGTATACAAAAGAAAGATTGGAGCAGATGGTCAGGTGGAGACCTATAAGGCCAGGCTCGTGGCAAAAGGATTCAAACAAAGGCAAGGGATTGACTTTGATGAAACTTTTTCGCCTGTAGCCCTATTAAAATCAATTCGGATTTTGCTTGCGATTGTTGTTTACTACGACTATGAGATTTGGCAAATGGACGTGAAAACGGTCTTCCTCAATGGGGAACTTGAGGGGGAAGTGTATATGACACAACCAGAGGGTTTTCTTTCCAAGGGAAATGAACACCTAGTGTGTAAGCTGCTGCGAACCATATATGGTTTAAGGCAAGCTTCTCGTAGATGGAACATCCGTTTTGATGAGACAATCAAATAGTTTGGTTTTATCAAAAACATAGATGAACCATGTGTCTACAAGAGAGGGTTATACTGACTCTAGTTTTCAATCAGAAAGTGATAGCAAATCCATGTCAGGGTATGTGTTTACTCTGAATGGTGGTGCGATTAGTTGGAAGAGTTCCAAATAGTCTACAACGACCGACTCCACAGCGGAAGCGGAATATATAGCTGCAAGTGAGGCTGCAAAAGAAGCCGTTTGGATGAGGAAATTTGTTTCTGAGTTGGGAGTTGTTCCTAGCGTTGAAGAGCCTATTGTGTTGTATTGTGATAACAACGCAGTAATAGCACAAGCCAAGGAACCTAGGTCTCATAAAAATTCCAAACATGTCTTGCGGCGCTTTAATCTAATTAGGGATATTGTTGAAAGAGGAGATGTCAACATCGAGAGAGTTGACACACATAACAATGTAGCAGACCCACTCACAAAGCCACTTTCTCAGAGTCACTTTGATCGTCATAAAGACAAGATGGGCATTAGATACCAGAGTGATTGGCTTTAGTACAAGTGGGAGATTGAAAGAGATATGTCCTAAGTCCAATCATGTATGAGGATTTAAAATAATGATAAAATAGTTTTATTATTATTTATTTCTACTACCGGCTTAATATTGAACCTATATGGTCACACCATAAAAGAGAATGATTTAATGGTGGAGGAATTAATTAATAATGGCTGATAATTATTATTTATGAAATAAATAATTAATTGGAAAATTTAATAATTGATTAAATGAGATTTAATTGATTATAAATTAATTAAGAAAAGGTTCTTAATATTATTAATTAAGAATTTAATTTTTGGAAATTAAATCAAGTGAGAGAATTATTTCTAAAGAGTTTAGAAAAATGATTAATAATTAAAAGGTGTTTTAATTATTAGTGAAAATAATAAAGGGTTAATAATAATAATATTTTATGGGAAAATTTTCAGCTGAAAATTTTGCCTATAAATATACTATTATAGACCCTATTTTTGCCTCAACCAAAAAGATTTACAAAACCCTAATTCTCTCCATCTCCTCCTCCTTCATTACATCGTTTTCTTGGTGGATACCGGTGGAGTGCTTCACACTTGAGGAGCAGCTGCTAAGGATCTCCGTTCATCATTTTTGGATCGCCATTAAAGACCTCCATATTTCTATTAATGTAAACCTTCTTAAGGTAAACATACTGAACTACAAATTAAATATTATTTTTCGCATGGATCCTGCGGAGGGTTTCGGTTTTTTTTAAGATTTAAATTTACGTTTTCGCTGCGTTTATGTGCTAAAAACCATTTACCAAGCACTTCCAAGCCTCCACCATCCTCAAGAACACATCTCAAGCTTTCAAGAAAAGTAAAAATCTTTGGCCCAACTTTTTTTAAGATTCATTTTTAAGATCCATTTAGTATGTGGTAGTAAACCTAGTGTAATGAGTGTTATTGATGAAATCTTGATGATTAAGTTAAGTAGATTTAAGGTTGGTTGTTTTTGCCTCAATAACATGATGTTCTTGAGAGGATTTTGTGTGTTGATGATGATATGATGATTTTTGGTGGTTGTGTAAAGAGTTAGGGCGTAAACGAAACCACGATCGTAAACGTAACTTCCTTAAAACCAATAAATCGTAACTTTAAGATTCTGCAGAAAGTCCCAACGTTTTAAACTGTATATACTTGAAAAATAACCTTTGTTTAGTATAGAAAATGTTATAAGGATCATTTAGGCGCTTGAATCGCTTGATTCCGATTTACGGATCAAAAGTTATGGTCGTTTTACTAAAAGTGGTTTACGCGACAAAAACTGCTACGAATTACAAATTTTGAAAATATAAAGGATAGACTTAAATGTGTTCATAAATCATGAAATGTTTACAGAGAGTAACATATTGAGTTTCCTAATTTCCATAAAAATTTCAATTGAAAATAATGATTTCCCAATTTTATAAAAATGTCGGAGTCGAGACCACGCGAGTAGAAATCGTAAGAATCCATAAGCGGAGCCGACGGCGATAATAAGAATGAAGCTAAAATACTTAGGAAAATAAAGCGACCGTAATATGAATGTGACTTAAAGGAATAATAAGGGTAGTATAAGTTGAGAGGATGCATAACAAGTAGCGCATGAGTGCGAGTTGCCGTAAATTAGAATGGGACCTAATGAAATGAATTGTGTTATGGTTATAGATTTCTGAGCGGAACCTAGAGCATCCTCCACCTCGAGATACCCAGGCAAGTTTACGAACCCAACTCCATTTTTACTATTGTGTTGTGAAAGAATTATTTTACTATCATTGTATAAATACCATGCTTGCCATGATACATAGTTGTTGAATTTCGCATAATATAGCGATGTTGTACGATAAAGTATATATCGTCAAATGTTATTTCGCTTTAAGCGTGACGTATTATATAAGACCGAGAATCGGTCGGGATTTAAGATAAAACCCGAGAATCATTCCGGTGATATTATAGGACGGTTATAAGTCCATAGTAGTACGTTTTAAAGAGACTCATCGTCCACTTACGAAACATTAAAACACCTCAAACTTTTATTAAAACGATTTCCCAACGATCATATTCCCTCAACTATATTTTATTATTCGAATAATAAATACTATATACTTATTCCTTATTATGGGAGTAGTATACTCCATCGATTATTTATTTCAAACCCGATTAATCACAAAAGATTAATAATTATGGGGACACAAACTAGTTGAGGAATATTATTTTAAATATTCTTTTGGAGAGTAAACTCATTCGAGGTTTAATTATTTATCGATTATCATATAATTAATTATTATTCTTAAAGGGTTTATTATTGATTTAAAAATCATGGATCCTGATTTAAAATATACTTTCTGATTTCAGAATATCATTCGAATAATTTCAGATCGTCGGTGAATATTATCCCGACTTATTTAATATGTTGAATATAGTTTCAAGGAGAAACTTTTCCCCCTTATTAATTATCTGTTGACAACGGTCAACTCACATCCTTAGTACTTCCTCCGAAATTCTCGGAAGTACGTATATACATATACACTTATATCTTAGAGAGATAAGCTATTTCTATCAACAAGCAAAATGTTTGGGGAACTTCGATGTGGTTCGAGTTCTCGAGATTGATAGAATTCTTTTAAAGGACAAGGGAGGGGTAGACTCTGGTACTATGTGTGCTAGATGGACTACCAAAGGTACCACAGGCGAAGGGACCCAGTGTACTCAGGAACTTGTGAAGTATGTGTATACCCGAAAATGGGACACGTAGCCCGAATGCTGCAAGGGTGATAACCGAGATACGAAGGTGTCGTCCTTCTACTAGTAGAAAAGGTTACTATTATCGTATTACGACTGATCATCGTATACGGTGGCTCCAACGAGTGTCCTAATTCTTCCAATTGGAATTGAGATGCAATACTGTAACCAAAGCCTAAGTGCGGGGATTACTATTAAGGTATTCGCAGGATATTAAAATCCCTTAAAGAATTGTTTTCATAAGAAGGTGTGTATCACCAAGGAAAACTATTTTCGAATAAAACATAATTATCATATATGATGTTATCATACAGTCATTTTCATACTGTACATTATTATGCTGGGCATTATAGCTCACACTTATTTTCTTAAATTAACACAACACAACAGTGAATCAAGATGCCTGCCATGAGAACCACAGCCAGGAAACGGGTAGGAAATGGCTAGCTGTTCCGTAGATTTTTGTGTGTTGTACCACAGGTAGTCAGAATAAGCTGGATTAGTTTTCAGTTATGTATAGTTCGGCTTATATATAAGTATGACTTATGTAAGGTAAGAAACAAGAAACGTATATTTGGGCGGCGGACTAGACTTACCTAAAGGTCACTCCCCGGTAAGACTAATTACTTTTGGGTTGTAATAAAATTTCTCTAGGTATGATGGTTCGTTTCCAAGACAATAACCTGTAAGTGTGTGTGTGTGATAAGTGTGGGGTCGTGAAGCGTGAGTATTTACATATTATAGTGTGAGTTGTGTGAGTTTAGATGGCGTGGCTTCCGAGACTCCTGACCCCGGGTTTTGGGGCGCCACAAGGGTTGAAGCCAGAGATAAGGAGTGGAGTTGTAGCCTTATAACTGAAGACATATACTTTGGTAGTTCAGGCTGCCTTAGTGATAGAAAGTGACGAGAGGTTAGATGCTGAGCAGCAGGGTGAGAAGAAAAGGAAGTTCGAAGGTGGACCTGCTAGGTCAGAATCAAGAGGAGTAAGTCAGAAGTTTCAGCGCCGATTTGGAAAGAATAAGGATAGGAAGTTCAGGAGACAGAACCCAGGCTAGGCCAAGTACCAATTTAGTTAGCTCTACCCCAACAAGGTTCAATAAGCCAGTGATCGACTATAAGACATGTGGAAAGAAGCACAGTGGTCAGTGCAGAGAAAATATCAACTATTTTAAGTGTGGCCAGAAGGGTCATTATTCCACGGAGTGCAAGTCTGAGATCCAGGGAGTAACCTGTTTTAGTTGCGGCAAAGTGGAGCATATTTCGAGGAATTGCAAATCAGTGACCCAAGGTAGTGTTGGAAGGAGCATGTCCCAAGGACCAGCAACCAGTACTGCTAGAGCTAGAACTTTTAAGATGACCAAGAAATCTACAGTTCATGATTACGATGTAGTTGCGGGTACGCTTTCTCTTCATTTTGTACCTGTTAATGCTTTATTTGATTCGGGAGCGTCCAAATCTTTTATATCTATGAACTGTGTGAATAAAATGCAATTGATGTTGGAAGATTTAGATGAACCTTTAACCATAGAGGCGGCTAATAAGGATAAAGTGTCCGTAAGTCAATTATGTCCTAAGTGCTCCATAGAGATTTCAGGATATACTTTCCCTGCCAACCTAATACCTTTTGAGTTAGGAGACTTCGATGTTATTTTAGGCATGGATTGGTTGTCTCTGTATAAGGCAAATATTGACTGCAAGAAAAAAAGAGTTGTTATGTATACCATAAATAATAAAAAGGATCAGTTATCAAGGACAGAGGCAGGACAAGAAGTTCCTTTCAGTATTACAAGCAAAGAAATTGTTGCGGCAAGGGTGTGAAGTATATTTGGCTCATGTGGTAGATACAAAGAAGGAGACCCCTACCTTGGATGAGATTCCCATAGTAAGAGAATTTATCGATGTCTTTCTAGAAGAATTTCCAGGATTATCACTTGATCGAGAGATGGAGTTTTCCATTGATTTGATACCAGGAGCCGAACCAGTGTCCAAAGCTCCATATAGAATGGCTCCGGTGGAAATGAGAGAATTGGCCAAGCAACTTCAGGAACTATTGGATAAGGGAGTGATTCGACCCAGTGTTTCTCTGTGGGGTGCTCCAGTGCTATTCTTAAAGAAGAAGGATGGAAGTATAAGGTTATGTATCGACTATAGAGAGATGAACAAGTTGACAATCAAATCCAAATCAAAATCCTTCGGAGTCTTATCGTTCCAAATGTCCTGACCGGGCTTTCTACTGGGCTGAATAATCACCCTCCTTATCGCTTCTACACTATACTCCACCTTCATCCCCTAACCACCATCAAGCCATTCTTCTCAGCCTTCGCATTCATATAGAACTCGCAAACAACACTCATGGGCACAGCAGCGGGTGCCTCGCAAAAAGGAACCTATCCCATCTCCAGAATCATCTCCAACAGCTTACCATCCTTCCCCGATGGCAAAAAACCTCTCTCATTGATGATAGACTTCGAGAGAAGCCTCGTATACTCCGCTTCAGCATCGGGAGTAAAAAACCTCAGCCTCACACCACCAGCACTAGAAGAGTCGGTGGTGCTGCTGCTTACTTGTGTTCTTTGTCTCTTTGGTGCCATTGGAATTGAGTAGAGAGAATAAGAGTTTGTGTTTGAGAGAGAATTTGTGTTTGAGAAATTTGTGAAGTGGTGAAGAAGTTTGTGTATAAGTGTATGTATTTATAGGAGGTGAAAAGAGAATTATATATGGAATAGAAGTGGGATTTGAATATGGGAATAGTGGAAATAATGGGTTTGATTTGGAGAGGGAAATTTGGGATGTGGGAGAGTAAAATTCGGGTAGGAATTGATTTTGTAGCCAAAATCCCGTTATTCCTCTTCAAAACTACTATTTTTCTTTTTCTGAGTTGGGAACTCGGCGCGAGCGCGCTCTACTTTTTCCAAATCGGCGCGGGCGCACCGTGTCTCTGTAATTTCAGCGCGGTCGCGCGCTAGATCTGCACGGGCGCGCCTGACTTCTGAAGTTGGCCCTGAATTTTTCTGTTTTTCTGATTTTTTTTTGTGATTTTCTCTTTTCTTCTTGCTTCCTCTACTTACTAATGTACAACAAACTTGGGTTGCCTCCCAAGAAGCGCTTGCTTTACATCGTTAGCTTGACGTAGAAACTCGAGATCAAACGGACAACAAAACGGCACTAACCACCTTGTGGTTTGCCGTGTCACCATAGTAATGCTTCAACCTCTGACCATTTACCTTGAATGCTTGGCCCGGATCATTCTCAAAAATCTCCACCGCTCCATGTGGAAACACAGTTTTGACAACGAACGGCCCTGACCATCTTGACTTCAACTTTCCAGGAAAAAGACGGAGACGAGAGTTGAACAACAAAACTTGTTGCCTCAGCACAAATGATTTGAGCACCAGACCCCAATTATGCCACCTCTTGACTTTTTCCTTATACATTTTATTGTTCTCATAAGCTTGAAGTCGAAACTCGTCGAGCTCATTTAATTGAAGCATCCTCTTCTTACCAGCTGCATCCAAATCCAGATTTAACTTCATCAAAGCCAAATACGCTTTATGATCTGGCTCCACCGGCAAATGACACCCCTTAACATAAACCAACTGGAATGGAGACATTCCGAACGGAGTCTTGTATGTTGTTTTATACACCCAAACAGCTTCATCAAGCTTCAAAGACCAAACTTTCCTCAATGGACATACAACTTTCTCCAAAATGGGCTTGATCTCTCTATTAGACACCTCATTTTGACCATTTATCTGAGGATGATAAGCCGTAGCAATGCGATGATTCACATTATACCTTTGCATCATAGCGGTGAACTTGCGGTTGCAAAAATGCGACCCTTATCACTGATTATGACTCTTGGAGTTCCAAACCTTGTGAATATCTGCTTGTGAAGAAAATTAAGCACCACTTTTACATCGTTTGTTTGCAACGCCTTAACTTCAACCCATTTCGACACATAATCAACCGCCAACAAGATATACTGATTGTTACAAGATGAGACAAATGGTCCCATGAAGTCAATTCCCCAAACATCGAAGACTTCAACTTCGAGATGCACATTAAGAGGCATCTCATCCCTCTTAGACATATTACCCACACGTTGACATCGATCACATTTCCAAACAAACTGATGAGCATCTTTAAATAAAGTTGGCCAAAAGAACCCTGCTTGAAGAATACGAGTTGCTGTCTTTTCTCCACCATAATGTCCTCCATAAGCCGTTGAATGGCAATCTCTCAAGATCCCCCCCATTTCGCTATAAGGAATACATCTCTTGATGATTTGGTCAGCTCCTTGTCGAAAAAGAAACGGCTCATCCCACATATATCACTTCACTTCATGTAGAAACTTCTTCCTTTGAGTGTACGATAAGTTGGGAGGCATGATGTTACTCACAAGGTAGTTCACAATGTCTGCGAACCACGGTTCTACCTCTTGCACTCCAAACAACTGCTCATTGGGAAAAGACTCATTTATCAATGTCTTGTCCAGTGAAGTAGAATTAGGGTTCTCCAAACGCGAAATATGATCAATGACTTGATTTTTAGTCCCTTTTCTGTCCTTGATCTCTAACTCAAACTCCTAAAGTAAAAGAACCCATCGAATCAACCTTGGCTTCGAGTCCTTCTTCGAGACGAGATAACGAATTGCAGCGTGATCAATAGGGATGGCAATCGGTTCGGATCGGAACGGGTATTGCAGAATCTATATCCAAACCCGAAAATTTTATCCATACCCGAACCCGACCCGAACCTAAAAAATACCCGAAAATGGATACCCGTACCCGATCCATCGAATTTTGGATCGGATTAGGGTATACCCGAAACCGGAATTTTTTTGAATTGGATATTCATACCCGAAATCCGACCCCGAATCAAAATCTAAAAATTTGTATAATTATTGATGTTGCAAGTGTTTGGGATCGAACACGCGACTTATAAAGAAAGAGTTTAACGTGTCATCTTCAACAACTACACCACATCATTAATTGTTTTATTATATGTATAGCTAATATTTAAAAAATCAACTCAATTGAGACCCAATTTTTTCATTTATTACTAAACAATATTTTTTTAACCTTATAAACCTTATGACCCATTTAGATGATTGAATAATTATATTTAATTAAACTTTATAATTAGTTAATTTTTAACATAAATATAAATATAAATATTCTAAAAATTATATAATAATATGTATAATTTATATTATTAATATATATATTATAATATTATAATGTGTAATATTTAAATTCTAATATTATATATATAATAATTCGGGGGGTTTTCGGATTTCGGGTTCGGATCGGGTTCAGATATAGTTTCGGATTTCGGATCGGGTTTAGGATCGGCATACCTAATATCCAAATCCAAATCTAAAAAAATTCGGGTTTAAAATTAAATCCATATCCAAATCCAAAAAATCGGGTTCGGTAAATCCAAAATTTCGGGTTTCGGATCTAGTATCCATCAGATCGGATTATTTTGCCATCCCTAGTGATCAGTGAAACCTGTCACCTTCGTCCCGAGTAGATAAGATCGAAATTTCTCAAAACCATAGACAATAGCCAAGAGTTCTTTCTCCGTAGTAGTATAATTCAGTTTAGCAGCATTCAAGGTCTTACTAGTGTAGTAGACCACATGAAATATGTTGTTCTTTCTCTGCCCAAGAACTGCTCCAACTGCATAGTCACTTGCATCGCACATCATCTCAGATGGTTCATTCCAGTCAGGTACAGTTATGACAGGTGCCGAGATTAAACTCTTCTTCAATGTCCCAAAAGTGGCAAGGCACTCGTCATCAAACTTGAAAGGGACATCTTTCTCTAGCAAACTGCACAATGGCTTCGAAATCTTAGAGAAGTCCTTGATGAAACGCCTATTGAAACCCGCATGACCAAGAAAACTGCGAATTCCCTTAACAGAAATTGGTGGAGGAAGATTTTCAATGACCCCCACCTTAGCCTTGTCCACCTCAAGACCCTTACTAGAAACCTTGTGCCCAATAATAATACCCTGGCACACCATAAAATGACATTTCTCCCAATTGAGAACCAAGTTGGTCTCAACACACCTCTTGAGAACATGTCCAAGATTCTGCAAGCATTCGTCAAAAGAATCGCCAAATACAGAGAAGTCATCCATGAACACCTCCACATTCTAGCCAATCATATCAGAAAAGATGGTCATCATGCATCTCTAAAATGTGGCTGGTGCACCACACAAACCAAAAGAAACTCGTCTGAAGGCAAAAGTACCAAATGAACAAGTGAAGGTAGTCTTCTCCTGGTCTTCTAGAGCGATATAATCTGATTGTAACCCAAATAGCCATCCAGAAGACAATAGTAATCATGTCCAGCCAATCTATCCAACATCTGATCAATAAAAGGAAGAGGGAAGTGATCCTTCCTAGTGGCCTTGTTCAGCTTTCTAGAGTCCATACAAACTCTCCATCCCGTGACTGTTCGAGTAGGAATGAGCTCATTCTTCTCATTAGCAACAACTGTGATACCTGCCTTCTTTGGTACTTACTGAACTGGACTCACCCAAGAACTATCAGAAATGGGATAAATAATCCATGCATCCAGCCACTTAAGAATTTCTTTCTTCACTACTTCCTTCATGATCGGATTAAGTCTTCTTTGCTGCTCAACCGTAGGCTTGCTACCTTCCTCTAGCAGAATTTTATACATGCAATAAGAAGGGATGATTCCCTTAATATCTACTATAGTCCATCCAATTATCGATTTGAACTCTCTTAGAATTCTCAAAAGCTTCTCCTCGTCGCTACCTTAAAGGTCAGATATAATAATAGCAGGCAAAGTAGATGCATCACCTAAAAATGTATACCTTAAATGTTCAGGTATTTAGGAGCTTTGTTCAATTCTTCCATTCCGAGAGATTCAAAAGGCATGTCAATTTTCCTCTTCCATGGAGAAGCATTCAGATATTGCAATTGCTCTTCACCTTCATCATCTTCACTATCAGAATTCCCCAATAAGGCTTTCTCTAAGGCATCGGACCTTAGCAATCGATCGAGTTCATAATTAACCACAGTATCGACCATTACCACCTTAAAACACTCCTCATTTTCTGTAGGAAATTTCATAGCATTTAACACATTAAAATTTACATCCTGATCCAGCACTCGCATTGTAAGCTCACCCTTCTGCACATCTATTAAGGTTCGGCCAGTCGCCAAGAAAGGTCTTCCAAAAATTATGGGAATCTTCTTATCCTCCTCGAAATCAAGAATTATGAAATCAGCAGGGAAGATGAGTATATCAACCTTGACCAAGACATCCTCCACAATACCTCACAGATATGTAATAGAACGGTCGGCCAACTGCAAAGTCATATAAGTTGGTTTTGGATCAAGCAGATTCAACTTCTTGCAGATTGACAAAGGAATCAGATTGATGTTAGCTCCCAAGTCACATAAGCATCTGTCAAAAGACACTTTTCCAATAGTGCATGGAATAGTGAAGCTTCATGGATCTTTAAGCTTCGGAGGCAACTTCTGTTACAGCACAGTTCTGCATTCCTCCGTGAGAGTGACAATCTCTAAATCATCTAACTTCACTTTCCGAGAGAGAATACCTTTCATAAACTTTGCGTAACTAGGCATCTTCTCAAGAGCCTCAGCGAAAGGTATGTTGATATGAAGTTTCTTGAACACCTTTAAAAACTTCTCAAATTGCTTATCAAGCTTTTTCTTCTGCAGCCGCTTAGGAAAAGGCGGTGGAGGATAGATATGTTTCTCCCATATTTTACCCTTAGGAGGAGTGTGCTCAATAGTAGTCTTCCTTGGTTCCACTTCTGCTTCATGCTGCTCTACTTCTTCTTCTGCCCTAGCTTCTTCATTCGAAACTTGAGTTTGCTCGGGATTCGCAACCTTTCCAGACCTCAAAGTGATTGCCTTTACCTGCTCCTCAGCTTCCCTCTTTCATGGAACTTTAGTGTCAATAGGTAATGTACCACGTTGACGATTTAGCAAGGCATTGGCAATTTGGCCAATTTGATTTTCCAAGGTCTTGATAGAAACAACTTGACTCTTGCACATAAGCTTCAACTCTTCTAATTTAGATTTTTCAATAGCTTATTGCAGCTGAAGTTGCTACCTTGGTGCATATTGCGGTTGCTAAAAATCAGGGGGGTTGTACTGCTTAGTGGGGTACTGCTGATAAGGCTGTTGAACCGCATTCTGAGCGTTGCTCCAACTGAAATTAGGATGATTGCGGTTGTTGGGATGATAAGTGGCTGACACAGGTTGCTATGATCGCTGAAAGTTGCTCACGAACTGAGCTGATTCACTAGAAATAGCGCACTGATCAGTCTCATGGGCACCAGCACAAAGCTCACAGACACTAGTGATTTGATTAACTTCATAATTAGTCAAAGTGTCCACATTCATTGTCAAAGCCTTAAGTTGGGCAGCTATAGCAGTTGCTGCATCCAACTCCAGAATTCCTGCTATTTTTCCTTGAGTCAGTCTCTGGGAAGGATTCTGGTATTCATTAACAGCCATCAGTTCAATCAATTCATAAGCTTCATTGTGGCTCTTAGCCCACAAGGCTCCTCCTGATGCTACATCGAGCATGGGTCTAGAAGTAGCACCCAATCCATTGTACAAACAATTTATAATCATCCAATCAGGCATGCCATGGTGTGGGCACTTCCTTAGCATCTCCTTATATCGATCCCAAGCCTCACACGGAGATTCTCCTATTTGCTGAGCAAATTAAGTAATAGCATTCCTGATTGCAGCAGTCTTCGCCATAGGGAAGAATTTAGTGTGAAACTTTTGAGCATGATCCTCCCATGTGGTGATACACCCTGGTGGTAGAGAATGTAACCAGCACTTCACTTTATCCCTCAGAGAGAATGGGAAGAATCACAGCTTGATAGCATCTTCAATCACACCATTGAACTTCAAAGTGTCGCAGATCTCGATGAAATCCCTAATGTGCATGTTGGGGTCTTCAGTAGGAGAACCCCCAAACTGAACTGAGTTATGTATCATCTGAATCGTGCTTGACTTGATCTCAAAAGCATTAGCCGAGATGGCTGGCTTGATGATGCTTGACTGAATATCATTGATTTTAGGCTGAGAATAGTCCATCAAAGCCTTAGGAATTTCTGCTTGATCTCCCATCACTACTAAAGCTGGTTTCTCGATTTTCTCTTCTTCTATCTTCTCTTTGTCCTCAAAAACTTCCCTTCGAACCACTACAACTTCTTCCTCGGCTTTATCCAGGGTTCTCTTATGAGACCGCGAATGCGTATGCATATACGCTCGCTAGAGTACCTGAAATAAGACAAGAAAACAGATAAGTAACAATGTCCGAGTCAATGAACTTTAACGATTACTGATGACAAACACATAAACAAAAAATTAACACTGCAGTCCCCGGCAGCGGCTCCAGAAACTTGTTAGTCGCTAAACACGTGCTAATAATACACGCAAGTATACGCATTCGCAAGTAATATAGAATTATTTCTAGTTCATTACCACAGAGACTGACTTTGGTTAACTAATTAATTTATGCACTTATGCACCAATGATATGGCTATTATTCAATGATAAGACGAATAACAAATTAAGTTTTTGATTATAACTAAGAATTAAACTAACAATTATAAGTTTGTGACGTTCATAAGACGAATAAGTACAACCAATACTAGGTTATCATATAATCACCACACACTAAGGTATCAAAAAAATTAACTAAATAAATCCATAAATAAATCCACTAGAACCCCACGATGACGATTCGCCCATAATCGAACTCATCATCAACGTGGGTTCCGATGAAAGCATGGTATCATAAACATAGTCTCTATACTGAATAAATAATAAACCCAAGTACGAAACAAGAGTAAGGTTCATGAATAAGAAAACTAGCATCCAAGTTATAACTTAAAACAAAGATTCAGAAGTAAATACAAGATCTTCTTCGTCTTCGTTGAATCGTGCTAACACGGTCTTCTTACAGCTCTCCATGTGATCTAATATATCCGCCTCTCTAGAAAATGTCCTTTATTTAAGTATATATAATAGCCCATGTAAGATAGAAGTCCTCCATTTGTAAATCAATTAGAATCAGGATTCTGTAATCCTGACCCGGCGCGGGCGCGCTGACTCTCTGACAAATGGGCGCGGCCGCGTGCTAGACTAGCGCGGGCGCGCCGTGCTTCTTGAAAAACTTCTGAATTTCTTTAATTCCTGCTGCAATTGAGTTGGCTTCCGGAGCTTTATTCTTTGGAAATCATCCTAACACCATATTAACACCAAAACAATGCTAATTCGCCTGACTCTTAGAATTATGCCTGAAATGCCAAAACACTAGAAAAACCATTAAAATACCAACAACTTGAGTACATTTACACCAATTTAAATCTTTACAGAGCGTAATAAAGTGTCACAAATGCCACTCAACATGCTGCACAAATTGAGTAAGAGAATTCCTGAGTATAACTGTCTTTGCCATAGGGAATAATTTAGTAAGAAACTTCTGAGCAAGATCTTCCCAAGTAGTGGTAGAACCTGCTGGTAGAGAATGCAACCAGCACTTAGCTTTATTCCACAGAGAGAATGGGAAAAACCTCAGCTTTAGAGCATCTTCAGAAACATTATTGAACTTGAAGTGTCGCAGAACTCGATGAAATCCCTAATGTGCATATTGGGATCTTCCGTTGGAACACCCCCCAAACTGGACTGAATTCTATACCATCTGAATTATGTTAGGCTTGATCTCAAATGTATTAGCTGCGATAGCTGGCCTGACAATACTAGATTGAATGTCATCGAACTTTGGTTGAGAATAATCCATCAACACTTTCGTTGCTGCTGGTTCTCCCATTACAATAAAAAATAGAGTACCTGAAACACACACAAGTAAATCGTGAAAGTAAAAGAATCTAAGTCAGTGAAATTTAATGACCACTGATGTCAAATACATAAACTAAAAATTAACACCGAGTCCCTGGCAGCGGGCGCCGTGCTTCTGGATTTTTGCTCCAATTTCTTGTTTTTGATGTAAGTTGAGTTCTATCTGTCAGAATTTGATGATCCAATAGTCCACGCAAAGCTCTCGAGCTTGAATAACTGGAGCTTGAGCATTTTGTTCATCCTCATTTGCTTCATTTTCATTTACAACTAAGGCACTTGAAATATCAACCACATGTCCTTGGTTTGCCTTTAATGACTTTCTTTGCAACATTTCAAGTTCATATGTTTTCAAAATCCCATATAAAACTTCCAGTGTTATTCTGCTCAAGTCTCTTCCTTGTCTAATAGCTGATATTATTTATTCAAGGTGGTCAGGAAGAGCTAGCAAGAACTTTAGGTTAACCTCCTCAGCTTCATAATACTTATCATGAAGCTGCAAGTCATTTATCAATCTATTAAACCTTTTAAAAACTTCAGTAATTCATTCTTTAGGATTTTCCATGAATCCCTCATACTGAGAAACCAGTATCCTCCTTTGATTTGATCTAACTTCCTTTGTACCCTCACACAGAATCTCAATCTTCTCCCAAATCTTCTTGGCTATGTCACTGTTGATAATATTATTGTACATAACATTGTCAAGTGACTCTATTAGTTGCAGACCACTATCCAGGGAGACTTTTTCTTTTCAATTTCAGTGTATTTTAAAGGGTCTTTAGGGGCATAACGAGCTGGGATAACCATATCCATCAGTAGATTAATCAACCCTTTCCATGGGAGTAAAAGGACCATTCTTGAGAATTTGGATATATAATGGGTTGGCCATCCTTATGAACAGCATCATTATCTTTTTCTAAATTGTGTAGTTGTTTCTATCAAAGGCTGGTATCTTGATACTGCTTATCTTTTATGCACTCATACTTCTAAGATCTTTATCTGTTTTCTTTCAGATTTTGCGCTGATACCACTTGTTAGCTATTGAGTACAACACGGGGGGGTGAATGTGTTTTTTTTTAATTTTTTAGCCTTTTTGAAGTTTGGATAATGGAGTCTGAACAAAGCAGTTTAATTTGTAGAGATATTATGTTAGCAGAATTAAAACAACAAGTACAACAAACAAAATATTTCAAAACTCACTTAATTTTTATAATTAAGTATGTCTTGCTACAAATTCTGTGTTCTTAATAATATAAGAACTCAGCTTCTTCCTTGAGAGAATACAAGAAAATGTAAAACTGTTTGATGCTTCTAAACTAAGGACCAGTGCATGCTTTATACACTAGCAACACGGGTTTACAAAACTTGCACTAAAATGTACTAAACTCTTTTCTAAAGCAATATTTTTCTATTTCCATTTCTAGCTTAGAAAATATGTGCAGAATCTTACAGGTCTGTGACCATCCTTTGTCTAGTTAATCTTGGCCCTTGATCTTGTATTCTTCCCAGCTACTTTGTAGACTTTTCAATCTAGTTGATAGATTATTTGTTGACTGATAATCTTGGATATTGAATTTGTTTGCATTTTATATTTGAGAGGCATGTTGAGATCTCCAGTTTTTTATAGAGAAGTGACATTTTGATAAGTATAATGACTTATCGAGATCTATGAGTTCTTTATAGGTATATTTGACTTGTCGAAGTCTCTTGATATTTGCATGCTAAATGACTTGTCGATATGTCTGAGATCTCTACATGCAGAATTGACTTGTCCATATCTCCTAGATCTCTATATACATTTTGACTTGTCGATATCTCTAAGATCTCTAATGATAATTTGACTTGTCGATATCTCTAATCTTCACATCTTCATTTTGACTTGTCGATATCTCTTAGTTCTCTACATGCAGAAATGACTTGTAGATATCTCTAATCTTCATATCTTCATTTAACTTGTCGATATCTCTGAGACTTCTATGTAAGCCATTTTGGACTTCTCGATAAGTCATTCTGGAGTTCTCGAATGACTTCTCTATATTGCTTCATCTGTGACTTGTCGATATATTGACTTAGAACACTTTTGATAAAACAGATTTATTCAACTCCAAGCTTCTGTATCATTTCTCTGAGGCATCATCTTTCTTGATCTTCTTCCATAGTTTATTCCATTGGCTTGAACTGTTTATAGAAAAATACTCAAGTATAATCTTCTAACCATTTTACAGACTAAAGTAATATAATACAAAGTAAAAAGTTGATTATCAAATAACTAAATCTTAGGATTATCAATGTGACTTAGTCTTGTTATTGTATAGGCATGTCTTGCACAATAAGGGTTCTCAATGGATTTCAAGAGTTCCAAGATGCCCGAATCAATAAATGACAGTTCCAAATCATTATGAGTCAAATTCAAATTACAATTCAGGAGATAGTGCTTATTGCATAATAAATACCGTTTTCATCTTTTTAAACAACGAAGAACCCTTTTTTATTGGACTTATCCATCTTTTAATTATAATAAGGGTGATAAGTCCAACTAGCATCCTAAGTGTCCGGACTAGTCCAACTAGCCTCTTACGTCTCTATCCAATCTTTAGGAATACATTAGAAAACCCTTTATATTGGAAAACACAGAAGTGTTAACGAAATTCTTTTTAACGTTACCAGTATTTGAAATCATTTGGACTCTTTCAAGTCCAAAATCATTCTTAGGTTCCATTCAAGGATTCAAGGGGTGAAATAAGCAATTGAAATGAGGAAATGTAAGTTGAGGAAATGAGCAATCACTAAACATAGGTAATATCAAAGTCATTAACAAGATGGTTCTCAAGGAAACAATACGCTGACAAGCGTCAGGTTTACTGTTATAAAGATCTAGGTAAACAAAGTATTAAATAACAAGGCTTATCAAAATATTAATGATCAAGGGTCTTCATGGAACACAGGGTATAATGAAAGTAGGGTAAGGTGTTTGAAATGAAATAGGTCAATAACAAGGTCTATAAATTCATATTCATCAACTGAATCAATAAGATCATCTATTCTATCAATGTATATCATATCAATTGTCTGTGATCGAATCACAACTATTAAGAAATTAGAGTTACTTGCCTCACAAGCTTTCCTGTGTCACTGAAACTTAGCTAATGCCACCTTGAGCTTCTTTGACTTTCCTAGAACGAATGCCTTCGCTTTCCAAATCTACAATACAAAATGAACCCTAATTAGAACCTTATTAATTCCTAATATTTCTCAGAACGTCTAACTTTCTACCCCAATCGTATTATTCACTTTTCTTATTATAATTATACCACGCATAACACATAATAGGTTATACACTTTATACTATATATTCGATAATATTTTACACATAGCAAATAATCACGTAACCACATAGTCAAGCATGATTTATCTATTTCAAGTCTCGCTGAAACATCTCGTCTATATTACTTATACCTATCTATCATTTCTCTCAAAAATTGGGCATGGTGTATTCTTAAATACGCTATGCTTTTTTTCGAAAATAACAATCAATCATAATCAATAACACTTAATCACTTCCTAGCACCTAGCACGTAAAATGCAACTCCACTTTAAACGATTACCAATTAACGACTTAACACACCGAGTCAAAACTATAGCATGCAATTCGATTTCACCTTATAAATCATAAAATCACATATTGATATCCAATTATTACCAAAAACTTGAATTCAAAACTGAATTGAACAATGTTTTGATTCTCTAAAGTTTCTAAAATTATTCACTAAGAAAATACAATCTATCCCATATCAATTTCCTAACTATTCAAGTCAAAACATATTAATTCGAATCAAAACTTCAATATTAAACACAAAATTTGAACTAAAATAAGAATTCAAAAATCATATCATTCGTTCTTGATCTCTATTTAACTAACATGCAACCATTCAAAATAAACATGCATAATCTCAAATCAAAAACCGAATTCAATCCATAATTTGAACCAAAAACAAAAATTCGAAAGTCACAAAAAAAATCAGAATTGCCTTTAAACTAACGTGCAATCATTCTGATAAATGGGTTTAAATTTCTAGAGCTCGGTCATGGCATCACAGCTCACCACCATCTCACCAAAATTCATCACCGGTTGTGGTGGTTCTCGATGGTGCCCTCGAATCGAGGGTTTTCTACCAAAAACCACCGATTTTCTTCTTAAGAATCATCACCAACACATTCATCTTCATCAAAACCTAACCCAACACCCAAACCCGAGCTTAAACTCGAAAAAGTGTTTAAGGGTTTCTACTTTTATTGAAACAAAATCAACATACAGGCTTGAATCAAGGAACTAGAGGTGAAATGGAACTCATCCATGGTCTCGGATCGGAAAAAGATCAAGAAATGAGAGAGAATAAGAGAGAGAGAGGGTGTCGAGAGAGCTCGAGAGAGAGAAAGAGTGAGGACGGGGAAGAAAGAAGAGGAAGGAGGGAGTGTACATATATATATATATATATATATATATATATATATACTAAGGGCATAATGGTAACCTCCCCAATTTTTTTCTTTTTACAAAAAAATCCATAATTACATTCCAAAAATCTAAAAATGGTTTTGTAAAATATAAAAAATACATCACTCTTATTTTTAAAATAAAGAATATGAAATTATCTCTCTTACCAAATTTTTAAAATATTTTTTGAGTAAACGGATTAATTTCTATGAATTTTACAAATAAATCACAAATAATAAAAATAGACTTTGGAAAATCAATTGAAAATATCAAAACATCAAAATAAATCCAACTATCATTTTTAAAAAGTCTCTAAGACCATTCTAGAGAGGATAAAATAAATTTCACACTTTTATTATACTTTAATAATTTTATAAAAATTGTATAAAGATCAAATAATCCTTATTTTTAGAAAATAAATCCTTTTGAGAATATTTAAAAACTCGTGAATCACAAAGTCACATTTGTAATTTTCAAATAACCTATATTCACCTAGTACATCAATCACATTTCATATTTTTAGACCTTAACACAAAATTTACCTTTTAAATATTGATTACGCGTATAACAAATACACAGTAATTAAATAACAATATAATTTTCATAATTATGAATCCATACAACAAAAACATACAAAGGACTCGATATCTTTCATATATTAATATCATCCACTAATTTTCTTATTCTTAATCTTTTTTCATTTAATCCACCTTTCGTATAACGGGTCCCGTTCAACCTGACGGGCCAATAAAACTTAGCTTATGCCTTTAACTGACTCATCAAACTGGAACGAGACATTTAAAATTCCCTTTTACTATTTTACAGAAATTACACATAAGCTACAAAATTATATAACTGTATATTTTATACTCAAAAATCCACATAATCCACAAATAGGTCACAAAACTATACTTTATTCATATAATTGCATTACAAAAATCCCAATCGTAACAATCTACCCCCCTTAAAAGGATTTTGTCCTCAAAATATGACCTAAACAAACAAATGGGGATATTTCTCACGCATTTCAGTTTCTATTTATGAAGTTGATTCTTCGATCTTAGGAATTCTCCACAAAACTCTAACTAATGGTACAATCTTATTTCGAAGCGTTTTCTCTTTACCATCTAGAATTTGAACCGGTCGTTCTATATAAAATAAATCTTGCTGAATGTCCACGGGTTCCAACTCAATTACGTGACTAGCGTCTGCATTATACTTCTTTAAAAGAGATATGTGGAACACGTTATTGAGATGTTGCATCTGCGGAGGTAACGATAACTCGTACGCTATTTTTCCGACTTGCTTTAATACTTCGAATGGTCCAATATATTTGGGACTCATCTTTCCTTTCTTTCCAGACCTAGATAAGCTTTTCCATGGAGATATCTTTATCAAAACTTTATCTCCGGGTTCAAATGCCATATCCTTTCGATTCTGATTTGCATACTTCCTCTGTCGATCTTGTGCAACCACTAATCTTTTAAGGATCAATTCCACATTTTCCTTCATTTGATGACCTAATTTTGGACCCAACAGTTTGCGTTCACCAACTTCATCCCAATACATAGGGGATCTACATTTTCTTCCATACAACGCTTCATAAGGTGGCATACCAATACTTGCGTGATAACTGTTGTTGTATGAAAATTCTATCAGTGGAAAATGGTCATCCCAATTTCCCTTGAAATCCAGTACACGGGTTCTCAATATATCTTCGATCGTTTGAATAGTTCATTTGCTTTGTATGTCTGCCTGCAGATGATATGTTGTACTCATTTTCAACTTTGTACCCAAATGATCATGATATTGTCGCCAAAATCTTGAGTAAAATCTTGGGTCTCTATCAGACACCATAGATACCCGTACTCCATAACGTATTACGATTGCATCCAGATATAAATTGACTAACTTTTCCAATGAGAATCTTTCGTTGATTGGAAAAAAATACGCAGACTTTGTTAGTCGATCAATGATCACCCAAATTGCATCATGATTAGCCATTGTTTTTGGTAATCCTACCACGAAATCCATCGCGATATGTTTTCACTTCCATTCAGGTATGTCTAATTAGTGAAGCAATCCACTCGGTCATTGGTGTTCTTCCTTTAGTCTTTGACAAGTATAGCACTTACGTACCCACTCTGCAATTTCCTTTTCATGTTTGACCACCAATAGTTCTCCTTTAAGTCTTTGTACATTTTCGTACTTACAGGATGAATCGAAAATCTCGAATTATGCGCTTCATGTAGAATCTCGTGCTTTAACTCTGTAACATTAGGAATCTAAATACACGAACAGACTCTGTATATTCCTTTATCATCTTTTCAGCCTTAATCTCTTCTCCAGGCATTTTATCTTTCTCATGATCCATTACTTATTCCTAACAACGTCGAATCTTTTCCAGAATCTCAGGTTGAAATGCCATGGTGTAATTCACTTAATTTGCTAACTCCGGATTTTTTATCTCTATTTCCAATTTCTCAAATTCTTTAATCAACTCTGCGGACGAAGTTAACATATTCAACTTTTCTTTGCGGCTTAACGCATCTGCTACAACATTCGCCTTTTTGGGATGATAATTTATCATGTTATCATTATCCTTGATCAATTCCAACCATCTCCTTTGTCTCATGTTGAATTATTTCTATGTGAAGATGTACTTTAAGCTCTTGTGGTCCGTAAAAAATTCACAGTTTTCTCCATACAGATAGTATCTCCAAATCTTAAGGGCAAACACAATCGCTGCTAGTTCCAAATTATGTGTAGTGTATTTCTACTCATGAGGATTTAGCTGACGAGAAACATAAGCTATCACCTTTCCGTGTTGCTTTAATACATAATATAATTCTTTGTATGAAGCATCACTGTAAATTACAAACTCGCCCTTCTCATCGGGTAGAACCAATACCGGTGTAGAAACTAACCTTTTCTTTAACTATTGAAAACTTTCTTCACACTTATCCGTTAATATAAACTTCTCGTTCTTCCTTGTTAATTTAGTCAATGGAATTAATAATTTAGAAAAATCTTGTACAAATCTTCGATATTATCCAGCCAATCCTAAAATGCTTCTTACTTTCGTTGGAGCTTTGGTCTTTCCCAATTCATAACAGCTTCATTCTTTGCAGGATCTACTTTGATGCCTTCACTATTGACCACGTGTCCAAGAAACTGAACTTCCATTAACCAAAATTCACATTTCAAAAACTTCACGTACAACTTCTCTATCATCAAGATTTCCAAAGCAATCATCAAATGTTCCATATATTTCGCTTCCGACTTGGAGTAGATCAGAATATCATCAATGAATACTATCACGAACTGGTCCAAGTATTTCTTAAACACTCAATTCATAAGATCCATAAAAGCATCTAGTGCACTCGTCAATCCAAACGCCATTACCAAGAGTTCATAATGTCCATATCTTGTTTAAAATGTTGTTTTGGGTATATCTTCTGCTTTAATCTTCAATTGGTGATATTGTGATCTTAAATCGATCTACGAGAAACAAGTAGCTCCTTTCAGCTGATCAAATAAATCGTCGATTCATGATAGATAATACTTAATCTTGATAGTCAACTTATTGAGTTCGCGATAATCGATACACAATCTCATGCCCATCTTTCTTCTTTATGAACAGAACTAGTGCACCCCACGGGGATACACTCGGTTGAATAACTCCTTTATCTAACAATTCTTGCAACTATTCCGCTATTTCCTTCATCTCAATAGGCTCCATTCGATAAGGAGCTTTTGAAACTGGTTCTGTCCCGGGAGCTAAATCAATCGTGAATTCGATCTCTCGATCTGGAGGTATTTCAGGTAATTCATCAGAAAAATATCCGAGAATTCTTTAACCACAGGAATGTCGTCAATATTAAGGGGTTCTTTCTCAACATCCTTGACATGATCCAAATAAGCTTTGCATCCATGTCGTAATAATCTCCCTGTCTGTATCGCTGTTAGAAATTTCATGTCTTGCTTCTTCCCTTTAAATATCACCTCAGTTCCATCCTTGGAACTCAATTTCACTTTCTTGCATTTACATTCGATCTGCGCATTGTGGTTTGTAACCAATCCATTCCGTGTATGACGTCGAATTCTCCTAACTGAAACGGTATTAAGTCAGCAGAAAAGTGCCGACCTTCTATGACAATATCGCAACTAGGACAAATCCTATTGGCAATAACTCTTTCCTTATTTGCTACTTCGATAACCAAACTAGATCCTAAAGGGTACGCAACACACTTTAATCTATCAACAACATTTTCAGAGATAAAAGATCTAGTAGCTCCGGAATTCATTAACACTTTAAATTCTACTGAATTTATAGCAAGCATACCTGCTACCACTGAAAGTGTTTGTCCTAAATCCAATCATGTATGATGAGTTAGGAAGAACTTTCTTGTATTCCTATTTGATTTCATTGAAATTAATAAAAGACTTGTTGTGTTTTTATTATGGGCTTTATCTATTTATAAGATGTTCCATAGTTTAGAGTAAAGCTTCTAGAATTATAATGAGATTATAATAGTGAGATCTAGAAGATGATAACTCTAGTCTTAAACAGATAGGAGAACTAATTGGATGTTAGTGGATCCGCAAAGATTGGTACATATGATGATTGCTCCCTTCAGGAGGATGTCTGTTCTCATAGGCATTTGTGTGGTGACACTATAGCTAGTATGCAGGTGCTTATTAGGGAATAAGTTCACTGAACATGACTCGATAAGTTGAACAACTAATGGAGATTACTCATGTGTCAATAGTGGTTCACTGAGTGATAGTTGTACAAGTGTCCTTACACTTGAGATCATTAAAGTTATCTTGTATATAATGAACTCTGCTTTGGTTTAGTCCTTTGTCTCAAGGATATCCATTAGGTCTATTCTGGGCATAGGGATTTGTGTACAGAGATAGTTAACGTCAGTAGAGGATCTACCCCTTCCAGTATAGGAAGAGAATATCCTATGTTATTCTTAGTATGCGAGTTCTGGAATCTCTGGCCAGAGTGTATGAAATTAGAAAGGAGTTTCTAATTTGCATTAATATGAACTTTGCATTATGAATAAGAAATCATATGATTAAATTTGATAGGCATGACACGAGATCCATGCCTTGTATTTAATCGGGATATTGTAAGGGTAGAAGGAATTCATTGTACGGTAACTAGTCATTGACAAGTTCTTAGTATTCTAAGCAGTGAATTCATATAATCCGAAGAGTCGCGATATGTTGAGAAGCATCACTCACGATGTAGAATAAATATAATTAATCAGTTAATTATATTTAGTGAATTTTAGTATTCATATAAATAATTAATAAAAGTTTATTATTATTTATTTCTACTGTCGGAATAATATTGAACCTACAGGGTCACACCATAAAAGAATATTTTCTTTGATGAAATAATGAGAGAGAGAATTATTTTCTAAATAGTTTAGAAAAAGAAATAATGATTAAAATAGTTTTAATTATTATTAAAGAATTTTATAAAGATAAAATGTGGGGGTTAATATATATATAAAGATATATTTTATAGCCCTAGGAGAGCCCTATAAATAGAATGAGATGGCTCATTCTATTTACACAATTTTGGTTTTGTGAAAACCCTAGCCTCCATCTTCTTCCTCTCTCTCTCCTAAAAACTCCATTTTATAAAAGCTGGGTTTTATAAAAAGGTTCATCGAATAGGATCGTTCTTGGTGGATACCGGTAGAGTGATTCACACACTGAGGAACAACTGCTAGCACTTCATTTTTATAAAGCTTCGATTCACAAGGTATGGTTACGATTCCTCAGTTTTTCCCTTTTATACGTTTTTCTATATGTGCGGTATATGGTTTTTATGGAATAAATGTTATTTCACGCTTCCGCTCATCCGTAAATTTCTTTATTGGCATCAGAGCTAGGTTCTGCATATAGAGATTCATATAAAAAAATTCAGATTTTTTTATGCATGTATGGATTTATTATGATTTTTGCAAGTTTATTTGGATTTAATTATGAATTAATTCGAAATAATTTTTGCATGAGATTTTGACTACTGATCTGGGTTCTACAAGTGTTGTAGATCATCTAGGTATTTTTTTCATAATTTTGTGATGTGTAGATTATTTGTTATGAATTTTTAAAAATTATTTTTATTAAAATTCATGAAATAATTATGCATGTGAATAAATATGATTAAAATTTGCACAAGGACCCATGGCTGATCTGGTTATTTTCTGCTACTCCCTGATTTAAGAAATCATATTATTTTGATTTTTATTAATTTATTAATTAAATGTTAATTAATTTATTAATAATAAAATTAAAATAATAAATTAATAAAGAGTTATTAAGGAAGGGAGTAAAGGAAAAAGGGGGTTACTTTTTTTTTGTAACAGCAGGAAAGGAAAACAGCAACGGCAGGCAGGTGTAGGAGATAAGAAAAAAAAATTGCAAAGCAACGGTCGGCCAAGCGCAGGCGCGTGTAGCGCACGCGCTGGGGGTGTCGCGCATTAGGGGAATTCGTTACAGCTTGTTGCGCATTCACTGAATGCGTTACACATATTATTGGCCTAACCGTTCTGTAATGCATTGCCGGAATGCATTACAGCCCTTGTAACGCGTTCCTGTAATGCGTTACAGCCTGTCTGTCCGTATTAAATTTGATTTTTTGGGAGTTTTGTAACTCCGTTTTGGGCGTGCAATATATCGTTGGATTTTTTTTCCGAGACGGATCTATTGGAGTGGTCAAATATTTTTTATATAAAAGTTTTGAACTATTTATATTCCCGAAAGTGTTTTAAAGCATGTTTTAATTATTTTAATTGCTTTTAAATGCTATAATAAATCCATACATCATTATATCAATGTGTGACATGATATTACTTGCATGCTTACTTGTTTATTTATTTTTATATATGAGATATATGCCTATGTTTACCATGCGATGATAGATTTACGTGAACTTAAATCAATATAAGGCGTGCTCTAGAAAATCTAGAATAGGAATCGTTTCTTGCCTTGACAATAATATTATGAATACAATCATGAGATTCTTGTGTTTATGAAACACGTAATTAAATATGAATTTTCAATTTTGAGAGAAAGGCTGATTCTGTCAAAAACAGATTTCGATTTGTAAGAAATGGGTATTAAGTGACGCCTCTTGACAATGCTCCCCCCGATCTGGGAATCATCTGATTATCGATTATTGATTTGAAATATTTAAATTAAAAGAAAGAATCTCTTTATAATATGATTATGATTGTAACATAATATAATCCCTCTAAAATTAAATAATATCAAGTAGTAATTGGCCAATGACACAACGAGCTTGTGTCGGTCATAGCCTTCCAACATGGTAGAAAGTAGTTCTTATTTTTAAATCATTGTCGTTTCGTGCTACAGCCGAGGGATTTGATTTCGAAATAAGAAATACTTGTCTATTACATAGAGATGTGTACATTGAATTAGAATCTAAAGGTCGTTACGTGCTGCAACCGTGGGCCGTTGAAGACTAATTCAATTGTACAAAATGTTGGGTTAGACTTGACTTAGAATATTGAGTCTGTCGTGCTACAGCCGTGACTCAATTATTCTAGAGGCTAAAGTTTTATTAGGGAATAACATAAGATACAAATGACAAGAGTTGTCTGCCTATTGAACATCACATGACGTTTCGTGCTACAGTCGAGGTTCTGTGATAAAATGTAGGATCCCTATTCCCACTAGCATTATGAATGCTTAATTTTTCACTTGGGGGTTGTATAAATTAGATTAACTATTGGGAGCCACTTATGAATAAAGACCCGATTCATATAGTGTTTTGAAATGAAATTGAATATTTGCTAAGTGTTGTTAAGTGTTCATCATTTACAAATTTACTATATACGTTATGTCTTCTGCACTATCACTCCGGAGTATACTAGATGCTCACAAGTTGACTGGTTCTAATTTTGCTGACTGGCTTCGAAACTTGAGAATTGTTCTCAGGGTGGAGAAGTTGGAATATGTGCTTGACTCACCTAAGCCTACTGAACCTGCTAACGATGCACATAATGATGAACATGTTGTGTATCGTAAGTGGATAGATGATACAAATGTTGCTCAATGCATCATGCTAGCTTCCATAAACATTGAGCTACAGAAGCAGCATGAGCATATGGATGCTCACACTATCCTTATACATCTACAAGAGTTGTATGATGTGGCAGAGAGGACAGCTCGATATGAGATATCGAAGGACTTGTTCGGTTGTAGGATGTCTGAGGGATCATCTGTGAATGACCATGTACTTAAGATGATCAATTTGATTGAACGTCTTGGAGAACTTGGTTTTGCCATGGATGGGGACCTGAGCCAAGACTTGGTCTTGCAATCACTTCCGGGTTCGTTTTCACATTTTGTTGTACACTTTCACATGAATAAGCTGGATGTCAGCCTGGCTGAACTCCACAACATGTTGAAGACTGCGGAATCGAATTTTCCCCCTTAGAAGAGCTCTGTTCTTCTAATTGGTGAAGGTTCCAATCCTAAGAAAAGGAAGAAGAACCCTTCCAAGAAGAAGAAAGTAGGTGAGAAAAAGCCGGTTCCACCAAAAGCTGAAGACCCCAAGAGCAAAGCTGTTTGCTTCCACTATAATAAGGTGGGGCACTGGAAGAGGAACTACAAGGTTTACCTTTCAGAATTGAAGAAGAAAAAGGGTAGTGAGACTACCGCTTCTGCTTCAAGTATGTTCATGCTTGAATTGAATATATCATTAAATCAAATTTCTACTTGGGTATTAGATACCGCCTGTGGTTCTCATATTTGCAATTCGTTGCAGGGACTCAGGAGAAGTAGGACTCTTGAGAAAGAGGAGGTGATTCTATGGATGGGAAATGGAGCAATAGTTGATGCTGAAGCTGTAGGATCATTTCATTTACATATGCCTACGGGCAAGACTATTGTTTTAAATAATTGTTATTTTATTCCCTCGATTGTGAGGAATATTATTTCTATTCCCATGTTAGACTTGGCTGGATTTTTGTTTGTTATTCAGAATAATAAATATTCAATTCTTAGAGATAACGTTCTTTATGGAAGTGGTATTTTAAATAATGGTCTGTATGTATGTGACGTAGAGCATGATTTACTACAAATTGAAAATACTAATAAAAGAAAAAGGGATGATGAAAATCTCACCTTTTTGTGGCACTGCAGACTTGGTCATATTAGTGAAAATAGAGTGCGGACATTGCATAAGGAAGGGTTACTTGACCCCTTTGATTTTGAATCATATCCTACATGCGAGTCTTGTCTATTGGGTAAAATGACCAAATCTCCATTTAGTGGACATGGAGAGAGGGCTGCAGATTTTCTAGAATTGGTACACACAGATGTATATGGACCAATGTCTATGCAAGTCATGGGTGGATTTTCATACTTCATTACTTTCATAGATGATCGATCTAGATTCGGATATGTGTATTTGATGAAACACAAGTCTGAAGACTTTGAAAAGTTCAAAGAATATAAGCATGAAGTGGAGAAACAAACCAAACATAGTGTTATAACTCTTCGATCAGATCGAGGTGGTGAATACTTGAATGGAGAGTTTCTAGATTATCTCAAAGAAAATGGTATAGTCTCCCAGTGGACTCCTCCATATACTCCACAGTTGAATGGGGTATCTGAAAGGAGAAATTGAACTTTGTTAGACATGGTTCGGTCCATGATGAGCTATGCGAATCTTCCAGTATTCCTGTGGGGTTATGCATTAGAAACCTCAGCATATTTAATGAATTAGGTGCCTTCCAAATCTTTTCCTCAAACTCCATATGAGATATGGAAATAAAGGAAACCGAGTCTTAAACACGTTAAGATTTGGGGATGTCCAGCTTATGTCTAGAAAGTTGACCCAAATAAGCTGGAATCTCGATCCGTAAAATGTAGTTTTGTGGTATATCCTAAAGAGACTTTAGGGTATTACTTTTACACCGATCATAGGGTGTTTGTCTCCAGACATGCTACCTTCTTGGAAAAGCAGTTTATCCTTGAAGGAAATAGTGGGAGCAAAATTGAACTTGCTAAAGTTCAAGAAGCACAAACTACTACGGTTCAAGTGGAAACACCCGTTCAGACTGAACAACCTTCTGTGGAACAGCCCATTCGTAGGTCAGGGAGAGTGTCTCACCAACCTGAGAGGTATTATGGCCTTGTCATTGAGAATGACAATGAGTTGTCAATCATTGATGATGACGACCCTATGACCTATAATGAGGCTATGAGTAGTGTTGACTCAGAGAAATGGAAAAGTGCCATGAAATCCGAAATAGAATCTATGTATACCAACCAAGTATGGACTTTAGTTGAAGCACCTGAGGGTGTGAAGCCTATTGAGTGCAAATGGGTATACAAAAGAAAGATTGGAGCAGATGGCCAGGTGGAGACCTATAAGGCCAGGCTCGTGGCAAAAGGATTCAGGCAAAGGCAAGGGATTGACTTTGATGAAACTTTTTCGCCTGTAGCCTTGTTAAAATTAATTCGGATTTTAATTGCGATTGCTGCTTACTACGACTATGAGATCTGGCAAATGGACGTGAAAACGGCCTTCCTCAATGGGAAACTTGAAGAGGAAGTGTATATGACACAGCCATAGGGTTTTCTTTCGAAGGGAAATGAACACCTAGTGTGTAAGCTGCTGCGAACCATATATGGTTTAAAGCAAGCTTCTCGTAGATGGAACATCCGTTTTGATGAGACAATCAAAGAGTTTGGTTTTATCAAAAACATAGATAAACCATGTGTCTACAAGAAGGTTAGTGGGAGCGCGGTAACATTTCTTGTATTGTATGTGGATGACATACTTCTTATAGGAAATGATATACCGATGCTGCAATCAGTCAAAGTGTGGCTATCGAAGAACTTCACTATGAAGGACTTGGGAGAAGCATCCTACATTCTCGGTATGAAGATCTATAGAGATAGATCTAGAAGAATGATAGGTCTTACCCAGGGTACATACATACGAAAAGTGCTTAAAAGGTTTAGCATGGAAAACTCCAAAAGAGGTCTCATACCGATGAGCCATGGAGTGTCCCTTTTCGAAAAGATGTCTTCTAAGACACCTGAGGAAAGAGAGCGTATGAGTAAGATTCCTTATGCTTCAGAAATAGGATCTATCATGTACGCGATGCTATGTACTAGGCCTGATGTTGCTTATTCAATTAGTGTGATGAGCAGATATCAGTCCAATCCAGGTGAAGACCACTGGAAAGCAGTGAAGAACATCCTTAAGTAATTGCGAAGGACTAAGGATATTTTTCTTATTTTTGGTGGTGCATCTGAGTTGAAAATAGAGGGTTATACTGACTCTAGTTTTCAATCAGAAAGTGATGATAGCAAATCCATGTCAGGGTACGTGTTTACTCTGAATGGTGGTGCTATTAGTTGGAAAAGTTCCAAACAGTCTACAACGGCTGACTCCACAGCGGAAGCAGAGTATATAGCTGCAAGTGAGGCTGCAAAAGAAGCCGTTTGGATGAGGAAATTTGTTTCTGAGTTGGGAGTTGCTCCTAGGATTGAGGAGCCTATTGTGTTGTATTATAATAACAATGTAGCAATAGCACAAGCCAAGGAACCTAGGTCTCATAAAAATTCTAAACATGTTTTGTGACGCTTTCATTTGATTAGGGAAATCATTAAAAGAGGAGATATCAAGATTGAGAGAGTTGACACACATAACAACGTAGCAGACCCACTCACAAAGTCATTGTCTCAGATTCACTTTGATCGTCATAAAGAGAAGATGGGTATTAGATACCAGGGTGATTGGCTTTAGTTCAAGTGGGAGATTGAAAGTGTTTGTCCTAACTCCAATCATGTATGATGAGTTAGGAAGAACTTTCTTGTATTCCTATTTGATTTCTTTGAAATTAATAAAAGACTTGTTATGTTTTTATTATGGGCTTTATCTATTTAAAGTGTTTTAAATAAGATGTTCCATAGTTTAGAGTAAAGCTTCTAGAATTATAATGAGATTATAATAGTGAGATCTAGAAGATGATAACTCTAGACTTAAACAGTTCCTAATCATAGGATAACTAATGGGATGTTAGTGGATCCGCAAAGATTGGTACATACTATGCTTGCTCCCTTCAGGAGGATGTCTGTTCTCATAGGCATTTGTGTGGTGACACTATAGCTAGTATGTAGGTGCTTATTAGGGAATAAGTTCACTGAACATGACTCGATAAGTTGAACAACTAATGGAGATTACTCACGTGTCAATAGTGGTTCACTGAGTGATAGTTGTACAAGTGTCCTTAGACGCACTACGCCATAAGTGGGCTATTGTAATGCCTAAATGGTGTTACAATAGGCCCTAAAAGCGTTACAATAGGTCTATTGTAACACCAGGGGGCGTTACGTATACGAGCATTACAATAGACACCCTAATGTAACACTTCACTGATCTATTGTAACAGAGAGGAAAACGTTACAATAGGCACCTATTGTAACACTAACAGGCCCAAATGTAACGCAAAATGAGTGATACAATAGTTTGATTAAGATTGCATTGGTGGGACCACCCGTGCGTCCCATATAACTTATTGTAACGGTATGTTCTATCAATTGTAACACCAATCTTTTTAATTAAGTAATAGTAGCATTTATAATCTAATACTAAATTAAAACATACATTACAATATAATAGGCATATATAACATTTAATTTTAAAATTTAAAATACATGTTCTGTTTAAAATCTATAATACATATCCAAAATATTACAAACACCACATAAAATTACAACAATACGATCGATCAATTAACCATACTCCAAGCATATCCAAACTACGACGAAGGTTATTAATAATTTGCAGCTATGTTGATCCCCTTCTTCCCATAACAAATTCTTGGCTTTTGGCTTTTGCTTCTCCCAATGATCATTTTTCTCTGTTTCACCACCTTTTCTTATAAATATCTATCCTCGGGAGAAATCTGATTCATAACAAAAATATATCAAAGTAGGTTAGGGAGTAATCATACTAATTGCACATATTTAGTAGGTTAGGGAGTAATCAGACTATTTGCGCATACTTGGTAGTATCATGAACCTGAAGGAGATGGGGGTGGCTCTCTGGTATTGTGCAAAACTGCAACACCTAAAAGCACAGTTCCAAATCTGCAAAGCGCTGAAATAATCAAATATACTAGGCATGTAAACTTTAACTGTTCACAGGATATCTGTATATCCATCCTGCATACATGTGAATCATCAATTAATTGCATAACTATTTGCAAAAAGGAGAACATGATATATTTATATGTATCTCACCTGTTCAGTGAAAGCTAATTAAAATGGAGAATATATCTCCTGCCCATAAGTTCGACGCCACTTAGCTCCCACACCAAGATGATCAATTCTAAGATAATACTTACCTTATATCTGCAATTATGGATGTGAACTTATAAAAAATACTGTAAATGAAATTAATTACAGCAAAATTAAAAGAAAAGCATATATATTAGAAGACTACTTATAGCAGACCAAATGATATAGTAGAAAACCCGGCATACACAGCGGGAAAAATGTATTTCCCGGTCATTAAAAAATTAAAAAGAAAGCATCAACCAGAAAGTGACTTACAGTTAACCCAGCGCACTTGTCAGAAACACAAAGTGTCTCATATAGTGCCTCTGCAACACCTCAACCATCATCTTTAAGTAATCTCCTAAAATTTGAGATTGCCACTTCTCCGACTACATAAATTTCTACTTCGATGATTTTATATACCAACAGTCAAGAGAAAATAAGCCATGAGTAGCAGGTTAGAGGAGAATTTACATGTGGAGCATCAGCTCCATTTGCCCATCAATAATGCTGGAACCCCCACCGATTGATCGACCAAAACCGAAACTTCGCTGCTATCATCTTTCAAGTACATACCTTTTGATGGAACAAAAGGTATTACATGAAGATAGCCTAGAGAACAGATACATTAAAGGTTAGAAAGCTGAGTTGAGTTGTTATTCTCACCAATTCCTGACGAAGTTTATTATCTTGCTGAAGTGCAGCAGATTTTTCTTTAGTCAATTTCGAGATAAGGGCCCGTACCTACCAATATAATAAATATTACTAACTTGATGTATATAATAATTACTTACATCTTGTTGAACACTAGATTACTAACTGAGAAAATAAAATTTTAAATATAACAAAAATGTACTAATATCAACCAAAGTCCAAAGTACATCCTGCTGCTGACGACGGCATATACTCAATTTTACATATTATCCTATAAATTCAATTTAGCCAACCAATTGAAAATAATATTATTGAAGATGTTTTTAGTCCGTTTACAAAAAGATAAAATGGTCCCGAACCTGGACGCGGCTAGGAAAAGGTGACACCCTTCTTCATGACAAAATACAATAAAGAAACAACATTAAAATTTAGGTGGTTGTTGACAGTTAGAAAGCACAAGAAGAAAAATGATGAGTATCCCATCCATTCTATACTCTAGAATAGGAAAAATGAGTAACTTGTTTTTCTTGATGTGTCGTTTTATTTGGAAAAAGGCATAAAACATATTCCTTGCTGAAACTTCATCCAAGAATCTCTATTAACTTGTAGTTTCTTTACATGCTAGCCTACCCAAACTTCTCATTCTGTCTATGTTCTTTTAGTGCCTTGTACATTTCAACTATGCATGCCCCCTATTATATCAGTGTCTTCTTTTGGTGGGTGAAATTGCCGATTGTAAATGCTGTTTTGATTCAGCCATTGTGTTTATATGATTTAACTCAACTTTTATAAAAACTGTGTGCTATATGTGTTTGTCTGTTAATCCATATACAATTTTAGTTGGCTAACTATAGTATACTATACTACCCTTATTAAGAAGGGGAATAGATGTATGTGATTAGTACTACCTCCGTCCCAATCATTTAAGTTTCCTGGTTCCTCATTTTCCTAAAGCTTAAAGTTCATGGACTGTTTCCATGAGAATGTAGCAAATCCATAGACGTTTAAGGTCCTATATGGACTGGTCAATAACAATTATACAGTAAAAATATTACCTGTACTAATATACCCAAAATTATTGGCAGAAGGGTGATACAAGCCCTGCTGAACATCAAAGCCTGAGTCTCCATTGCTATACATTCCATCAAATTGATCTAATAGTGGGCTTGTTAGAACATGGTTTAGAATTTTATCTTCAACAAAGCAAATAGATTGACACACTACGGAAGTTCCCTTTTGACAAAAAGCATAATAAAATTTCAGTTTGTAGAAATAAATAAATTGCTCATAATAGACTAGAGTTTACCCGATAAGCATCTGCACGTCCATGCTCAGGATTATTATAAACTTCCATCCCAGGAATGCAACACCACTGTACAGACAATGCAGTCAAGTCACAAACAAAAATTTCATTTTATATTACACTAGCACTACTACAAAATTCTGAACTTCAAAAACGGTATACTATACAATATACACAGATACATGAAATGCAAAACAGCTCATATAAAACAAAACTTCATCTCAACTCCTTGTAGTACCAAAACAACATAAAAACATGTGATTAAAGTTTCAGGCAACCAAAACAAAACACAAACAGTAAGTACAAATCAAACCTGAAAGTTACAACTCAAGAAATCTATTCTTGTGCAGAAAACTAGCACTTCTTCAACATTCTACAACAAAACTACTTTACAATCAAGATTACTATTTCAAAAATAAATTCTTTAAAAAGAATAAATTAAACACAAAACAACACCTAAATTTCCAAAAATAATACCCAGGAGGCAAACTGAAATCAAAAGAAAATATTGATTAAAAATCAAACTTGAACAAATATGTAGCACCCAAAAAATCATAAAACCACAAATAATCTTGAATAAAAAAATAATATTAAAGGTAACAAAAATAAGTAAACCTAATTTCCCAAAATAAAAAGTGGCCACAAATTACAAGAATCTTACCGAGGTAAAGAGAAAGAGGAGAGGGGGATTAAATTAAGCAGGCCTGGATGAGGGAGAAGAAGAATAGTTAGTAAATTGAATCCCTAGAAACCATACAAATCAAATAAATTGAATCGTTAGTAAAGACCTTTAAATTAGAGCAATATAATTGAGTATTCAACTACCAAATACCAAATCTCCAATTTGTTCTTTGATTAATCCTTAAATTTGAGAGAGACAGAGATTGTTTTCACAGAGAGGAGAGAGGGAGCACGATTGCAAGAAAGTGTAACCAGTAAACTATAATTGATTTTTATTTTTTTATATTTTATTTTTTAATTTTAATTATTAAAATTAAAATTAATTCATAAAATAAAAAATTAAAAAGGTGACTTTTATATTTTCATATAATAAATTTTTAATATTTTTAAAATATTATAATTATATTCTTGATTCATCAATAATCCAGAATATAATTTTAATACTAGTTTTATGCTAATATTTTCACTTAAATATTTAAAAAATAAAAAAATAACTAATGTAACACCAGGTGTTGGTGTTACATGTTGTGCAACACCGTAAATCTCGTGCAACACTAGTTTTATAGTTATTGTAACACTAATTGAGAGGTGTTACAATAGGACAAAAATTTCTTATCTAATGTAACGCTACTTGTAACGCTTGCATTACAGTAGCCCACTTATGGCGTAGTAACTTGAGATCGTTAAAGTTATCTTGTATATAATGAAATGTGCTTTGGTTTAGTCCTTTGTCTCAAAGACATCCATTAGGTCTATTCTGGGCATAGGGATTTGTGTACATAGATAGTTAACGTCAATAGAGGATCTACCCCTTCCAGTATAGGAAGAGAATATCCTATGTTATTCTTAGTATGCGAGTTCTGGAATCTTTGGCCAGAGTGTATGAAATTAGAAAGGAGTTTCTAATTTGCATTAATATGAACTTTGCATTATGAATAAGAAATCATATGATTAAATTTGATAGGCCTGACACGAGATCCATGCCTTGTATTTAATCGGGATATTGTAAGGGTAGAAGGAATTCATTGTACGGTAACTAGTTACTGAAAGGTTCTTGGTATTCTAAGCAGTGAATTCATATTATCCGGATAGTCGCGATATGTTGAGAAGCATCACTCACGATGTAGAAGAAATATAATTAATCAGTTAATTATATTTAGTGAATTTTAGTATTCATATAAATAATTAATAAAAGTTTATTATTATTTATTTCTACTACCAGAATAATATTGAACCTACAGGGTCACACCATAAAAGAATATTTTCTTTGATGAAATAATGAGAGAGAGAGAGAGAGAATTATTTTCTAAATAGTTTAGAAAAAAAATAATGATTAAAATAGTTTAATTTATTATTAAAGCATTTTATAAAGATAAAATGTGGGGGTTAATATATATATATATAAAGATATATTTTATAACCCTAGGAGAGCCCTATAAATAGAATGAGATGTCTCATTCTATCTACACAATTTTGGTTTTGTGAAAACCCTAGCCTCCATCTTCTTCCTCTCTCTCTCTCCCAAAAACTCCATTTTATAAAAGCTCGTTTTTATAAAAAGGTTCATCCAAGAGGATCGTTCTTGGTGGATACCGGTAGAGTGCTTCACACACTGAGGAATAAATGCTAGCACTCCATTTTATAAAGCTTCGATTCACAAGGTATGATTACGATTCCTCATTTTTTCCTTTTTATACATTTTTCTATATGTGCGGTATATGGTTTTTACGGAATAAATGTTATTTCACGCTTCCGCTCATCCGTAAATTCCTTCAACCACATCCGCATCCTGCACTGCATCTTTCATTATCATATTAAATGTTTATTCTCTTGACTGAACTGATTGTGCTTGTGGGGGTGGTGGTCCATCAATCCTCAAAACATTAGCCTTCTAAATAGGCTCCTTACAATTCCTTGCCATATGACCAGCTTTTCCGCATTTGAAACATGTCATCTCTAAAATTCCCGCAACACTTGAACATTCTAATGAGTAATGTCCTTTCTGGTTACACTTAAAGCAATTCACATTGAGCTTGTTATACTTTACAGGATGTCTCTTTCCACAGACTTTGCATTCCAAGATTGAAGGCCTATTATCCCTCCTCGATTGTCCAGCTTCCTAAAAATGATTCTTTTGATTCCCATTTCCAGGCTTAAACTTCTGGAATTTCTGACTGGAATTGCTAAAATTCTTCCCAAACTTTCCCTTAAACTTAGAGCTTCATTGATCCAGTTCTGAATCCTCAAACTTCCTTTTTTTTCCTTCATTTTCCCTTTTTGTTGCTTCTCTTCCTTCCATAATCATTGCTTTATGTACCACCGCAGCATATGTTCTTATCTCAAGGAGAGCCACTTGTCTCTGAATCCACGACTTAAGTCCTTGTTAAAATCTTTTAGCCTTCTTAGTTTCTGTATTCACGTATCCTTTCACAAATCTTGCTAACTCTGAAAAATTCACCTCATACTGCTCAACAGTCATATCATATTGCTTTAAATCCAGAAACCTCTTCTCCAATTGATCTTGCTTATAACTCGGTAAATACTTCTCCAGAAACAACTCTATAAACTTTTTCCAAGAGATAGGTTCTTCTTCTTGCAACATTTTGGTAGATTCCCACCAATAGCTAGCCTCATCCTTCAAGTAATAACTCGCATATTTTATCTTCTTCTTATCCTTAACTTGTGCTAACTCAAAAGCTTTATCCATTTCTCTTAACCAGGTCTATGCTTTAATCGGATCGGGCAATCCTACAAATTCTGGAGGATGAACATATTGGAAGTGTTTGAAGTTTTCGATTCTCGAGATTGGGGGTTGTTATAAGATTTGAAAATGCTGGTTCATCATAAAGGTATCTTGGTTTGGATCTTGGTCTTGAGTTTGCGTTTCTTTTTCAGGGTGATTTGGTGAAAGTGGCCATTTTATCAACCCGATGAGCAATTATTTAGCAATACGATAGCATGGTATATATAGCAACAATAACTCTTTATAATTAGCAGGTTATAGCACTTTTTAAGTTTTACCCATTTGCACAGGAAATCCTGTTACTACATATTCACTCACCGGTTAGGGTTCTCATGTAATATCCCATATTTTCAGATATTATTTTTATAATTATTTGGATTTGTTTATGTGATTTTATGTGAATTTTAGTGAATTATCTGATAATTTGAATTGATGGTTGGGTGTTTATATGTAATATTATTTGAGTATTTTAATTTCTATGTGTTCAGAATAAAATATAGATAATTGTAATATTTTCTGTTAATTTTTGGACTGTTAGATGATTTTATATTGATTTATGAATTATTAATTATTTTATGGGTAATTACCAAAATTATTTTATAAAGCCGGGAATCGTCCAACTTCAACCGTTTTTACGTTTTTACAACCCGAAACTCTTCCGAAAACTCCTTCCTAACCTAATCTGGTAATTCCGGACATTTTCCGTGTTTTGACTTTTTCAATCCGGATTACGGTTTAACCCGTGCGCGGCCCGGCGCAAGATTTTCGATACGATAGTTATTTCGGTAAACAACAAAATCCGTATTCTCGAGAGACGGGATATTGTTAGGAATATATGTGCATTAGTTTGATGATATGTTTAACAAAACACTTAAGTAGAAATTTAGTGTCTGTAGCCTCAACGGATAAGACCACTTTGGCTATCCGTTGATGGTGTAGCTTTACTTAGAAATAAGTCTAGTATTGTAGCATATTTCAGTCTCTGTATTTAAAATTGTAATTCTTAGAAGTTGAGAGAAACTATGAGTCATGTTGACTACTAGATGATATGCAGATAGGAAGGCCAATTGTAAATATTTCATGCCTTGTAATTTTGTATAAATGAAGTGGTATCAACGGATGACTTAAAAGACCTTCAACGGATGAGAAGCTAAGCTTCAACGGATGTCTCTAAAGCTTCAACGGATAACATCCTTCAACGGATGAGAGCATCAACGGATGAAAGCTTCAACGGATAACATCCTTCAACGGATGAAGTCATCAACGGATGAAAGCTTCAACGGATGTTCTGCTAATCAGCCGTTGATAAGTGGTAGTTGTACCTACAAGCAGAGGCACGTGGGTTGACAGAGAAAACTGAGATGTGGTAGCCGAATTTCAGGATCAACAGAAAAAGCAGCCGTTCTTCTTTTGTACAAAGTTGCAATAGTCAACAAAGTACTTGAGTGAACAGGAAAAGAAGCAAGTGAAGAACTTATTTTACTATTGTAATTTTATATTGTTTTTCACTTGTACACTTGGTAATATATATGAACCAAGAAGAAGCTAGTAATTAGATAGATTTTTCCAGAGCTGTTAAGAAATATCTTGAGAGAAAATTCATCTAGTTTGTACTAGGATGCAGCTGTGATCAACATTGTTGAACACAGATTTTTTAATATACCATCTCTGGTGGAACAACAAATCCACCAGAAAAGTTTTTAAGGTCTGTTGTGTTCTTTACATTTGTGCTTGAATATATATCTGTCTGTATTAGCTTAAAGCAATTCACACACTTGTTCTTCTTGAACACACAACTTTATAAACTGCTCAAAACTTGAAAAAGTTTTGAGATTTACATTCAACCCCCCTTCTGTAAATCTCATTGTTAGTCTTCTAGGAATAACAATTGGTATCAGAGCAGGCTCTTGACACACAAAGAGTTTAAAGATCTTGGAATCTAACAAAGATGAGTAAGAAGGATATTGGAGTAAAGATCCCAGTTCTTGACAAAGACAGTTATCACCACTGGAAGGTGAAAATGCACCTTCATCTACTCTCCCAAGATGAAGGTTATGTAAACTGCATTGAGAATGGTCCTCACATTCCCCACAAAGTAGCCACAGTTGCTACGGCCACAATTGCTGTTGGTCAATCCATTCCAAAACCTAGAGCAGAATGGACAATGGAAGACACAGAAGAAGTCCACAAGGATAAGAAGGCTATGAACATTTTGTTTAATGGTCTTGACAAGGATATGTTTGATAATGTGATAAATTGTTCAACTGCCAAAGAGGTTTGGGACACAGTTCAGCTGCTGTGTGAAGGTACAGAACAAGTAAGAGAGAACAAAATGCAGCTTCTCATTCAACAGTATGAGCACTTTCATTTTGAAGAAAATGAATCTTTAAATGACACATTCAATAGATTCCAAAAACTGTTGAATGGACTGAAGCTGTATGGTAGAGTGTACCAGGTGAAGGATTCAAATCTTAAATTTTTGAGATCCTTACCAAAGGAATGGAAACCCATGACTGTTTCCTTAAGAAACTCTCAAGATTATAAGGACTTTACTCTTGAAAGATTATATGGAATCTTGAAGACTTATGAACTAGAGTTGGAACAGGATGAGGTATTGGAGAGGGGGAGAAAGAAAGGAGGTTCAGTTGCATTGGTAGCTGAAAATGAGAAAGAATGCAGAAAAGAAACTGTGAGATCTACATCAAGCTCCAAAGATGGTGTAAGAAATCCAGAATCAGACAAGGGTAAAGGGCAAGTTGCTGAAAATGAAGACAACTCCAGTCAAGATGACTCTGATGGTATTGATGAGCATCTTGCATTTCTGTCCAGGAGATTTGCAAAGATGAAGTTCAGGAAAAACACTAGAGCCACTAAACCCCATAAGAACATGGTGGACAAATCCAAGTTCAAGTGTTTTAATTGTGGTATGAGTGGACACTTTGCAAATGAGTGCAGAAAGCCAACCTCTGAAAAGAAGAAATTTGAACAAGTAGATTACAAAAAGAAATATTTTGATCTGCTCAAACAGAAGGAAAGGGCTTTCATTACTCAAGAAAGAGACTGGGCAGCTGATGGAGAAGAAGAGGATGAAGACATGGAATATGTTAACTTGGCTCTCATGGCTGATTCTGAGGAGAATGAAGTTAGTTCATCAAGCAACCAGGTAATTACTACTGATATAACACAGCTTACTAAAGAAGAGTGCAATGATGCTTTTAATGACATGTCTACTGAACTGTATCATTTGCGTGTATCTCTTAAATCTCTTGCTAAAGAAAATAGTAGGATTAAAGAGAACAATCTGTTTTTAAGTAATAGAAATGCTGTGTTAGAAGATAAGTTAATTGACCTAGAAAAGACTAAGCTGCATTGTGTATCTGTTGAAAATGAACTAGCTGAATCTATTAAGAAAGTAGAAATACTTTCCAATCAATTAGAGAAAGAGCAAGAGGTGATTAAAGCCTGGAAAACATCTAGGGATGTAAGTGCTCAAATTGCCAAAGTCCAAGGAATTGAATCATTCTGTGAAACTGCCTGGGATAAAAATAAAAAGAAACTGGAATTAATTGATGGACTGTCAACGGATGTGGAATCAACGGATAATGAAAGTTATCCGTTGAAGGAAGAAAAGGAACATCCGTTGAAGGTTCCTCAATTAAAACAGGCAGATGTTTCTAAAAGAGAAAATCTAAAGAAACTCAACAAAAAGTTTGGTTCAACTTCAAAGAACTTTGTCAAAAAAGGAGCAAGCACATCCAAAGATGTCAGAAAGGTGAATGTAGGGCACATGACCTTAGAACAGTTAAACAATAGGCTCAAGATGGTTGAGGATAAAAAGGAATCCAAAAGGAAATCCAACAGAAATGGGAAGGTAGGAGTTAACAAACATAACAATTACACACCTGACAAGTATGCTCCTAGAAAAAGCTGTGTGCATTGTAGTAGTGTTAATCATCTATCTGCTAACTGTAAATCTATTAAGAAATCTCCCATAACTGTACCCTCTTCCATGCCTAACATGTCTGTATCACCTCTACATGCTCTGCCTGTTATGTCTCAACAAAATCCTTATGCACATTTTGCAAACATGCCATATTTTAACAATTCTTATCTTGCTGCATTCAGTATGCCTCAATTGCCATACAATATGCCAATGTGGAATAACATGTATGCACAATCCATGCCTAATAATACTATAAATGTGCTGGATAATGTTGTGACTAACCCTACACCTCAACCAACCACATCTAAGACCAAGGTTGACTCAAACTCACCTAAGTCTAAAGATGCAGGAGGAATGAAGTCTAGGAGAAAGGCTAACAAGAATGGACCCAAGGAAACTTGGGTACCAAAATCAAATTGATTGATTTTGTGGTGTGCAGGAAAATAGAAGAAATCTATGGTACTTGGACAGTGGCTGTTCAAGACACATGACTGGAGATTTCTCCCTGCTCACAGAGTTTAAAGAGAGAGCTGGCCCCAGCATAACCTTTGGAGATGACAGCAAAGGGTTTACTATGGGATATGGCTTGATTTCAACAAGGAATGTCATCATTGAAGAAGTTGCATTAGTTGATGGTCTCAAGCACAACTTACTGAGTATCAGTCAACTATGTGATAGAGGGAATACAGTTTCCTTCAATTCTGAAGCCTGTGTTGTCACTAGTAAGAAAGACAACAAAGTGGTTCTAACTGGAGTTAGAAAAGGAAATGTGTACTTAGCTGACTTCAACTCTACAGATGCAGAATCTATTACTTGTCTTTTCAGCAAAGCAAGTTCAGTTGAGAGTTGGCTATGGCACAAGAAGCTATCCCATTTGAATTTCAAGACAATGAATGATCTAGTCAAAAAGGACTTAGTAAGAGGAATTCCTCTTGTTGAATTCTCAAGGGATGGTCTGTGTGATGCTTGTCAGAAAGGCAAACAAAGGAAAGCATCATTTCAGAAGAAGCTTGAAACAACAATTGATGAACCATTACAGCTGTTACATATGGATTTGTTTGGACCAGTCAATGTATTGTCAATAGCAAGAAAAAGATATTGTTTAGTGATTGTAGATGATTTCTCAAAGTTCACATGGGTCTGTTTTCTTGGATCAAAGGATGAAGCAAGTGAAATCATTATCAATCACATCAGACAAGTCAATAATCATCCTGACTTAAAAGTAAGAAACATCAGGAGTGACAATGGAACTGAGTTCAAGAATTTGACATTAAGGCTGTTCTGTGAAGAAAATGGAATCATGCATGAGTTCTCAGCTCCAAGAACACCTCAGCAAAATGGGGTAGTTGAAAGAAAGAACAGATCTTTAATTGAGGCTGCCAGAACAATGCTTGAAGAATCAAAGTTACCAACATATTTTTGGGCTGAAGCTGTTAATTGTGCCTGTTTCACTCAAAATATTTCTCTGATCAATCAAGCTAAAGGCATGACTCCTTATCAGTTGTTCAAGAAAAGAAAACCAACTCTAAACTTTCTTCATGTCTTTGGATGTAAATGTTTTATACTAAGGAATCAATCTGACCATAAAGGGAAGTTTGATGCAAAGGCTGATGAAGGAATATTTGTTGGTTATTCAGCTGGAAAATCTTATAGGGTCTACAATCTAAGAACCAACATTGTTATGGAATCTGTGCATGTTGTGTTTGATGATAAAAAGATTGATGGACTAACAGATGAGGAACATTATGAGAGACTCAAATTTGACAATATTGAAATATATTGTGATGATAGTGAAGAAGAGATGGATGGAGACGACACTTCAAAAGGAATACAAAATTTGCTCCTGGATAATGCACAAAATTCAGCATCCGTTGAAAGACATTGTGCATCATCCGTTGAAGTACTTAATGAAACATCCGTTGATCATAGCTCATCAACTGATAATCAATTTACATCATTAATTGATGGAACTCCAAGTTCCCTGCAAAGGACCAACAACTCAGGGGGAGTTTCAACTAATCAAAACTCTATCTCACATCATGACAATACTGAGATCACCTCATCTAGAGCTCATCTTCCACCTCAAAGGAAATGGACCAAGAATCATCCCTTTGAACTGATCATTGGTGATGCATCATCTAAAGTGCAAACAAGAAGAGCTACTCAAGATGAATGTCTGTATAGTAGTTTTCTATCTCAGGAGGAACCTAAGAAAGTGGAAGAAGCCTTATTGGATCCAGATTGGATATTAGCTATGCAGGAAGAGCTAAACCAATTTGAGAGAAACCAAGTTTGGAAGCTGGTACCCAAACCAAAGAACAAGAGTCCTATTGATACAAAATGGGTATTCAGAAATAAGATGGATGAAAATGGCATTATCATAAGGAATAAAGCCAGATTGGTTGCTAAAGGCTATTCTCAGCAAGAGGGAATAGATTTTGATGAGACATATGCTCCTGTTGCAAGACTTGAAGCTATCAGAATCTTTCTAGCCTATGCAGCCCATGCCAATTTCAAAGTCTATCAAATGGATGTCAAGAGTGCATTTCTAAATGGGAAATTAGAGGAAGAAGTCTATGTAAGTCAACCTCCAGGATTTGAAGATCCAAATTTTCCAGACTATGTGTATTATCTGTTGAAAGCACTCTATGGACTGAAGCAAGCACCTAGAGCCTGGTATGAAACATTATCAAAATTTCTTTTGGAGAATCACTTCACTAGAGGTACTGTTGATAAAACTCTCTTCTTTAGAAATGTTAATGGCTCTAGTATACTTGTTCAAATTTATGTAGATGACATAATATTTGGTTCTAAAGATAATAATCTTTGTAAGAAGTTTGCTAAGCTAATGCAAAGTAATTATGAAATGAGCCTAATGGGAGAACTAACCTATTTTCTTGGTTTACAAATTAAACAAGTTAGTAATGGAATTTTCATTAGTCAAACTAAATATATTCATGATCTTTTAAAGAAGTTTGACTTAGTGGAATGTTCATCTGCAAAAACTCCCATGGCCACTGCCACCAAACTTGAATTAAATAAGACTGAAAGGTCTGTGGACATTACAAGTTATAGAGGCATGGTTGGTTCACTTTTATATTTAACTGCTAGCAGACCAGATATAATGTTTGCTACATGTCTGTGTGCGAGATTTCAAGCTGATCCTAGGGAGTCTCACTTAATTGCTATCAAGAGAATTTTCAGATATCTCAAGGGTACACCAAATTTAGGAATTTGGTATCCTAGAGAATCTGGCTTTGATCTAATTGGTTATTCAGATGCAGACTATGCAGGTTGCAAAATAGACAGGAAAAGTACAACAGGCTCCTGTCAATTCCTGGGAAACAAGCTTGTATCATGGTTTAGCAAAAAGCAAAATTCAGTCTCTACTTCTACAGCTAAGGCTGAATACATTGCTGCTGGAAGTTGCTGTTCTCAAATGTTATGGATGAGGAATCAACTCCTTGATTATGGACTTCATGTTGATAGAATACCTATCTTTTGTGACAACACAAGTGCCATAGCCATAACAGAGAATCCTGTGCAGCACTCAAGGACCAAGCACATTGATATTAAGTACCACTTCATCAGGGAGCATGTCATGAATGGTACAGTAGAACTACATTTTGTTCCAAGTGAACAACAAATTGCTGACATATTTACCAAGCCACTTGATGAATCAACATTCACAAGATTGGTAAGTGAGCTAGGTATGCTTAATTACTCTTAAAATTCATGTCTTCTTTGCAATTTGATGTGGAGCCTGAAATATATTAGTTGCTAGAACAAATTTGACTTTTAACAAAGTTTATTCCATCAACGGATGTTCCCTATCCGTTGAAAGTCAAAATTGCTCTATCAACGGATATTCATTATCCGTTGAAAGACAAGTATATCTCTGGAACTTTTATCCGTCAACGGATAAAGCTGAAGTACCTTTCAACGGATGACAATTTACATTATCCGTTGAAATGTCACATCAGACGTTTGAGGTGTTTCACAGCCGTTGATTCTATTTTCTTAACCGTTGATACCATACATACATCTGTATGTATTGGTTTTAAAGGTAGTTATTAGAATACTTACAGTTTATTCTTAAACGGCTGAAATTCACTAACACCTATTTATTGATTAATCCTTTATTTATTTTTTTTTAAAGCATATAAGCCCTTCTGATTGTTCATTATTACTTTACGCTTTCTTAGAATTTCAAGCATTTACCATTTTCTCTCTGCAAAACCCTCAAGTTATTCTCTGCAATTTCTACTCACAACAATGGCACCAGTCGTGAAGATTATGTCTCAATCTGGGTTCATCTACGAGAAGAATAATTTCATAGCTCTGGTAGAGAAGAATGAAGCCCACTCAGATTATCACAAAATGATGGACTTCATCAAAAACTGTAAACTTAGCTATGCAATGCTGGAAGCCCCAACGATTTTCTGTGAAGTAGTTGAGGAGATTTGGACAACTGCTGAGTTCAACTCCATGGATATGACTATCTCCTTCACTCTCAAAGGTAAAAATCACTGTATAAACTGTGATGACTTACAAGCATGTTTTAAATTACCTGAGAACAATGCCATGACACCACACACTGATAGTGATGTATCCAGCATGTTAGATTCCATAGGTTACTCTCTTAACTCTGCTAATTTAGGGGGTATTAGACGAAAAGGCCTTAGGAAAGAATGGAGTTTTCTTGGGGATGCCTTCATAAAGGTTTTCTCTGGGAAAATTAGTAATTTTGATGCCATAACTTCATCTCTTGTTAACATGTTCTATATGCTTGTTTCTGATAGGTACTTTAACTTTAGCAACTATGTGATGCTAGAATTAGGTACTAGATTAGGTAACAAAGCTAATAGACCTAATAACATCTATTATGCTAGATTCTTTATGTTATTGGCTAACCATGTTGCTGAAGGTTTAGTCATAATCAATGAGAATAATAAACTCAAGTGCTGGGCACAAGAGAAAAGAGTTCTTGCAGACTTGAAGAGAATGGATCTTAACAGTAGTGTGCAATTGGTATATTTACCAATCATGAATGCACCCCAGGTAGGTGAGGTAATTGCTTCTACAACTCCTACTTCTTCCAACCCCTCTATTTCTTTATCTTCTAGTGTGGCCATGAAATCTGTGTCAATGCCCCAACAGATTTCTACCAAGGTCACCAAATCCAAACTTTCAAAATCCAAGACAAAGAAAACCACCTCTGTTGTTTCTCAAAAGACAACAGTTGTAACAACAACCATTAACCCTGAGGGAAGTGATCAGGGTGTGAGTGGTGAGGGGAGGGGTGAACATCAAAGAAACCCCCAGGATAAGGAAGGAGAGTTGAGTGCTTCCCAAGCTAGCCAAGCCCCAGTTTCTCAAAAAGCTGTGGTGGTTGAAAAGGTCTCTAGCACATCCCTAGTAGCATCCTCCCAAAAGGATGTTACTATTGAAAAGAGTTCCCATCCAGGAACACAGAACAAAAGAGGGAGGGACACTAAAGCCAAACACTCACCTACAAAAGCCTTTATTAGAAGAAAGAAGGCTAGAACCCAATCTTCTACACAGGGTGCACACACTGCACAGATACATCCATCTGTCTCTGTGCCTTCTCAAACTCAGTTTGATGTGACTCCAATAAATGTGGAGTCACAGCCCCATTCTCTCACAATAACTACACATCAATCACCAAATACTTCTTCACCATCTCTGGATGTGGATATGCTATTCCCATCAATTCCTGATTCTCCCTCTTTACAACTCAGGGAGAAGCCCCACTCAAATACAGGTGATCATCATCTTTTAGATGATTTGTTGGATCACCCGCAAATTCTTTCAGATATAATTGAAGGATCTGTATCAACACATATCAAATCAATCTATACAGATTCAACAGTTATATCACTTTCAATTTCATCTTCTTTTCCTTCTTCAATGGATATCACTCATCCGTTGACAAGTGGTTGCTCTTCAACGGATAAGCTTAACAGCAGTTATCCGTTGATAACAACAGTTTCAACTTCAACGGATATTCCACATCCGTTGATAGTCTCTACACAAATAACTGAAATGATTCCAAGTGTAGAAGACATGAATACTGTGCAATCACTTTTAGGATTGAGGGCAGGGAGTGAAAATTTGAGTGAGAGGCTGGGTTGCTCCCAGGCAAAAGGAGAGATTGAGAGCACAAAAATGCATGCTATTTCTTCCAGCATGGCAAAAGTCAGTGAGTGGAGTACCACCTTAGAAGGTGAAGGTGAGGGAGTGAGATGTGTGAGCCAGGGGGAGCCCCTGATGCAAGAACATAGAGAAAAAGAGAGAAAAGCAGGTACAGTTGATACAAGGGTGGAACCAGCCATTGCTCATGAGTCAATGATTGTGGATGATGCTGAAAAGGAAAGACAATTTCAGCAACATTACAAAGCTGTAATTGATAACATTTCCTTGGATGCTGACACTTTTACTCATCCTGTGACAGCCTATCAACTGTTGGCTGCTCAGGGCAATGAGGAGGCAGAGAGGACACTACATCTAGTGCACTCAACAGAATCTCTTCAAAGGGATAAAGCTGCTATTAACAGGATGCCTTCTACAGCTGGTGAGCCATCTGAGGAATTTGGAGTAAATTCTGATGATGATGACTCTATTTCTTCTGATGGAAGCATGAACATAGGGGGAGATGAAGACCCTAGTTCCATTCCTAATCTACCTGAATGGGCCCTGACTAAGGAGCATAGAACAGGTGAATTCAATGTCCACCTGGTCAAACAAATCATCACTATTCAACAGGCCATTCAGAACACTTCAAATGCAAATATCAAGGCTATCCTCCAAGCTCACCTGGACTCACTGCATCTCATGAAGTTGCAGAAAGTAAAGCAAGATATGAGTCTAAATGATCTCAGGAAAGATATTGCTGACTTGAAATCCTTCACTTCAGAAAAATTGGATTCAGTCATGCCCTATGGTACTTTGCAGGACTTGGTTTCGAGATTGAAAAAGGAATCAGTTACTGAACAAAGGCTGGCCAAGTTGGAAGACAGAGTTCAAGGAATTGAAGATTCTGTGGCCACCCTTCTTCTCAACCAACAATCTCAAACCAATCTCCTAATGCAGCTGGCAAAAGCACAAGGCTTGACCCCTCTCCTTGATGATAACAAAAAGGGGGAGAATAAAAGGGAAGGGGAAGGAGAGCCCTCTACAAAGATTCAGATATCTAAAGTGCTAGTTCCTGCCATCACTACCTCTCCAATCATTCAAATCAAGGGAAAATCTGATGGAATTGATTTGATTCAGCTAGCAGCAGCTGAAATACAAATGAAAGAACAATGGAGGAGAATTGATGAAAGGTTGCAATTGGTGTTTGGTTCTACACAAAATAAATCAACATCTGTGAAATTTAGCACAAAGATTGAACCAATCAACATGGAGCTCATGCCAGTAGGGAGTCTTAAGGATGGAGAAGCTTCTTCCAAAGAGCTACAAGCTATAATCCTCAAGCCCAATGAAAGATCCAATAAGGACTCAACAAAGAATCCTTTAAAAGAAGTGGACTTTCCTCCTTCAAAAGATGATGAGAACAAGATCTTAGGCAGGAGTATTGCCTATCTCAAAAAGTCCATGGATGAGGCTGTAAGGAGAAATAGAGCTATTATCATTAGAGAGGGAAAGAGCATATGTGTTATGCAAGGACATCCCAAATTCTCAATAGCTAAGAAAGAAGAAGCCAAGCAATTAAAGGCTGACAAAAGAGCACAAGCAAAGCTTGAAAAACAGCTAAAGTCAAGCCAAGTTGA